>NC_067168.1:22251982-22946688 GCF_903995435.1 Acomys russatus | reverse complement strand
TTAAACAAGAGTCTCATAAACAGCCTAACGTCAGAATTCAATTGACTGTCTTGATACCTTGCAAGGAATCAAGACAATAAACCACAATGCCACAGACACTAAAATTATCAGAAAACCTTTGAGACAGCTATGATGGCCACGGTCTGAGAAGCAGACTTGAAACAAGACAGTGGCGCAGCAAAGCAAAGGAAGGGAGCTGGAGAGACGGAGATGCCGTAGGAGCACTGGCTGTTTCTGGTGGACGCAGGTTGAGCCCCTGCACCCACATGGCAGCTCACAACTGTCTGTTAAGTCTAGCCCCAGGGGATCTGAGGTCTTTTTCTGGCTTCTGAGGGCCCAAGGACATACATGGTACAAATAATACACACAAAAATTTTTAAAATCTTTAAAAATATTCTTTCTCAATTAATAAAAAGAAGAAGGATATGAAGAACGGCCAAATGAAAATTTTAGAAATGAAAAATGCATGGGCTCAAAAGATGGCGACGATAGAGAGACACTGGCAAACTGGAAGCAGGGTGGCAGAAATTATCATGGGTAGAGAAAACGCTGAAGAAGCCAACAGAAGAAACAGAGCCTTTAGGACTATGGGAGAAAAAAAAAAAAAAAAAAAAAAACCCCAAATCCAAAACTACAAGGATAGCCGGGCAGTGGTGACACACCTGTAATCCCAGTACTTGGGAGGCAGAGGGAAGTGGATCTCTGTGAGCTCAAGGCCAGCCTGGTCTCCAGAACAAGTTCCAGGACAGCTAAGACTACATAGAGAAACCCTGTCTTGGAAAAAAAAGTAATAATATAAAGAAAGAAAAAGAAAAATAAATTACTAAACTTCAACAGTGAAGAAAAAAAACCCTATATATTCAGGGGTTCCTGAAATCATGCACAAGGCCCTAGGTTGGACCCTCAGCACCCCCAAATCAAAAGCTATTGCTCAGTAGGGTACGTGCACAAAGATCCCAGGTCTACAGTGCAAAAGCTGGAAGGAAGGAAGATGTCTCATGGCTTTCACCATAAAGAAGGGCTATGTGTTTGAGGAAATAGATGCATTTCTCTGGTTCAAACATGAGAGGGTCCAACACATGAACTGAACCATTATATGGCACCCCTTTAAGATGAATGGTTTCTTTATATTTAAAGATGGGGCCTCACATAGCCTAAGCTGGTCTGTCACTCACTACAGTCAAGGGTGGCCTTGAACTCCTGGTCCTACTACCAGGATTATTGGTAATACTACCATGCCCTGTGAATGCACATGACTTTGATGACTTTTATGAGGTGTTGTGGGTCTAACCCAGGGCCTTACTAGAGGAAAATGCCCTATTGTCCAACTACACCCCAAGCTTCTATAATTGATATTTTTTTTTGTTTGGTTAGTTCATTTTTCGAGACAGATTTCTCTGTGTAGCCTTGGCTGTCCTGGACTCGCTTTGTAGATCAGGCTGGCCTCAAACTCACAGCGATCCGCCTGCCTCTGCCTCTGCTGGGATTAAAGGCGTGCGCCACCACTGCCCGGCTTATAATTGATATGTAGGTATCAGATAACGATACTCTGGGCACAGCGGTGCGAGCATGTAACCACAGCACCAGAGAGGCTGAGAGGGGAAGAATTTGGAAGGTTGAACTACAGAGTGAGAACGGACTCATGAAGAAGGGAGGGAGGGAGGCATGGGTGTGGGGGTGCTCCAAGAAAGCAGGAAAGAGTCTCAACACATTCCAAACAGAAACACATGCTTAGACACACATAACAGAGCTCAAAGCCAACAACTAAAGGCAAAGGAAAAACAAAATTGAGGGTCTGGGTCTGGGTCTGAGTTGGTAGTGCCCTTGCCTAGCACTTATGACGCCCTGGACTCCGTCCCCAGCACCATATAAGCCAGGCAGCGGTGTAGATCTGTAATCCCAGCATTTGGGAGGTGGAGGAGGATCTCAAGTTCACCGTCCCCCTCTGCTACCTAGGCAGGTCCAGGACAGCCTGGCATACCTGAAATCCAAACAAACCGTAGCCAAACTACATCCTGAGGAAAAAGAATTTCAATGAGCAGCACTCGGGAGGCAGAGGCAGGCGGATCACTGTGAGTTTGAGGCCAGCCCTGGTCTACAAAGTGAGTCCAGGATGGCCAAGGCTACACAGAGAAACCCTGTCTCGAAAAACCAAAAAAAAAAAAAAAAAAAAAAAAACAAAAAAAAAGAATTTCAACGATGGTGAACTGGACATTTCTCACCAGAAACTCTGAAGCCAAAGGCTAACAGAACAATGGCGCTTTTTGTCTTTTATTTGTATTTATTTTTGCAGTACTGGGAATTAAGCCCAGGGTCTGGTGTGTGACAGGAAAAGTGCTCTGCCACTGAGCTAACCCCAGCCAGAACATCTTTTAAATAATGAAAGAGACTATTGTTTCAGAATTTTACATCCAGAGAAACTAAAATTTCAGGGGGGGGGGGGGAACCCACCAAAAACGCCAAAACAAAAAACCCCGTAATTTCTACTGAAGTAGAATTAAGAACATTTGTTACCAACTGACATGCACGTTTTTACGATAAGGAGGGCCAGCAAGATGGCTCAACGAGTAAGGGGGAGTAGGGGTGCCTGTGTGCAAGCCTGAGGAAGTTGTGAGGCCATTGACGATATAGAACACAGGGAGACAGAGCGAAGAGACATACATTAACTCCTCTTGGCGCACCTACTTACACGGCTCTGTTTTGGGGAACCATGAGAGTGCTCCACATTAAACAGTAAAATAATCCCGGCTTGGTGGTGCATGACTGTAATCCCAGGACTCAAGAGGCTGAGGTGGGAGGATTGTGAGTTCAAGGCCAGGCTGGACTATGTAGTAAATTCCAGGCCAGCCGAAGCTACCCAATGAGACCCTGTCTTTTAAATGAATAAATAAGTTTTGTTTGTTGTTTGAGGCAGGGTTTCTCTGTGTAGCCCTGGCTTTCCTGGACTCCCTTTGTAGACCAGGTTGGCCTTGAACTCTTAGAGATCTGCCTCCAGAGCACTGGGATTTACAGGTGTATGCCACCATACCCAGCCAAATAAATAAGTTTAAAAAATTTTTATTTACGTGTTTATTTTTGGTCAGGGTCTCTATGCTGGTTAAGGTTTTATCAAGTTGATAAAAACTAGAATCGCCTGGTAAGGGAACCTTAATCTAAGAACTGCCTCCATAAGACTGGTCTGTGGCCTTGTCTGTGGACATTTTCTTGATTAGTGACTGATGTGACTAGGCCTGGCCCTCTGGGGATGGGATCACCTTGGGGCAGGTCCTCCTGGGCTGTATAAGGAAGTAAACTGAGGAAGCCAAGGAAAGCAAGCCAGTGTGCAGCATTCCACTATGGTCCCCAGTTAACCCGGGCGTAGGTTTTGGTCAATGTCTTATCACAGAGAGGACAGGCTTACTCTAACCCAGGCTGACCTGGAACTCACAGCATTCCCTTTTCACCTCCTCCCATGCTGAGATTGCGGGCATGTTAAAAAAACAAAACCATCTCCTCTAATGAGGCAGACTTCATCTCTCTTGGGGAAGAGTCAGAAAGCAGGAGCCATTTACTTCAAATAAAAAGGCTGGAATGTGTACTTACGAAAAAGTCGAGTGTGGGGCTGGAGAGACAGCTCAGAGGTTAAGAGCACTGTCTGCTCTTCAAGAGGTCCTGAGTTCAATTCCCAGCAACCACATGGTGGCTCACAGCCATCTAGAGTGAGATCTAGTGCCCTCTTCTGGTGCACAGACATACATGTAGACAAAAACACGGTGTATAATAATAAATAAATCAAAAAAAAAAAAAAGTCGAGTGAGGATTCCTTGGGGCAGGCAGAAACACTAGAACTAGCAATTAAAAATGATTCTGCTAAGACAGATGTCCCCTGACCTTTGTCAGCGGAGGGTGGTGGAGCTGTGAACTGCCATCACGGCAGAAGAGACACAGAGCACGGGGTGTGCTTTCCCCTGCCATCTTTGCACAGTGGTCCTCAGGGCTTGGACCACTCCTTGGCCACAGGCCTCCTCCACCTGACCAAGCATCCTAATCCTTTTTCTGCATCCAGCTCCACCACTTTGTTTGTTTTGCTTCCCAGACAGGGCTTCTCTGTGTAGTCCTGCCTGTCCTGGAACTTGCTCTGTGGACCAGGCTGGCCTCGAATTCAGAGATCTGCCTGCTTCTGCCTCCTGAGTGCTGGGATTACAGGCATATGCCACCCCGCACGGCCAGCCTAACCACTTTTAAAGAAGCCTACTGACCTTCAGGCAGAAAGCACTTACTCTGCTGCTGCCTCTACTTAACAGTTAGCACTGATATGTACGTATAAAACAAATATTTGTAGTGGGGCACAGTGCTGCACACCTTTAATCCCTGCACTCGGGGAGGCAGAGGCAGGCAGATCTCTGATGAGTTTGAGGCCAGCCTGGTCTACAAAGTGAGTCCAGGACAGCCAAGGCCACACAGAGAAAACCCTGTCCCAAAAAACCAAATGAATAAATAAATAATAAAAATAAAATCTTTGTAAATATTTATGAATACGTGTGTTTAAATTTAAACTTTTTTTTGCAAGAAACTCAGGGCCTTAAACATGCTAGGAGCACGCTAACACTGTACCATAATATCCCCCAATATTCATGGACGCGATCTCACCTGGTAGCTCCCCGCTGTCTGGCCTGCTGATCACTATGTAGTACAGGGGTCCTCCACGGAGCGGATGTGATGGTGGACTTGCTTTCATAATCAAGGCCCTGCTACGTTACGCAGGCTAGCCTTGAAGAGCACCTGGGCTCCAGCAAATCCTCCTGTCTCCCGTAGCTACGCCTCAGGATACACACCACTGCAACCACGTATTTTTTTTAAATTTACAGTCAATGCACGTCTTTCTTGGAGACTAGAACTCCCACAAGGGCTGGAGTGTCTGTCACCTGTGCCATCCGACATGCAGTTCCGGGCACATCCACTCACTTTATGAACTGAGTAAAGATTAAAGATGTGAAATGTTTGTTCAGACTGAAATAATAAAGACAGTGAAGAGGGGAAGGCAAGGGAGCACAGCAGAAAGTCTAGAGAAGGGCTTGTGGAGAACAGTGAAAAAGAAGAAATAAACTAGAAATAAAGATAGATAATGGAAGGCGGGCGTGGTGGCGCACGCCTTAATCCCAGCACTCGGGGCAGAGGCAGGTGGATCGCTGAGTTCAAGGCCAGCCTGGTCTACAAAGCGAGTCCAGGACAGCCAAGGCTACACAGAGAAACACCGTCTGGGGGTGAGGGTGGGGGTGGAGGAGGGGGAGATGCTAGCTAACAGGGTCTCTAAGCAGCCCTGCCTGGCCCAGAACCTGTGGGGATCGCTCAGGCTACTTTACACCCTGGGGGAATGGCAGGGCCACTCAGTCTGAAAAGCCCTGTTTTCCAGAATTCAATTAATTTTTTTTTCAGTGTACTCATTAAGGTTCTCAGAAAAGGAATGTTAGCGTGCCCCTAGTCTACCTACCTGATGTCATTACCTGCCTGCTACAAGGTGGTCCCCGCCCAGGTTATAAATAGGGCAAACCCATCTCATCTCCATCTCTCTCTCTCTCTCTCTCTCTCTGGTGCCCTTCCCCTTCTCTCTCTTCTTCACAAAACCTTATAGCATGTATGTTGTGTGGCGCATATTTCATTTTTCACAGGGATACATTCAAATGCATGTTACTTTTTATGTGGATTTCAGATAAGTGGACGAAGAATTAGCTACAGCTGGGACTCAAAGGGAACGCTTCAACAGACTGCCATCTCCAGCTGAAACAATTGTTTCATTTTTCAGCACTGGCCTCAGGCAGGGCTTGTCTCCAATCAGAGCCAGGAGTCCTGCTCCTCTTCAAGGTCAGGATCCTGGCTCTCAGGCAGGCTTTCTCCCTGTGAGAGACGCCAGGAGCAGCCCCAGGCCTGCTGACAGCAAAGATTCTCTAACAGGCACGTAGCATCATATGGAACTCGGAATACAAGAAATGTGAAATTAAGTTATAGGTTTTTCTTCCTACTTCTGGGGTAAAACTGAAAAGCATTATAACTAAAAAGAAAAGAAATATGTAAGCAATATGGATTTTTTTTTCTGATAATCTAGAAGGGTTTTTTTGGGGGGTGGGATAGTGTTGGTGTTTTTGTTTTTTTAATGTTTCTTTCTTTTCTTTAAAAAAAAAAAAACATTTATTTATTTATTTGTACAGTATTCTGTCTGCAGGCCAGAAGAGGACATAGATAGTTGTGACCTACCATGTGGTTGCTGGGAATTGAACTCAGGACCTTTGGAAGAACAGACAGTGTTCTTAACTTCTGAGCCATCTCACCAGCCCTCTTTTTGTTTGTTTGTTTTTCCAGGCAGGACTTCTCCAGGCAGCCTTGGTTGTCCTGGAAATCAGCTTTGTAGTCTCAAACTCAGAGATCTGCCTGCTTCTTGCCTCCCGAGCTCTGTGATCAAAGGTATGCACCACCAAGTTTCTAAAGCTTCAAAAATATTTTTTAACCTCATAGCTAGTGCTCTTACCACTGAACAATTTTCCAGTTTCCTAAAGTTTCTTTTTAATTTAATGTTTGTGTTTTTTTTTTTAATTCATGAACATTGGTGTGAGGGTGTCAGATCCCTTGGAACCTGAATTACAGACAGTTGTGAGCTGTCATGTGGGTGCTGGGAATTGAACCTGGGTCCTTTGGAAGAACAGACAGTGCTCTTAACCACTGAGCCACCTCTCCAGCCCCGTTTCTTTTTAAGTGACTTCTGTATAAGCTGATGACTGACCACTCCATGGTATAGTTAGGGGGAAAGTTTTTATTGTGGGTGTGAGAGTACAGCCAGGGCATCTGGAGGAGTCCAGAGATAAAGAGGTATAGACTATACACAGCAGACTAGATCAAGCCATGAGTGAAGCAGGAACAAGAGAGGAGCGGGAGGGGAGGGGAGGAGGAAGCCCACGGAGAGGGTGAGAAGGGCTAGGCCATAGTCATAGCTGGACTTTGAAATGTGTAACGGGTGCTTGGTGCTTGTGATACTAAAGGCCAGCTTGTGCTCTGGTGTGCTAACAGGCACCAACAGATAGCCATTTGTCCCTTCTGCCTTTGGCTTTGGAGAAATGGAGTTCCCTTGCCTGGCCTGACAAATTTTTAATTGAATTTCACGGGGGGGGGGGGCGGTTGGGTAGGAGTGGTGCGTATGGCTATGGTGTCTGTGTGTGTGTGGGGGGTGAGTATGGCTATGGTGCCTGTGTTGTGTGTGGGGGGTGAGTATGGCTATGGTGCCTTGTGTGGGGGGGTGAGTATGGCTATGTGCCTGTGTTGTGTGTGTGGGGTGAGTATGGCTATGGTGCCTGTGTGTGTGTGGGGGGGTGGTGGTGGCGTGTATGCTATGGTTGCCTGTGTGTGTGTGGGGGGGTGGAGTGTGTTGGCTATGGTGCTGTGTGTGTGTGGGGGGGTGAGTATGGCTATGGTGCCTGTGTGTGGGGTGAGTATGGCTATGGTGTTGTGTGTGTGTGGTTGGTGTTGTGTGTGTGTGTGTGTGTGTGTGGGTGAGTCTTGGCTATGGTGCTGTGTGTGTGTGTGGGGGGGTGAGTATGGCTATGGTGCCTGTGTGTGTGTGTGTGGTGGTGCTGTGTGTGTTGTGGTCTATGGTGCCTGTGTTTGTGTTTTTGTGGTTTTGGTGGTGGGGGTGAGTATGGCTATGGTGCCTGTGTGTGTGTGTGGGGTGAGTATGGCTATGGTGCCTGTGTGTGTGTGGGGGGGGTGAGTATGGCTATGGTGCCTGTGTGTGTGTGTGGGGTGAGTATGGCTATGGTGCCTGTGTGTGGGGGGGGGGGGGGTGAGTATGGCTATGGTACTGTGTGTGTGTGTGTGTGGGGTGAGTATGGCTATGGTGCCTGAGTGTGTGTGGGGTGAGTATGGCTATGGTGCCTGTGTGTGTGTGGGGGGGTGAGTATGGCTATGGTGCCTGTGTGTGTGTGTGTGTGTGTGTGTGTGTGTGTGTGTGTGTGGTGAGTATGGCTATGGTGCCTGTGTGTGTGTGTGTGTGGGTGAGTATGGCTATGGTGTCTGTGTGTGTGTGTGTGTGTGTGTGTGTGGGGTGAGTATGGCTATGGTGCCTGAGTGTGTGTGTGGGGTGAGTATGGCTATGGTGCCTGTGTGTGTGTGGGGGGTGAGTATGGCTATGGTGCCTGAGTGTGTGTGGGGGGGGGTGAGTATGGCTATGGTGCCTGAGTGTGTGTGGGGGGTGAGTATGGCTATGGTGCCTGTGTGTGTGTGTGTGTGTGGTGAGTATGGCTATGGTGCCTGAGTGTGTGTGGGGGGTGAGTATGGCTATGTTGCCTGAGTGTGTGTGTGGGGGGTGAGTATGGCTATGGTGCCTGAGTGTGTGGGGGTGAGTAGGCTATGGTGCCTGTGTGTGTGTGTGGGGGGGGTGGAGTATGGCTATGGTGGTGCCTGTGTGGGGGGGGGAAGGTGAGTATGGCTATGGTGCCTGTGTGTGTGTGTGGGGGGGTGAGTATGGCTATGGTGCCTGTGTGTGTGTGTGTGTGTGTGGTGAGTATGGCTATGGTGCCTGTGTGTGTGTGTGGGGAGGGGGTGAGTATGGCTATGGTGCCTGTGTGTGTGGGGGGGAGGTGAGTATGGCTATGGTGCCTGTGTGTATGTTGGGGGGGGTGAGTATGACTAGGTGCCGGGGCGGGAGCAGGGGAGGGGTGGGGGTGGGGAGGACAATCTGTAAGATTCAGTTCTCTCCTTCCATCATTAGGTTTGGGGTATCCAACTCAAGTCATCTAGCTTGGCAGTAAGTGCCACCTCACTGGCCCTTCTAGGGCTTTTAAAGACAGTCGTCAAGAATGCTAGAGGAAGTGCACGTTAGAAGGGAGGCTTGGTGATGCAGAGCTCTGAGATTTTTTTTTTCTTGGTAAGTAACTATAAAGGTTAATGATAGAAAACAAAGAGCCTGGGGAGCTGAGAAGCCCAGTGCCTGACCAAGAAAGCCACCACCACAATGAGACCAGCTGCAGGGAGTTAGGAGCTGGGACACTCTGGACATAAAGGTCAACAGATGATAAGAACATCAGAAAAAAAAAAACTTTTTTTTTTTTTTTTTTGCCTTGGCCCTGAGATTGGATTTGCTGATGTAATTTTCCATCACAAAGGTTCCTTTTTCTGCCCTATAAAATCCTTAAGGCCCCTGCTCTCTGATGCTTTCCCAGTCTCTTCACATTCTAACATGACACTCTGCTTTGACGGCAGTCCTTTCTTTTATCTTTTATCGGACTCAATCAACCCTCATCTAACGGCATGCTTATGACTCATGGTGCAGGGGCAGTGGGAGAGGGGGCAGGAATGTAGTCAGTGGTAATGTCAGTGCTTAACATGTGCAAGACCCAGAGTTTGGCCCAGGGAAGGGGAAACACTCTTGGCATCTTCCCATGAAGACTGGGTTTCCTGCCAACGTAACTATTTTTTGGTTTAAATAAATCAGCTTAATTCGAATCAGTAAAGCAGAAAGTCACAGCTCACACCATGCTTTCCTGAATGATAATCACTACCATTATAAACAGTCTGGTACTGTCCTGGATGGTGTTTTGTTTATACAAGTTAGAGTTATCTGGGAAGAAGAATCTTGTTGAGAAAATACCTCTATCAGATTGCCTATAGACAAATCTGTAGAGCATTTTCTAGATTAAGGTGCATCTCACTCACTGCAGGTGGTGCCACCCATCAGCAGGTTGTCCTGAGCTGTGTAAGAACTCAGGCTGAGTAAACGGCAGGGGGCAAGCTGGTAAGCAGCACTCCTCCATGGTCTCTGCTTCAGTGCCTGCCTTGGCCAACTGGGACCTTGGATATCCTCCCCACAGTGTTTTATTACAGCAATAGAAAGCAGACTTAAGCTGAGCATGGTGGTGCACGCATTTAATGCCAGCGCTCAGGGAGCCAGAGGCTGGCGGATCTGTGTGAGTGGATGGTGGATCTCTGTGAGTTCGAGGCCAGCCTGGTCTACAAAGCAAGTCCAGGATAGCCAGGGCTACACAGAGAAATCCTATCTCAAAAAAACAAAAAGAAAGAGAAATCAGACTTAAGACAGGTATATATTTCACATTTTGTGCATGAAATATGGTTTATAATATACGGGTTGTTTGTTATTCATAACGGACAAAGGCAGAGCCTGGCACGATGGCTCAGTGGGTCAAAATCAGCTGTCACCAAGTTTGATGATTTAAGTTCAATCCTCAGGACCTTTATGGTGCTAGCGAGATCTGACTCCTCAGGGTTGGTGGATGGGTCAGTGGGCAAAAATGACCAGCTGCTGAACCTAACAACCTAAGATTGATCCCCAGGACCCGTGTGGTGGAGACAGACAGACAGATGACAGACAGACAGATAGACAGAGGGTGCGATCGAGCCCAACTCCCTTGGATTATACTCTGACTTCCACCTTTTCCCATGTATATACATACAAAATAAATAAGATGTGATTAAAAAGACAACAACAACATAGCTAAGTGTGGTGTGAATGCCTCTGATCTTAGAGGTGAGTGAGGCAGGCAGAGCTCTGTGAACTCAAGGCTAGTCTGGTCTACATTGGGCATTCCAGTCCAGCCAAAGCTACATAGTAAGGCAGACAGACAAATGACAAAAAGAATTGACTCCTACAGGTGACCTCCACTCATACCATGGAACACACACACACACACACACACACACACACACACACACACACACACACACACTAAATAAAAACATAATAAAGCCGGGCGGTGGTGGCACACGCCTTTAATCCCCAGCACTCGGGAGGCAGAGGCAGGCGGATCGCTGTGAGTTCGAGGCCAGCCTGGTCTACAAAGTGAGTCTAGGAAAGCCAAGGCTACACAGAACTCACAGTGATCCGCCAGCCTCTGCCTCCCAAGTGCTGGGATTAAAGGCGTGCGCCATCGTGCCTGGCAAAAGCAAAAAAAAAAATTTTTTTTTTAAAAGCAAAATTCTTAAAGTCACTGATTTATATAATGGGGGAGGGGGAGACATATGTGCATGTGTGACCATGCATGGAAATCAGATGATAACCAGTGAAAGCCAATTATCTTTCTACCATGTGGGTCCCAGGGACTGAACTCATGACCGTCCGACTTGGCTGCAAGCACCTTTACCTACCAACCCATCTATTTCCACTGATGTTTGTTTGTGTCTTTCTTATTTTATTAAATATTTGTAAAAATTTTTACATATACATTTATATTATAACACACATATATAATAAACTACCTACAGCAAGAAGAACCATGACGCAATCAGGAATTATATAAATGTTACATTCTTAGTGTTTTGGCTGTTTGTATTTGGCAGCCTTGAAGAAAACATTTTTCCTATCTTGGTGCATCTAAAATTCTGACTGTAAATCAATATCTATCATATCTCATCATTATCAACTTAAAATATCTATCTAGACCTAAAAATATCTTGACCCCCTAAACAACTAAGCTTAATTATAAAACCAAACCATCTGGCCTTCAACCCCATCAGAGACTTGAGAAGGAATAAAATCAATTACCTGAGTAGACAGGGAGTGCAGCTTAGCAGCTTCCCAAATGAGAAGATGACAGAGACAGTTTGCTGCCTGAACAGTCACCCAAAACTCTCTGTAACCTTGGAGCGTCATTTTCTTTTTCTTTCGAGATTCCTGACCTTACCTTTACCGACCCAATATTTTTTTAAAGGAATATTCTATATTTTCTCCTAGAACATGTTTGTTTGTTTGTTTAGGTTTTTGAGACACGGTTTCTCTGTGTAGCTCTGGCTGTCCTGGACTTGCTTTGTAAACTAGGCTGGCCTTGGACTCACTGAGATCCACCTGCGTCTGCCTCCTGAGTGCTGGGATCACAGGTGTGCGCCTCGGTGTCTGGCTATGTTATTTTAATGTCTCATTTGAATGGTCCATTCTTTGCCTACTGATCTAAAGCCATGTGACAAACTTGAATTCAAGCCCGGCCTGTGGATTTGGTTGGAAGGTGACATACCTAATTTTTGAGCCCATATTATAGCGGTACCCGTGTCTCCTGCATTGCTTTCAGCTAAATATACAACTTCTTGCCCAATCTTCCATCCAATGAGTGGATAAAAGCCTTAGGAAGCAAACACACAAATAAACAATATAAGTCATATGGGAAATACACAACTCATTGCAGCAGTGATCACAACATAATGGCTTAAGGATATAAACAACCGCAGAGTGCTTAAGCAAGGAGCTTGGCCGAGTTCAAACCTCAGCCCACACCAGGTTTCTGGACTTTCAGCCTTCGTTTCCACAAGGGAAGAGAGGGGTCCCCTAGAGAGCGTCTGTATGCACAAACAGTTAACTTGTACAAGTGACTCAAGCACAGCGTCTGGCATATGGTATGTGAAATAAATATAAAGGGTGGGTTTCTGCTTTTGTTCTTGTTTGTTTTGTTGTTGGAAGGCTGGTCTTGGTTTGGGGAGCTAGGAATTGAACCGAGGGCCTCGTGCATGCTAGGTAGATACCCCACCACTGAGCTATATCACCAGCCCCAAACTATTGTGCGTTTGCTTGTTTGATACAGGGTTTCTCAAGCCCCTGTTGTCCTAGATTCACTTTTGTAGACCAGGCTGGCCTGGAACTCACAGAGCTCCACCTGCCTCTGCCTTCCGAGTGCTGGGATTAAAGGTGTGCGCCACCACGCTCAGCCCAACTATCAGGTTTTAATAGCCACAGCTACATCTATGTCTCTAGACACATGGCAGTAAGTGTTTTAATTGCAAACTAAAGGTTACTAGAGCTCACTTAGCCAGAGCACAAACTACAAAGATGTGCTTCTATTTAGGCTCCAAGCAAATCCCTTCGTCATGACAATGGGACACAGCCATCAGCTGTGCTCCTGCCAGCTTGGGAAAGGGATCAGGCTGCAGAGCGAAGGCAGGGAGAATAGCTTTTAAAGTCTCATCTTTGAAAACGCTGGAGGTGCTGAGCAGTGGTGGTACCCACCTTCGATCCATTCGGGAGGGAGAGGCAGGTGGATCTCGAGGCCAGCCTGGTCTACAGAGTTCCAGGACAGCCAGGGCTACACAGAAGAAAAGAAAAGGAGGGAAAATGCTGGGATGTAGCTTGGTTAGAAGGGTGCCTGCCCGGCACACAGGAAGCCCTGTGTGCCACTGCCAGCACCACATAGGCCAGGGAAGTATAGGCAGTCCCAGCTCATCTTTGTCTTCATGGCGAGTTCAAGGCCAGTCTGGGCTACATGAGACGTGGTCTCAAAAAACTAAAAGGCCCTAAACATGTATTGATCATTAGTTGGCAATTACCACCAACTAGTTTCTAATGCACAGAAAAGAGAAATTAAAATTGCAGCCCGAGGCATGCAAGACTTGACCGGCAAGTAAGGCCCTAGCAGCAGCACACAAAAATAAATGAATATAGGGCAAAAAGTGATTTAGATTCTAATAGTAAATTTTAAACAAATATAACATATAATACAAATAAGTATTTGGAAAGCTGACCAAAATAGACTAATCCATTTGATATATATATATATTTTTTTTGTTGTTGTTGTTGTTGTTGTTGTTGTTTTGTTTTTCGAGACAGGGTTTCTCTGTGTAGCCTTGGCCATCCTGGACTCACTTTGTAGACCAGGCTGGCCTCGAACTCACAGCGATCCGCCTGTCTCTGCCTCCCGAGTGCTGGGATTAAAGGCGTGCGCCACCATGCCCGGCTTTGATATTTTTTTCTATTAACATCTTTTGGTTTTCTTGTTTTCTGAGACATTTTTCTGTGTAGCCCTGGTTGTCCTAGAACTCACTCTGTATATCAAGCTGGCCTTGAACTTAGAGATCGGCCTGCCTGTGCCTCCTGAGTGCTGAGATAAAACTGTGTACCACCAATAGCTGGCAGCATCCTTTTTTCCCCCCAAAGATTTATTTATGTATTATGTACACAGTATTCTGCCTACAGGTCAGAAGAAGGCACCAGATCACATTATAGATGGTTGTGAGCCACCATGTGGTTGCTGGGAATTGAACTCAGGACCTTTGGAAGAACAGACAGTGTTCTTAACGTCTAAGCCATCTCTCCAGCCTAGCATCTTTATTTTTAATGCTGCCAAGTTAATTATTTTAATTAATCTAAAAGCAATGGGAGCCAGGTACAGTGGCCTACGCCTTTAATCCCAGCACTTGGGGAGGTAGAGGCAGGCAGATCGATGGGAGTTTGAGGTCAGCCTGGTCTACAAAGTGAGCCCAGGACAGCCAAGAATACACAGAGAAACCCTGTCTCAAAAAAGAAAAATAAAACAAAGGCAATGGGAATTAATTATCTATAATAATAACAATAATAATAACAACAACAACAATAACAACAATTATTATTATTATCATCCTCCTCCTCCTCCTCCTCCTCCTCCTCTTCCTCCTCCTCCAAAGGATATCTTTAACATAAAATGGGGAACTGGTAAGTGATACGCATCACAAACAAAGACAAGTGTAATTATCTTATTAACAGACACACGGGCTGGAGAGATGGCATTGGCTGCTTTTCCAGAGCACTCATGTGGCAGCTCACAACTATCTGTAACTCCCATACAGACATGCAGTACAAACACTAAAGTACAATGAAAACAAATAGACAAATGGCACACCCTGGTTCTTTACCTCCATTAGCATGCTGCAGGCTGTTTCCTGTATTAATGTCCAAAAACGTCCCGGTTCCCATAGTTAGTTTCACATCTCCCCTCTGGAAGCAGCATTCACCAAACATGGCTGACTGCTGGTCACCAACCTGCCAAGGCATTCAAGTGTCAGGTGCGCACTCTACCAGAGCCTGCCTCGTTAGAGCCAGTCCCCACTCACAAGATTCTCACGATTACGTATTTCTCTTGCTATTTTTTTCTCTTTCCCCATTACCTTAAATTCAAAATAAACCCCCCAAAGGCAACAGTGAGATAGTTCAAAGGTCTCTCTGGGCCAGCACTGTGGGCAACTGACTGACCTAAGGACTTCTGGGGACAATCTAGTTCATGGCTTTTATGCATGTGAGTGGTTTTAGAAATGTCAATAGAAAAACTGTTCAATAGAAAAAAAAACTGTGCCTTTTAATTTTCACCTTACATGGTTTGTTCATATTTCAAGATAATTGGATCCCACAAATTTCTTTTACTAAGACTGGCAGAGGTATAATAAATAAAATTAGAAGTCTTTTTTTTTTTTTTTTTGGTTTTTCGAGACAGGGTTTCTCTGTGTAGCCTTGGCCATCCTGGACTCACTTTGTAGACCAGGCTGGCCTCGAACTCACAGCGATCCACCTCCTCTGCCTCCCGGGTGCTGAGATTAAAGGCGTGCGCCACCACGCCCGGCTCAAAATTAGAAGTCTTAAACCATTCATGTCATAAACATGTGTTTCTTGACTTAAAATATTATAATTGTATTACTTATAGTCACATATAATATACATAAAGCTGCTTATTTAACTTATTGCAGTGCTGGAAACTGACCCTAACGCCTCCTATGTGCTGATAAGTATTCAACACTATGTTATATTCTTAACTCTGTTTATTCTTTTTGAAGATAGGTTGCCATGTTTACCAAGGTAGCCTAGTAGCTGGGACCAACCTAAATAGCTAAGACTGTTACAGTAAGCACAAACCACTGCATAGTCCTTGCCTTATCTGCACACGGTCATGGTCACTAACACCATATTAAAAAATAAAAATAGGACTGGCAAGATGGCTCAGCAGAGAAATGCATTTGCTGCTAAACCTGACACCCCGAGTTCGCTCCTTGGTAGAAAGAGAGAACCAACTCTTGGAAGTTGACTCTGACCGCCACATGCATGTCATGGCACGTATACACACAGACACACATGCACGCAAAGTGATACATATTTAAAAAAAAAAATAAAAACAAAAGATAAACCTCATGTAGGAAACCCTTTTGAGGCCAAGCATAGCTGAACACACAAGCCTGGAGAGTCTGACAGGAGGATTTTAAGTCAGAGGCAAGCCTGGGCTAATAACAAGATTACCCGTGCCCCCAAAATCATAAAAATAAAACCACCTGGGCATGGGAGCACACACATGCATTCCCAGCACTTTGGAGACTAAGGATTGTTTTGAGGCGGGGACCAGCCAGGCCTACGTAGAGATTTAAGGGTAGCCTAGGCTACATAATAAGACCCTGTAATTTATAAGAAAATAAATTGACTTCTCCCCTCCTTTCCTGGCTCTCCAGCTACTGCGGAGAAGCCCATGTAGGAAAGGTGGCCTCCACCCCACGTTTAAGCCGCTGTAGGAAAAAGGCATCACCTGACGTTTCCCAGCACGGCATCTTCAAACCCTCTCCTCTGGCCAGAGAGCAAGAGTCTAACAGTAAAAGGACCTAAAATAAAAAACCAGGAGCTGCACAGGTAGCTCAGAGGTCCAAGCACTTGCTGTTCCTGCCAAGGGCCCAGGTTCGATTCCCAGCACCCACACAGTAGCTCGTAACCATCTGTAACTGTAGTTTTAGAGGGAGCAAATGCTCTCTTCTGGGTTCTGCAGACACCGCTCACACGTGGCGCATAGATATACAAGCAGGCAAACATATCTAAGCATATACACTAAAACATGTCCAAACATATACAGTAAGCATAAATACGTCTAAAAGTTAACAAACCCCAGAAATTACTCCACTTTCACACCAGCATCTACGCTGGCAGTTGCAAGGTAAAGGTTTAATAACATCCAGACACAACTTTCTCCTCTGGTGTCAACTGCTTATTTACTGATTTTGGCTGTTCTGATGAAATCTAAGCTAAGCAGTGGCCCCCTGTTGCTTCTAAAATCACAGCATCTGCAGAAGTATATTATTACCCAGGACACAGTATCTAAGAGCAACACAGATATAGTTGAAAATGGTTACAGCGTATTTCCACAGTAGAGGATTGGCCAGTGGCGCCCTACCCAGAATACAAGGGATGCCTTTCCTTATATATGCTACTCTTTCAACTTAAAAGAAAAACAAGAGATACTGGATATAATGTGAACTGATTTCTTCTTCAGCGCTGATACTGAATCCTGGGCCTTGTGCGTGGTGGCGGATGCTCATACACTAACCCTGAGAACAGCAGGGTCTCACTGTCTAGCCCTGGCTGGAGACTATGGAACTTGCTAAAGTAGACCAGACTGGTCTTGAACTCACAATGATCTGCCTGCCTCTGCCTCTGCGGACTGCAATTAGAACCATGAGCCACCATACCTGGCTCAGGCATTAGCTTAATTTTCCTGAGGACCTTTTGTTTCTCTTCAACGCTAGTCCCAGCCACCCAAACATATTTATTTAGTCTTTACTCCCATGTCTTCTACTTACCAAGGCAACAACTGGTACAGGCACACCAAATATCTCTTCATCCACTGATCCAAAATTATGGCTTCAAAAGAGATTGATGAGAGAGTTAACTGGAGCTCTGGCCATACTCATTCTAAAATCCAGCAAGCTGCTTTTAACACAGCAGAAGCGTGTCAAGCACGTAAGAAAAAAAAAAAAAAAATACCCTTTCCCCAGCAAAGCAAAAGGAACCCAAAGGCAATTGTGTCGGTCTATTTCTGGTGCTTGGATTTACCTTGTATCCTTCACAGGTGGCAGGATAGAGAGTGGTAAGGAAAGTATGGTGGCCAGGAGCTTGCTCCAACACATCTGAACATGAAAATACAGCATCAGGATATGAAAGCTTGAATGCTTCACCCCCTACCCACATTTCTTCCTTTTTTTTTTTTTTTTTTTAAAAATGAAATTCTGTTTGTTTGTTTGTTTTGTTTTCAAGACAAGGTTTTCTTGTAGTCCTGGCTGCCTTGGACTTGCTTTGTAGACCAGGCTGGCCTCGAACTCACGAAGATCTGCTTGCCTCTGCCTCCCAAGTGCTGGGATTAAAGGAGTGTGCTACCACTGCCTGGTTTTAAATGAAATTCTTTTTTCAAAAAATTTTATAACTTTTAAAAGATTTATTTATTATTTATACAGTATCCTGCCTACATGTGTGCCAGCAGGCCAGAGGAAGGCACCAGATCTCATTATAGATGGCTATGAGCTACCATGTGGTTGCCAGGAATTGAACTCAGGACCTTTGGAAAAACAGCCAGTGCTCTTAACCTCTGAGCCATCTCTCCAGCCCCCTACCCACATTTCAAAACATCATACTGTATGCAACAACATATACAAGAGTTGTCAACTACAGTCAATTAAAGAAGAATCTAGCCTACATTATAGACTGGGAAATCAAAAAAGAAGATAACAGTCCTTACCCTAAATGGATTAAAAAATCCAGTTGTACTGGCATTTGAATAATCCGTGGCAAACGAAGAACCTAAATTTACATTAAAAGTAACACATTTATTATCAGGAAATATAAATCGTCTAACCTTGGCTTACAATCTAGACCTTTGTCTACCTTCAAATTCATCCTAAAATGGATGCTTGCAACATTCAAATTTCCAGGAAAATACCCACCTAATCTTTATGAACCTTTACAGTGTTTTTATTGTTTTTGTTTTGTTTGTTTGTTTTTTGAGACAGGGTTTCTCCTTTATAGTGTTTTATTCTCAGGGTGGCACACGCCTGTAATCCCAGCACTGGGGACTTAGAGGCAGGTGGATCTCTGTGAGTTTGAGGCCAGCCTTGTCTACAAAGAGTTCCAGGACAACCAAGGCTATTACACAGAGAAACCCTGTCTCAAAAAACTAGAAAAAAAGGAGCCATGAAATTTTCAGGAAAGATGGATGGAACTGAAAATCATGTTAAGTGAGAAAACGTAGGCTTGGAAGAAAGGATAACACATTATCTCTCATATATGGAACCTATATTTGAGAGTGACAGAAATTGTCTGTGTGTCTGGATCTGGTCATTAAACCAGAGAGTCATGAGCGGAGGAAGGAATTGTAAGGGATGGGAACACAGAGGGTGGTGGGATACATGTGACATCAAATGAAAAGGCCAGGCCAACTCGGGGAAGGAAGGGAAAAGTTAGAATGGGTGTGGGGCATAGGAGGAGGGTCACATTAGAACAGAGTACAATAACATATGAAAATGCCATAATGAAATGCATTGCTTTGTGTGCTAAGTTTAAAAAAAAATTTTTTTTAAGGGACTGGAGAGGTGACTCAGCTCCTAATTGCCAAAGACCCATGTGTTGGCTCACCACCATTTCTAACTGCAGTTCTAGGGGTCTCAGTGCCCTCTTCTCACCCCCAAGGGCACCAGGCACAAACATGTTTCACAGACATAGGAAACACATAGGTGAAACACTAATACACATAAAGCAAATAAATCTAACTTTAAAAATTTTTAATAAAGTAGTGATAGTACTTGGATATACTCAGGGGGTGGGGAGTGCCACTTAGCATCTCTGCACCTCTCCCTTAAAACTCAGGACCCTGCTCCCTTAAAAAGGACTCCTTTTTAAAACTGCATTTTGTGTATGTGCCCCTGATTCAGGTTCTGGTGAACTTCTTGGCTGGGTTCTTTCCTGGGCTGTATGAAATAGTACAGCAGGGAACATGGGTATGGAGGTACCTCTGTGGCATACCTAAGAGTCTTCCAGTGACATGCCTGAGTGGGACAGCCAGGTCACATGGTAATTCTCTTTTCTACTTGTCGAGAAGTCTCTGTGCTGATTCCTATCATGGCCACACAAGCTCACATTCCCAGCCACAACAGTGAGGCTCCTCTCCCTACACCCTCACTAGCATTTGCAAACATTTGCCCTCTTTTTGTTTCTTTTTGTTTGTTTGATTTTGAGACAGAGTCCCTCTTTGTTGTCCTGGGTGTCCTGGAACTTGCTAGGTAGACCAGGCTGGCCTCAAACTCACGGACCTCCCAAATGCAGAGATTAAAACCGCGAGCCACCACACTTGGTTTTATTTATCCTCTTTTGTTTGTTTGTTTCTCAAGACAGGGTCTCTCTGTGTAGCCTTGGCTGTCCTGGAACTCTCTTTGTAGACCGGGCTGGCCTGGAATTCACAGAGATCCTCCTGCCTCTGCCTCCCAAAGTGTTGGGACTAAAGCCATGTGCCACCATGTTCGGTGTTTTTGTTTTTTGTTTTTTAAATTTGTTTACTTATTACATATACAGTATACAGTGCTCTGCCTGCATGTACACCTGCAGGCCAGAAGAGGGCATCAGATCACTTTATAGATGGTTGTGAGCCACCATGCGGTTGCTGGGAATTGAACTCAGGACTTCTGGAAGAGCAGTTAGTGCTCTTAACCACTGAGCCATCTCTCCATCACCATTTTATTTTCTTGATGATAGCCATTCTGGTCTGGGCGAGAAAGAATTCAAAACAGTTTCAATTTGTATTTCCCTCAGGAGAAATAGGGAAACTTTCAAGAGGAATTATTACTCATTTCTGTTCCTTCTTAAGGAAATTTGAGGGGCGTTGTGTCTAACTTTTATATTCTGCTGTAGACAATCAGATATTAACTTCTTGTCTGACGTGTACATGACAAAACAAGATTATTTTCCCCACTCTGTAGGCTGTTTCTTCACTTAAGTGACTGTTTCCTTTGCTGTGCACAAGCTTTTAATCTCAAGCAACCCTATTGACCAATTATTGGAATTACTCTGGTGCTAACAGGGTGCTTTCCAGAAACTCCTTGCCAATAACATCCTGATATATTTTGCCCGTGTTATATTCTAAGCATTTTCGTTTCATGTTTTATATTAAGAGCCATTAAAATAAAAGTTTTATTATTACTTTATCAGTGTATGTGCACATGTATGCAGGTGCCCACGAAGGCCAGAAGTGTGTGTGTGATCCCTGGAGCTAGAATTATAGACAGTACTGAGAACCAAACTCAGGTCCTGTGGAAGAGCAATAGCAAGTGCTCCTAACCACTGGGCCATCTCTCCAAGCCCAAATAATCTGTTCTGTTGTTTGTGACATGGTCTCTCTATGCAGTCCTGGCGCTTGCTTTGTGAACCAGGCTGGCTCCGAATTCACAGAAATCTGCCTGCCCCTGCCTCCTGAGTGATGGGCTTGAAGGCATGTGTCACCATGCTCAGCTATTCTGTGTTCTCTTTCTGTTTTGAGACAGAGTCTTACTGTGTAGCTCTGGCTGGGCTGACCCTTGCTGTGTCGACCAGACTGGTCTTGAACACACAGAGATAGATCCACTTGCCACTGCTTCAGAGGTGCAGGGACTAGAGGAATGTCGCACCAATTCCAGGATTGCTTTCTTTCAGTTCTGCAAAGAATGCCTTGCAGGCTGGTGAGAAGGATCCACAAAGGCGCCTGCCACCCCGCCTCACAACCTGAGCCCCATCCCCCGGTCCCACATGGTAGAAGGAGAGAACAGACTCTGGCAGCTCTTCCTTTGACTTCCACAGGCACGGATGACTACGATGTTCCTGGTCACTTTTCCTAGTTGGTGGCACCTTTGTTCTTTGGTATTAAGGCCTTGCTGGACATGGTGGATTCCTTCCCAGTTCTCTGTTGATCAATTCCTCTCATCAAATTTACTCTTTCCTGTGGTCTTATGATTGAGACGCTCTTCCTCTCCTGTGTTTAGTATTCCTTGACGCATTTTCTGCATCGCTGGGTTGACTTGTCCTTGTTCCCCAGCTCTGCTGGGCTTGGCCTGCAGTCATTTATTTTCAGGGCTTGAAGACATTATTTCGAGCTGGCTGTTGGCGGGGGTTCGGATGTAGCTCGGATGCGTCTGCTTTTCTAAGTGAGGTGGCATCTCCTCCTTACAGCTTTGGTGTTCTTTGCTTTGCGTTTTGGCATTTTGACTCTACCAAAAAAGGGTTCTTCTGTGGTACTATTTGGGATTCTAAATGCCCCTTCTGTTGGACATCTATTTCTCCTTTCTTTTAAAAAAGGATTTATTTATTTACTATGTATACAGTGTTCTGCCTGCATGTGTGCCTGTACACCAGAAGAGGGCACCAGATCTCATTGTAGATGGTTGTGAGCCACCATGTAGTTGCTGGGAATTGAAATCTTCACCTCCCATTTTACCTGCTTTACCGGCTTTAATGAGGCTTGGTCATTGAGACCTTATGACCTGGGTTGGAGGGATGGCTCAGCCGTTAAAGGCTAGGCTCATGACCAAAAATGTAAGAGAAGTTATGACCTTTGAAGGGGTCATGCGGCTTCATCTTGGTGCTCCTGTTTCTGTGTTGCCATCTGGCTAGCTCCTCCAGTTTTTGTTTTGTTTTAAGGTTTATTTACTTAGTGTATAAGTACTCTATCTGCATGTACACCTGCACGCCAGAAGAGGGCATCAGATCCCACCCAGTTCATCAAGACTTTTAAACCAATCTCCCTCTTCCAAATAAATGACAATATATCTAGCTTTAGTGCAACATGTAGTTACTAGTGTGCCAAACAGCAGAATGTTTGGAATATGTTAAGAAAAAAATGTGGGCTGGATGGTGGTGGCGCACCCCTTTAATCCCAGCACTTGGGAGGCTGAGGCAAGAGGGTCCTGAATAGGAGCCTGCTCTACAGAGTGAGTTCCAGGACAGCCAAGGGTACAGAGAGAAACCCTGTCTCGAAAACCTGTGGTGGATGTAATGTCTACTCTATTTTAGGCAAATCTGGTCCCTCGGTCACCTTTACCTTTTGTGAGCTTATATAACAGCCAGGTGTCAATTGTCCCAAAGCAGCAGTTGTTTTCTTCAACTGCCCTTTTCACCTTGAAAACAGAAGAACATTTAGTCAGCTACAACTGCCTACACTATCAAACACAGGAAAAAAGATAGATCAACAGATACACTGTAACCCCAATCATGAGAAATGCACCTAGAAAGACCATTTCTAGAACACAGTCCAAAGGTTTTAATTATCGGTGAGCGGGATTTAGGGGACCCTTCCTCCTTTCTTTTCTGTGCTTCCCTTGAAAACTTTTAGTTAAAAACAAAAAGCAGAGGGCCGGGCGGTGGTGGCACACGTCTTTAATCCCAGCATTTGGGAGGCAGAGGCAGGCGGATCTCTGTGAGTTTGAGGCCAGCCTGGTCTACAAAGTGAGTCCAGGACAGCCAAGGCTGTTACACAGAGAAACCCTGTCTTAAAAAAAAAAAAAAAGAAAGAAAGAAAGAAAAAAAAAAAAGAAAAAAGAAAAAGAAAAAAGAAAAAAGAAAGAAAAAAAAGAAAAATAGAAAAAGAAAAAAGAAAGAAAAAAAGAAAAAAAAAAAAACCAACCAACCAACAAACAAACAAACAAACAAAGCAGAGCGTGCATATTTTTTATTTAAATACACTAGTACAACCTGAAGTGATAACACACTATGTAAGGCTCAGGAACTAAATCCAACCAACTGACTATTCTTTAAATTTTTACTATACCCTCCAAAAGCTAGTTAAAATAGAGAACAAGTGACTGTGGGGTGCACACCTACAATACAACTCCTACATGTAAGTCTCAGAGAACACTGTAGAAGAGGGGTTGGGAGGATTTAAGGAGCCAGAGGACAAAGACATCTGTTGCTAGACAGTGTATCTTCTGTATACAACGGGGCAGTTGCACCCATGACACCACAACAATAGGGCTACGTAAAGAACATCTGCGTGACAATACTATTATATGCCAGCATGGATAGGGGAGATGCAGAGAGGGAAAATCTGTATTCTCTGGGCCTGTGTCCCCTAATAGGCTATACAATCCAAAATGGTGAGCCCTAAGTGTACATACACACACACACACACACATATATATATGTGTGTGTGTGTGTGTGTGTGTTTATGTATGTATAAATATAATGTGCAGCACTAAGTGGTTTTAGCAGGTTGTATTTATATGTATGTACACACTTATATATATGTTAAAAATAATTAAAGAAGAGATCATGAGCTGGGCGGTGGTGGCGCACGCCTTTAGTCCCAGCACTTGGGAGGCAGAGGCAGGGGGATCGCTGTGAGTTCGAGGCCAGCCTGGTTTACAAAGCAAGTCCAGGACAGTCAAGGCTATACAGAGAGACCCTGCTTGAAAAACAAAACGAACCAAAAAAAAAAAAAAAAAAAAAAAAAAAAGGAAGAGGTCATGAATTTGAAAGGAAACGTAAAAGACACAGGAGGCAGAAGGTGGAGTGGGAGGGGTAGAAGTGATTTACACGGGGCACCCAGGTCTGAAAGCCTCAACAAAACAACTTTTAAACTTAAAAACTGAGGAAGGGAGAAGGGGGCAGAAATGGGTGGTTAAAAGAGCTTCCTGCGCTTCTGATGCTCCCCCTCACGACCACCTGTAACTCTGGTTCTATGGGATCCAATGTGTTCTCTCTGGCCTGCACAGGCACCCACAAGAGGCTGGTGCGCATGTCCATGCGTGCACACACACCCAGAGCTGAGGCAGCAGTGGAGATCATCGATACAAAAGGCTTCTAGGACTTAGGCTGCTGGAAGCTCCAGTACTAAACAGACTCTCAGGAAAGCAACAGGAAGAAGGCTCATCCTGTTAGCTGTGTTTATGTCCTCGTTTTGCTATGATGGCTTTTATAAAGCCATTCTCCCTTCCTGATGCTTGCGGCCTCTGGGGGATGTGACTTCCAGGGATGTGGAGAGCGTTCTGACCCCTGTATACGAATGATGGATTGCTGGATCATTGCCTCAGACAGGCTAATCAAGGGCTCCGCAATAGATTACACTCTTGCTCCCCGACCCCCTTTTCTTGGGGGGCTGGTGATTGAAACCAGAGCTAAGGACGTATTTAACCGTCCGAGTTACATCTCCAGCTCTATTTTATTTTTAAAGATCTATTTTTATTTTTTTTGTGTGTGTGGTTCATTTGCTTGAATGCGTGTATGTGCACCACTTACGTGTCGGGTATATATCCTTGGAGACCAGAAGAGTGTGTGGGGTTCCCAGGAACTAGAATTACAGATTTGTGAGCCATCAGATGGGTGCTGGGAACTGAACTCAACTCCTCTGAAAGAACAGGAAGTGCTTTTGATCCCTCAGCCATCTAATTTATTGTTGTTGTTGTTGTTTTGTTTTTACAAGACAGGGTTTCTCTGTGTATCATTGGCTGTCCTAGACTTGCTTTGTAGACGAGGGTGGCCTCAGTCCACCTGCCTCTGTCTCCCTGAGTGCTGGGATTACAGGCCTGCACCACTGTGCCCTGCTAACCTCAAATTTTAGTGGCTAGCCGGGTGTGGTGGGACACGCCTTTATTCCCAGCATTTGGGAGGCAGAGGCAGGCGGATCACTGTGAATTCAAGGCTAGCCTGGTCTACAAAGTGAGTCTAGGACAGCCAAGACTACACAGAGAAACCCTGTTTCAAAAACCAAAAAAAAAATTTTAGTGGCTAAAAATTTAAATGAAGCTTTGAAAAATGGCAGTATCACTGGGTGATGGTGGCACACTAATCCCAGCACTCTGGAGGCAGAGGCAGCCACCCCTGTGAGTTTGAGGCCAGCCTGGTCTACAGGCTACAGAGTGAGCTCCAGGACAGCCAAGCATACACAGAGAAACCCTGTCTCAAAGAAAAAAGAAAAGAAAAGAAAAATGGCAGTCTCACAGACAGTAAGGTTTATCTAAGGCACACTTATTGCTATTTGAAAACTTTACCCAAATACTCTTAAGTTACAGTTGGTGTGGGAGTCTTAGTTGTCCATCTGACACAATCTAGAATCATCTGTGGAGGAAATGTCTTGATTATGTTGGTTGATGTAGGTAGACTGAGCCTAAAGAGAGCTCTGTTGTTCCTTGGCTTTGGGTCCATCTACAGACACAGAGAACGTGCCAGGTATGGTGACATACACCTTTAATCCAAGCACTTGAGGGAGAGGCAGGTGGGTCTCTGCAATCTCTAGGCTAGCCTGGTCTTTATTAAGAGTTCCAGGACAGCTAGGGTTACTTAGAGAGACCCTATCTCAAATCAAAGCTAGAGTGAGAGTGGACGCGTACTGACAAGCATCATGCACTGTTCTCTGCTCTGGCTAAGGATGCAATGTGACCTTGTGTTCTCTGTGATCAGGTGTCTCAATCTCCTGCCACTGTGACTTTTCCAGTGTGATGTACTATAACCTGGAACTATGAGCTGAAATAAACCTTTTTTTCTTGTTTGTTTGTTTGTTTGTTTTGTTGTTGTTGTTTTTTTCCGGGACAAGGTTTCTCTGTGTAGCCCTGGCTGTCCTGGACTCACTCTGTAGACAGGCTGGCCTCGAACTCAGAGCTCCACCTGCCTCTGCCTCCCAAGTGCTGGGATTAAAGGCGTGCACCACCATGCCTGGCTTAAACTCTTGTCTCAGGGTTTTTCATCACAGCTGTTGCACATAAACACTACGAAGACTCAAGATTGTTGGTTTAAAATTACTGAAGGATTTATGTCATGATATTGGTTTAAAAAAAAAAAAACCTCAGATATTTTATGGCAAAAACTATATAAAATTAAAATTTTAGAACCTCTAAGTAAAGTTTGAGTAGGTCCAGCTAGGTTTAATTGTTCAAGCTACAACCACTGAGCAGGTTTGACACAGATCATACGGTCCTCAGTTCCTGAAACATCATTCTCTAGCTGCTCAACTAAGTACCAACCCCAGATCAAAAGCATGCCAGAGGGAAAACAGGTGTCAAATACCTTCAATCAGATAATACAAAAGTGAAAATTCTGGATCTTAGTACTAGACCCCAAAAATGATTTCCTAAAACATGGTTTACCTCTTCTGGTCTCATCTGTTCAACCTGTCTCTCCACCTCACCTCTAACTCGTTCCACACTGCCCTGTGAGTTTCCCCCCTGGAGCCTTTACCTCAGTTACCACGTCTTTACTGGGCCGCCCCATGCCCATGGGCATTCACACTTACTATTTATATTCATTATGTGTGATACACAAGTGTATACATGTTTCTACACATGCAGTCAGTCACCTACACATGTGCACAGAGGTCAGAAGTCAGCAGCAAGGATCTATCTCCACTGTTCTCTTTTCCTTCCTTCCTTGTTTTTAGAGACAAGAGTTTCTCTGTGTAACAGCCCTGGCTATCCTGGAACTCACTTTGTAGACCGAGCTGGCCTCAAATTCATAGATCCAGCTGCCCCTGTCTCCCCAGTGCTGAGATTAAAGGCATGTACCACCATACCTAGCTTAAAGTAATATCTTATTTAGGATTCTTTGTTGTTGTTGTTGTTTGGTTTTTCAAGACAGGGTTTCTCTGTGTAGCCTTGGCTGTCCTGGACTCACTTTGTAGACCAGGCTGGCCTCGAACTCACAGTGATCCACCTGTCTCTGCTTCACGAATGCTGGGATTAAAGTTACTTAGATTTTTTTAGGATTTATTTATGTATACATATGAGTGTTCTATTTGTATGTATGCCTGTATGACAGAAGAGGGCATCAGATCCCATTATAGATGGCTGTGAGCCATCATGAGGTTGCTGGGAATTGAACTCAGGACTTCTGGAAGAGCAGATAGTGCTCTTAACTGCTGAGCCATCTCTCCAGCCCCCTTAACTTAGAATTCTTTTTTTTTTTTTTTTTTGGTTTTTCGAGACAGGGTCTCTCTGTGTAGCCTTGGCCATCCTGGATTCACTTTGTAGACCAGGCTGGCCTTGAACTCACAGCGATCTGCCTGCCTCTGCCTCCCGAGTGCTGGGATTAAAGGCGTGCGCCTTTTTTTTAATCTAAAGTCTTTTCAACATATAACTTTAAAAGAAAAAAATGGAATGCTTCATGAATTTGCATGTGGAATGTGTGCAGGCGCCTCACCCATCTTCTCAGGACTGTTAGAGTTTTAGTAAGTGTGCTGTCCAAGGAAGCACAACACACAGCTTTCCTCATATGCCAAAGATGACTTAGATCAATGGGGATTTTCTGACAGAATTCAGAAAAATCTTCAGGGCACGGTGGTGCACACCTATAACCCAGCATTTAGGAGGCGGAGGCTAGAGGAACAAGTGTTCAGTTCTTCGTTGATCCATCAGGGTTGACATCACAGGACAAATAGCTGTCCTAAGAACTAGAAACACGGGTACATACTGAGAACACCTTGGTACCAGCCGCCTCATCCTGCCGCAGAAGCCAGGGAGGAGGATGATACAGCAAGGGACTAAGTGCTGTAGCAGAGCTACGGCCGGGGCGCTCTGAGATAAGACTTCCCAGGGGCTTACAGGTTACGCGCTTGGCAGGGGGAGTGAAGTAATCACCTCAAAATAAGGCCAGATTGGGCTGTCCTGCTTAAAACTGGTCTGCAATCAGGAGGGACATCAGCTCTGCAGAGCCTGACCAGCTTGGCTTTTACCTGCGTCTAACTCAAGTTCAGCTCCTCACAGCATGCCTCACTTACCCAAAGAGCTAGAACCTGTCCAGGGTGCACACTCACTAACAGTCTAACAGGTAATGGCAGGGTTATAGAATGCGTCCCCTTTAGGAATGCCACGTCATTAGAGCTCCTGAATGTAGCCCAGGCCAGCTTCAAACTTGCTGTCAATCTCCTGCCTCAAGCTTGCCAATTGCTGGGGTTGCAGGTGTGCACCACCATGCCCAGCACTTGACCTCGGTGGTGTCACACAGACATTTACTCCACAAGACATTGCTGAGTGGCATGTTCCGTTCTGCCCACCCTCCTATCGGTGTGATGACAAGACACGATTTTAAACACAGAGACCAAGTGAAGACTGCTGTCTTCCTTTCCCACAGTCATGAACCCCTCTACACACACACACACACACACACACACACACACACACACACACACACACACACACCATCTTTTCTTACCTCAGATAGGTTTTGTAAAACCCAGATCAATCTCAAGGTAGCATGCTGGGTGGAGAAATAGAAGTGGCTGATCGTTGACATGAGCTTGCTTCTACTGAAAAAGTGAAGGACTCCGCACACACCACGCAGTAGCTATGTTAAAAAACAAAAGATACTTATAAGAAAATACATTTAGGCCGGGTGGTGGTGGCGTATGCCTGTAATCTCATCACTCAGGAAGGCAGAGGCAGGCAGATCTCTGTGAGTTCAAGGCCAGCCTGGTCTACAAAGTGAGTCCAGGACAGCCAAGGCTACACAGGGAAACCCTGTCTCAGAAAAAAAAAAAAAAAAAAAAGGAGTACTTGATTTTCTTTTTCCTTCTTCCCTACCTCCTCCCCGCCCCCCCCCCCCTTTATTAAGACAGCGTCTCACTATGTAGTTGTAGCTGGCCTTAGACTCACAGAGGTCTACCTGTTTCTGCCTCCCAAGTACTGGGATTAGTAACGTGTACCACCATGTCCAACTTAATCAGTTTCTTATAAAACAAAACACAAAGGCTGGAGAGGTGGCACAGTGATTAGGCATACTTGCTGCTCTTGCAGAGCACCTGGGTTCAGTTCCACCACCCGCACGGTGGCTCATAACACTCTGAAACTCCAGCGGTAGGGGAAGCCAAAGCCCCTAAGAATAGGAGGTGGCTCTGAGGTCAAGGAGCTTGTGCACATTAGAGGACTGAAGTTCTGATTCCCAGAACTGAAGTAAATGTCACGTGGGTGTGGAGGCCCAGCTGCAACTCCCCCGACACACCTCCTGAGCCACCTTGTAATACTGCAGTAGCTGAGAAGACGGGCGTTAGAAGTCAGCATCAGAACTGAGCGGTGGTGGCACGTGCCTTTAATCCCAGCACTCAGGGAGTCAGAGGCAGATGGAGTGCTGTGAGTTTGAGGCCAGCCTGATCTACAAAGCGAATCCAGGACAGCCAAGACTATACAGAGAAACCATCTCAAAAAAAAAACAAAAACAAAAACAAACAAGCAAACAAAAGAAGTCAGCATTAGAGCTGAGTGGTGGTGGCACAGGCTTTTAATCCCAGCACTTGGGAGGCAGAGACAGGTGAGTCACTGAGTTCGAGGCCAGCCTGGTCTACAGAGTGAGTTCCAGGACAGCCAGGGCTGCACAAAGAAACCCTGTCTGGCCGGGCGTGGTGGCGCACGCCTTTAATCCCAGCACTCGGGAGGCAGAGCCAGGCGGATTGCTGTGAGTTTGAGGCCAGCCTGATTACAAAGTGAGTCCAGGATGGCCAAGGCTACACTGAGAAACCCTGTCTTGAAAAACCAAAAAGAGAAAAAGAAAAGAAAAAAAAAAAGAAAAGAAAGAAAGTAACCCTGTCTGGGGGCACGGGGAGGCGGGGGGAGGCAAGACCAGTGATACTGAGTATCGGTAATAAATCTACAAGCTGCACCCCGTCTGAGGAGCCTCATCTTTTCCCTGAATAGCAGCACACTTGGGACTGTGGGGTTCTATAGGGAAATGATGCAACGGCAGCTGGCAGTGATGTCAACACTGTTCTCACTGTCAGCACTGTCGCCAGTGTATTCTGGTGGTCTACACTGCAGCGAGTATAATGTGTTGAGCTGTGAAAGTCTGCTAGCTATGTCACTGTCTGCTCACTTTCTAAGAAAACAAACAAACAATTTAGGGCACTCTACAATTAAAGTCTAAAGTTAAGAGACAGTTATAGAAAAACAAAAATATTTGATTAAGAAAATTACCTTCATTATGAGAGAATTATTCCACGACTTTACAAGTTCAGCTGCCCTTAGGTCTTGCCAACTAATGAAGTTGTGAAAGTGGTGTCCTGTTTTCCTAAGAAAGACGAAAATAGTAAAGTATAAATCAAATCTACCCTGAAGGTCTGCCACAGAGGGCCGGAGATATTGTCAGGACACTTAGAATGTATGAGGCCTGGGTTCCATCCTAGCCCTAAAAAACACAAATATGCCAAAAGAGAAAACAAATAAAAAAGACACACTATTGCCGGGCGTGGTGGCGCACGCCTTTAATCCCAGCACTCGGGAGGCAGAGGCAGGCGGATCGCTGTGAGTTCGAGGCCAGCCTGGTCTACAAAGTAAGTCCAGGATGGCCAAGGCTACACAGTGAAACCCTGTCTCGAACCCCCCCCCCAAAAAAAAAACCAAAAAAAAAATAGTAATAATAATAAAAAAGACACACTACAATTTTAAAATAATACATTAAATGGCACTTTTTATTGTGTTCTCTTTACATGTCGTAACAAACATGTGACATTAGCTGGATCATGGCTTATTTAGCACTTGAGAGGTTGATGCAGGAGGACTGCCGTAAGTTTCAGGCTAGCCTGGAATACATAGTGAGACCTTGTCTTATACTACTCCTCAAAAAACAAAAACAAAAAAATCTTAAAAATATTATGTAACATAGAGTGTCAGATTTTGAATAGACTATACCCAAAATGTCTTTTTGAAACAATGTAACACGTATACTTGCAACAATAAAATTATTGACAAGGCCTTGGAGACAAGCTCTATAAGAGGCAGAAGCAGGGGCAGGGGCAGGGGAGGGGCGGGGGCAGGGGCAGGGGCAGGGGAGGGGAGGGAGGGGCAGGGGCAGGGGCAGGGGCAGGGGGCAGGCATTTCCCTGAGTTCCAGTCGAGACTGCTCTACACAGTGAACTCTAGGTCAGCCAGGGCTACATAGTAAGATTCTGTATCAAAAAGCAAAAGCAAAAAAGGGTGGGGGGCTGCAGAGATGGCTCAGTGATTACAAGCACTGGCTGCTCTTTCAGAGGACCCAGCTTCAATTCCCACCACTCACATGGCAGCTCACAACTGTCTGTAACTCCAGTTCTAGGAGTGCACAGTGGAAGGAAAGAACCAATTCCCCAAAGTGCCTCTACAGACACATGGTGACACATGGCCACACTCACACACACATCACACACTGTGGTGGTTTGAACAGGAATGGCCCGAACAGATTCATGTGTTTGAATGCTTGGTCCATAGGGAGTGGCGAGGTTACTGGTGTGGCCTTGTTAGAGAAAGTGGGTCGTTGTGGGGGCAGGCTTTGAGGTCTCCTATGCTCAAGCTCCACCCAGTGTGGAGATCCAGTCTCCTCCTGGCTGCTTTTAGATGAAGACGTAGCATGATCTTCCAGCACCATGTCTGCCTGGATGCTGCCATGCTTCCCGCCATGATGATAATGGACTAAACCTCTGAAACTGTAAACCAGCCCCAATTCCACGTTTGCCTTTCTAAGAGTTGCTTTGGTCAGCTGGGCACATACCTATAACCACAGTACATGGGGAGGTAGAGGTAGGTGGATCTCCGTGAGTTCCAGGCCAGCCTGGTCTACAAAGTGAGCCCAGAACAGCCAAGGCTACACATAGGCAACCTGTCTGGAAAAAACAAAAAAAGAGCTGGGCCTGGTGACGCATGCCTGTAATCCCAGCGCTTAGGAAGCAGAGGCAGGCAGATCAATGTGAGTTCAAAGCTAACCTGGTCTACAAAGCATACAGACAGATACGATCATATTCCACTTTATCCGTGCATATGTGTGTTTTGGTTTTTTTTTTTTAATGATTTATTTAATTTTATTTCATGTGCATTGCTATGAGGGTGTCAGATCCCTTGGAATTGGAATTACAGAGAGTTGTGAACTGCCATGTGGCTGCTGGGAATTGAACCCGAGTCCTTTGGAAGAGTAGACAGTTGCTTTTAACCACTGAGCCATCTCTCCAGCCTGAAAAAAAGCCTTTTTCTTTTGATGCTCCTGCAGTACTGGGGATGAACCTGAGCTACATGGACACGCCCAGCCCCGGCCTCTCCTACCTGAGCAGCTCTTTTTCTCTGCCGATTGAACCATCTTCAATCCTAACACTATCCTAGCTACCATTCACTTGGGCAGCCCGTACCCCTGGCCACGCCTTCATGGCTTCAGCAAACAGTTTTGAAGGACTGTGTTCCAGACGCTGGAGACAGTACAGAGAACAGAACACAGGCATCACTGCCCTGGTGAATGTACTTTTACCCAGGCACTCAAAGAAATAACCTCTCCATCATTTAAAGACAACAAGAACGAGGCCCACGGAGGAGAAAACATAGGCATCTGAGTGTAAGTTAGGGACGTGCTGCCTGCGGGGAGGGAAGGAAGGCTTCACTGAGAAATGACACTGAAATTGGCTCTGAGGAGCCACAGCACCATGTAGGAGGTAAGTGCTCCGACAGAATGGCTGTTATGTGTTCAAAGATCCTCAGGTAGGTAACACATAGCAGCCGGGCGTGGTGGCGCACGCCTTTAATCCCAGCACTCGGGAGGCAGAGGCAGGGGGATCGCTGTGAGTTCGAGGCCAGCCTGGTCTACAAAGTGAGTCCAGGATGGCCAAGGCTACACAGAGAAACCCTGTCTCGAAAAACAAAAAAAAAAAAAAAAAAAACCACATAGCAGAGTTGAAAGACTAGCATGCTGAAGAAGAGAAAAAAACCACAAGATGAAAATGGAGTAGTTAACTCTGGCTGGAGAGATGGCTCAGAAGTTAAGAACACTGTCTGTTCTTCCGAAGGTCCTGAGTTCAATTCCCAGCAACCACATGATGGCTCACAACCATCTTTTTTTTTTTTTAAGATTTATTTATGATATATGCAATGTTCTGCCTGCATGCATACCTACACATGAGAAAAAGGCACCGGATCTCATTATAGGTGGTTGTGAGCCACAATGTAGTTGCTGGGAATTGAACTCAGGACCTTTGGAAGAGCAATTAGTGCTTTTAACCTCTGAGCCATCTATCCAGCCCCTCACAAACATCTATAGTCAGATTTGTGCCCTCTTCTGGCCTGCGGGTATACATGCAGACAGAGCACTAAATAAATAATAAATCTTTAAAAAAAAAAAAAAAAAAAAAAAAGAAAAAGAAAAAGAAAAAAGAAAGAAAGAAAGAAAAAGAAAACAGGTTAACTCCCTAGCACTCGGAAGGCAGAGGCAGGTGGATCGCTGTGAGTTTGAGGCCAGCCTGGTCTACAAAGCATGTTCAGGGCAGCCAAGGCTACGCAGAGAAACCCTGTCTCAAGAAAAAACAAAAACAAAAACCAACCAACCAAACAAACAAACAAACAAACAAACAAAAAAAAAACAAAAAGGAAAGAAAATGGAGTTAACTCAAAACATAATACAAAAGAAGCTAGAAGTTGGTCTGCAGTGGCAGCATATACTCCCAACGTCCATCTAGCATAGAGCTCTGTCAGGTTTAGCTCTATAAAAGGAGAAAACAGGGAGGAGCATGAAGGACAGTATCATAAACAAACTGCCTTCCATCCTGGTAACAGTGTATGCCCTTCTGTGTCTGTGTTACAGACAATTAGTATCACCATTAACACAAGCATCAAATCCTACAGCAAAAGCTCCATTTGACTAGGGAGAGAGTCGTTTATACAGTTGGTGATACAGAACATAAAAGCCCCAAGGGCTAGTGTTGGTTCCTCAAACAGCACAGGGAGCCCCTGCCTGAGAGCCTCGGCAGTCACCGAGGGATCCCAGCTTGTGACCCACATTTACACTGCTAATTGGCACATGCCCCGATCTGGGGCTGGTTGGCAAGGTCTCCCTGGGGGGACTCGGCAGCTGAAGGAAAAAACAAGTGGTAGTTTTTCAAAAGCAGCAATGTAGAGGATATGCCGCTTATAATTATTGCAGAAAGCAAGCTAAGTACATCATGGACTAAAAAAAAAGGAGACAGAGAAGAATATGAAAAAAAAAATTAAGGACTGAAAAACTTTAATACTGGGCTTCCTGGCTTTGTATACATATGGGGCGAATTCAAGGAAAAAACATGATATTAATACCACAAGGAAGATCAGCTTCTGTGGCTATGAATACAGGAATGTGCCATGCCCTGCCCTCCTCCTCCCTGCAAAAAAAAAAAAAAAAAAAAAAAAAAAAAATCAAAAAAATCAAAAAAACAAACAAACAAAAAACAGTAAAGCCGAACACGATGGCTCAAACCTATAACCTCAGAGTCCAGGAGCTGCAGCAGGAGGATTGCTATAAGTCTGAGGGCATATTTAATGAAAGCTTTTCTCAAACAAATCCACATGGCCAGGAAGTGGCCAGTGGTAATAAGTGACATGCAATGTGCTTTTGTAATCCCAGAGCTGGGGAGGTGAGGACCAGAGAACCCATTGGTGCTTACTGGCCAGACCGACTAGCCAACTGGTCAGCTCCAGGTTCAGTCAAACACCCTGACTCAAGACTAAGGTGGTGGGGCTGGAGAGATGGCTCAGAGGTTAAGAGCACTGACTGCTCTTCCAAAGGTTCTGAGTTCAATTCCCAGCAACCACATGGTGGCTCACAACCATCTGTAATGTGATCTGATGCCTTATTCTGACATGCAGGTGTACATGCAGGCAGAGCTCTGTATACATAATAATAAATCAATCAATCTTTAAAAAAAAAAAAAAAAAAAGACTAAGGTGGTGCATACCTTTAATCCCAACACTTGGGAGGCAGAGGCAGGTGGGTCGATGTGAGTTCCAGGCCAGCCTGGTCTACAGAGCAAGTCCAGGATAGCCAAGGATACACAGAGAAACCCTGTCTTAAAAAACAAAAACAAAAAACAAAAAACAAACAAACAAAAAACACAAAACAAAGCAAAAAAACCCTAAGGTAGAAACCAACAGAAGATACCCAGTGTTGACTGATGGCCTCTATACATGTGTGCATTCATGAACACACACACACACACACACACACACACACACACACAATGGGGTGGGGGTGGGGGTGAGATGCTGACTGTACTAGAACAGTGACTGCTGCACAGGCTCCAGTCTGCCCTTCTCTCAGTGGGACAACATGTACTCCCTGAGCTATGAGCTATCTACTCTGGTGCTGGCTTTGGCATTTGTGGGAATAGGTAGATGTTGCCCTCATGACATGCCGTAATGGCTCACGACTGTGCGGTGGGCATAAAAGCACCACACTGGCTCACTGGCCCAGAGTAAGACTCCATTTTGTCATCATCAAGGACAAGGACAAGGACAGGGCTACACCCATTTCTGCAAAACCAGACTCTGCCTGCAAAAAGTTCTTCCAAACTTCATAAAATATAAGCATTTCAAGATAATAAATTGTTTGACTGCTACATCAGTTCGGTACCTAAGCTGTCTCAGAGCCTCACCTGCTTTTTCAAAAATTAAAGCGCTGTCTCACTGTCACAGAAAAACTATTGCCTAATACTTGTCCTTCCTGCCGTGGATGACACAGCTACCTGGTGCTGGTGAGAGCAAGCAAGGGGACCAATGACCTCATCTCCAACTGTCACCAATAGGGACATTTCCACCAAGCTCCTTCCCTGGGAACTCTCTCTAGCTGCCACCTCCCTATAATTCTCACATCTGCCTTGGTACCTTTTGCCAGCATTCCTCCAACTCCGAATCTCTTTAAATCTGGGAGCGAAGTCGGGCATGGTGGCGCACACCTTTAATCCTAGTACTAGGGAGGCAGAGGCAGGTGGATCTCTGTGAGTGCAAGGGCAGCCTGGTCTACAAAGAGAGTTCCAGGGCCCGGCGGGGTGACGCACACCTTTAATCCCATCACTCGGGAGGCAGAGGCAGAGGCAGAGACAGAGACAGGCGGATCGCTGTGAGTTCGAGGCCAGCCTGGTCTACAAAGTGAGTCTAGGACAGCCTAGGCTACACAGACATCCTGTCTCGAGGAAAACAACAACAACAACAAAGAGAGCTCCAAAATAGCCAGGGCTATTATACAGAGAAACCTTGTCTTGAAAAACTAATAATAATAATAATAATAATAATAATAATAATAATAATAATAATAATAATAATAATAATAATAATAATAATAATCTGGGAAGGAAGAAAACCTCAAGTATAAAATTATGGCCCTTCCACATAGTCTCTACCAGAGAAAATGGCTACTTCTGAAGGCTTCTTCTGGCAATTCTCAAGGGGGAGCAATTTTACAATGTGTGAAGACATTTTGTCCCAAGGGATGGGACATCTACAATGCACAAAACATCCACCATCCTGCAAAGGAGGGCAAGCAAGGTGCCACTGGCTGGACAGCTCACTTGGATTTATTCAGTTATTACCATTTGTGTGTGTGTTTTGAGACAAGGTTTCATTGTGTAGCCCAGGCTAGCCATGAACTGGTTGCACCCATACTGCCTCAGCCACCAGAGCACTGGGATTACAAGTGTGAGCCACCATGCCTAGCCACAACTCTTCCGCCAGCCTAATATGCCGTGGAAAGCCTTTGATTCACTCACCCTGAGTCTCTCTGCAGGCTTAACTCCTCCTCTCACCTTTTCACCTGGCTGCCCAAGCTCAAGATGTCCTACAGAGTCCAGAGCAAACATTTTACAGTTTTGTTCCTGGTTTTATTTTGATGCTTGTCTCGACAATGCTAGGCTGGTCTTGGATTTAACCAATCCTCCAGACTAGAATTCCCAAGTGCAGGAATATTGGGCACATGCCATCACCATGTCTGGGTTCCTTTTATTGTTTTATTTTAAAAGTGGGGGTGGCTGCAGGGGGGAGACACGCGTTGAAGGCAAGATGGTAGGGATTAAACATAATAGGCTTCAAAGAAAAAATAGGCTTCACAGTTAAAGCCAAGAAACAGGGCTGGAGAGATGGCTCAGAGGTTAAGGGCACCGACTGCTCTTCCAGAGGTCCTGAGTTCAATTCCCAGCAACCACATGGTGGCTCACAGCCATCTATAATGAGATCTGGTGCCCTCTTCTGGCCTGCAGGCAGACACGCAGGCAGAACACTGTATACATAATAAATAAAGAAATCTTAAACCAACAAAACAAAAACACCAAAACCCAAAAAGAACAAAAACCCTCACAAAATTATTAGGGGCTCAGGGTGCTGCTTAGTGGAAGAGTGCTGGCCTAGCTCCTTGGGGCCTTGGTTTAATCCTCAGCACTGAAGAAAAAAAAAAAGTAATAAACAAAGCCAAGGGCTGGAGAGATGGCTCAGAGGTTAAGAGCAATGACTGCCCTTTGAAAGGTCCTGAGTTCAATTCCCAGCAACCACATGTGGCTCACAACCATCTATAATGTGATCTGATGCCCTCTTCTGGCCTGCAGGTGTACATGCAGGCAGAGCACTGCATACATAATAAATAAATAAATAAATAAATAAATAAATAAATAAATAAATAAATAGATCTTAAACACAAAACAAAGCCAAATGGGCAGTTTGAAACTCTGGCTGTATTCACTGAGTGACCTTGAACAATCTAGTGATTTCTAAGCTTCCGTTTCCTTCCTGGTTTGCTGTTCATATAATTAAAGTTGGAGCAGCAGAGGCACTGGTTCATCCCTCAGCAGCTATGACAGCACTGCTACTGTGTCTGCACTGTGTTCTCCTCAGATGCTGCAGAGATGCGCACGACTGTGAGCAAGTCTGAGAACATACAGCCTACCGCACTGCTGTGCTTCTCACATTTGCCAGGACCTCTGACTCTCTGTAAGTACGAGGCAAATTTCGCAGACCTTTGTGTTCCCAAAGACAACAGAGCAATAGAGAACTTTTATGAAAATAGCCATCTCCTTATTGTAACTTCAAGTTTTCTTTCTTTTCTCTCTTTCGTTCTTTCTTTTATGGGGGGAGGGGGAGTTTCAAGACAGTATTTCTCTGTGCAGCCTTGGCTGTCCTGGACTTGCTTTGTAGACCAGGCTAGCCTCGAACTCACAAGAGATCTGCCTGCCTCTGCCTTCCCGAGTGCTGGGATTACATGGGTGTGACACCATGCCCAGCTCAAATTTTCTTTTGAAATGGGGACTCATGGGGCTGGAGAGATGGCTCAGTGGTTAAGAGCCATGGCTGCTCTTCCAGAGGACCCAGGTTCGATTCCCAACTCACAACTGCCTGTAACTGCAGTTTCAGAGGATCTGGCCCTCTCACACAGATATATGCAAGCAAAACCTCAATGCAAATAAAAATAAAGAAATAAATCTTTTAAAAAAGAAAAGAAATGAGGACTCACTGTACTGTCCAGGCTGCCCTCAGACTCAGCAATCCTCCTGCCTCAGCTTCCCGAGTGCTGGAAGTGTAGGTATGCACTACTCTGCTGCCTTCTATTCTGTGGTTTCGAGTTCACTGAAGTGGACACCATGCCTGGCTTTTCTCATTTTTTTAAGTACAGTAAATTAAGCTCAGACGACAAGCAACGCAGATGAGCCAAATGGAAGCCCATTTTACTCCCTCTTAGCCAAATACAAGTGTTCTTCAAACACAAACTGAAACTCCCAGGCAGGTTCCCAAGCAACCAACCCCCTGAAATAGTGCTGGCCATACAAAGCACTTACTTGTTCCACGTGATAAAAGTGGCTCTCTGTGTCGATATGCCGAGACCGGCAATCTGATTCATCTGCACTCCTGCGGCTAAAGACAAAGACAGGTGAGTTATGTTTAAAAGCCAGGGAAGTTTAACTGTGTAAAAAACAGTAAGGAATCTCTGATAAGAACGGCCGAGTTTAATAAGCAAAGCATTACTAAGATAAATTTTGAATTACTTTCATTTAAAAGGAAAAAAGATACCCTAGTAATGACAAAAACTTAAAATGGGCAGGCAGTGGTGGCATACACTTTTAATCCCAGCAGGCAGGCAGATCTCAATGAGTTCAGGGCCAGCCTGGTCTATAGAAAGAGTTCTAGGAAACCAGGACTACACAGAGAAATCTTACCCTGTCTCGAAAACAAAACAAAACAAAACAAAAACCTTAAAATCGGGGGCTGGAGAGATGGCTCAGTGGTTAAGAGCACTAGCTGCTCTTCCAGAGGACCAAGATGGGTTCAATTCCCAGCACCACATGGCAGCTCACAACTGTCCAGTTGCAGAGGATATAACACCCCACACAGACATATATGCAGACAAAACACCAATACATACCAAATAAAAATAAATCAATTATCTAAAAAGATTAAAATGATAAAAAAAAAAATACTGTCAATCACACTATATTTTTTTCCCTGATAATACTAAGAAAAACCTGGATTTTTTTGTTTTGATTTAGTTTGGGTTTGGTTTTTTGAGATAAGGTTTCTCTGTATAGCCCTGGCTGTCCTGGACTCACTTTGTAGACCAGGATGTCCTTGAACTCACAGAGATGTACCTGCCTCTGCCTCCCGAGTGCTGGGATTACAGGCGTGCGCCACTGTTCCCAGCTAAATACCTGAACCTTAGTTTAGGCAATAACCATGATGAAGCTGAATGAAAGTCGCTGGATTTATTATTATTAATTAAGTAAGTAAGTAATTAATTTTGATTTTTCAAAGTAGAGTTTCTCTATGTAGCCATGGCTGTCCTGGAACTCACTCTGTAGCTTCCTAGGTACTGGGACTATGCCTAGATTTTATTTTACACGGAAATTAGTTTAATTACTGAAGTTGAGATAAAAATTTTCAACACAAACAGATGTTAAGTATAGAGATAAAAACCTGAGTTTTGGTTTCGTATTTTTTGTTTTTCTGAGACAGGTCTTACTCTGTAGCCCAGGCTGCCTCGGATCTCATTACTTAGGCCAACAGCAACCCTCTAAGGTTTGGTTGTTGTTATTTTGTAAAGAGAGAGAGAGAGAGAGAGAGAGAGTGTGTGTGTGTGTGTGTGTGTGTGTGTGTGTACACATATCTGTCTGTGTGTGCCACACCTGTGCTGCTGCATGAGGAGGCCAGAGAGGAATCTGGAAGCCTGGGGCTGGAGTTACAGGCAGCTGGGAGCCACCCAATATGGGTGCGAGGAGCTGAACTCAGGTCTTCTGGAAGAGTAGCAAGCAGTCTTAACCAGTAAGCTGCTGTTGTTTTTTTGGGGGTGGGGGAAGTTATATGATTGGGGGTGTAAACACATGCCACATATATGTACCTGTGAAGTCAGTTCTCTCCTTCAACCTTTACGTGGGTCCAGTGATCAAACCCAGGTCACCAGGTGTGCGTGCGGCAAGTGTTTTTACGTAGCGAGCCTTCCCACTGGTCCTGTGCAGAGTTTTAAAGTTCTTGTTTTTCTTTCGTGCTGCTGGGACTAGAACCCAGGGTCTCAAGGATGCTACGTAGTAAGCACTGTATACCACTAAGCTAGGTCACAGACCAGAAAATGAGCATTGTGAACCAAATTTCCTAAAATATAGACATGTGGGTTCTGTTTTGTTTTTAGACTGGATCTGACTACGCAGCCTTGGCTGTCCTGGAACACACAAGTCCAGGGTGGCCTTGAAGCCACAGAGATCTGTCTCTGCCTTCTGAGTTAGGAATGTGTGTTCTTATAATATTCTTTTTTTTTTTTTTTTCCTTTGCAACCAGGATTCATTATGTAGTGTAAGCTGGCCTCCATCCTCTTGTCTCAGCCTCCCGAGTGCTGGGATGACACGGCACGTCACCATGTTCGGCTTGTCATATTCTTTTAGAATCAATTCATGTGAGTACTGAGAAAAGTATGTCATTTCCTATATAGTATTTTTTCCAAAAATGTTTAACCCAGAATCTAACCAGGGGGAATCGGATGACCCAAAATGAGAAACAGTCTACTAAACTGGCCTGTGCTTTTGAAAAGGTTCAATGAAAAAGGGCTGGAGAGATGGCTCAGGGGTTAAGAGCACTGTCTGTTCTTCCAGAGGACCTGGGTTCAACTCCCAGCACCCACACAGAGGCTTCCAATTGGAGTCTGTAACTCCAGTTCCAGGGAATGTGATGTCCTTTTCTGGCTTCCACAGGCACCAGGCACAGCCATGGTGGGCAGACATACATGAAGGTTTGCGTACACAGATAAAAGAAAAACAAATACATCTTAAAAAAAAAAAAATTTTTTTTTTTTTTGGTTTTTCGAGACATTAGGGTTTCTCTGTGTAGCCTTGACTGTCCTGGACCCGCTTTGTAGACCAGGCTGGCCTCAAACTCACAGCAATCCGCCTGCCTCTGCCTCCCGAGTGATGGGATTAAAGGTGTGCGCCACCACGCCCGGCTTTAAAAAATATTTTTAAAACCTAGCTGTCAATCTAAAAAAGAGTGTCCTCTACATAGATGGGCAGGGCAGACTGGCATGAAAGCCACACATGCTTGGATCCTAGACTGAAAATCAAGTTATCTTTTTTTTTCTGTTTGTTTTTTAGTTTTTTTCAAGACACGGCTTCTCAGTGTAGGCCTAGCTGTCCCAGAGCTCGCTTTGTAGACCAGGCTGGCCTTAAAATTACAGAGATTGCCTCCCAAGTGCTGGGGTTAAAGGTGTGCACCAGCACCGCTTGGCTGAAAGTAGTTTTAATGAATACTTGCTATGGAGCGTGGGGACTGTGTTCTAGTCACACAGGAAGTGCACCTTCCTATGAGATCATCTTGTAGTGTGCAGGTGTGACAGCTTACATCAGAACTGTCCAAAGAGCTCAGCAGAAGACCATAAACAAAGCAAAACTATGCTTCTAGATTATACAGCCTAGCCTGCTCACTTAACATAGCTAGAGTCACCTAAGAAGAAAACTGGGCTGAAGAGGTGGCTCAAAGGTTAAGGGCACTGACTGCTTCTCAAGAGGTCCTGAGTTCAATTCCCAGCAACCACATGGTGGCTCACAACCATGTATAATGTGATATGATGCCCTCTTCTGGCCTGCAGGTGTATGTGCAGGCAGAGTACTGCATACATAATAAATAAATAAATAAATAAATAAATAAATAAATAAATAAATAAATAAATCTTTAAAAACAAAAAAGAAGAAAGAACCAAGGTAGGTGGTGGTGACACACACCTTTAATCCCAGCGCTCGGGAGGCGAGGGCAGGTGGATCTCTGTGAGTTCAAGGCCAGCCTGGTCTATAAAGAGAGTTCCAAGACAGCCAGGGCTACACAGAGAAATCCTGTCTTGAACTCCCCGCCCCGCCCCCCAAAAAAAGACGAAGAAGAAAGAACCTCAGTTGATAAAATGCGGCCATCAGATTGGCTGGCAGGCAGGCCTATGGGACATAATCATACATATGATTAACAATTCATGTGGGAGGGTCCAGCCTACTGTACTATGGCAGGGCAGGTGTCCAGCCAGAGGAAGCAAGTCAGTCCTCCAAGGCCAGTGTTTCGGTTCCTGCCTTGGGTTCCTGCCCTGACTTGCCTGAGTGATCACAGGACTGACTTCTAAGCTGTAAGGTGAAATAACTCCTCTTCTTTCCCATGTTGCTTTTGGTGAGAGTGCTCACTACTATGACTAACAACCCTAACGAGTTGGCACAGGCTCACTGTACAGTCTTTGGCTTTTTTTTTTCCTTAGAAGCTGAAGATTAAAAACAAGGCATTATGAAGCACATTTTCTACCACTGAGATATGCCCCAACATTTTATTCTTGCAATTGGTAAAAGAAATTCAGAGATATTAAAAACTAAAAGGGCTGGGCGTTTTGATAGACGCCTTTAATCTCAGCACTGGGGAAGCAGAGTCAGGCAGACCTCTGAGTGTGAGACCATCCTGGTCTACAAAGAGAGTCCAGGACAGCCAGGGCTACACAGAGAAACCCTGTCTCAAAAAAAGAAAAGAAAAAGAAAAAAAGAAAGAAAACAACAATAAAAAGCTAAAAAGACAAGAAGCAAAAACAATCCAGGCCCCCCAAATGTGCAGTGTTCTTAAACATTACACTAAAGCCAGTGTTTCCCCCTTTTCTCTTCTTTAACAAAAAAGTGTGTATATGTGTATGGATGCTCTGAATACAGCGCCTGCAGACGCTAGAAGAGGGCACTGGATCCTTGGAGCTGGATTTACAAGCTGTGGTAAGCCACTGGATGTTGGTGTTGAGAAGCCAGATTGGATCCTCTGAAACAGCAGCATATCAGGGTAGGGTGTGGTGGGGTGGGACTCCACTTCTCTGAAGAGTAGGGGAGGGAGGACAGGAAGAAGAGAGAGGGAAAGTGAGACCAGAAGGAGAGGAGGGAGGGGCCACGATTGAGATGTAAAGTAAATAAATTTCAAATAAGAAAGAAAGAAAGAGCAAGCAGCAAGTGCTCCTAAGCCCTCTTATTTTTCCTTTTTTTAAAAGGTTTTTCGAGGCAGGGCTTCTCCGTTTAACAATCCTGGCTGTCCTGGACTCTTTGGTAGACCAGGCTGGCCTTGAACTCACAGCGATCCACCTGCCTCCACCTCCCAAGTGATGGGATTAAAGGCATGTGCCACCATGCCTGGAGCCTCATTTTTCCTTTTTTAAGACAAGGTCTCCTAAGTAGCTTAAGCTGATCTCAAATGTTACATCAAGTGTGTGACACCAACACAGTGCACCAAGTGACCATGTAGGAAAACAAAACATATTTTACAACAAAGGTAAATGGGTGAAGAAGGAATGGCTTGTGTTAACCTTCTCTAACCCTGGATGTTGTACCCACCAGGAAATCCGAAGAGCCCTAGCGCTAACCTGGGGCATTTGTTATCCTACAGTGGAAAGGAGGTAAACTAGGACATGGCTGCTCTTACTTTCCTTTATAAAGTAGTTGACTATAAACCACAAATCTCCCAGCAGAATACTGGAAAACTGTAACACCTCCTCCAAAAAAAACCTCTCCACATTTAAAAGTATATATATTTTTTTCATAATGAAATATATGTAATATATAAAGTATATTTATATATCCATAAACTATTAATTATATTTATAAATACATATTTATATATCATATCTATGACAACTGATATATACAGTATAAACTATATCATAAAATATATATTATAAAAATATTTGTGATATATAAAAATGCTCATATATCTGTATTTATTTTTTGTTTTCTTTTTTTAAAGACTTATTTATTATGTATACAGTGTTCTGCCTACATGAACCCTTGCACACAAGAAGAGGACACTAGATCTCATTACAGATGGTTGTGAGCCACCATGTGGTTGCTGGGATTTGAACTCAGGACCTTTGGAAGAGCGGTCAGTGCTCTTAATCTGTGAGCCATCTCTCCAACCCCTTGTTTTGGTTTTTGAAACAGGGTTTCTCTGTGACAGCCTTGGCTGTCCTGGACTCGCTTTGTAGGCCAGCCTGGCCTCGAACTTATATAGATTGGCCTGCCTCTGCCTCCTAGAGAGCTGGAATTACAGGTCTGTGCCACCATGCCTGGCTTCGATACTTATTTATATTTATAAATATGTTTATACATATATGTGACAAATAATATATATGGTATATAAATATAAAAAGACCATATATGTTATATAATTTATATTTTGTGTATATATATATATATTGTAAATTCTCCCAAATCTAAGGAGAACTCATCAGGGAGAAGTCCACCTTAAGACGATGGTCCTCCCTGTAAATCCCATTACCTTTGACAGCATCTTTTATTACAGCAACAAACTGAGTCCAGAGAGCGTCAGGGTCGATCTCAACCCAGCCAGGTTGGGGGTAAATAGTTTCTACCTAGTCAGGAAAACAGAAGATTTAGGGAAAACACCATTAGACCAAACTGAGAATATCTGCATCCCAAGACTACTGGTTAAAATAATTCACCTATCTGCATTTAATTAATATTTGGAAGAACAGACAGTGTTCTTAACCTCTGAGCCATCTCTCCAGCCCCAAAGGTGTCTTTTTTAATAATAAAAACCTTTCTTTAAAAAGCTTTGTGTGGTCATGTCAAATACTAGTCTGATTTAGCACAAGAATATATATCCTAAGTATAACAGATAGATATGATTCTATAGATAAATAAGGTAAAATAGCTAAATAAAGTCTTCAAAAGCCCCAGAGACCCACAGAATATGGCATTTTAAAATGTTTTTATTATTCTAAAGATTCTTTGACAACAAGACAAGTTAACTGCTGGCAACACCCAGCTGACCTCAAAGAGGATGACGAGCATCAAAGAACCTCCTTATGTAGCTGGCTTCAAATGTGGCAAACAGACACTGAGCAAAACGTCTGCATTTCTGCCGACAGAATTCTGCCTAAAAATGAGCAAGCTTGGATGCAGGCAGAGTCGACAGCCGAACTCTGCCAAGACAGGGTAAGCATGTCCTCAATAGTTCCTGCCTTGCGAATGAGTCTGGCAGAGATATTGGGCCAGAAGGCCAAAGATGAGGCTCCAATGTTATACAGAGTGTAACAGTCATTTTTTTTCATTTTGGAAGCTGCCAACCTGCACTCCCCGTTCACTCAGGCATTCAAGTTTTATTCCTTTTCAAGTCTCTGAGGGGGGTTTAACCAGATAGTTTAGTTTTTTTTTTTTTTTTTTTTTTTTTGGGTTTTTTTTTGTTTTTTGGTTTTTCAAGACAGGGTCTCTCTGTTAGCTTTGGCTGTCTTGGACTTGCTTTGTAGACCAGGCTGGCCTCGAACTCACAGCGATCCGCCTGCCTCTGCCTCCCGAGTGCTGGGATTAAAGGCGTGCGCCACCACGCCCGGCTCAGATAGTTTAGTTTTAAAATCAGTTCAGTTGGTTAGGGAATAAGATCGTTTTAGATCAAGATAAAGAATTTAAGTTAATAGAGACGAGATATGATAGATATTGAGTTTCATTCAGAAATCTAGACCCAACAAGATGGGAAAACACACAAATACAAATACAAACACAAATACAAATAGCCAAATCACTATGAATGTAACATTTATATAACTCATGATTGTCACATGGTTTTCCCTGCTCTATGTAGTTTGTTTTATTCATGTATAATAAAATAAATGTATATGCTAAAAAAGAAAAAAAATTAAAAGTTTTGTGTAGCTGAGTGGTGGTAGTATACACCTTTAATCCCAGCACTTCGGAGACAGAGGCAAGTAGGTCTTTGTGAGTTTGAGGCCAGCCTGGTCTACATAGGGAGTCACAGGACAGCCAAGGTTCCATCAGAAGGCCTTGTCCCAAAATTTAAAATAAATAAATAGACAAACAAACAACTGAAAGAAAGAAACCAGCTGGGACTGGCATGATGGTTCAGCAGTTAAGAGCCCTGGGTTCAAGTCCCAGCACCCACACATCAGTGCACATCCATCTTCCACTCCCAGGGGATCTAACACCCGCCCCTCTGGTCCTCATGGGCACTGTACACACACTGTGCACAGCCACATTTGCAGGCAAAAGACCTATCCACTTAAATTAAATTTTTTTTTAAATCTCGGGGAGAGGGGGGCTAGAGAGGTGGCTCAGTGGTGAAGACTGCTCTTCCAGAGGACCTGGGTTCAAGTCCCAGCACCCACATGGCAGTTCACCACTGTCTGTGAACTGCATGATCTGACACCCTCACACAGACATACTTGCAGCCAAAACACACCAATGCACATAAAATAGAAATAACTTAATGGAAAAGTATATCTAAAAAAATAAATAAATAAGGGCCAGATATAGTGACACACGCCTTCAATTCCAGCACTCAGAAGGCAGAGGCAGGCGGATTGCTGTAAGTTCGAGGCCAGCCTGGTCTACAAAGTGAGTCCAGGACAGCCAGGGCTACACAGAGAAACTCTGTCTTGGGGGCAGGGGGTGATAAACATTCATTTCCTATATGCCTCAACACACCCACTCCTAAATACTTACCCCAGAGAAATGAGAACACATGCTCCCATTGAAATCTGTACATAAACATTTATAGCAAATCTATCCACAACTGCCAGAAACTGGAAACAATCTAAATAAATGTACCTCAATAAAAGAATGAATGTGGGACGTGTATATGACGGATTACTACCAGAAATAAGATGCAATGGGCGGAGTGTGAGATTCAGTTTAATGGTGGAACATTTGCCTAGCAAGTGCAAGGCCCTGGTTCAGTCCTCAGGACCAGAAAGAAAACAAATGAACAAACCAGCAACGAACCGTGAATACACACAGCACGGGCAAATCTCAAAAAAGAAAAAAATGATCAGGTGAATAACGCTGCCCTGAGACGCCTACTTATTGCATGATTCAATATGAGACATTTCTTTTTTTCCCACGGTTCTCATTTTCTTTTTAAATTCCAATAGAAGGAAGTATTTATGTAGCACATTGCAAGAGATGGCAGGCTGCAGAGTAACCACCTTGTGTTGCCCCTCCTGCCTCAGGCCTCGCCCTACCATATCCAACGTGTGTGTGTGGGTGCACACGTGTGTGTGCATGTGTACGGGGATGCCTTCCTTCCTTTGCCTCTCCATATGACAAAATGCCCTGGATAAAAGCCAACCGAAGGGTAACCCTTTCTCAGGATCTACTCCAGCTACACAGGAGCTGTCTGCTTCCCTTCTCCTAGGCTCTCCCTTCTGAGGGGAAAAAACAACAACAACAACTTAAGGCAACTTCAAAGGCAAAAGGTTCTATTCTGGGTCACTGTTCAAAGGCCCAGCTCTCCCAGCACTCGGGAAGCAGAGGCAGGCGGATCGCTGTGAGTTCGAGGCCAGCCTGGTCTACAAAAGCGAGTCTAGGACAGCCAAGGCTACACAGAAAAACTCTGTCTCAAAAAACAAAACAAAAAACAACAACAAAAAAAACCCAAAGGCCCAGCTCATCGTGCTGGGCATGTTAAGGTGCCGGGAGCTGGTCACACCGCATCCACGCTCAGGAACAGAGAGCTCCAGGTTCTGTGCACAGTCCAGAAAACCCTGCCCAGGCAACGGTCCCGCTCACAGGTAAGATGGTCCTCCCCCACCATTAGCCTATTCAAGACTCTCCCTCAGGACCACAGCCAGAGGCACACTCCCACTCCCAGATGGTCAGGTTGACTGCACTAACCGCACACGCAGGCCACTGAGGAAGAGTCTCTTACCTCCTCCACCTGGGGCTTATCTACTCAGCTAGTCTAGGTAGGCAGTTAGCTCCAAGACCCCCTCTCTCCACCACACAAGCCCTGGGATCACAAACGCTGCTGCTGGAGATCGTACTCTGGTTTTCATGCTTGTACAACAAGTATACAGTAGCCACTGACACCCCCAGTCCCATGCTCAGCTTTTATAACACCTTTAATGCCAGCACTCGGGAGGCAGAGGCAGGTGGATCGCTGTGAGTTCGAGGCCAGCCTGGTCTACAAAGTGAGTCCAGGACAGTCAGGGCTACAAGAGAAACCCTGTCTTGAAAAAAAAAAAAAAAACAACTAAAAAATAGAAAATAAAACCATTTCTTTTTGCTGTTGGGAGGTGGGGGTTTGGTGTGTGTGTGGTGATGTGTGTGTGTGTGTGTGTATGAATGTGTGTGCATACTTATGTGCACATGCAGGTATGCATGTCGGTATTGTGGGGAGGCCAGAAGCCTTTCTCCCAGTTTTTCAGATATAGTCCCTCACTGCTTCAGGTAGAGTGGCTGGCCACCAGGCGCCCAGTGATCTGCCGGTCTCTGCCGCTGTTGCTCACTGTGACACGGTATTCATGCTGGCATTGCAAGCGCTTTAGCCACAGAGCCTCGACCTAGCCTTGATGTTTTCCTCAATGAGGACTTGCTATGTAGCTCAGGCTAGCCCTCAACTCCTGGTACTTGGCTAGGTGAGCCTTGCACACTGCACCTAACTTGTTTTTTTTTTTTTTTTTTGGTTTTTTTCCACACCAGGCAACTTTAACTCCAACACCTATGATGCCTTCTTCCAGCCTCTGCAAGCACTGGCAGGCACGTGGCACACACTCTCATACACAAACACACATACACATAAAAATGTTTCAATTTAGTATTTATACAGTATTCTGCCTGCATGTGTGCCTACACACCAGAAGAGGGCACCGGATCTCATTATAGATGGTTGTGAGCTGCCATGTGGTTGCTGGGAATTGAACTTAGAACCTTTGGAAGAACAGCCAGTGCTCCTAACCTCTGAGCTATCTCTCCAGCACAATTTTTTTATTTTAATAATCTTTTTAAAATGTTTTAAGAGTCTACAGCTTAAAGTTTAACTGACGGCTTGGATGTATGTGTTTATCCTTGATACTTTTCAAGACTCTGCTAATAGAAAAACATAAAAAAATGGCTTAAGTGGGCTGGAGAGATGGCTCAGAGGTTAAGAGCACTGATGCTCTTCCAAAGGTCCTGAGTTCAATTCCCAGCAACCACATGGTGGCTCACAGCCATCTGTAATGTAATCTGACATGCAGGTGTACATGCAGACAAAGCGCGCTCTCTCTCTCTCTCTCTCTCTCTCTCTCTCTCTCTCTCTATATATATATATATATATATATATATATATATATATAATGATAAATAAATAAATAAATAAATCCAAAAATGGTTTAAGGATAACCAGGTATGAGCTAGGTACCCATCATCCCAGCACTCAGGAAGTCTGCTGATGTCCAGGGCAGCATGGATTACAGAGACCCTGTCTCAAAAGGAAGGCACCAGGACAAGGACAAAGAGAAAAGGACAAACAGGAGCAGACCGTATTTAACAGGTGTTTTTAATATTAACAGGGGCCAGGCAGGTGGGTAAAGCCTGGCACAGAAGACAATGCCCTGCTCGGATTACAGCGGGCGCTCCAATCAACGCCCTCTCCCCATCTCACTAACGGAAGAACCGTTCCTTACTGTCTACGAGACCTGAGTCAGGGCGCCTCCACTCCGCTCCTCAGAAAAGAGCACCCACAGGAGACTTCTGTTTATCTCACCCTCCGCATCTGTGAGTGCCCAAGGCTTTACAGAGATAAAGCGGGTGCACGCCCCTGAGAACAGCCCCACAGCAGAGGGCAGAGATTCTAGGCTGAGCCCCGGGAAAGGGACCGCTCGGGTGAAGTCTTCCTCAGACTCCCTGAAACCGCTTAGCCACACTGCTGCTGCTTCGCATCAGCAGGCACCAGGTGCCAAGGTCACTCTCTGGAGAGGCTGATCTTGGGAAGTCGATGAGCAGATACGGAGAGGAGGAGGGAGGAGGAGGGAAGGAGGAGGAGGGAGGAGGAGGGAAGAAGGAGAGAGAAGTGGGAAGAGGAGAAAGGAAAGAGGGGATTAGAGAGAAGGGGCAAAGAAGAGAAAAGAGAAGAAGGGGGGAGAAAGGGGGGACAGGAAACAGAGCAGGAAGGAATTGTTCTTGCAGGTTCTTGGCAGTTACAACAACGTCTCTTTTGTGCTAAGCTGGCAAAGTACCTTAATTCCCTCTAAGGACAAGCTCCCTTAAGATGTAATGATTTCTTCCTGGGACCCACTTCCTATAGATTCTACAGCTCCCTGAAGCACCACACTGGCTGCCAAGATTCCAACAGACTTAATCTTCGGGAACAAACTCAGAACCACGGGCAACCCTCAACAAGCAACATGAGACACGTGCCTCCTACGGAAGAAAGCAGTGAAGGCCCGGAGGGAAAATATCTTCAGAGCCTGTTTTTTAAGCGAACTCAGCTTTCCAATGCTGGAGGGGCCCACACCCTTGTTCTGGGACTTTCTATCCTGCTCTTCCAACCGTAACATTTATGGGTTTTCAAAGAAGCAGGATGTCCCTCCCAGTGAGAAGGGACATGATAAAATTTCTCCCTTTTCCAAAATAAGCTATCACAAACACACGTGAGGGCTTCAAATATGGACCACTAGCTGGTGGTGGCACACGCCTTTATTCCCAGCACTCAACTCGGGGAGGCAGAGGCAGGTGGATCTCTGTGAGTTCAAGGCCAGCCTGGTCTACAGAGTGAGTTCCAGGACAGCCAAGGCTATACAGAGAAACCCTGTCTCACAAAACCAAAAGAAGCCAGGAGGTGGTGGCGCACACCTTTAATCCCAGCAACTGGGAAGTAGAGGAAGGTGGATTTCTGTGAGTTCGAGGCCAGCCTGGTCTACAAAGCCAGTGCAGGACAGCCAGAGTGACAGAGAAGCCTTGTCTCAAAACAAAACAAAACAACCACTGTTTAGTATTTAACATTCATATTTAAGGTTCCATTAAAGACTTTTTTGGAGCCGAGCACGGGGGCGCATGCCTTTAAATCCCAGCACTCTGGAGGTAGAGGCAATCAGATCTCTGTGAGTTCAAGGCCAGCCTGGTCTACAAAGCAATTCCAAGAATTGTTGTTCCAAGAAACAACAAAAAACCTCTTTTGGTATTTTGTGTGTGTATATAATGCTCACGCCACAGAGCATGTAAGAAGGTCAGAGGTCAACTTCGATGTGTCATTTCTCTCCTCCTACCATGTGGGGCCCATAAATCAATCTCAGGTCACCAGGCTTGACAGAAAGTGTCCTTATCTGCTCAGCCATCTCAATGACCCAAAGGGAAAAAAATACAATTGCTGGGACTGGGACTTCGGATGTAACATGCAGGATCTGGTGTGTGCATGAGCGTGAGGGTGGGGTGTCCCCAGCCTCACTGTTAAAATAATAATAATAACAATGATAATAATAATAATAATAAAAAGGAATATAACCAATGTCTCCTGAGAAGCCTCATACATGTTTGGACTTCAATTTTAACTTAAAGGTCATGAAAACCTGTCTTGCTCCCATATCCAAAGGATGGTCTCTTTTCCTTTTTTATTTCTGTTCCACATGCCTTGTTTGGCTATATGAATCAAATCCTCCTAAACTAAGATTTTAGGTTTTTATGAATAATCTTTCCATTATATAAGAAGGGGTGTACCTTCCATTGAGAAGATAGATGTACATTATATGGCTAAGTCACAGAACCCACGAAGTAAACTAGATTCCTAGCATCTATTCTGTTTTGATTTTATTCTATAACTTTCTTTCTTTTTTTTTGGAGACAGGTTCTCACTATGCAGCCCTTGTTTGGCCAGGGATTTGCTATGAAGACCAGGCTGGCCTTGACCTCCCAGAGATCTGACTGTCTCTGCCTCCCAAGCGCTAGGATTAAAGGTGTGTACCACTATGCCCGGGGTGCATATAATTCACTCTGCACCCATGAAGTACTAAGACAGGTGCTAAATAACAACATAGACAGCAAGACTGAATTCTTAATGAAGTCTGCTCGCTGCAGCACAGCCCCAGATGTTGGTTGCCTTTTCTTTTCTTTCTTTTTTTTTTTTAGGGGGATGGGGAGTGGGAGGGGGGGTTAAGGAATGAAGCCCAGGGCCTTGCACATGCTAGGCAAGTACTCTTGAATTATGAATTTAATACACAATTAAGTTTCTAGAAAAATGGCTAAAGAAAACCCTGTGTTAGCTGGGCACATGCCTGTAATCCCAGCACTCAAGGAGACAGGAAGTTGTCTGTGAGTTCGAGACCACCCTGGTCTACAAAGTGAGTCCAGGACAGCCAAGGCTACACAGAGAAACCCTGAATCAAGGAAACAAAAACACAAAAAAGTGTGTTTTATCACTAGATAGAGACAACAGACAATTACTCTTCAAAACTACACTGGTGGCGTCTCAGCAGAGGTGGGACGGGGTGGGGACAGCCAACATGGCCTATGCTACAGGAAAGGGTTCTAGACCAGCGTTGGACACATAGCAAGATCCTAAAAACACAAATACACAAACAAACAAACAAACAAAAAGCTACCACAATTTATTTATTTATATATTTAATGATCTGCCCCAGAAGCACAGGTTTAAGTACTGCCATCAACCATCACAATTTAAGACGGCTCTTAGAATTCCAAAGACAGGGTTCTTCACATTACATTTCTCCACACAGCCCTGGCTATGGCTAGAAACTCCATCTGTAAACCGGGCAGCCTAGCCTTGAATTCAGAGACCCATCTGCCTCTATCTCCTGGGCCCCGGTATCAAAGGTGTGAGCCACTAAACCCCAATACTTTCTAAAAAAAAAAAGGCAATTTCCTCAAATTATGCAACAACTATGCAACTGTACTGTCTACCAACTTTTTGAATTTTCCCCCAACTTTATATTTACTACAAGGTGGGGTGGGGTGGGGACACACTTGTGCCATAGTTTAAAGTGCCAAGGTCAGAGGACAACTTGCAGACGTCCGATCCAGGGATCCAATTCTGGCTGTCAAGCTTAGGAGCAATGGAAACCATCTTCACCTACTGAACCATTCATATCAAACAACTGTAAAGCACACACTGCTTACGCAGAAGGACTTTGTGAGCAGAACTAGGAAAAACTAAGACGTATCATTGTGCTTGTGAGAAAGACTTGCAAAGAGACAAGAGTTCGGGGTGGTTCGTTGGCACAGGGATGGGCTGAGTGGGCGGGCCAGGGCTCCTACACAGCTAGCCAGAGAGAGAACTGCCGCAGTTGCAACTCACCTCCTGCTACAGAACACTGAATGAAGCTATTTCCTCACAGCAAATTCTCAAGGCCAGTCATTACTTACTTTCTCACCCTAGCTCATGGGGTCCTGAGAAAGTGCTGAGATGAAAAACACCCAGAGAGTAAGAAGTGGGGTAGCGTATTGAAAAAAAAAGGGGGGGGGGCGCCCAATGCTGTAGGGAAGGAGTTAAATGGCTCTTATCTTCACTAGTACTTTAAACATTAGAAAACTCTGGTATTGAAAGGAGCAAGTAAGAACACTACGCCCAATCAACTGCATTGACTATTGTATAGAAATCAGTGCTTCATTAAAATGGGTGTTGGCTGTTGACCAATATCTGCAGTTTGAGGCTTTCCTAACAAAGACCAACCAGTGCCTTGGCAAGCTTCAAGACAGAAGATATTTCTTATGAATTCTCAACGATATAAAGAAGTAAGGCCAACTGAGCTTTCAAAACTTGCTCAGTATCTCCAGCGGCCACGGAAGTCAGATGCTAGTGTGAGGACCTAGCGCTTTAGGAACACAAAGATGGCAACCAGTAAGATGGCTCAGCAGGTTAAAGTACTTCTGCCAAGCCCGACAACCTGAGTGCAATCCCAGGGAACAACTTGGTGGAAGGAAAGAAAGTTGTCCTGACTCTTAAATGTGTACTATAGCATGTGAGCAGACACAGATACAGGAGTAATAAAAGCAATTAATTGTTTTTAAAATGAGAGAACCGAAAAAGTTTACATCCCGTCAAAAACTGAAGAACTAAATAAAATGTGTGAAAACAAGAGTTGGAAGGTCATGAGGAAGTGCAAAAAAAAAAAAAGCAAATCACAAACCACCTTCTGTCCACATACACGCCTGCCCGCACTGCCCTGAGTCACCTCGGTTCCACCCAGGTAAAGCTAACGTGAGGAGTCCCGCGGAAGCGAGCGACAGACACCTGGCCACGCCGGTGCAGGAAAAGCATAGGTGCAGTCGGAGCCCCAGACCCGCAGGCCGCGCCCAGTCACCTTCTGCGCGCTGGAGCCTCGCACCCGCGCCGTCCGGTCATAGACGTGGCAGCGGATCACCGTGCTGCCCACGTCCAGCCCCAGCACGAAGCGAGAGTGGGACGAGGCCGGCGCGCTCGCCTCCTCCACGCTCCACCGCTCTGCAGCAACCTTCAGCACCGGCATCGCGACCCCCTGCACCGTAGCCGCTTGTGGCTGGTCAGCGAAGAAGCTATAAACGTCGGACCCCGGGGCAGAGCGCGCGCAGCCGGGACACCGCCCCCGCCGCGCCCTGCCCCGCCCCTCCGCGAGACCAGCGCCCCGCCCCTCCGCGAGACTTGGCCCCGCCCCGTCCACGAGACCCCGCCCCGCCTAGTCAGCCGGTTAGCGAAGCCCTGCTTCCCCCTCCCCACTCCCCGCCCCCTAGCGCCGTGACGTCAGGGCCCTGCGCCCAGCGCCGCGTTGGAACTTGTTGAAGATGGCGTTTGCCGCTGTGGTGTTTCTGATATCGCGGTTCAATGACCGTTACTTTGAAACTTTAAGTTCCCTTCTAACCCGGATTACTTTAAACGGATGTCTGTTAGGAGAAAAATCAATGGCATGAAGAAAAAGTTTTGAGGTTTTTCTTCTAGAATGTATGTGCTTTGGCTGCGTTTATGTAGGTGCACCACGTGCGTGCTGTCCGACGGTTGGGAGCTGCCATGCAGGTGATGGGAATGGAACCCTGGGCTTCTGCAAGAGCAACACATGCCCTTAACTACTGAGCCTTCTTCCCAGTCTCATGGAAAAAAAAAATTGTTCAGTCAAAAGTAAACAAGGTTCCTCTGGCCAGAAAAGGCTTGCATGTATAATACACAGAAATTAATAGATGTCCAAGTTATGTACAGCACTAAAGGACCTTCGCCGCCACGGAGAAAGCAAGCTTAAATATCATGAAAATGTTTTGTGGATAATTTGTTAGTTTAAAGGAATATTTTTTTCTTTTTTGGTCTTTTTTCGAGACAGGGTTTCTCTGTGTAACCTTGGCTGTCCTGGACTCACTCTGTAGACCAAGCCGGCCTCCAACTCACAGCGATCCACCTGCCTCTGCCTCCCAAGTGCTGGAATTAAAGGCGTGCGTCACCACCGCCCGGCGGAATATTGTTTTCTTGTTCGTGTTATCCTGTTAGCCTACTTGCTTGCCACTGGGCTGTGTTACTTAAAGCTTGAACATGAATCCCGTGTTTGTTTATTTGCCTCTGTATAGTCTACCTTACACAACAATACAGCAGTTGTCTGCCCTACCATTGCTGACCATTTGGGGTCAGGAGTGTGTGTGTGACTTCCCAGCGCTGTACACTTGACTGATAGTCATGCTGTTCTAGATTTCTTAAGAAACTGAAACCAAACAAATACCAGAAGGAAGACAGAGCCCAAGAGCCACAATTTAAATCTGAGCTTGTTCCATAAGGCCGTCTCTCACTAGGACCCAGAGTGCTTTTTGATTATGTATGCTCTTAGCATGGGTGCTGGGCACCAAAGTCAGGTCCTCATGCTCGACTGGCAAACACTTTACCTACTGAGCCATCTCGCTTAGTACCTGAGGGAAAGACTTTGAGGAATTTGGTATACACAGTTGGAGGGCCAGGCAAGCCTGGAACCGTGTAGACCTGGCCGGCCTTGAACTCACAATGCCAGAAGACTCACACAGGAGACAGTGACTTTGTAATTCAAGTAAAGAGACTTGGTTCTCTTCTTTTTAGCAATCAAAGCCGGGAACCTCCTTGTGCCCTCTCCCCTTAGAGAGGGTATATAGGCCAAGGCCTTGGAGGCCTCAAATACCCATCCCTAGTTAGACAGTAGTCAGCCTCCTTGCTTTCCTCCTCTTCCTCCTCCTCTTTTTCTTTTTTGCTGTTCTCTCTCTCTCTCTCTCTCTCTCTCTCTCTCTCTCTCTCTCTCTCCTCCCTCTCTCTCTCTCTCTTAAATTACGGCGTCGTTGTATCTCAGTCTAAGTTCAAACTCAGTCCACTTGCTTCAGCCTGAGAGCGGGGATTACAGGTGTTCCTGTTGATCCAGCGGCCACTGCTTTGTTGACCCTCACCACCTGATGGCCTTAATCTTCATTCCAGCTGGCTGCTGCTTCTCCGCTTCCGGGCTTGGCTGCTGTCCTGACTCTTTCCTCATCCTCGTCACCTTTCATCCTCTATCCTCTTTCAGCAGACCTGGGGTTACCACTCTGTGTACCAACCTCCCGCAACGCTCCAGACGTTTGGACAGAGTCCCTGGCACTGGGTCAGCCAGAAGCCACCCCAATCTCAGCAATGGAAACCCCAGTTAAGTCTCCGCATAGGACCCAGCAGTGGACCACCGCATTGCTGCAAGGGGTGGGGGTGGGGGGGCACAGCCCATAAGTGGTGGGAGTAGGATTTCTCCCTACCTGATAGTCCTTTGGGAATCCTGAAATATCCTCTCTTTCCAGAGGTAAGAATTAAAGTGTGACCTGTCTCCCAGATAAGACTGCACAAAAGCCAACAATGAATCTGGCCTCCAGCCTTGAAAGGAACTTAAATGGCTACACGGTTTCAGCCAGGGCAGAAATTGTGGTCTTTCTTGTAGTTGTTCTTTGGGGAGACTTCAACAGGATTGGCCTCTAAACTAAGGGAACCCGAAGTCCTGTGGCTCACCTGCTCTGGGTACCTGCCCATCTCCGGGCCCCTGAGAAGCATCCAGTGTCAGACACATGAGCAGGTTCATTCTTTAGCTTTTAAGTTCTTCCCTCCTGAAGTGTATTAAATGACAGGAAATCCCTCCGTCCACTGACTTATCTGTATCAAATTGTGGGAGGGAAGAAGGCACACAGTACTGATACGTTTCAGAAAGTCCTTTGCTTGAGAGAAGCACTTACATCTTGTTCTCTCAGTGACAATGCTTTTTATTATTATTATTATTTCTTTTGGTTTTTTGAGACCAGGGTTTCTCTGTGTAGCCTTGGCTGTCCTGGACTCACTTCGTTGACCAGGCTGGCCTCAAACTTAGAGAGATCTGCCTGCCTCTGCGTCCTGAGTGCTGGGATTAAAGATGTGCGCCACCACCACCAGGCAGCAATGCTTTTCAAAGAGGAGGGATGATTGCATGATTCCGGACTTACAAGGCACACATTCCAGGCTGAGTAGCCTGAGGTGGAGTGTCCCTGGAGGGCATCCCAAAACATCTGTCTCTTCTCTGTGTGGTAGTGCTATGGCAGCAGGTACATGGTTCTTGCTATGGTTAGTGAGATGCTCAACTAAAGCCGAGGCATGAGTAATTAGAATGTTTGTGGGTGGAGCCGGGCGTGGTGGCGCACGCCTTTAATCCTAGCACTCGGGAGGCAGAGGCAAGCAGATCGCTGTAGGTTCAAGGCCAGCCTGGACTACAAAGTGAGTCCAGGACAGTCAAGGCTACACAGAGAAACCCTGTCTCGAAAAACAAAAAAAAGAAAAAAAAAAAAAAGAATGTTTTGTTTGTGGGTGGAAAGCTGGGAAAACAGTCCTCATCTATGCGGTAAGGGATAGCATACCAGCTTGATGAGTGGGGTCTGTGGGTGACTGTGGAGGTACCCTGAGAGTAGTTAAAGGCTTAGGGATATTTTTGTAGTCTTTGAGAGGAGCACATAAGAATTGAGATTACCAGGTAGTGGTAGCCCATGCCTTTAATCTCAGCACTCAGGGGGCAGAAGCAGGCAGATCTCTGAGTTGAAGGCCAGCCTGGTTTACAAAGTGAGTTCTAGGACAGCTGGGGCTAAACAGAGGTACAACACTGTCTCAAAAAACAAAAAAAGACTCGAGATTGTTGGGGACATTAGGCCATATGGCCAGTGTTCAGCCATCTTGTCAGAGCCTGCACCGTTTCTATTTCTCCAGCAGTCTGTCATTTACCAGAAGCCAGCTGACCCTGTTGTGGTTCGGCAGTTAGATTAAAGATAAGATTAAGATGGAGCCAACCTGTTGTGGTTTATCAGTTAAGACTAGATAAAGATAGAGCAAAATATTTGGTGTGGCAGAACGTTATGACCTACTTGGAATTCCCCTTGTCTTGAGATAGCTTGCTGCTGGGTTGCCATAGCAATAGGCTTCCGTATCTCCTGCCTTATAAATACTGCTGCTTGAAAAATAAAATTTGAGAGCTTGATCAAAGATTCAGACTTGCTCTCCTTCTTTGTGTCTTGTATTTTCTTTTCTTTTCTTTTTTGTGTGTGTGTGTGGTTTTTCAAGACAGGGTTTCTCTGTGTAGCCTTGGTCGTCCTGGACTCGCTTTGTAGACCAGGCTGGCCTCAAACTCACAGCGATCGGCCTGCCTCTGCCTCCTGAGTGCTGGGATTAAAGGCGTGCGCCACCACCGCCCGGCTTAAATATATATGTATGTGTGTGTATTTTAACATTTTTTCAAAGATTTACTATTTATACAGTACTCAGCACATATGTGTGCCTGCCCACAACAAGAAGGCATCAGATCTCATTACATACGGTTGTGAGCCACCATGTGGTTGCTGGGAGTCGAACTCAGGACCTCTGGAAGAGCAGACAGTGCTGTTAACCTCTGAGCCATCTCTCCAGCCTGTGTCTTGTATTTTCATACAGGTGAATCTCCTCCCGAGCTTTAGTTGAACCCCCCGCAGGCTGGTGCAGAGACTATCAATCAGTGTCTGTGAAGGCGACCTGACCGATTCTGTGTGGAGTAAGAAATGAATCTGAGGCCAAGACTGTAGCCAAGTAGGGACTTGTTTGTATAAAGGAAACAATGTAACAAAAAGGGAGCTGTAGCTAGCATCCTCCGAGTTAGTCTTTGATTTGGGCAGAACTTGGATATACAAGAAGACTAGGGAGGACAAGGTAGATCTGTGCTAAAGAGCCCGTGCCCGGATCTCATGGGAAGGGCCAGATGAGGAGAGAGAAATGAAACACAAGCACTAGTGAGGGAAGGAAAGGCAGTGCCGAGCACTTGCTGCTCTTGCCAAGGTCCTGGGTTGGGTTTCCAGTGGCTACATGGTGGCTTACATCTGTCCATATCTTTAGTTCCAGAGGATCCAGTGCCCTCTTCCAGACCTCTGCTATGGATAAGGCACCAGGCACACACAAGGTACGCAGACACATGCAGAACACTCATACACATAAAATAAAAGTAAGTGAACCCTTTTTAAATTAAAAAAAAAAAAAAGATAAGCATAGTGGAATTTGAGGTCACCAGGACAGATAAGGCATTTACACTAGAGTTGAAACAGAGGTTATTTCAATGGAGACCTCAGGATTAGCCCAGAGCCTTGGTGGCCTCGGTGAGCACCACGGTGGGATGTGATCTCTGAGAGGCCTGGCTGTAGGTACCTTCACTCGCTGTCTCTCCAGCCAAGTTTGTGATTTTTGACAAAAGGGAGGAATGGCAACAGTGCAGTCAGCACCCGGGTCAAGATGGAGAGCATTTCCACCTTCTCGGAAGGCCTGTTTGGCACAGTGCTTTACAGTGAGCACAAAAGACGATTCTTTCCACTTAGGTGACTCAGAATTCTTGAACTTGGCACTGGTGTCAACGATCATGGATGTGGCCCATCTGAGAATGTTGCAGTTTCCAGATGAGTTTTAAGTCATTTTAAAGATGATGATGACGACAATGATGATTTATTTTGTTTTGTGGTTGGTTGGTTGGTTGGTTTTTTTTTTTTTGAGACAGGGTTTTTCTGTGTATCCCCTACTGTCCTGGAACTCACTCTGTAGACCAGTCTAGCCCCAGAATCATAGAGATCAGCCTGCCTCTGCCTCTCCAAGTGCTGGGATTACAGGCCTGCACCACCATGCCCGGCAAGATAATCATTATTTTCAGTGTACATATTTGTTCTTGTTATGAGACAGCGGCTTACCCTGCAGCCTACCAGTACTCTGCCTCCCAAGTGCTGGGATGGTAGGTGTGTACCACCACACCTGGCCACTTACATATTTGTGAGGCGTAGCATGCACATTAATAACGGATCTCAGTTGCTTTGATAAGACACCTGTGAGAAGCCGGCCGTGGTGGTGCATGTCTTTAATCCCAGCACTCGGGAGGCAGAGGCAGGTGGATCACTGTGAGTTAAAGGCCTGCCTGGTCTACAGAGTGAGTCCAGAACAGCCAGGGCTGCATAGAGAAACCTTGTCTTGAAAAAAAAAAAAAAAGACACCTGTGAGAAGGAGGAATTGCGCATTTTTGGCTCATAGTTTCAGAAGTACAAGCCAATTCAGGGTGTGATAACTAATACTGATTGTCTGCTTGGCAGGGGCTGGAATTAACTCGGGCAGGTCTGTGAGGCTACTCCCAGAAGGATTATCTGGAGGAGGAAGACCCTCTCACAGAGTGGGCAGCACCTCCTGATAGACAGTACATAGAAAGAAGTTCAAGAAGAAGCTTGTCGCTTGTCTTTCTGCCTTTGCTTGCTCCTCGTGACCCCGGCCACCCCTCTTTGATAGCAGAGAGCTGCTTTTTCAGCTTTCGACCATGAACTGAAGACACATGACTCCCCAAGAATCCTCCAGGCCTTCAGGGCCAGATGGAGACTGCTGAGGCCCCCAGCTTTGTGGGCTGATCATCTAGTGGCTTCTCAGCCTTTCCAGTGTGCGCATGGCTGTTGTGGGACTATCCTGCTCTGTGGGGCGGAAGCCATTCTAATAACACTCCCCTCTAGTTGATACACAGGCTATCTGTTCTGGTTCTGTAGTGAGCCCTGCCTAGTACAGATGCCATGGATGGGAGAGAAGGTCACATCAGGGCACAAGGAAGGGACCCAGGTTAGGGACCCACAAGGACCTGCTTTCCAGTGACTACTTGCTCTAATGAGGCTCCACTTTCCAAAGTTTTCAGAACCGCAAATGCTACTACAAGCTGGGGATAAAGTTTTCAAAACATGAATCTTGAGGGAGACATTTCCTATTAAAACTCTTAACAGAGTGATAATTCAACATAAGGAAATGCAATCCAAAATGACAGTGAGACAAAAATAGTGAGTGCACATGGGAACATGCTGGAAAAGGAACACTCAACCCAGGTGCACACCTGTAAGCCCAGCGCCTGGACTGTGGAGACGGGAGAATCGGGAGTGGGGAAGCATGGGGTATGTCTCATGAGACTATGTCTCAAAACAAAATGAGGATAAAGCCAGGACGTGGAGGGAAAGGAAACAACAGCTGTGGTGGTGCAGGTCTGTAAGCCCAGCGTTCAATAGGCAGAGGAGGGAAAAGTGTGGCAAGTTTGAAGCTAGCCTCGTATACATAATAAGTTCCAGGTCAGCCAGGGTCTTTAAAACAAATGGAGGCGGGACTAGAGAGATGGCTCAGAGGTTAAGAGCACTGGATGTTCTTCCAAAGGCCCTGAGTTCAATTCCCAACAGTCATATGGTGGCTCACAACCATCTATAATGAGATCTGGTGCCCTCTTCTGACCTGCAGGCACAACACTGTGTAAGTAATAAATAAATAAATCTTTTTTTAAAATTCATTTTAAAAATGAAACAAACTGGGCAGAGGCAGGCAGATCGTTGTGAGTTCAAGGCCAGCCAGGTCTACAAAGCAAGTCCAAGACAGCCAAGGCTACACAGAGAAACCCTGTCTCGGAAAAAAAAAGTGTACAAAAACAAAACAAATGTAGGGACTAGGCAGATAGTTTAGTAGGTAGAGTCTTTGCCTCACAGGCATGAAAGCCTGTGTTTAATTCCTAGAATTGCTTTTTCCCTCCAAAGATTTATTATGTATACAGTGTTCTGTCTGCATGCATGACGGCTTGCCAGAAGAGGGCACTAGATCTTATTATTGATGGTTGTAAGCCACCATGTGGTTGCTGGGAATTGAACTCAGGACCTCTGGAAGAGCAGCCAGTGCTCTTAACCTCTGAGCCATCTTTCCAGCTCCCCTGGAACTGCTTTTTAAAGAGAGTTGGGCGCATGTGTAATACCAGTGCTGGGGAGGTAAAGCCAGGCGAATCCTTGGGGCCTGCTGGCCAGCTAGCTCCAGGCCAGTGAGAGACAACAGCTCAGTGAAGAAGGTAGACAACACCTGAAGAATGATGTGGGGTTGATCTCTGTGCACACACACACACACACACACACACACACACACACACACACACACAAAGGGAGGGCATGCAGAACAAAAACTACAGCTACTCATTACTTACATCTCTGCTAAATCATGTATGGCTGCTGGCAATGCACAACGGGAAGCAACACAATTGCCACAATCCCTACGACGCCAGCCTGGGGTAGAGGGAGACTTTGTCTCGCAAAACACACACAAGGGCTGGGGAAATGGTGGGTAGAGATTTTTTTTTTCTCATGTCTGAAGCCCTGGGCTGCATCTCCAAGACCACAAAAAGCTAGATGTGGAAGCACATGTCTGTAAAATAAATACCACAGTGGTGGCTAAGGCTGAAGTGGCAAACACTGGACCATTGCTCTGAGAAGAAACTTGAAATTCGGGTTCCTGCAAACCTTCGGTCATGTTTTTTTTGGCCTGTTTTGGTTGAGACAGGGTCTCACATATTCCCTGTTGCTTTGGACACGTGATATAGCCAAGAATGACTCCTGGCCTTCCTAAGCCTCTCGAGTGTCAAAAGATTATAGGCATGGATTACCACAGCAGCGGCAGACGTCTTTGCACATGCACCTGCCACCGCAGGTGTGGAGGACAAAGAACGTCTTGTGGGAATTGGTTCTGTCCACACAGGGATTGAACGCAGGTTGCCAGCAGTGGTGGCAAACACCTCCCTTCGGAGCCATTTCTCTGGCCCGGGACAATCTTCTTAAGCTAAGAACAGTCGTGAGACTCTCAGAAGGAGAAATTTGCTTATAAGCAATGAACTCTGGAGGGGAGGACTGTACCTAGAGAGGCGATGGTATCTTTCATTTTCCAACAAACAAGAAATCTACAAGGCATGAAGAGAAGCTAACGGGCGTGGCCTATACACCGTGAGGAATCGGGCAACAGGAACAATTGTCACTGTTGTACTGAGAAGGAAAGACTTCAAAGCAGCCATTATAAACATGTATGAAACATCCAGCCAAGTAAAGAATGTCAATAAAATAGAAAGTATGAAAATGTAGCTGGCGTTTGCTACTTTTTCCTTCCACCCTTTCAACCCCCCAACACTAGATAGGACAGAAAAAAGGATGGAGGGCGAGGGGGAAGTAGGCAATGTTATCAATCACTAGACTGCTTCCTGCTGGTTAGGGGCATCAAGTTCTTTGGGGCAAGTTTTCTGTTTTTGTTTTTTGTTTGTTTGTTTGGTCTTTTTTGTTGTTGTTGTTTTTCGAGACAGGGTTTCTCTGTGTAGCCTTGGCTGTCCTGGACTCACTCTGTAGACCAGGCTGGCCTCTAACTCATAGTGATCTGCCTGCCTCTGCCTCCCAAGTGCTGGGATTAAAGGGGTGCGCCACCCTATGGGCCTCCTGGGGGCAAGTTTAATCTTCACCGTCAGGATATCTAATTTCTTCTTGTTGTTTCCTCTTTGCACAGGACTACTAATAACAAACAGCCATCCACCTATGGTGACTCAAGTATTTATCCTCTGAAAGTTCCCAGAATTCCAAATGTCACATACTCGCAGCTGTCAAAATCATGCCATGAGGCAAACCATAGTCATCTGTTGTGAGGCAACCTCTTATCCTCATCCCTGGGATTTAAAAAAAAAAAGCTTATTCTTATAATATTTCTTTGTTTTTAATTATTTTTATTTGATATGAATTGGTGTTTTGCCTGTATGTATGTCTGTGTGAGGGTCTTGGATCCCCTAGAACTGGATTTGCAGACAGTTGTGAGCTGCCATATGGGGCTGGGAATTGAACCTGGGTCCTTTTGAAGAGCAGCCAGTGCTCCCAGCCACTAACCCATCTCTCCAGCTAATTCTGTGTTTTTGTTTTGTTTTGTTTTGGGTTTTTTTTGTGTGTGTTTTTTTTTTTCCCCAAGACAGGGTTTCTCTGTGTAGCCTTGGCTGTCCTGGACTCACTTTATAGACCTGACTGGCCTCGAACTCACAGCGATCCATCTGCCTTTGCCTCCCAAGTGCTGGGATTACAGGTGTGAGCCATTACGCCCGGCCCTTAGTTCTGTGTTTTCAAAAGAATCCAAAAATACAAAATTCTCATTACATCAAAAGGGCCATATGGGAAGGGGCATGGTGGCTCATGTCTTTAACCTCAGCCCTTGGGAGGCAGAGGCAAGCGAATCTCTGCGAGTTCAAGGCCAGCCTGGTCTACAAAGAGAGTCCAGGTCAGCCAGGACTACATGGAGAAACTCTGTATTGAAACCCACCCCTAAGCCGGGCGTGGTGGCGCACGCCTTTAATCCCAGCACTCGGGAGGCAGAGGCAGGTGGATCGCTGTGAGTTCGAGGCCAGCCTGGTCTACAAAGCGAGTCCAGGATGGCCAAGGCTACACAGAGAAACCCTGTCTCGAAAACCAAAAAAAAAAAAAAAAAAGAAACCCACCCCTAAAATTTTTTAAATGAAAAATGACCCATTGTTAGCCGGACGGTGGTGGTGCACACCTTTAATGCCAGCACTTGGGAGGTAGAGGCAGAGGCAGGCAGATCTCTGTGAGTTCAAGGCCAGCTTGGTCTACAAAATGAGTCCAGGGCAGCCAAGGCTACATAGAGAAACTGTGTCAGGAAAAAAAAGACCCATTGTTTCAGCTGTTTTTCAGGTCATTCTGTTCCAGATGACAAGTGAAATTATGCTTGACAAGCCTGCAGCATAAGCACGGCTTCAGGTAAATCATAAATAAATCAGTATCTAATAATTGGTCTTTTTTTTTCAAGACAGGGTTTCTCTGTATAGCTGTGGCTGTCCTGGAACTCATTCTGTAGACCAGGCTGGCCTCCAACTCAGAGCTCATCCTGTCTCTGCCTCCCAAGTGCTGGGATTAAAGGTGTGCGCCTCCACGCCAGGCTCATAATTGGTCCTTTGTACCTTACCCTGCTTCAGTAGCCGTGGCAGAGGGCAGGGAGAGCAGGCTGGGCTACAGCTTAGACTGGCCTGGAACTCATATATAGCCCCAGGATGGCCTTAAACTTACAGTAATTCTCTTGCCTCAGTCTTTGAAGTATCAGGATTGCAATATGTGAGCCATCAAAGTGGCTGAGAGATACGGTTTATATTTAAGTACACAAAGTGACTATAAGTAAAAGTCTGGAAGAAGATACAGTATACCAAAAAAAAAAAACCAAAAAACAAAAAAACAAAAAACAAAAAACAAAAAAATCACTCCAAATGGCTGCCCTATTACCCTAGAAATGAGATTTTAAAATGAAGATGTTATTAGAGACAAAGAGGGATGTTTTACTCAGTTTTGGGTTTTTGAGACAGGGTTTCTCTGTGTAGCCTTGGTTAGTCTGGACTCTCTTTGTAGACCAGGCTGGCCTTGAAGTCAGAGATCCCCCTGCCTCTGCCTCCTGAGTGCTGGGATTAAAAACATGTACCACCATGCCCTTCAAGAGGGACATTTTATAATGACAAAGAATCAATCAATTAAGAATAAATAGTCCTGGTGGTATGCACCTTTAATTCTAGCACTCATGTAAGACAGGCAGATCTACATAGGAAGGTCCAGGCCAGTCAGGGCTACATAGTAAGACCATCTCAGAAAGAGGAAGAGGAGGAAGAGGAGGAGAAGGAGCAGCAGGAGCAGGGGAGTAGGAACAGGAGGAAGTAGATCAGGAGGAACAGGAAGAAGTGGAGCAGGAGGAAGAGGAGGAGGAACAGGAGGAAGTGGAGCAAGAGGAGGAAGAGGAAGTGGAACAGAAGGAGGAGAAGAAACAGGAGGAAGTGGAGCAGAAGGAGGGGGAGGAGGAGGAAGAAGGAGGAATAGGAGGAGGAGGAACAGGAGGAAGTGGAGCAGGAGGAGGAGGAAGTGAAGCAGAAGGAGGAACAGGAGGAGGAAGTGGAGCAGGGGGAACAGGAGGAAGTAGAGGAGGAGGAGGAAGTGAAGCAGAAGGAGGAACAGGAGGAGGAAGTGGAACAGGAGGAACAGGAGGAAGTAGAGCAGGAGGAGGAGGAAGTGAAGCAGAAGGTGGAACAGGAGGAGGAGGAAGTGAAGCAGAAGGTGGAACAGGAAGAAGTAGAGCAGGAGGAAGAGGAAGTGGAGCAGAAGGAGGAACAGGAGGAAGTGGAGCAGAAGGAGGAACAGGAGGAAGTGGAGCAGAAGGAGGAACAAGAGGAAGTAGAGCAGGAGGAGGAGGAACAGGGAGAAGTGGAACAGGAGGAAGTGGAACAGGAGGAGAAGGAACAGAAGGAGGAGGAGGAACAGGAGGAAGAAGAATAAGAGGAGAAACAGGAAGAAGAGGAGCAGGAGGAGGAACAGGAGGAAGAGGGGGAAGAACAGGAGGAGGAGGGGAGCAGGAGGAACGCCATGAACCCATTCAGCTAACAACAGAGCCTTTTATGCTTGAACATGCCTTTTAATGTCTGTAGACTAGGCCCTGAATGTCAAAATAGACAAGAGAGGAAGGGCAAGCAGCGTATGAGTGCCATTCTCCCTAAGTGTCTACTGTCGCTACCATCGCTAGCCATCTTGCTCCTTCCACCTTCCAATGTAGCCTTACAACAATGACACTCCAGAGGCGTTCTGAGCCTTCAGCTTTGGACCAGGGCTACCTCATTGGTTGCCAGTGTTGTGAGGTTTCCAGGTTTCTGGGTTGAGTAGCTCCTGGTCTCTGCCTCTCCAGTATTCATGTGGCCCATGTGGACTACACAGTCCCTGATCAATGAAGTGAAGCCAATAAAGTTCTCTTATAATTCTGATGCTTTGGGATGTCTCAGGTAGCCCAGGCTAGCCTCTGGTTCAAACTTATTTTGCAGCCAAAGATGACCTTGAGCTTCTGAGTCTCTTGCTTCTTTCTCCCAAGTGGTGTTGTAGGCATGCATTGTGGTGCTTGGCTTCCCATTTGCAGCTGTCTGTTATATGTTCTATTGGCTCTGTTTCTCTAGAGAACCCTAGGTAATAACACCAGCTAGATTTTTAAAATTAATGTGGCGTGTGTGTATGTGAGTGTGTGCGCATGTGCAGGTGAGTACCATGTGTTGTAACCTCTATAGCCCCTCTGTTGAGACCTATTTTAGTTCCTAGCATGATTGTAGCTCTTAGCTACACCAACTCTTAGCGTATCAGAAACCATTTTGACTCCAAGTCTCCATTTTGATTATAAGGTGAAGTTAAGTTCAAGTCCTTAGGCCCTACGTGCCTAGAGCCAGGAAGGTTCAATGCTTGCTGCTTCAGTAAAACAATTGGGCTGGAGAAATGGCTCAGAGGTTAAGAGCACTGACTGCTTTTCCAGATCCCCTGAGTTCAATTCCCAGCAACAACATGGTGGCTCACAGCCATCTCTAATGTGATCTAATGCCCTCTTCTGGCCTATAGGTGTATGTGCAGGCAGAACACTATACATAATAATAAATAAACTTTTAAAAAATAGGTGATAAATGCATATTCTGCTTGGGTTAAAGGTAAATGATGTGCTATTAGAGTTAAGACTGCAACATCCTCCTATGCTCCTTACTCCCAGAAGGCTGGAAAGCCCCCAAGCCACTTCTTCGGGAAACCTTTGAAAAGAAAAGAAAGGAAGGAAGGAGGAAGAAGGGAAGGAAGAAAGGAGAAAGCTGAGGTCTTTAAATGTAGATGGGTGTTGAAAGGCACATCTGTGCCCTAGCTATGCAAGTGCCACTGCAGAAGAATTTCATCTGGGTTCTGACACTCGCATACATGGATCTCTCTAGATCTGCCTGCATTTACATTTATCTAACCATCTATTTTTAAAGGATTTACTTTTATGATTTTTGAAATTGTGTGCAGACAGGTATGTGCACACAAGTGTAATGCCCAAAGAGAAGAGACGTGTCAGCTCTCCTGCAGCTGGAGTCTCAGGCAGCTGTGAGCTGTCTGCTGTGGGTGCTTGGAAAGGAACCAAGTTCCTCTTCAAAAGCTGAGCCATCTCTTCAGCTTTCTAAGTATATTTTTATTTAAATAATTTTTTTCCAGGCTGGAGAAGCGGCACAGGGGTTAATAGCACTGGCTGTTTGCTCTTCCGGAGGTCCTGAGTTTGATTCCCAGCAACCATTTATGATGGGATGTGATGTCCTCTTCTGTCAAATAGAGCACTTATATACATAAATAAAAAATGTTTGAAAAAAATTCCCCCCACCTCTCACGTGTAATGCGCATGATGCGTATGGACAATCTACGCACTGGTACAAGGGGTCAGAGGGCAACTGAAATGTGTGTTCAATACTCAAGTCATACATCAGGCAGCAAGTGCCTTGACTTCTCGAGCCATCTCTCTGGACCCCACTATCTATTTTTATTGTTGTTGTTGTTTTGTTTGTTTGTTTGTGTTGCCCTGGTTGTCTTGGACTACTTTTGTAGACCAGGCTGGCCTTGAACTCACAAAGATCCACTCACTTCTGCCTGGGCCCAACCTGCCATTATCTATTCTTTACTTTTATTAGTGTGTTTGTGTGAGTGGATGGCACATGTGTTTGGATATGTGCAAAAGTCACAAAAGGGTGTTGGACTCCCCTGGAGCTAGAGTTACAGGCAGTTGTGAGCTACCTGACATGGGTGCTGGGGACCAGCCTTGGGTCCTCTGGTAGAACAGCAAATTAGGGGTGAGACATCTTTCCAGCCCCGCCCACATTTAAAGGAACAGTTTATACTGACATTTCCAGTTTCCTTGGAGGAGAGTTTTTCTAAACCCCCCTCCCCATATCTGTAACTCATTTACTTTGCCAGTGGGAAGTCTCATTCCTGTGTGACTCCTGTATATTTACTAATTCAATTGATCTTACAATGCAAATAAATCACTTCCAAAATGTCTACTCTTTGTGTGAAATCAAAGTCTACTATCTAGAGGCCAATATTTGTCTAACCTGATGGCAGAGGGTCAAATGTTCATTACTGTAATTCTTTTTTTTTTCTGTAATTCTTTTTGTCCCTCAAAATGTGGATGCATTATTCATTATTCATTTGAAATATGATTTAATGCCAGCTGTTTTGCTCAGTTGGTTAGAGCTTGGGGCTGAAACATGATTTAGGAAATCATGTAGGTGGTAACTAACAGTAATGCCATCACTTGAGGGGCAGAGGCAGGAGGGTCAATGCAGCTATGAGACCAGCTAGTCTATATAGCAAGGTCCAGGCTCGCTAGGGCTTCATAAGAGACCCCATCAAAAACTAACCACACAGACAAGCAAAAATAAAATAAAATCTGGGAGACAGAGGCAGGTAGATCTCTGGGAGTTCAAGGCCAGCCTGGTCTACAGAGCAAGCTCCAGGATAGCCAAGACTACACAGAGAAAGCCTGTCTTGAAAAATAAAATACAATAAAAAAGAGTCTTAGAGTTATTTCTGTTTGCACTTCGTTTTAGGCTGTCCCTTAGGCTTGTTGGTTTTGTTCATTTGCATATTTTTGAATATGTAAACATACACATCTTTTAGAAAAGCATAGTTCTATACGAAGCTGTGCTCAGGGAGCACCATTCATCTTGTTCTCATTTGTCTGTTCTTTTCTCACCCTCCATACTTAGCCCAACAATCTCTCCTACTCATTTCCTTTTCCTCTGTCTGTGCCTCCCTTTCTCTCTCTCTCTCTCTCTCTCTCTCTCTCAAGCTGCATCTTCAGCCTATCACAAATTGCATTGTTATATTTGATTAATTAATTGGTTAATTATTATTATTATTTTGGTTTTTTGAGACTGGATTTCTCTGTGAAACAGCCCTGGCTGTTCTGGAATTTACTTTGTAAACCAGCTTCCCCTTGAACTCATAGAGATCCACCTGCCTCTGCCTCTCCAGTGCTGGGATTAAACATGTACATCACCATGCCCAGCTAATTAATTAATTTTTGAGGCAGGGTCTCTCTATGTAGCCCTGGCTGTCCTGGAACTCACTATGTAGACCAGGCTGACTTTCAACTCACAGAGCTCTGCCTACTTCTACCTCCTGAGTGTATCTATTTATTTTTCCTGTTTGTGTGTGTATATATGCTTATAGACATGCACATATTTTACATTGTGATTATAAAAGTTAGAGGCAACCAGTAGATGTTGGTCTCTTCCTTACACTAAGTGGGTCCCAGGGATTGAACTCAGGTTATCAGGCTTGGCAGCAGATCCCTTTACCTGTTGAGCCTTCTTATTGGCCACCTTTCTTTTTCCGAACCCTGGATCTCAAATGCTTGGACTACAGGTGTGAGCTATCATACCTGATTTAGCAATAATTTGCTAAATTTTGGTTTGTCTTTCTTTTGTACAAATGAGTAAAGGTACTTCTCCCCTCCCTCCCTCCCTCCCTCCCTCCCTCCCTCCCTCCCTCCCTCCCTCGCTTCCTTCTTTTCTTTTGGTACCTGAGATGGAACTCAAAGACAGACCACATCTGATTTCTCTTTTGTTTTCTAAGTATCCCCCATAGATCCCTATTGTTTGTTGTATTTACTTTTTTGTAATACATTATAGGTAACTCCTCTGACCCATTTTCTTTTTTTTTTTTTTTTTGGTTTTTCGAGACAGGGTTTCTCTGTGTAGCCTTGGCCATCCTGGACTCACTTTGTAGACCAGGCTGGCCTCGAACTCACAGCGATCCGCCTGCCTCTGCCTCCCGAGTGCTGGGATTAAAGGCATGCGCCACCACGCCCGGCCCTCTCTGACCCATTTTCAATCTATTCTCTTTGAAGCTATGTTTTTGATCTAAGTTTTAAAAGTTTTATACTTTAGACATTTTGATGCAACACTGTGGATTGAACCCAGGTTCCCATTGTATGTGTTTTCTTTTCTTTTCTCCTTGAAGACAGGGTCTGGTGTAGCCCAGGGTAGCCTTGAAATCACTTTGCAAACGAGAGTGACTTTGAACTTCTGACCTTCCTGCCTCCACCTCTAACCGCAAAAAAAAAAAAAAAAAAATCAATAATAATAATAATAATAATAATAATAATAATAATAATAATAATGAGAAACTGTTGATTTATTAATTATATGTTACATTTTGATTTATTAATTGGTTTTTCGAGACAGGGTTTCTCTGTGTAGCCTTGGCTGTCCTGGACTCACTTTGTAGACCAGCTTGGCCTTGAACTCACAGAGATCCACCTGCCTCTGCCTCCCGAGTGCTGGGATTAAAGGCGTGCGCCACCACATCCCGGCTCAAAGACACTTTTTCTTTCTTTCTTTCTTTTTTTTAGTTTTTTGAGACAGTGTTTCTCTGTGTTGCCTTGGCTGTCCTGGACTCACTTTGTAGACCAGGCTGGCCTCAAACTCACAGTGATCCACCTGCCTCTGCCTCCCGAGTGCTGGGATTAAAGGTGTGTGCCACCACGCCCGGCTTCAAAGACACTTTTTCTTAGTCCTTCTTTGATTCCTTCTCCAGTTTCTTGCCTGCCATCAGAAGGCACCTCTTCTGGTATGCCATCACCTGCACCTTGAAGCAATATCTTTGCCATAAAAGTGGATGTAGATGCTACACTGGCCTGACATCATGCCACAGGCCTAGGAGATGGGGGTCCTGAGAACTCATGGAGTAAAAATATGTGAGAAATCTGTGCAGACAAGCCCATGGCTTACGATGCTGTACCTCTGTGCTGGTGAGTTTCATGTTAACTTGACACGAGCTAGAGTCATTGGCAAGAGGAAATTTCAATTGAGAAAATGCTCCCCCAAACTGGCCAGTGGGTCATTTTCTTCATTGATTATTGATGTGAGATGGCCTAACTCACTGTGAGTGGTGACGTCCCTGGGTCCTATCAGAAAGCAGGCTGTGCAAAGCATAGGGAGCAAGCCTGCAAACAGCACTCCTCCTTGGCTGCGCTTCAGTTCCTGCTTCTGGGTTCCTGCTCTGGCTTCCCCTCAGTGGTGAAGTGTTACCTGAGAGTTGTAAGCTGAAATAAATCCTTTCCTTCCTAAGTTGCTTTTGGTCATGGTGTTTATCACAGGAATAGAAACCCTAAAACAGCCGGACAGAGGTGGTGCACGCCTTTAATCTCAGCACTCGGGAGGCAGAGGCAGGTGGATCTCTGTGAGTTCGAGGCCAAGCTGGTCTACAAAGTGAGTTCAGCACAGCCAAGGCTACACAGAGAAACCCTGTCTCGAAAAAACAAAAACAAAACCAACCAAACAAACAAAGACAACACCTGTTCCCATAGCCACAGAGATGAAGCTTTCTCCATCTTCTTACCCCATGCACATCAGCCCCTCCAGTGGGTTGGAAAACAGAGATGGGAAAGGCAGGGCGTTAGCTCTCAAAGGCCAGCTCCCAGTGACCCATTTCTAAAAGGTTCTACAACCTCCCTACACAATGCCACTATCTGGGGACCAAACGTTCAAACACATGAACCTGTGGAAGACACCTTACATCCAAACCATAACGCCAAATAGACTGGAACTTCTGGAGGAACAGGCATGAAACCTCAACATGTGGGGGGCTGAGGCATGCCTGGGAGTTTACAGCCAGGCTGGCTACACGGTGAGTTCCAGGCCAGTCTGAGCTACAGAGTAAGACCCTGTCTCCTCCCTATTCCCCCCAAACCAAACCAAGACTCCTGGGATTAGGGTAATCAGTGGTTACACAAGTACCAGAGAATTCTGAACGTGTTGTCAACCAAGAGCTCAGCAGGAACAGCCAACCTGTATGACTTACCTCCTTGTCCCTCTAACACAGCAGTTCTCCACCTACGGGCTGTGGCCTCTTCAAGGATTGAAGGACCCTTTCACAGGGGTCACCTAACACCATCAGAAAACAGATATTTACATGATGGTTAATAAAAGTATCAAAACTACAACTATGAGGTGGCAATGAAAACAGTTTTATTGTTGGAAATTGTATTAAAGAGCTGCAGCCTTTGGGAGTTTGAGAATCTCTGGTCTAACACATCAGTAGAAACTTGATATACAGGCGGTCACAGGACCTGAGCCTCACAGTACAGAGGATCCTGGGTGTGTCTGGGATCCAGTTAACAGAGCTAAGCTCTCAGATGGTCAGTCTGTATCACTGCTAACACCAGAAGAGCATCCGTTGTGTATCTGGCACTTTGTGCACATGAACAGATCAAGAGACATTGTCTCTTTAAAGAAAATTGAGATAATTATGTCACTTCCCCTCTTCCCTTTCCTCCCTCCAAACCTTCTAATGTACCCCCCTCCCCCCAATCTCACTCTCTCTCAAATTCACTGTCTCCAACTTGGCAAGGTTTGGCTGCTCCTTTACATTAGTGTGTGTGTGTCCATTTGTCCAGCCCTGTGGTGGTGAGTTCTGTTTCTTTCCCTTCCTAAGGCTAGGGTGTGGTGGGCATCAGGGATTTACTCTTGCCAAGTCTGAAGAAATGTGCTGCCTCTATGAGATTACCCCAACATGCAGGCTGCAGCTACTCTAAGGAGAGAAAGCAGAGTTTGTTTGTTTGTTTGTTTGTTTGGACTTGATTGGGATCTAAAGCCTGAAATAAAATTCATACTTCATATAGAAAGAAACATTTCATGGGTTCTTTTTAAAAACTGTTATAGCCACATGGTGGTGGTGGTGCATGCCTTTAGTCTCAGTAACTTGGGAGGCAGAGGCAGGTGTATTTCTGTGAGTTTAATGCCAGCCTGGTCTACAAAGTGAGTTCCAGGATAGCTAGGGCTACACAGAGACCCTGTCTCAAAACAAAAAAAAACCCTCCAAAGTGGTTGTTACATACAAATGCATGTGTATCTAAATATGTAAATACAGCCCCCACAGTCTGTATGTTATTTTATGTATATGTCTCCAGGGCTGATCATTTGGTGTTGGACAACCAGTTGGGATGCTCTTCACGGGGGAAGTTTTTCCATGCTCCAGCATTCTCTAGCTGCCTGTAGTTCTTGGCCAAGGGCTGAGGCCACACTAGCCTCCCCCTGTCCATTGGTGTCATGTTCAGACAGCCATGCTGGTGAGACTTCATGAGTATAGCATCTGACATCTCAGGAGACCCAGTCCTGTTCCTCTGGCTCTTAACAATCTTCCATCCCCTCTTCCTCAATGGTATCTGACCCTTAGATGCAGGAGTTGAGTTCTGTATCAATTGGGACTGGGCCGCAAAACTGTGCATTTTCATTGGTCGTAGTTTTCTAAATGGTCTCCATCTGCTGCCAAGTGAAATTCCCTTAACAAGAGGTGAAGACTATATTCATATGTATAAAGACAGATGTTTCGGGATGTAGCTAGGGATTAGTACACTGGCTTAGTAAAGTGTCAGTTCCAGATTCTCCTCCCAAGATCTGTGCCTTCAGTAGCCCTAGATTGTTGGTTAGGTTTCTACTACCAGTAATTGTTTTTGTCTTAGTAAGGGGATGACTTCCAATCGGAGCTTATTGGTTACTAACAAGGCATTCATGCCACTATTGCACCTTCATGGTTATTGTACCATGTTGTTGATTCATCATAGTTTGGTAGTACTGTTGGTTGGTTGTTCTCTCCTTTGGAAGCTTGCATGGAATCTTCAGAGAGATTTTCAGATCAGATCCAGTTCAGGGGCCTCTGGCCCTGTGCCTGGTGTGCTGCCCCTGTAGTGGATATAAACATGTTTTTGTTTTGATCCCAAGTGTGGGATGGGTAACAGACTTGTGAGAGAGCAGGTGATGTTTATCCACTTAGAAGCCGAACCACTTCGTTGGGGGTGAAGTAGGGTTGGTTTTTGCCAGCTGAAAAACATCCTAGTACAGACTGTGAGAGGACACACACACACACACACACACACACACACACACACACACACACACACACACACGGCTTTTTAGGTCTTGGTAGACACGGACACACACACACACACACACACACACACGGCTTTTTGGGTCTTGGTATTGTTTAGCTGTTCATGGCTCCACTTTGAGATGCTCCTAGAGAGAACTGCTCTAGTGAAAGCTTCAAGGCTTTGGGCTCTGGCTGAGGCTCCAGGTTCTGGTTGCTCTAGGTTCCAGCAGCAACTTTGGTGGAATTGCTGGTCTGCTGAAATCCTGCTGACACCAGGGAAATCGTTCACAGGAACTGAATCCAACAAGGTCTACTTTTCCTGTTCCCATAAACCTTTCTTGCCTATCTAGGGTAGGTGGGTTGGAAGGGAGGTATAAGCATTTAAAGAACTCCAAATAAATAAGGATTGGAAAAGTTGGAGCTTACATCCCCCAAGCCATGCCACGGTCTGTGGAGGAAGGTCTTGAGTGGATGTAACAACTGTCAATAAAGCACTGTTTAGCCAATCAACTAGGCAGGACAGGAAGTGGACCGTGGGACTTCCTGGAGAGGGGGAGGAGCCAGAATTGACAGTTAATGGGGAGAGAAGATGGTTGACAGTTGACTGGGAAGGAGGAAGAAGCCTCCGAGGATCAGACTGGCAAGTGCTTGGGATATATGCATGTTATGAGGTTTAGAGTAGTTTATTTTAATTTACGAGTAGATTAGTATCAGTTTAGATTCTGCCAGGTGTAGTGTTTGCAGCTTTAAAGTACGTTTCAGTCTCTCTATGTCAGTTATTGGCCTCCTAGGCCGAATCGATACAAATTATTCTAACAACGGTCCCCTTTCACTTTCCTGGTTGCTGCAGTTACTCCAGGCCATGTATTCACATCTGAGGAGTCAGAGCTAGGAGGCTTAGATGAGAAAGAACATGAGACATCAGTCTTTCTCGGTCTTTTCTCCTCTGTCATTTACCCAGGTAGACCTTGGGGAAGGGTCTCTGTTTCCTTTCTTTACGGGGTGCAAAGTCTAAACAAAAACTTCACATGACTTGTCTGTGACATACTTACAAATAGTAAGATACAGAGCCAAGATGTGAGTGATACCCTCTGATTCTGTAATTCAGATTTCCAGCAAACATGATGAGTTAACACAGTAATGGAGCAGCAGACTGAGGAATAAAAGGACACTCAGGTGAGACATGGTGGCACAGGCCTGTGACACTAGCATTCCGGAGTCCGAGACAGGAGAATCTCATGTTTTGATACCAGCGTGGGAAATGAGGCCCTGACTCAAAACAAGAAAAACTCCAACTAAATCGTAAGCACAGCAGGGTTGAGATAAAAGCTGATACTTCCAGTGTTCATGTTAATACACAGAATAGTAAAGAACAAGCACTTGTGCCGTCATTCAGTCTTTAATTAAACCCACAGCGCATTTAACACTTACAAATAAATGTCCAGACCTTCAGTGACATTTGCATGTTAAAAATCCCTTTGCACAACATTTTGAGGCTAACTTCGTGCTATGAATTTACAAATGTACAACATAAAAATACATTTGGAGTACATTCCATGAAGTTCAAAAATCTTTTACTGTAATTGACATACAATGTAAAGATATTTGAAATAAAAATTACAAAATGAGCACAAAGAAGTCTTCCCTTTGGAATTTTTAATAAAATACTGCTCTGTCTAAGATCTAATGAAAAATTCCAGTTATTTACAAAATAGTTACATGACGAAAGAAATCAAGGAAGATAGATACATATGAAATTACAGTGTTTAAATGAAGAAAATGTTAAACACTGTACTACACAGCACAACTTAGATCACTCAAATGTTAAGTGAAAACACTCAAAGTGATTTATGCAGGCGAAAGAAAATACAAGATTCTTGAGCCCCTCCCCCCAAAAGGGTAAAAAATAAAATCTAGCTGGGCAATGGTGGTTCTCCCCTTTAGTCCCAGCACTTGGGAGGCAGAGGCAAGTGGATCTCTGTGAGTTCAAGGCCAGCCTGGTCTACATATGGAGTTATAGGACAGCCAGGGCTCTGTTACACAGAGAAACCCTGTCTCAGTAACAAACAGCAACAACAGAAACAAAACAAAAACCCCCTACCCTCCAGCCCGCAACTGTACAAGAAAGGCAGGGTTAACAGAGCTTAAAGCATATTGGGCATGGTACCATATTCTGTAACCTCAGAATTTATAGGGCTGAGGCGGGGGACTGAAGGAGGGAGGGTGGTGTAGCAAGAGGGAGAATGGAGTGGAGATGGGGAAGAGAGACAAAGCCCGGGTGAGCAAGAGTAAGCACTTAAAGCAGGCCGTGGAGCAAATTCTCACCCCGTCATTTTGAGAGAAACAAGCAGCTACAAAGACCATCACCTGCTGCAATAACTGGCAGTAATGGACCAGCTGGTGAGAAAACCAACTTCTACAGGCCAGTTTGTAGCCCCTGGAGAGCAGTCTTCTTCAGCAACTGCACTGGAGTTTTCACCCACAGACAGGGATCCTCACCACTCTTGACACTTGGACTATTTCTCCTGTGTGAGTTACCCAGCGTGCTATGGTAACGGTGGCGCAGCTTGTCTGCTCTCCCTTGCTGCAGGAGAGCTGCCGCTGCTCTCCAGCTGCCTCTTGCTGTTCCCTGGCAGAAAGTGAGAATGTCTAAACAGGAATATGAACTAAGTCGGCCTGAGAGACACTAAAAACTTAAGCTTTATTTTTTGCAAGCAAAGAGAATGCCTGCCAAAAAAAGACCACTTTGTTGAAAACAACAACAACAACAACCACAACCACCACAACAACAACCACCACCACCACCACCACCACCACCACCACCAACATAAAATGCACACAAAGAGCTGCAGTTTGAGTCCTGGCCCTATCTCTAAAAAATAATGATTTTTTTTTGTGTGTGACCAATTTAAAAAACAAAAAGATACAGGATACCTTTCATCGTAATTTCTAACAAATTCTCTTCTATAGCAAAATGCAGAGCTGGAAGCCAGATGGTACCAAGACAATTCCTCAGAGAGTAAGGATGTGGGAGCCTCCTTCAGTGGAGAGCCACGGGGTTCCGTCACACAAGGTGCAAACTAGAAAAGTATTTGTTGATACAAATACAACAGCTACGGAAAGAAGGGAGTGAATAAAATGACCCCATAGTTTATTCTCTTGAGCTAAAAAGGTACACTGAAGTCTGCAAACACTATTGGATCTTACCTGTCTCCCTCGCTTTGCCTCCTTCCCCAAGAACTGAGAACCAAGAATCGGGAACTATCTAGACACAGTGGGCGTCTGATCAGAGGAGAGAGAACACTGCAGCAGAGAAGCGGCACCGATGCTCTTCGTTCTGCTCGTCAGGGGAGGAGGGGGCCCTTCAGGCTTTATTCCTTAATGCTTTGAAAAGTAAGGAGAATCTTTCTCTCTAGCCAGGGTCTATGTAGCCCAAGCTGGTCTTGATCTCACAGTCCTCCTGTGGCTGCTTTCCAAGTGCTGCGGGTAGAGATGTGCGCCACCATGCCCAGAGAAGGAAAATATTAAACTGAAACTAAGATTCAAAATGAGTAATTTTTTTTTTTTTGATACAACCGAGGTTTAGATGTTTAAGCCTTTAGTCTCTCAAGTGTTTAAGCCAATGAACGCATTTTATCTGCTAAATTATAGAACGAGGGCAATGAACAGGTAACGTACAAAACTGTGGAAAGGAACAATGGCTGAGAGGATCAATCTTTAGATGAACTTAATTTGCTTAAAAAATAAAGACGCACTCAACAAGGATATTTACAACAATTTCCGGTGAGGAGAGGAAGGTTGAATCAAATAACACTTCTAGTTACATGGAAACATAGACAATCTGGGAGAATTTTTCCTTCTGTCACCAAAGTCCACCATTTCCACCCCAAATTCTTAGATCCAATAGCTGGCTGAGCATATTTTACAAGCTTAAGGGTGGTTTTGGCCTGCTCTATCCCAAAGGGAAAACTGTATGGTTGCCACAGGTCAGCTATGTTTCAGAGATGTGCCAGACCCCTGCACACACGTGACAACAGATCCAGTGTCCTCATAGCTACGCTGCTGTTAAGACAAGTCTTGGCCTCTCACACCTTCCAGAGGCTGCACACATATCAGGCCTGCATTTGAACAGGGCTATGAAGGGACTGGAACAGAGAGTACCTCACTACTCTGTATCTGCCAGTATGGAATCTTCTCTTACTTTCTCTTCAAGCTTGACCCTTAGAATTTGTTTTGCTTATTTGTTTGGTTGGTTTAAGAGGAAGGTCAAAAATTCTTACTGGCTTTCCATACAGAATTACTTAGTTTGCTGTGCTCAGATTTTAGAGAAATATCCTCACAGATTCAATGGCATTATGTTTACTAAAATTTCTCACGGAATTTTCAAAAGAACAACTTCCTCTGTGTTTGCCAGGGAACACAGTTGAACACGAATTATCTCACTCGAGTTAGTGAATGGTAGAGTACACGTGAAGTGAGGTAATAAGCAGCACAAAGTTCTCAGAAGGAGTTACCATCACATCGTCACAACTCAACTTCTCCCTGTGTCCCCATCGGGTATTTCCCTTGAAAACAGAGTTTGTGAGGCACTGAAGACAAGCACGGGCCTTACCCCCAGGGTCCCACTGTATGGGAGTAAGTGCTGGGCACTGCAAACAGCTTAAATTCTATTAACAGAAAACAAAATTACAAAAATTCACATGACCATAGAAAATAAAGATAACGACCATTTAATACTAAAGGCACTACTATTATACATATACCCTGCCAGCACTCAGAGAAACACTGAAGTCAGCAGAGAAAGGAGCTCATCAAGTTCAACACTAGCATTTAAAAAACAGTAAGACTATTTTAAGACGTATGGCAGAGTTTTCCATGAGCTAAATAAAATCACACACAGCAATAAGTGGCTCCATATTAAGACTGGTTCCTACTTTTTAAAAAGTATAATCACTTTATTCCTTAAAAATATAAGTATATCACAAAACTAAAAGATAAATATATGTTTATATATGAATGCAGGCCCTGATGTCATTGAGAAAAATTTCTTAAATTCCAAATCATTTCAACAGTGTGAATAGCACGCATCCACGAGTGACATGCGGAGACAAAACGTGGCGCCACTGAGTGGCTCAGCAGGTGCTGAGCAGCTGGAATGGAGCAGGCAGGCAGTAATGGCCACACAAACATACATCTTGGATGTCCTAAAAAGTTTAAAGTGTTACCAGTGCAGGGAGGCTCTGCACATGGACCCACAGGTTTCACACATGTGAAGCAAGCAGAGAAAAAGCCGCACAAGTGGCTGTGGTGATGCATGGCTGGAGGATGGCTATGAGTACTAGGCCAGCCAGGACTACACAGCAAGATCCTGTCTCAAAGGAAAAAATACCAACCAACCAACCAAGCAGAACCTAAGAAGCCTAAAAAAGAACAGTGCCTGACAATCTGCACTGTTCTCTACTTGAAGACTGATTTTTAATCAATGTACCCTGTAGAGATTTTGAAACTTAATTTTATTAGAAATTCTTAATGCTGGTTCTTGAGTAATCTAAAAATAAAACCAAAACATCATTTCTCAAATCTAGATCGCTATTCCTAGTTCAAATCAGTCAGATGAACACTCTGGGACTTTCTAAAGTTGCTTTTGTACAAGATTTAGAGCAGAGCAACCCTGGTAGCACCAGCCAGTGTGCTGGCTCCACAGCATCTGAGGACTGACTGACTTTGGCAACAGACCGATGTGATGGCCGAGCAAGGGCCACTCTCCCAGTCATGTTGCTACATCATTAAAAAGAGATAAAACCCACATTTAGGAAATTATGAGGCCTAATTCATGCTGCATTTAGTTATCCCTCAATAATAGTGTAAAAAAGCTTGTTATGACACTAATATGATGAGTAATTTATAGCTCAAGGGCACTGCTAGTGAAGAAGTCAGTGGTTAGAGTGGTGCATTTTGACACGCAGCCCACCGCTATTTGTTTTTTGGGTTTGGAAGCAGGGTCTCAGGATGCCAGGGACTGACTGTGAAGCCCTGGAAAGCCGTGAATATATGGCAACCTGTCTCAGCCTCTCACGCATGAGTGTTACAGGCTGCTACCATGCCCAGTTTGATATTTATTTTAATACAAGATTTAATTTGATCTATTTTTTTTTACAGCTTTATTGAGGTATCACTGATGTACAACAAATTGCACATACTTAAAGTGCACAATTTGATATAGTCTTAAATAGCATGAAAAGTGCCTGATAACTTAAAAATAAAAAATATTCAATCTAAACATCTCCTAAAATAATATATTTCTGACATATAGATATCAATTTATAAAAAGGTAGATGAGATAAGGAAAATGAATTCCTAGGTACCAAATTTATTCAGAAGGCTTAGAACCACTAAAGTTGACAGCCAGTTTCCTTGATTTCCTTTTTGAGGAGCTTGGCGCTAACTTCGGGTGGGGCACAGCGCGGCCTTGGGAGGCAGTTTCAACTTGAGAAGATGCAGGCTGCGCAGCCTGAGAGGATGCTGAAGAAGCTGACGGACTTTCCTGTGGAATCGTTTTGGTGGCTTCAGAAGACCCTGATTTGCTAGTCTGAAGTGGTGTGGCTTGAGAACTCTGGGCCTCCTTATTCTCAAAATTCTTTCTGTTTGCAACTCTTTTTTTTGTAACCTTTAAGGAATAAACGCATTATTAACTAACAATCTAGGCATATGCATGCGCATGTATGCACACACATGCACGCACGCATGCACGCATGCACGCACATGTGCTTGTGTTAGAAAACACCATAAACCAGGCTACTATTATTTGCTATTCACTGCTGGTTCTTGACTTTCACCTACTAATAGCAAAAACATACTTGTAATAGGGGCTGGAGAAATGGCTCTGCAGATGAGAGTGCACTGCTCCTGCAGGGGACCTGGGTTTGGTCGCCCGCATCCATATTTGCTGGGCTATAACTCTGCTTCAGGGGCTACAATGCCTCTGGCCTGCCAGGGCACCTGAGCTCGTCTACACATGCCCTGCCCTGTTGGAGGTTGGTCTGGCGCTCTATGTGTACAAATGCTGAATTCTGGGCCCTGAGATCTGGCTGCAGTCCAGATGAGTGCATTGCCACATACTCTGAACAATGTTCTATAAACTTTTCTCCCCAATTATCTCTGCTTAATAAAAAAGCTGGACAGCCTGTAGCTGGGCAGGAGAGAGGTAGGCAAGAACTTCCGTTCCCAGGCTTAGGGTCTCAGGTGGGGACCACAAGGAAGAGGGGAAGAGGAGGAGAAAGAGAAAGAGTTGGGGGGGGGGGCATCATCAAGAGGAACTAGACTGATGGAAGAGAAACAGCCCAGACAGGACAAATACGGCAAGTAACTTGGGGCCTATGGCTGGAAAGCAGCCAGTCTAGCTTAGAGGATTAGTATAAAGCATATCTGCCCAGTTACTGAGTCTAAAGATTATTAATAAATCTAATAAGTCTCTGTGTCTTTTATTTGGGAGCTAGAACAGGTGACTAGAAAAGCCCTATGAATTAGCAAATTATCTATTACACTCCCCCATGCACATAATTAAACCAAAATAAATCTTTAAAAGATATTTATATTACTTGCTATCCTTAGTATTACTTATTAGAACATAAACTAAGACCAGAGAGACCAGCTTAGTTCATATACACAAGATTTCTAGTCAGTACTAACTAGATAAATTTTTATCAATAGTTTGTTCTGAATATTAAGAAGAAAAGAAGTAACTGTTCAAACTACAATTGTCTGCAGCTCTCACCTGCAGAGGTATGAACTGATTGTGCACCCCGCTTGGCATTCCTCCAGCCAAGGGCACGGTTCCAGGATATGAAGGATGATGGAAGGCCTTCCCAGCCACTGGCACTGGTGGTCTCCATGGCACTGAGCCAAAGAAATGAGACGATGAAGGCATTATATTGGCTGTCAAAAACCAAGATCCAGAGATTAAGACTCCTCTCTGTCAACCCTTTTAGCTTCTCCACCTCATCTGGCAACTGTAACTACTCCTGTCTGTATCACTCACTCCTGAGGGCCTTTCTTAGAACTGTGAACTATCTACAGAACTGCATATATATATGTATGTGTGTATATATATATATATATATATATATATATATATATATATATATATATATATATATATATATGTATTTATACACACACACACACACACACACATGATCATGAAGTGATTCCGTAAGAAAGGCCTGGAAACAAAGACACAAATCACCCTACCCAAATGCTAAGTTGCTTCCACAGTAAGCTGAACATACACAAAGCCCCAAAGCTCAGGAAGAGTTTTCTCTGTTCTAGTATTGTAAATGCAATTTGTGTTATGGGACAGCTATGCGCCCACAGAAGCCAGAGCAGAATGCCCCATAGGCTCACATATTTGAACACCTGCTCTCCAGTGTGTTGTGCTGTTTGGGGTTATGGACCCTTCAGAGTGTAGTCTTACTGGAGAAAGTATGTCCCTGGGGGCAGGCTTTGAGTTTATAGCTTTGTTCCACATCCAGTTTGCTTTCTCTATTTCAAGCCTGTACTTGACTATGTGATCTCTCAGTTTCTGGCCACCACTGTCTGTCACCATGCCTCCCTGCCATCAGGCGTGCCTCTTCTGGAACAGTAAGTCAAACTAACTCCTGCAGGATGCTTTTTTTTTTTTTTTTTTTTTTTTTTTTTTTTTTTGTCAAAATGCTTTACTGCAGCAAAAGGAAATAACAGTAACATTGTTTTCAATTACTCGACTCACTTTGTAGACTAGGCTGACCTTGAACTCACAGATATCTACCTGCCTCTGCCTCACAGAGTACTGGGATCACAGGCATGCACCACTAAGCCCAGCATTTATTCTTTTTTCATAAATCTTGTTTTCATTTTTCTAGTTCTGCAGACAGAGCTAGAGATTGCCCAGGGCTTTGCATATGCCTGGCAAGTGCAGTCTGTGAGAAGGATGAAGAACTTTTGCATCCTCTACTCCAGGGCTGTGATTTGCCCCTGAACCCTGCTCTGCTAAATTGACTATTCACTGCAAACTGTTTTCAAGCTTTGTTTTCTTTCTTTCTTTCTTTCTTTCTTTCTTTCTTTCTTTCTTTCCCGAGACAGAGTTTCTCTGTGTAGCACTGGCTGCCCTGGAACTCACTCTGTAGACCAGGCTGGTCTCCAAATCAGAGATCTGCCTGCCTCTGCCTCCCAAGTGCTGGGATGAAAAGTGTGAGTCACAACCACCCAGCTGTTTTCAAATTTCTAGTCTGCTGACATTTCTTCTATTTACTTATCCTCAGAGGTTTTGTTTTTAAAATTACTTATTATTTAATTTAATAGAATTTGGGCAGGAAAAAAAGGTAACTGCAAATTGTAAGCTTTTTTGATTTTTAAAGATCGTTCTTTAATTGGGTATGGTGGGTACACTTTAATGCCAGCATTCGGGAGATAGAGGGAGAAAAACTAGAAATTCAAACTGTCAAAAAAAAAAAAAAAAAAAAAAAAAAAAGTAAATCCCAAACCCCAAAAATGGGATATGTTGGTGTATGTGTATACACACTAAATATAATTTAAACTCCCTGAGAAAACTTCAACAAAAATGTAGTTTTAAAAAGAATTTAGAGAAAATAATACTTTAAGAATAAATACTTAGAAAAGCAAAATTATTACCTGTAGGTTGGGAAAAAACTGGAGGAACGGTTCCAGGTGGTACAGCAGGAGGATAATTTGGAAATATTGGTGGAAACAAGGGAAAATTCACACCCAAGGAGCCCTGTGCAAGTATTTAAAAGTTATAAGACAAAAACCAACAATACATTCTATAGAGACTAATTGAAATCTAACAGATATTGGGCTGGAGAGATGACTCAGAGGTTAAGGGCATTGACTGCTCCTCCAGAGGTCCCGAGTTCAATTCACAGCAACCACGTAGTGGCTTACAAGCATCTATAATGTGATCAGATGCTCTCTTCTGGCCTGCAGGTGCACGTGCAGCCAGAGCACTACATACATAATAATAAATAAATAAATCTTTAAAAAATAAAATAAAATCTAATGGACAGGCTATCTCAGAGGATGGAAGTTTGATTTCCAGCATGCATGATGCATCTAGCTCCAGGGGATCTATCCGACTTCCCTCTTCTGGTCTGTCTCTGTCTCTCCTTCCCTCTTCTGGTCTTCTCTCTCTCTCTCTCTCTCCCTCCTTCCCTCTTCTGGTCTTCTCTCTCTCTCTCTCTCTCTCTCTCTCTCTCTCTCTCTCATACACACACACACACCAATTTAAAAAACTTAGTAGAGAATTCATGAATGATTCTTACCAGTTGCTGTAAAGCATAAAGTGCAGCTCTCTCCTTGGCTTCACTTTCAGAGTGACACTGTGGCCCGTGGACCAATAAGCCATTAGACAATTTTACCTGACAAACTGTCATTGTCTAAAACCAGAAAATATAGATGTCTGTAAGATTATCTGTCTAGGAACCCAACTTCTTCCAAGGCTACACAGAGTGACCCTGTCTCAAATAAAAAACCGAAAACCCAAACCCAAACCAAAACTCTAAACGAATTCTACACTCATTAATCAATAATTTCCCCTCCATTCAAGCCATGGAAACCACTATTTAAGTACATCAGACATGTGGCTTGCTTCACTTAGTATAATATTTATTTTTATTTATCTATTTATTTATTTTTTGCTTTTTGAAACAGGGTTTCTCTGTGTAGCCTTGGCTGTCCTAGAGTTGCTTTGTAGACCAGGCAGGCCTTGAACTCACAATGATCTGACTGTCTCTGGCTCCCGAGGGCTGGGATTAAAGGTGTGTGCCACCACACCCTGCCCCAGACAGTGTTAAGCACTGAGCCTCTCCAGCCCCTGGAGACAAGACCTTGATATGTAGCCCAGGCTGACGTCAGCTTCCAGTGCTGGATTACAGGTATGCATCAGACGCCCCGCTATATTACCTTTATAGATTAGAAATGCCTATTTAAAGCTGGGCGTGGTGGCACACGCCTTTAATCCCAGCACTCGGGAGGCAGAGGCAGGCGGATCTCTGTGAGTTCAAGGCCAGCCTGGTCTACATAGTGAGTCCAGGACAACCAAGGCTACACAGAGAAACCCTGTCTCGAAAAAAAAAAAGCCTATTTAAATGTCTTGCTCACTTCTGAGTCACTGAGCTTTAAGAGTGATCTTATACATTCTGTTGTAACAGTATGTGCCTCTTACATGTGAGGCCTTGAGTTCAATTCCTAATGCTGCTGAAAAACATAGCACCAACTTCCCAAACCACAAACAAACAAAAAGCCTCAAACACACAGAAAACAACCTCCATACCACTCTATTTTTTCCACCTAAAGATTTATAGTCAGTTACGCTCAGTTAAAGATTTATATCTGTGTAGACATCAAACAGCAGCATACCATACCTGTGTTGTCCTCAGAAAGGAGAAATCTGGTTGTGGCATTCCCACAAGGGAACAAACTCGGGAAAGTTCAGTCACTGGTGTGGACACAGGAGGGATCTGGCCCGGCCAACATACACTATCCACAGATGGAACATGTTGGTGTTCATTCGTACTGTGAGGCTTGTTCATATAGCATGCTACCATGAAAGAAAGGGAATATCCATATTAACAGAATGGTCTTGGGCTATCCAGTTGTGTGGTGTGAATAAGAATGGCCCCATAAACGTATACATTTAATGTTTAATCACCAGGGAATGTTACTGTTTGATAGGATTAGAAAGATTGTCGGAGGAAGAATGTCATTTGGCGTGGGCTTGAGATTTCAAAAGCTCATGACAGGCTGCCTCTCTGTCAGCCACTGCTCTAGAGCCATGAGTGGGACCATGATAATTATGGCCTAAGCTGGGCGTGGTGGGGCATGCCTATAATCCCAGCACTCGGGAGGCAGAGGCAGGTGGATCTCTGTGAGTTCGAAGCCAGCCTGGTCTACAAAGTGAGTCCAGGACAGCCAAGGCTACACAGAGAAACCCTGTCTCAAAAAACCAACCCTCCCCCCCAAAAAAATCCCAAAGATAATTATAAACCTCTGAAACTGTTAAGCAAGCCCACAATTAAATCCTTTTATAAGCAGTGTCTTGGTCATTGGGGGGGGGGGCAGTCTTCACAGCAATATAACAGTGACCAAATCACCGGGGATTACAGTTTTATGTAGACAATACAGAAAACTGCTAAGTGGTTAAAAAGTGACAGGGTGGGCGTGGTGGCTTGCTCCTGTAAGCCTGAAGCAGACTGTCACCAGTCTGAATCTTGTCTGGGATACAAAATAAGATTCTGTCTCCAAGAACCAATAGAAAGGTTAAAAAAAAAAAATCACCAAGAAGCAAATTTAGATGGATATAGTTAATTAATGATAAGTATCAAGATAAAACTTTATTTATTTATTTATTTTTTTGAGACACGGTTTCTCTGTGTTATCTTGGCTGTCCTAGACTTGCTTTGTAGACCAGGCTGGCCTCGAACTTACAACGATCTGCCTGCCTCTGCCTCCCGAGTGCTGGGACTAAAAATGTGCACCGCCACGCCTGGCAAGATAAAACTTTTAAACTAGGCATGATGGAGTGTACCTCAACAAAAGCACACGTCAATGAAGAATTAACCTGTCCTTTTTGTTGAGAGAGGATCTCTCATTAGGTATGGCCTAGAACTTACTATGCAGCCACACAGTCCTCCAACTCACAGAGATCCACCTGCCCCTATCTCCAGAGTGCTGGGATTAAAGAGTGTGCCACCATACTTACCTCCTACTTCCTACTTTTGACTAGGTCTCATAAAATTTAAGATTAGCTTCAAACTTGTTACCCAGTCCAGGCTGGTCTTGAACTCTATGCTCTTGCCTCTACCTCCCAAGGGCTGAGAATATGGGGGTATTCACGAAAGCCTCCCACCCCTAGGCAGCACTGGGAACTGAACCCTGGGCCTTGTACATGCTCATCAGGCACTCTACCAGCTGAGCTATGAGAGCCTTGAAACCTTTACCATAGAAAAGAGATTAAACAGCTGGGCCTGATGGTGCGGATCCCTAATTCTAGGTATTTCGATAGCTGAGGCAGTAAGATCATGCTGTTTATAAGTTATTTGAATGATTGTGCTCATTTTATAAATTGGAAAGATATTTAGGAAAGTTAAAGTGTATTTAATACATAATCACTTTTTTTGTTTTGTTTTTTCGAGACAAGGTTATACAACCACTTTTAAATTATGTAGGGAAAAGGATGTGACACTCTTTGAAGGCTTGTGTACTTATCTGTAGTAGTTTAAGTGGTCACAAGAAGATGTAGAGCTTACAAATATTTTGATTACATATTTATATTTCTATAAGTGATACAGGCAAAAAAATGTTCATTTTTTTGGACAGAGTCCAATTATATAGCTTGGGATGGTCTTGAACTTGAAGCAGTTTTTCTGTTTTTAGCCTCGTAAGTGCTGAGATTAAAGGCGTACCTTACCAAATTTGACTTTTTTTTTTTTTTTAAGATTTATTTATTTAATACTATGTATACAGTATTCTGACTACAGGCATGTCTGTACACCAGAAGAAGGCACCAGATCTCATTATAGATGTTTATGAGCCACCATGTGGTTGCTGGGAATTGAATTTAGGACTTCTGGAAGAGCAGGCAGTGCTCTTAACCTCTGAGACATCTCTCTAGCCACCACAAAATTTGGCTTTAAAAAATTATTCTCAGCTGAGTGAGGTGGCATAGGCCTTTAATCCCAGCTCTTGAGGGAAGGGGTGGGGGATGGCAAGTGGATCTCTGTAAATTCAAGCCCAGCCTTATCTACAGAGTGAGCTCTAGACTAGCCAGACCAGAAGTACAAAGTAAGACTCTGTCTCAAAACAAAAATCCCCAAATAAAACCAAGCAAAGCAAGGTGGCTGGTGTATGCCTGTAATTGCAGCACTCAAAAAGCTATGTCAGGAGGCCTAAGAGCTCTTGGTGAGGCGAGGCATGGTGGCGCACGCCTTTAAACCCAGCACTCAGGAGGCAGAGGCAGGCGGATCGCTGTGAGTTCAAGGTCAGCCTGGTCTACAAAGTGAGTCCAGGACAGCCAAGGCTACACAGAGAAACCCTGTCTTGAAAAACAAACAAAAAGCAAACAAACAAACAAAAAAGAGTTCTTGGTGAGCTTGAACTGCAGAACTATATATCTCTACAGTGAGACTCCATCTTAAAAAAGGAAGAGACCAAAAATATAAAATAAAATCAAGCAAAACAAAAGCTTTATTAACAAAATAACAACAATAGCAACAATGATTATTATTATTATTGCTACTGAAGATAGGGTTTTGCTGTGTAGCCCAGCTGAACAGGAGCTAACTATGCAGTGCAGGCTAGCCTTGAGATCATGGGAATTCTCCTGCATTAGCCTCCTAAGGCCAGACACAGCCTGCGTGAGGCACCATGACAGGCTTCAAAGAGTAGCTACTTATTTTGTTACTTCATTTTTTTTGGCTGTCCTGGACTCACTTTGTAGACCAGGCTGGCCTCGAACTCACAAGAGATCTGCCTGCCTCTGCCTCCTGAGTGTTGGAATTAGAGGTGTGCGTCACTATGCCTGGCTACTTAATTTTTTAAAGATTTGTTATGATATCTTTAAATTATCTGTGTGTGTCCATGTGTGTGTTTATGAACATGAAGGCAGGTGCATGAGGAGGCCAGAGGCGTTGAGTCCCTTTGAGCTGGAGATGTGACTGGCTGTTAGCTACCTGCTATGGGTGCTGGGACTGACGTCTGTCTGGCTCTTTGCAAGGGGAATGTACTCTCTTAACCCTGAGCCATCTCCAGTCCTAGTTCTTTATTTATGTGTGTCTGTACGCACTTGGGGGTCATAGCATTGCATGTTTTTCTCTGCTATCACTGTCTTTCTATTCCTCTGAGGCAGGGTCTCTTCTTGAACCTGGGGCTTGATTTTCTTGGATAGGCTGGAAGTGAGCAAGACCGAGCAATCCTCCTGTTTCTACTTTCCTAGGAGCTGGAGTAATAGCTGTTTATGAGCTGCTAACTGGCTTGTTATATGTGTGCTATATGTGAACTCAGATCTTCATAAATATGTGGCAAGTACTCTTAACTACTGAACACCTTCTCTAGCTCCTAGTTAAAAACAAAAACAAAAAATAAAAAATAAATAAAAAATAAAAACAAATGTGTTTGGTGAGGTGGCTTAACGGGTAAAGGTGCTTGCTATTAAGCTTGATGACCTGAGTTCAAGCTCTGTCTGGGACATACACAATGTTAGGAGAGAACTGACTCCCCAAAGCTGTCCTCTAATGTACACACACACACACACACACACACACACACACACACACACACACACACACTGAAAAAACAAAGAAACAAAATATACTTTTTTCAAAGGAACCAAATGACCCAAGCTTTTGGAAACGACATCACTATAAGCAATAGTACTCACCTGTCTTCTTATTTGGCTTAGGATGTGATGACAACCCATGCTCATCTCTTCTACTAGAAGGAACAGTGACTTCATCATCAAATGGCTTCACATCCTTCTTACTGTCTGTTGTGTCAGGGCTGTCGATTTTTAGAATTTCTTTAAGCATCCGTGTTCCTTTCTTTTTAGAAAATGGTTCATAGGTAGATGGGGTAAGAAGAAAGTAAATGTTAGGCTTATGTAGCTTATTTGTTTTTTCTTCTTGATTTTTTGAGGTTAGTTTTTTCTTCCCCAGCCTTTGCTCTTTCTTTTGAAGAACTTCTGCTCTTAAAGATTAAGATGCTAGCCAGGCGTGGTGGCGCACTCCATTAACCCCAGCACTCGGGAGGCAGAGGCAGGCGGATCGCTCTGAGTTCAAGGCCAGCCTGGCCTACAAAGCAAGTCCAGGACACCAAAGGCTGCACAGAGAGACCCTGTCTCAAAAAACAACAACAACAACAAAAAACAAAACAAAACAAAAAAAGATTAAGATGCTAACTAAATTTGTCTAAGAAAAATAGATGGTCAAGGCTAAAAAACATTGACATTTCAAAGTACAGAGATAATATTCATCCTATTTGACTTTTACCTATTCAAACAATAGCAATGTTTAAAAAGCAGGGCTCTATGGTCTAATGGGAAAATAAAAACAATAACATACGTCAGGCGTGGTGGTGCACACCTATAATCCTAGCACTCAATGAGGGAGCGGCAGATGGATCTCTGTGAGTTCCAGACTAGACTGGTCTACAAAGCGAGTCCAGGACAGCCAAGGCTAAAGAGAAATCCTCTCTCAGGAAGCAAAACACAACAAAACAACAACATAAAAGGAAGGCTAGGGACTGGAGAGATGGCTCAGTGGTTAAGAGCACTGGCAGCTCTTCCAGAGCACTTGGGTTCAATTCCTGGCACCCACAAGGCAACTCACAACTGTTTGTAATTCCAAGATCTGACATCCACAGACATACATAAGGGCAAAATACCAATGCTAAATTGCTCAAAGCAATCCTGCCTTTCCTCACATGATGACAAAAGTGATGAAAGGTAGCATCTAACAGGACACAAAGACTTTGAACAGATGCATGGGGTATGCACGTGTAGCTGCTTAACATACGAACCATAGCAAATGACTGTGGTGATAGATTCGCCTCATCTGGAGGCTCCTCTTGAGGTGACTGTACTTCACTCTCCTTAGAGATATTCAAAGATGCTAAAAGATTCTCAATTCCAGAGTGAGGCTAAAAGAAGAAATATTTGTGCATAAAGATAAAAGTGGAAAATAGTAAAAAGCTAGATTTTACTCTAAAAATTCAACTTTTACTCATTCATTTTCCTAGATGTAAGAGTTTGGGAAGAGACACCAAATAAAGGATTTACCTATTTATTTATTTACCTTATCAATAGCATATGGGTAACCAGTCACAATCTTCTGGGCTTCTGAGGCTCCTGGACTTTCATTTCTCTTCAATAGTTTAATATTACATATGGCAGACGCCCCAGAAGTCTACAAAAAAGAATAAGTTTCTTGTGCAAGTAAATTTATAGTTACTATTTAACAATATTTTACATAAATTAAACAACATATTTTATGTACTGTATTCTTTCTCTAAAGATTTATTCCTTTTTATGTGTGTGGGTGTTTTACACGCATTTATGTCTGTGTATGCCAAGTAACTGAGCCACCATGTAGGTCCTAGGAACTGAACCCATCCTGTGAAGAGGGGACAATGCCCTTAGCCAGTGAGCCAACTGCGCAGCCCCAAGAACTGCTTTCTTTTAATGCCATAAGAAAAAGAGAGGGGGAGGGACTACTAGCTTGAATAGGGAAAATTATCTTTATTTTCATTAGCCTGTAAATAAGATTTAGATTTCTTTCAATTGTGAATATGGATAATAACCATTGATATAGACTGTAAATTTATGCCCAGCCCCCACCTCAATCAGGAGATAATCAGCTTCAGATGAGGTCATGAGGAACTCTCATGATGTGATAAGCAATTTTTAAAGGAGAAAAAAAATAGCTTTTTCTTTCTAACATATGAGAATTTAAGACTGGAGTCTCTACCTAAGGGCCAAGAAGAAAGCTCTTTGAGGACACCAATCCATACCAGACCCTAACTGTGCTTTAGCACCATTATTTCTCTTAAACTTACATTTCTTACCTTACTATTAGAAACATTATTTTGGTGGGTGTGGTGGCATAGAACTCTGATTTCAGTACTCTTTATTTCCCCCTGAGACAGGGTTTCTCTGTGTAGCCTTGGCTGACCTGGACTTGCTTTACAGACTGGGTTGGCCTCGAACTCACAGCGATCCGCCTGCCTCTGCCTCCCGAGTGCTGGGCTTAAAGGTGTGTGCCACCACACCCAGCCAAGACCATCCAACTCTTAAGTGTTAAAACAAGGATGACAGATGTCTCTCTTTTGAACCCTGACTCCAGCTGTGTAACGATTCAACAAAGTGACCGTGACTATGGCTTTCACTGTACTCCCTATGGATTGCTGAAGAAGCTGTAAAATACACTTAGACACTATACAACAACCATGTGTATTAAAAATCCAGCTATTAAGATTTTCATTTAGAGAAAAATTACCTGTTTATTGGGCAACTTTTGATTCTGACACTCAGCTTTCAGACTCTCACATTCTTCCTTAACTAGAGGAAAAACAAAAAACAAAAAAACAAAAAAACCAGACATTTTGGGACATGAAAGAGCTTACTAAACACCAGTTCAATTCATCAAGTATTCCCCTGTAGCAGAACAGCGGTTAAAAGATTTCAAGAAGGTGTAGAGTTCCCTCCTGTGTCTGTGCCTCCCTCTCCCCGTCCCTTCTCCCTGCTGTCCGTGCTGGTCCACGCCAGGCAAGTGCTCTACCACCACGCACACCCCCAAATTTGAACTGAAGACCAGGTGAGACAGAGAAGGATAACTGCGGACAATCAGATGGGGAAGGAAAGTGGCATCTGAATTGGATGTTGGAGGTGGGAGACTCCAGAAAAGATGTGAAACCAGAAAGGAATGTATTTCTGCAATTCTAAATGGGTCAGCTCTGCAGGAGGCTAAGGACAGATACTAAGCTTAGTGTCACTAATGAAGCAGGTGAGCCACAACGTGGGGGATACTGACATGTGGAATCAGGTTGTAAGCAATGGCAAACAGCCACAGGAAGGTTCTGAGCAGGTGGTACTCTGACCAGAACTGTAATTTAGTGAGATTAAATTATGAGTAATATACTATTGGCTAAATAAAGGGAGAATAGAAGACAAAGTTCTTAAAAGTTTTATTTTTGAAGCTGGGTGGTGGTGGTGTACACCTTTAATCCCAGTACTGGGACGGGGAGGCAGGCAGACCTCTTGACTTTGAGGCTAGCCTGGGCCAGGGCTACACAGAGAAACCCTGTGTCAAAACCATCAACAACAACAAACCCAACAAACAAAAACCAAACAAACAATTTCCTCATTTTTTGAGTGTATATGTGTTTGTGTTGATGTGTGCACTCAGGAAGGCAGAGGCAGGTGGACTGCTGTGAGTTCAAGGACAGCCTGGTCTACAAAGCGAGTCTGGGACAGCCAAGGCTACACAGAGAAACCCTATCTCGAACTGTGCCCCTGACCTCCCCCCCAAATAAACCAAACCCAAACCAAGACTTAGGAAATGAAAGAACATCGTGATGAAGGAGATGAAGATGTGAAATGACAGCAATGTTCTATCGTATTAGAACATTAAGGTATATAATTATCCTACAGCTCATTATTTTTTAGATTTATTTATTTATGTATATATGAGTGCTCCGTCCATTTGTATGTGTACCTGCATGACATCAGATCCCATTATAGATGGTTGTGAGCCACCATGCGGTTGCTGGGAATTGAACTCAGGTCCTCTGGAAGAGCAGCCAGAGCTCTTAACCATTGAGCTATCTCTCCAGCCCCCTATAACTCATTTTTAACTCCTTACTACTGGACTGTTAAGTCACTGTGGAGAGGAAAGGCTAAACGACTGGGCATGGTGACATGTGCCTGTGTTGTCAGAAGTTAGGTAGCAGGAGCAGGAGGACAGGTACACCATCATCAGGTACACAGTGAGGGTCCCGCAAGCCTGGGCCATGGGAGACCCTGTGTTAAACAACAATGAAAACATCACACAACCAGCAGCAAAAAAATAGGTGAGAAGAGAAGAAAGAAAAGAAGATATAAAGGAAAGAGGATAAAGAAAGCAGAAGGACATGAGAAGGAGGAATAAAAAAAGGAAGGAAATAAGGAAGACAGGAAAGAAAGTAATCTTTTATAAAGAAAATGAAAATGTGAGGACAAACATGATTAGTAAGCCTTTGTTGAGATATACAATCCACTGTATGGAAACCTAAATCATTGTAAAGAAACAATCTCAGCTGGGTGTGGGTGGTGGTGCACGCCTTTAATTCCAGCACTTGGGAGGCAGAGGCAGACGGATTGCTGTGAGTTCGAAGCCAGCCTGGTCTACAAAGTGAGTCCAGGATAGTCAAGGCTACACAGAGAAACCTTGTCTTGAAAAAAACCAAAAAACCAACCAAACAAACAAGAAACAAATCTCAGGAAGAAGTTTAGCACATTTTCATTAAATATACAATCTTTAGCTGAGTAAGCTGATGCATGGGCAGGGTAGATAAAATAAGGTTGGATTTGATTTGCAAGTGTTGTACGTGTGTGTGTGGAAATAGATAGAACCATATTAATATCTACAACTAAAATATACTAATGAATAATAGAAAATAAAAAGAAATCAGTTTCAAGTCCAGTTGGTTTTCTGGTGATTTCTATCAAACAATTTAAAGAGGAAGTATTACCATTCTTTCCAAAACATAAAAGGGCCTAAATTTCAGTTCTTTCTGAGGCCAGCATTACCAAGTTATCCCTAAATTTAAAATATCCCTCATGAATAGACAACCAACAAAACAAAACAAAAAACTCTAAACATACTAGCAATCTAACTGTTCAAACATGTCAAAATGGTTATGAACCATGACCTAGTAGGATTTATCATAAGAATCCAAAATTGTCTCAGCATAGGAAATATAATTGGACACATTAGATAAATTGAATACACGACAAATCATCCCAACAGAAATGGGAAAGACAAAGACAAAAGCAAAGCTCATCAAGGATCTAGTGGTGGGGACAGGAGTGGGACAGGAGTAGGGAGAGTGCCATGTCAGCTGCATTAGCACCTTGTAAGAGCTGGACCGGAAACATGGATCTCTTACCTCAGCTTTTGGAGAAGGGCGGAGACAAGAAGATCTCGGGAGCTCACTGGCCAGCCAGTCTACTCAACCAACTGAGCTACAGATTTAGAGACTCTGTCTTAAAAAAGGAGGCAGAAGGGGCTGGAGAGATGGCTCAATGGTTAAGAGCACTATCTACTGTTCCAAGAGGTCCTGAGTTGAATTCCCAGCAACCATATGGTGGCTCATGATCATCTATACTGGGATCTGATGCCCTCTTCTGGCCTGCAGGTGTATGTGCAGATAGAGCACTGTATACATAAAATACCTAAATAAATCTTTAAATTAAAAAAAAAAAAAAAAGAGGCAGAAGCCAGGCACGGTAGCACAACATTTAATCCCAGTACTCAGGGAGGCAGAGGCAGGTGGATCTCTGTGAGTTTGAGGCCAGAAGAGCAAGTTTATAGAGCAAGTTCCAGGACACCCAGAGCTACAAAAAGAAAACCTATTTTGAAAAAACAAAACAGAACAAAAAAAACCAACCAAAAAAGGTAGGTGAACCAGCAAGATGTCTCAATGTGTAAAGGTCCTTGTTGCCATGGTGGAAGAAAAAACCAACTCCTGTAAACTGTCCTCTGACTGCTACACATGCCACAAAACAAATAAATTAATGTAATAAAAAGTGAGAAAGGTGGAGAAAGACCAAGAAGATACTTGACATGTGACCCACATGTTTCTGCATGCACAGGCAGACACATTTAAGTGAAGTGATTTGTAACAGACAGAAAGTTTAATTCTAAGGTCAAGGTTAGGCAAGGATGCCTGTTTGTTTGTTTGTTTGTTTGAAGACAGTGTTTCTCTGTATAACAGCTCTGGCTGTCCTGGAACTCTATTTGTAGACCAAGCTGGCCTTGAACTCACAGAAATCCACCTGCCTCTGCCTCCCCACTGCTGGGATTAAAGGAGCACACCACCATGCCCAGCTGCCTGTTTGTTTTTAAAAACAAAAATTAACATAGCTTCATCAATAATGGTATTAAAAGAATTGTATTGTGTACTGTAAATGGTAAGATATCAGTGGAAGAAATAAGAAAGAATTAGACAAATGGAAAGACATTTGTGTTCATGGGCGGCGAATGGGACAGTGTTGAAGACACCGCATCCAATGTGATCTATGAAAATTCATATGGAAATGCAAAGACCCAGAATAAATGAAACCATCCTGGAAAAAGGCAAACAAAGCTGGGAGACTCAAAACTGTTTCATTTCTAACACTAAAGCTAAAGTAAGGAAGACAGCACAGACAGCATGCTGTGTGCATAGATGAACAGACTGGAACTCAGAGCTCAGAACTCACCACACAGATGTAGTCAGCTGACTTTTAATAAGGGTACCTGGGGAACGCACTGGGGAAGAACAGTCTTTCTGACAACCATGCTGCAACAACTGGGCATCTATTTACAAAAACATTAATAATCTACCTCTTCCTCATTACTGCAGGCTTTATTTTTATTTATTTTTATTTTTTATTTTTGGTTTTTCGAGACAGAGTCTCACTGTGTTAGCCTTGGCTGTCCTGGACTCACTTTGTAGACCAGGCTGGCCTTGAACTCACAGCGATCCGCCTGCCTCTGCCTCCTGAGTGCTGGGATTACAGGTGTGTGCCCCCACACCTGGCTACTGCAGACTTTAAATGATGGGTCTATGTTATCTGTTATTCTTGCTGTCTCTGTATCTGTGTGGCATGTGCATGCGTACCATGTATACACGCAGGTCAGAGGAGAACTCTGAGAGTTGTTTCTCTCCTTCCACCATGTGTGTCCAGGGGATTGAACTCATGTTGCCAGGCTTGAATGGCAGAGCCTTTACCTGCAGGGCCACCGAGCTTGCCTGGTGAATTTATTTTCAAGTATGAGATATATTTCAACAAAGCTGTTTGTTTAAACAACAAGCAACCAATGCACAGCAACAACCAAAAAAACCAAATAACCAAAAGCAGATAGCACATAAACACTTTTCCACCTTAAAACTTACATTTTCGGTGAGGGTCATGTTTTCTTTGCTGATATTTGACATTGTTGTCATTGAAGCCGGATTTATGTGGGTGAGTTACTTGACTTATTTCTTGAGGTAGAACTGCACCCTGAAAGTGAAAGTTCTCAGAAATCAATTAAACAAAACCTTAATATTATAACTTCAAAAATTAATTTAATAAAAATTATAAAACTTATTAGAAAAGCACACAGAAAACTATATAGAATTTTAAAAACTACTCAAAAATCACTCTTGGAAATAAGAATCATCAATATAATGGCCATTACACTCCAGGATTCCTTTATGTGTTTTTTTTTTCTCTATGTGCTAATTAGAAAGCAAGGTAAAACAAAACAACAAAACAAACAAACAACCCCCCCCCCAAAAAAAAACCCAAGTACCTTCCCACAGTTCTCTTTTCAATAGAAATAACTCAATCTAACTTTTTTTAAAAATTAAGAATTGAACTTAGAACCTATGGAAGAGCAGTCAGTGCTTTTAACCTCTGAGCCATCTCTCCAGCCCTCAATCTAACTTTGCTTAAAACAAATACAGAAACTAAAGAAAGCAGTAAACTTTGAATATTTCTTCTAATAAAAACTTCTTTAATCTTTTAAAAAGATTTCCTTTATTTTATGCATATGGGTGTTTTGCCTGGTAGTTGAGAAGGTCAGAAGACAGCATCAGATCCCCTGGAACTGGAGTGACAGATAGCTGGGAGCCACCATGGGGAGACGGGCAGTCAAACCTAGGTCCTCTGCAAGAGCAACATCTATCTCTCTAGCCCCCTAGAAACTTCTCTAAAAATTTCTCTAGATTTGCTTCAAGGTAAAAACGCTTTTAGTTTAGTGGGAATAAGGAGCAAGCGGGTGCAACATTAGAGCCAGCTAAGGGGTGGGGACATGTGGCGTCGCCCACATGGTTATCTAGGCTCAGCAATGTTAAAGATTTTCCATTGGAAAGGTTTTAAGATTAATACTTTTTCTTGTTTTATGAAACTCATTCACATTCCTTTCTATGTTCTTTTCCCAACAGCTGATTTTAAATTAATGTTTATACTGCCAAGTGAAACACAGTTTTCCAGAAAGACGGATCACAAACCCACAGTAATTAAGACAGTTTATGGGCTGGAGAGATGGCTCAGCAGTTAAGACTGATAGTTGCTCTTCCAGAGGACCAGGGTTTAATTCCCACCACCCACATGGTAGCTCACAGCTGTCTATAACTCCTGTTCCAGGGAATCTGACACCCTCACATAGGCATGCATGCAGGCAAAACACCAATGCATATAAAAAAAAAATCTGTATCAAAATAGGAAAAAAGAGACTTATAAATAGGCACAATAGTAAAATGACATGGTTAAACTTCACATAACATTTATAAAGTAATTTTTCTCCTGTGTGTGTGTGTGTGTGTGTGTGCATGTACGTGCTTACACACTGATGTCTGAATGCCTTCCTTAAGTTCTTCTTCACCTAATTTTTTAACAAGGTCTTTCACTGAACCTAGAGTTCAACATTTCAGCCAGACTTGACTGGTAAGAAAACCACTAGGATCTGCCTTGTCTCCATACCCCAGGGCTGCGGCTACAGACATGTGACATTACGCCTGGTTTTTTTTAATTGAGTGTTGGGGGATGCAAACTCATATTCAAGCATTTTACCCACTGAGCCAACTCTTCAATCTTAAGCTCTTTTGATTTTTGAAAGGAAGAGAAAGCTGGAAGGTGAAAAGAAACAACTTTCTATGGCTTAATCTGCTGAGGGAGTAAAAGCAGAAGCTGGAGAGCTTTAATACAAAATAATTCTCATTGTTTTGCTCTGGGCAAGTCTCATTTATCTTCAATTCTGGGCACACACAAATTCACATTGGGTAGGAAGAAACATCATGTCTTAACCAACCCTGAGCTTGTTTTAAAACGCTTGTGGTACAGGATGGAGTTGGGGGAACCCAGTGAGCTCACACACACTGTCACATGGCACGTGACTCCACCGTCATAGCAAGATGGCTGGTAGAGTTTTGGGAACAGCAGCACTTTCTGAAGGGTTTTGGGCCTAAGGAAGTGAATTAGAACTTAAGGATCAATAGAGAGGCATGAATAAATATTGCGTGCCTACTACTGTCAGGAATGTTAAATGTATTTTGCTTCCATTATCTCAGTATCAGTATAGTAATGCTACCATCATAATAATGTTGATGTATTTTTATTTTGTTTTACATATAAATAAGCTTAAGTCCAAAAGTGATCATTTCATTGAAGAATTACTGATGTTTGAGCTCAAACTCCCAAATCTTAAGTTCGATGTACTTCAAAAACACAGATGTATAATTCTAAAAGGAAAGCAAATACTGTAGTTTTCAACAGTCCTTTGGGTCACTAAAAAAACAAACTTATTTATGTGTGCATGTGTATGTGCAGGGGTTACAGGGGGTTGTGAGCAGCCTGGCACAGGCACAGGGAACTAAACGGGCGCTCTGCAACAGCAGTGCCCACTTTTAATTGCTAAGCTGTTGCTGCAGCACCCTCTTTGGGTTATTCTGTTTGACATTTCTGTAAAGATATTTGTGTTGGGCATATTACTATATTTTGCTAATTAATGCTAGGATTCTTTTTTCAAACGTTCATTAAATTCCTAGAATTGGCTTCTTTCTTCTTCCTCCTTCCTCCTCTTTTTTTTTTTTTGAGATAGGGTTTCTCTGTGTAGCTCTGGCTGTCTGGCTATGCCGGAATTTGCTCTGTAGACCAGGCTGGCCTTGAACTGAGAGATCCATCTGCCTCTGTCTCCTGAGTGCTGGGATTAAAAGTATGTGCCACCACTGCCTGGCCAATCTCAGTTTCTTAATATTAATACTTCATGAGTTTAAAAGTGTTGATTTAGGTAGCTTACAATTCTTAGAAAAGACAGAAGATAGACAAAACTTGGATGTGTTCTGCTAAAATAAGTTGTATCTGATAACAGAACTTACATACAGATTATGAAACAATATATCCCGTGATTCTCAAGGAAAGACCAGACCTTGACCCAGATCTAGAAGGATCTAGTAGTACAGGAAGAGAGTATATTGCAAGTGGAAAGAACAAAAAGAACATACAGTCCCAAATGGCAATCATTTGTTTGTGGGAAAAGGAAAGCAAAGAGTGCAAACTGACTGGACAGATTTTATGGGAATTAGTGTGGTTACATACTTGGACCAGAGTTCCCAGAGGTCTCTGGTCTTAGAGAAAAGAATTCAAAGGAAGACAGAGAAGAGACTCAACAACACCAGGCTTGTTAGAGCAAAGCACTAGTGTATCTCAGGAGTCAGTGCTCGTCCTCATGCTTTTCTTAGCCTGGGTTTTTCTTAGGGTCTTGCCAATGGAACATGGATCTTTCCACAATCCAGTAGGGAACTGTTTTATCTTGAGTGCCCCACAGGACTGCCATACCACACAATTAGGTGCATGGCAATGAAGTCACAGGTCGGGGAACAGCTTATTAATTTAAAATAAAAAGTTATTTTTTAAATTTATTTTTATTTATTTTACATTGGTGTTTTGCCAGCATGTTTGTCTGTGTAAGGGTGTCAGGTCCCCTGGAAACTGAAGTTACAGACAGTTGTGAGCTGCCACGTGGGTGATGGGAATTAAACCTGGGGCCTATGGAAGAGCAGTCAGTGCTCTTAACCATTAAGCCATCTCTCCAGCCCCTTACATTTAAAAAAAAAATTTGCTCACTTTACATCCCAATTGTAGCCCCCTCCCTCATCGCCTCCCGGTTCTACCCTCCCTCCCTCCCCTCTCCCCACTCCTCTAGTTTTCAGAAAGAGGAGCCCTTCTCCCCTATCAACTGACCCCAGCCTGTCAAGTCTCATTTGGACTGCCTGTATCCTCTTCCTCTGTGGCCGAGCAAGACCGCCCTGCCAGGGGGAAGTGACCAACAAGTGTCATAGGAAGCTCCTACTCCTCGTATTATGGGACCCACATGGAGACTGTGCTGTTATCTACCACATCTGAGCAGAGGGTCTAGGTCCTGACCATGCATGGTCCTTGGTTGGTGCGTCAGTCTCTGCAGCACCCACACCCCCAACCCGGATTTGTTGGCTCCATTAGTCTCCTTGTGGAGGGGGTATACGTTAAAAAGCCAATTTTGACACTATTATTTTTGGCCAGTTATTTACTCCCTACTTATCTTCTACATCAGTTACAGATTAAGAAAGACCTTGAAAGAAAGAAAGAAAGAAAGAAAGAAAGAAAGAAAGAAAGAAAGAAAGAAAAAAAGAAAGAAAGAAAGACCTTATGAGTGGGAGGAGTCAGGCTAGAATCCAATAGTACTGACCAGGAAGTCCTATGTATTCAAAAGTATCAGAGTAACACATTTTTAGGGCTGGCAAAGATCTAAGCAGTCTCCAATGCCTTCATTTCATATGTGTCATCACAGCAGCCCTGAGAAGTACATTTGTGTAACCTGTGTCATGAACTTGAGGCTTATTAACACTTACTACAATCTACTGCCACAGGGCATAGATTGGTCTTCAACGCAGAAGATACTTTACACAACTATGTCTTGAAGGTGATACAGGTGAAAGGATCATTAAGAAAGAGTAGGAAATATGACACACAAAGAACGCTAAGTGAAAGAGAGAGCATATGGGAGAACACTGAGAAGAGGTTAGGTTAGGTCTGGGAAGAAAAGTTAGGATCTAACTGAGAAATTCAAGGGTTTAGGATCTTGTTACAAAAAGATACCAGAAAGAAGACAGCAACTAAAAATTTCTTTTAGGGTGATAGCATACCGAAGCAGCAGCAGGAAACCAGTGTCAACAGAAGAGGACAGACAGGGACGCAGCTAGATCTCAGGGGTGGAGGTGGGGGAGACAAAAGTTCTAGATTCCAAGCTGTTTGGATGGGGGTGCTTGGGCAATGAGGGTGTAGAGACAAGAACAAAAGGAGAGGCTTCACCCGGGGTCACTCTGGGACATCCTGAGGCCAATGTGACAGTGCAGTGTCCACACAGACTCTCCCTATAGACTGGCAATACTGGATTAAACACTTGATTGAGATGTCAGAACCAGAGATTCTAGATTAGTTAAACTTAACAGATAGGTTAAGAGTCAAAGTCAGGCTTAAGGCAAAAGGGGAATGAAGCTTTTCAGTTCAGAGAAATATTTTTCTAGTGAAATGTTGGAAAAGCAAGAGTTAATAAAGAAAGTGCACGCAAGATTCTGGGAAATGTCTCTACTCACCCACCCACTCATCCTTTTTATGAAGTAAGATCTTGCTGTCTTATGTAAGCTGGCCTTGGCTTAAGTGATTCTTCTGTCTTAGCCTTCTGAGCTTCAGAGAAAAGCTGGGACTACAAGTATGTGCCACTGTGGACAGTTTGCTAATGATTCCTTTTAGAGCAAAATTCTTTGAGCCAGTAAAGTGGTGTACCTCTATAATCTCAACACTTTCTTTGGTTTTTTAAGATAGAGTTTCTCTGTGTAGCCTTGGCTGTCCTGGACTCACTTTGTAGACCAGGTTAAGAACACTGACTGCTCTTCCAGAGGTCATGAGTTCAATTCCCAGCAATCACATAGTGGCTCACCAACCATCTATAATGTGATCTAATGCCTTCTTCTGTCATGCAAGCATAATAAATAAATCTTTAAAAAAAAAAAAAAGAAAGAAAAGGAAAACCTCAAAGCTCAGTGACACACTTCCTCCAATGAGGCCATACCTTCCTAATTCTTCTAATCCTATCAGATAGCTCCACTCCCTGGTGATCAAGCATTGAAATATATCAGCATTGAGATATATCAGCATTGAGATATATCAGCATTGAGATATATCAGCATATAGGCCCATTCTTACTCAAACTACCACACTGAACAACTTTCTCAGGTTAGTGAGTTTTTTTATTTTTTATTTTTCTGAGACAAGTTTTCAGAGGAGCCTAGGCTGACCTCAAATCCCCTATGTAACTGATCCTATTGCCTCTCCATCTTGAGTGTTGGATAACAGGCAGACAGCACCAGGAATGGTGGATTTCATTCTTTTGTGTGTATGACATACATGTGTGTCGCACATGAATGTGTGCTCGCTCATATGCATGTGTGCACTAGGTGTTTTGCCCACCACTCTCTTTCTTTCACAGGGTCTGTTGCTGAGCCTGAGTTCACTGACTCAGCTAGCCTGGTTGACCAGCAGCCCTGGGGATCATCCTCCGTGTGGTCCGGCAGCACTGGGATTACATGCAGTTACAGGTGGGCGGCACCTGGCTTCCTTACGTGGCTGTTGAGGATTGTACTCAGGGCCACAGGCTTTTACAGCAAGTACTTTGCCAACCAAGCCAACTCCCCAGTGCCTCTTTTGTCTTGTGTGGAAAGGCCAAGGGTAAACTCATAGAAGACAGGGAAGCTTAGTATTTCTGCCTACAGTCCCAGACCTCTTCACGATCTCTGTAAATGTCTACTCATATTTAAGAAAACCCTTACTTAGGTGTGGTGGCACATGCCTGTAATCCAAGCACTCACTTGGGAGGGAGAGGAAGGTGGATCTCTGTGAGTTCAAGGCCAGTTTGCACAGCCAAGGCTATACAGAGAAACCCTGTCTCAAAAACAAAAAGACAAAAACAAAAACAAAGAATGCCCCTCCAAAAAACCCTTTACCAGCATAGCATTATGTATTCAAGGGGGGCCTTTGTTAAATTCGAAATGTAATTATTTCAGTTTTGTGAACAAATAAAAGTTATGATTTTATAACTTTTTCAGATATAATGAAATGACATAAAAACTGATTTCAAAGTTATATTCCTACTTACTGGAACCTATGTATGCCTAAAAGGAATTATGAAAATTAATGATTGAAACTCATAAAATTTTAAGAGAGATATAACACTGCAAATGAAAAGAAAAACTTTTCTTTAAACTAACTGTCCAGGCTGGCCATCATGGCGCAGGCCTTTAATCCCAGCACTCAGGAGTCAGAGGCAGGTGGATCATTGTGAGTTCGAGGCCAGCCTGGTCTACAAAGTGAGTCCAGGACAGCCAAGGATACGAAGAGAAACCCTGTCTTTAAAACCAAACAAAACCAAAACAACAACAAAACTGTCCACCAAACAAAGAACGCTAACCTTCTCTTGTACCGTTGGTTCAAAGTGCTGAATTTTTCCAGACCCCTGTAGAGATTGCCAAATGTTGCAAAATTCATCATCACCTTTTGTAGGTGCCTAGGAAATAAACAAAAATTTATATGAACTTTGGTATTAAAAATAAAATTGTTAGCTGGGTGTAGTGGCACACACCTTTAACCCCGGCACTCGGGAGGCAGAGGCAGACTGATTGCTGTGAGTTCGAGGCCAGCCTGGTCTAGAGAGTCTAGGATAGCCAAGGCTAAACAGAGAAACACTGTCTCAAAAAACCAAAAAAAGAAAAAAACAGAAACAAAAAAAGCCCCCCAAAAACAACAACAAGAAAGCCCTGTTTATTACAATTATTGAGTGATAAACAACAGTCAACTGACACCACATGACCTTCTCAGTCCCCTGCTCTGGAGCTGAGGGTAGCACTGGAATGTAACCAGTCTTCATAAATACATGGTTTTAAAAGTATTTAAATCCAAGCCAACCACACTATAAAGATGGTACTTATAGGTGGAGATAGAAAAGGCATGAGTTTGGTGCATGCCTACAATCCCAGCACTTCTGGATCGATGTAAGTTCGAGGTTAGCCTGGTCTATAAAGCGAGTCCGGGACAGCAAAGGCTACACAGAGAAACCCTGTCTTGGAGAGAAAAAAAAAAAAAAAGAAAAAAGAAAAAAAGGTCATAAGTTTGAGCCTCAGCTATGTAACAAGTCTGAAGCCAACCTGGGCTTATGTAAGACCTTGCCTCAAGCCTCCCTTTCAAAGGTTGATAAAAAATATCCCTACCAACAGATTTATTTTATATTTTCTAATGTTTAACCTATTGAATCTGTCAAACTCAGACCTAAGGACTTGTTTTTGGAAATCTTTAAACACCCTGAACCCCAGCATTTGGGAAGTGGCAGCAAGAACACAAACTCAAGGCTGAGCTATGAAGTGAGAACCTACCTAAGAACAGACAAGCACATGTCCCTCTTATGCAGAAACAATCTAATACATTTAAAAACTAGCCACTGTAGGTAAAGGGTTTCATACAGACTAAGACTAGGAAAAAACCTGAACCAAAACTTAACACCAGGCTACTAGAGGCAGTGCCTTTGGCCTCACACTGAGGCAGCAGAAGCCTGTAGGTCCAGCCTGGTCTAGTCTACAGGAGTTCAGAACAAACAAACCCACAAGCGAAGAAAAACTTCGTTGTGATTACTTGTGCAACTGGAGAGAAATTTGCTTGTGTTTTTTTTTTTTTTTTGCTCAGAAAAATGAAGAACTTAATTATGAAATGCATGGCAAAAATTTGAAGTTGCTTCTTGTTAGGTTTGCACAGGAGGGCCTCAACCTTATGTAGTGGAGGATGACCTCAAACTCATCTTCCTGCCTCCAAGGACTAGAATTATAGGTGAGTGCCACTACATCCAAGCTAGAAACTTGTTTTTGATGACTATGATGTAATTTTCTCATTATGGTTCAAATTTATTGTCACTCATCAGAGATAACATAGGACATTTAGACTATATAAGAAATCTAGGTGTTGGGCTAGTCAGCTTTCTGTCAATATGATACATGACGGAGTCATTTGGAAATAGGTCCTTTCAATTGAGAAAATGCCTGGAGGCAAGTCTGACTGATGATTGATGTGGAAGGCCCAGCTCCCTGTGGGCAGCACCAGGCTTGGGCTGGTAGTCCAGGTGCTATAAGAAAGCAAACTGAGCCAGGCGTGGTGGTCCATGCCTGTAATCCCAGCACTTGGGAGGCAGAGGCAGGCGGATTAGTGTGAGTCCGAGGCCAGCCCAGTCTACAAAGTGAGTCCAGGACAGCCAAGGCTACACAGAGAAATCCTGTCTCAAGAAAACAAAAAAACAAACAAACAACGCCCCCCCCCCCCCAAAAAAAAAAACGGCAAACTGAGCAAGCCAGAAAGCAGCAATCCTCCACGGCCTCTGGATGAACTCCTACCTCCAGGTTCCATCCCTATTTGCAGTCCTGTCCTGACTCCCCTTCATAATGGGCTGAGATGTGGAACTGTAAACTGAAACAAATTCTCCCCTTTCCAAGTTGCTTTTGGATGTGGTGGTTTTTTGTTTTTTGTTTTTGTTTTGTTTTTTGTTTGTTTGTTTTTCTGAGACAGGGTTTCTCTGTGTAGCCTTGGCTGTCCTGGATTCTCTTTGCAGAACAGGATGGCCTCGAACTTACAGAAATCCACCTGCCTGTGTCTCAAGAGTACTGGGATTATAGGCATCTGCCACTATGTTGGGATGCCTTTTTTTTTTTTTAGTCAAAAAAGAAAATGAAGTCTCTATGATTTCTGATTTGCAAAAAGAGTGGAAAGAAAGAATGAGAAACTTACTTGAGTAGGAACAAAAAGTGAGCGAGGAGAGTGATTAAGGCATCCCAAATGCCCAGAGGAAACGGATGAATTTGGGTTACAGTAATTCACAGCAGGTTGTGGTTTCACAATGGCTGTCAACTTCTGATTTCCAGTTTCAGAGCGACTCCCATGAGAAAGGTTCACCAAGGCACTTGTTGGCAGTCGGTATCCTCTAGCAGGTGAGCACCTACAGTCAAGAAGTTGCGTTAGAGGTGGGTCTGGTTGCACATCCCCGGACTGCTAGCAGATGAGAGGCAGGAGTAGAAAGACCAGGAGTTCAACATTGGCCAGCATTGCTACAGAGTATGACCTTGCCTCATAAAATAGGGGGGAAAAGAAAAGAAAAAAAAAAAAACATTGGAAATTAATTCAGGGCTAGATAGATCCCAGCACTTGAGAAAAGGGTAAAAAAAGTCTTTGTCAACTTTTTCTTATTCTTTTTAAATTTAATTTAATGTTTTGCTTTTCAAGACAGGGTCTCTCTGTGTAGCCGAGGCTGTCCTGGCCTCGAACTCACTGTGCTCCACCTGCATTTGTCTCCCAAGTGCTGAGATTAAAGGCGTGTGCAACCACGAACTTTTTAAACTCAATTACTTTTTCCTCTTTGAGGACACTGAAAAAGTAGAGTTCTTTTATGAGTTCCAGGTTGCTACAAAACACCTATTTTCATGAGAACTACACTTACTACAGATTGTGCATTATAAAAGTGAGTATGCCTGCAGGTAGTCTTTCACACAGCTCTCCGTCAGATGCTCTTACGTAGAAGTAGGAGAAAAAGATGTCAAGAAAACCAAAACCCAAACCAAGTCAGGTCTGGCAGCGCATCCTGGAATCACTGTGTAGGAGAGGCCGAGGCAGGAATGTCAGGTGTTCAAAGCCAGTCTTGGCTTCATTTCAAAACTGAAACTAGTCTGCCTTGATGAAACCCTTTGTCCAAGAAATTAAAACAATGAAAAAGCAACACAAAACCCAAAGCCTACAACCTATAGGTGTATTGTGACAGTGTGGGGACACACAGCTGTCTCCTCCATGAACTTGGAATGCAGAGGAAGGAAGACCTTGAGTTAGAGTCCAGCTTTGATCAAGGCCTTGTCTCAAAACAAACACACATAAAGAAAAAAAAAGTCATATAGCATAGACTAAATGCATGTGCAGTTGTGCAGAGGTAACTCATTATAATGAAACAATTGAGTAAGAGATCCAAATTCCTGGGGCATGGTGGCGCATGCCTTTAATCCCAGCACTTGGGAGGCAGAGGCAGGCAGATTGCTGTGAGTTCGAGGCCAGCCTGGTCCAGGACAGCCAAGGCTACACAGAGAAACCCTGTCTTGAAAAAAAAAAAAAAAAAGATTCAAATTCTGTTGCTGCATTTGAAGAGTACAAACTACAAGGTCTCAGAGGAACAAACATATTCAAGTTTCAAAACAACAAAGTTTGTATAACTTTATTGAGTGTGCACATGGGAAGGAGGCTGGAGGATGGCTTTATACTTTCCTTCCTTCCTTTCACTTGTCCTCGTGTCCTGGGGATAGAGGTCTCGCTGGCAGGCGTGTGCAGCAGTCACTTACACCTGCTACATTGTCTAGCTGGCTCAATAGTGGCACCGTCTAGGAACCACTGGGTACGGACTGAGGACTTACATCAGGAGCCTAAATGACAGTGATGTAAGAACTGTAATCACCCACTAACCAAAACACAGATGCAAAGGAAACTAAGTTGATGTCAGCTTGTAGTTAAATTAGAAAGAAAAACTAGAACAGGGTTTCATTTCTTCTTCCCAATATTCTAGTAATCTTCATGAGGATGACGATGCTACCAACATAAGTGACAGAGCTCACCCTATTATTTCGTACAGCTTTAAACTTTGTAGTAGAACTCCCTCAAAAATTATATCATACTTCATGTTCTAAAATAAAAGCAACTCACTCTACTGTCTTAAACCTGGTAACTTCCAATTATTGCTTTCTTTTCCCTTCACAGTCAAATTTCCTGTCTCCATTACAGATGGAAAGACGTACATGTCACTGGACTCAGCCAGCTCTATTCCTAAAGCCATTTAATCAGAAAATGTTCTTTGTTGCTGGTTCTATCCCATGTTTCTGAATATTTTCACTCTATTCCTCCCTCTTCTCCCAGCTACCCACTGTTCATGTATTTGTCACATTTAATTAAGTAGTTAACATTACAGTCAGTTGTTGAATCTTGGTGAAAGTGAAAAGTCAAGGGGGTAGACAGGTACGCACTGTTTTAACACTAGTAGCTACTATGGTGTCAGACAGTGGACAGACACATTTACAAGTGACAGAAAATCAGAGAGAGGCTGCATGGACTATCCACAAGGGACAATTATTATTTAGAAATACAAACCTTATTGTTAAGCCTCCAGGAAATTCCTCATCAAACAATACTTCAAATAGCACATCAGCTTCTCTACTAGCTGTTAAAGATGAAGAAATGAGTCAGACTGGAAAACCATACAATGAGAAACCAGCAGTAAGGTTTTTTTTTTTTTTAAAGATTTATTTATTACATATACAGTGTGTTGTCTGCATGCATGCCTACATGCCAGAAGAGGGCACCAGATCTTGTTATAGACAGTTGTGAGCCCACATGTGGTTGCCGGGAATTGAACTCAGGACCTTTGGAAGAGCAGCCAGTGCTCTTAAGCGCTGAGCCATCTCTCCAGCCCCAGCAGTTAAGTTTTTAAGAATTCTCAGAAGCATGTTTTATTTTAAAACCATTTACAAAAACCATTTTAAATATGAAGACTGACATAACACACGGACTCATCCAAGGCAAGAAACAAATGCAAACGTCATAGAAGACCACCGTGTCCTCTTTCCCTCACAGGCAGCCACGATCTTTACCGTGGCAATTTGATTTCCTATATAGTTCTTTACAGTTTGACTATTACGGACATTTCTGAAGTAATGTATAGTAGTGTTTGCAAATCGTAAAGCATTATCAGTTCACAGTTGTAACTGTATCTTCCATGCACCTATCTACCTACCATAGGGGATATACTCCTGTAACACGCTTGTTTTGTTTCAAAATTATGAGATTCATTCCTGTTTCCTGAATATGCTTTAGTATTTCTTGTATTCTATCCGTGAATATACCATCATTTATCTGTTTCCTCTGATGATGGACACTTAGTTTATAATTTTTCCAATTATTAAAAATGCTATTATGAATATCATATAAATGTGTCCTCTATGTAGGCAAATCCTTCCCTAAAAGTGAAATTACTAGGTGTTAGAGAACGCATTTAAGTTTTTTAAAATTAAAATTGGCATGGCAAGTTATATATATGTAAACTATATAATTTAATAATTCTTACCATATGTAATTAGCCAGGAAGCCATAGTAAGTAAGACACTGCTGAGAAACATTTCATTGTATAGCATCCAACAATTTATTTATTCATTTATTGGCAAGCATTTGGACTTTTCTAATTTTTGGTTATCTTATAAGGCTTGATGTAAATTCAAGTCTTTTTTCTCCCAGGTCAGTATCTAGGAATGAAATGACTGAGTCGGATGGTGTACGTTCCCATTTTAAAAACTTATCAGGGGTTGATGAGATGACCCAAGTACAATGTCCAGGACCCAAATGGGAGAAAGAGAGAATGATTCCTGCAAGTTATCCTCCAACACACAAAGACACATGCACACGCGCACATACACACGCACACAGGCACCGAAGTGAGCGTACACACAACCACTCCACAGTGGTAAGAAAGAGTAAAGAAAAGTAATTTATTAGAACACCTATGCCCTCACACTTGGGATGCTGAAGCGGAAGGAGCTTGAGTTTAGGTGGCCTGTGCTACATATTAAGTGCCAGGACGGCCTTGGCTACATAGCTACATAGCAAGGCCAGGTCACAAACAAACTTAACAAATGAAGCCAGACACCATAGTGCACAATCTAATACCAAAACTTGTGATGCAAATGGAGAAAGATCATGAGTGTGAGGTTAGCCTGGGTATCCATCTTCAATTAAAAAGAACCTAACAAACGACTTTGCAAAGTGGCTGTGCTGTTTTCATGTTCTCACTGACAATGTAGGAGAGTTTCAGTCACTCCACGGTGTGGACACTTCTTTCTTTTCTATTCTGAGGAAGGCTGATGGAAAGCCTGATGTAGGCCACGCTGTCTATGACCCACTATGCAGCCAGGGATGACCTTGAACTTCTATTCCTACTGCTGTGTTGCCTGTGGCCCTAGCATTGAACTCAGAGCCTCACTGCATTCTTGGTGAGCTATCTACCTACTGAGCTGCATCCACAACCCTCCTATTCACTTAAGTCAGTCTAGCTGCTGTTTGGCAGCATGTTTTTTCCTGTACATATCTCTATGGTAAAATACCTGCTCAATTATTATGCTTATTTTGAAAGAGCAGCTGAGGTGTGGCTCAGTGTCAAAGGCACTTGCTGACAAGCCAGATGACCCAAGCACTACCCTTGGAACCCTAGATGATCGAAGACAAGAACTGTCTCCCACACATTGTCTCTGACCTCCATATGTACCCACATGCAACATACACATGGGAACTAATAGTTAGCTTTTCCATGGCTTCTGCCTCCAGCTTCCCGCCTCGTTTGAGTTCCTGTCTTGGTCTCCCTCAATGGAGGACACTTGGGATAAGGAGGCAGCACTGCTCTTGGTCATTGTGCTTCATCACAGCAAGAGGAACCCTCACTAGGACACCCAGGTTTTCTTTTTTTGTTTTTTGTTTTTTTGTTTTTCTTTTTTTCCTGAGACAGGGCTTCACTGTGTAGCCTTGGCTGTCCTGGATTCGCTTTTGTAGACCAGGCTGGCCTGGAACTCACAGAGATCTGCCTGCCTCTGCCTCCCGAGCGCTGGGATTAAAGGCGTGTGCCACCACCCGGGTTTTTATGAATCCTTGGGATGGAGCTTGGGTCCTTACACTCATGCAGCAAGCACTGTCTCCCTAGCCCCGTTTTTAAATTTTTCTATTTATTTATTATGTATATAGTGTTCTGCCAACATTTGCACCTACATGACAGAAGAGGGCATGAAATAACACTATAGATGGTTGTGAGCCACCTAGTAGTTGCCAGAAATTGAACTCCAGACCTCTGGAAGAGCAGACAATGTTCTTAACCACTGAGCCATCTCTCCAGCCTGTTTTAAAATATTTCAGGCAAAGTCTCATTCTGTAGCCTATACTGGCCTGGAATTCTCTATATATCCAAGGTTAGCTTTGAACCTGTGGTACTCCTCCTGTTTCAGTTACCCAGTGTTGTGATTACAAAGTGTAGACCACCAGAACTGGCTATAATCTAGTTGTACTCGTAAAACTAAAATTAATATGTATCTAAAATGGTTTCACTGTAAATAACACTGTCCATTCTGAGAGATTTCTAGATTACAAAGCTTATTCAAATCTATAGATTGCAATGCAACTTAAGGCAAAACTATGAATAAGATTAGAGAAAAGTTTAAGAGCTGATGAAAATTTCCTTTCAGTTTCATAAAAATACAAGTACGCCCTATAAGCCATGGCATAATTTTAGTGTGATCTATATAAACTATTGAGCTGTCAATGGTTCTTCTCAGTTTCCCCTCCTTTCAACCACTTCTCAGATGATTAGATGAGACAGGAGAATTTTCTCTGTAAAGTACAACCGAAAGAGTAAGAGCAGCTAGAGCACACAGGGACTAAGCCTTTTCTCTGACTTATTTTCTGCTTAGATGCACATAACACACAGATCTGGGTTCTCTTTCACAACATGAAGCAGCTGCAGACATCAAGTACTGGCCTTACCCCCTTTGATTCCAATGATGGTGCCTCGAAGGCCGACTGGCACTGAGAAGTTCTCTCTCACATTTACAACACGGTCAAAGAGACGGAACTCCGCATCCCGATCAGGAATGACTCCATGCTGCTGCTCTAAAGGCTGAATAGAAGAGAGCTGTGTATTCTAAGGAACATTTGAGATCACTCCTGTCTTGATGTCTAAGTTCTGTTTTTAGAGTGTGGTCTTCCTATGCAGGCCAGGCGGACTGCAAACTTACTCTACTGCCTCAGCTATGCTGGACTAGTGGTCTTCTGACTCTGTGGCACGCCACCATGCACAGCTTGAATAAAAGTTGTTTCCTTTATATTTGTAAAGTAAAAGCAGCACTTTAAGCTTGTAGATACTTACTCTGTACAGCAAATGGGGTTTCACTGTCACTCGCACTTTCTTGTTACTCTTTCTTTGCTGAAGAAAAAATTCAAACAGAAAATTATAAAGCCATTCATCAGTTCTGACATCTATGAATTTTATAAAGCCAATAAAGGTTTTAATTTTAAGAATAACCTAAAGTTTTATTCTTATAGGAGGAATGAAATACACATTCATAAGATGAGTATAGCATAAAATTTTTTTGTTTTATATTTTGTTTTTTCGAGACAGGGTCTCTCTGTATACACCTCACTATTCTGGACTCACTTTGTAGACCAGGCTGGCTTCAAACTCACAGAGGTCTGCCTGCTTCTGCCTCCCCGAGTGCTAGGATTAAAAGTCTGCACCACCATGCCCAGCTAGTATAGCCTACATTCTTAAATCTTGTTATTTTAGGTATTATTATTATTATTATTATTATTATTATTATTATTATTATTATTATTATTATATGTATGGAGTTGGTTCTCTCCTTTACATTTATGTACAGAGATCAAACTTGGATCATTGGGTGGCAAATACTTCTTACCTGCTAAGTCATCTTGCTGGTTCTAATTTTTTTTTTTTTTTTGAAATAGGGTCTCACTATATGGCACTGGTTGTCCTGGAGCTTCCTATGCAAGCCAGGCTGGCTTTGAGCTTGCCAATATCTACCTGTCTGCCTCCCAAATGTAGGGACTAAAGGCACATACCATGGCTCCAAATTCGTATCTGTAAGTTTTAAAGTAAAATATTTAGGTTATATTTATTTATTTTTATCTTTATTATTATCTGTGTGTGTGCATGTGTGCTGGGGCCTAGATATGGACATACAAGGACACCTGAGGGAGTCAGAATTCTTGTTTGACCATGTGGGTCCTGGGGACTAAAACTCAGCTCACTGTGCTTGACAATAAGCACTTCTGCCCACTGAGCTACCTACTCACTGGCCCAGTAAATCGTTTTTAAGTATAAGACAGAAAATTTCAAAGGTAGAAGTAAGCTGCAGATTAGGTACTTTAAACTGCTCAAGTGCAGTGGTAAGAGGGGAGCTAATCAAGTTAGTTTTAACTGCATGAGTAGGTGAGAAGGTCTAGGCAGAGTCCCCCCACCCCTGGGCAGTGCTGGTGGCTAAGTTAGGGTCCTTAGCAGTGCTGGGAAAGCACACTACTTGGGAGCTGTGTCTCCAGCACTGCTGTGAGGCGAGCACAACATAAGAAACTTACTTTAAAAAAAAATATATATATTTTATTAATTTATTCATATTACATCTAAGAAACTTACTTTTAATATAGGTTATATTTTGTTTTCAACTCTATATATTTTTTTTCTCTAAAAAGAATTCTAAAGAATAGTCAACATAAGCTTTTTTTTCTTTTTTTTAAGTCAAGGTTTCACTCAGTAACCCAGGAATCCTCAAATGATCTTCCTGTCTCAGCCTTCTGAGTGCTGTGATTTCAGGCACCAGTTACCATGCTATGCTAAGAAAGATTTATATTAAAGAGAAAAATATATGAAGCATTCATCTATAAAATCATCTTGTGTGTGTGTGTCTGTGTGTGTGTGTGTGTGTGTGTGTATGTACTTAGACCAAGTGACCTAGAACCAGGTTGTTGTTGTTGTTTTTTAACAGACTGGAATTTATTCTGTTAATTTAAAAGAAAATCTAAACAAACAAACAAACAAACAAACAGAAGTCAAGTCCCATCCCTCCAATACACATATATTAAGAAGTAAGGGGAAAGAAGAAAAGAATTGGATTCCTAGGATAAAATGATTATTAAATGAAGTCTTTTCTTTCTAGCTTTGTTAAAATAGATTCCTACACTCAAGGAGTAAGAGACTAACACAGCTAACAAAGCCATCACTCTTTAGTCTTTTAGGCAGGAGGGAAGAGAGTAGAAAGAGGAAAAACTAGTGCTAAAAGAGCATGTGAGACAGTGGGAGGAGCTTTCAGTGAGCCTTTCTGGGAGCAGTAACTGCCCTCCTCGCAAGTTTCTGACCATAACACATTTGTGGTCACACCTAACCATGAAGGAGGCTGGGAAGCACAGCCTGAGAAATGCGCATGGGTTAAAAACTTGGACTTTGTTACAAAACAAATGGAAAGCAGGTTGATTTGGGACATAAAATTGTGAGGTATTCCATCTGTTCTGTTGCCTGTCCCCAGTCACACCTATCTCTATTTCTGTGTATATAGTACACTTTACTTCTCAGCTGGGCGGTGTGGCGCACATCTTTAATCCCAGCACTAGGGAGACAGAGGCAGGGGGATCGCTATGAGTTCGAGGCCAGCCAGGTCTACAAAGAGAGTCTAGGACAGCCAAGTTACACAGAGAAACCTGTCTCAAAAAACAAAACAAAACAAAACAACAAAAAGCCATCTTACTTCTCATAAACACATGCTCTCTGTGACCTACTCTGGAACCTAGACCTCACATCCACAGCTCTTGCAGTCAAGTTCACAGCCATCTTCTAAAGGTCTAGTTATTTATAACTAACTCATTTTGCTGGGAAATGGTGGCATACACCTGTAATTCCAGCACTTAGGAGGCAGAGGCAGGCAGATTTCTGAGTTTGAGGCCGCTCTACAGAGTGAATTCCAGGACAGGCTGGGTTATACAGAGAAACCTTGTCTCAACTCCCCCCCCCTCCAAAAACCACTAACTCATTTTATACTGATAGACAAGAAAAAAATTACTAAGTATTCCTTCTAAATATGACATTATGTTGTGTATAAGTATGTACAATTTTGCTTTTGAAATTCATTTATTTCTTATTTTGGTTTTTCGAGACAGGGTTTCTCTGTGTAGCCCTGGCTGGCCTGGACTCACATTGTAGACCAGGCTGGCCTCGAACTCACAGGGATCCACCTGCTTCTGCTTCCCGAGTGCTGGGATTAAAGGCATGAGCTACCACTGCCTGGCATGAAATTTAAAAATAAATTAATTAAAACTTTTATAAGAATTGGAAAAAAGAAATAATAAAGGTTCCTGGCCAAGAATCATTACACATAACCAAGTGTTACTTGGCTTGGCTCTGCACTGCGGAGTGCAGATTCTCACACTACCCTCTAGGCCCTACTGGGCTTATACCCTCTCACTTCCTCTGGGCTCAGGGATTGGGTTTGCATAGGCCATCTTCTTCTGCACATCAGACTGAGCACATCTGATTTCTCCCTTTTCTTTCCAACAGGGTCCTGCACATTATGTAGCCATGGCTGGCCTGGAACTTGCTAAGAATGAGCTGGGCTTACATTTATGGCAGCCCTCCTGTGGCTACCTCCCACATGCTGGGGTTACAGGTGTGCACCACCATGTTTGGCTTTTCAGAACCAGTACTTAACAAGCTACTGTGGAGATTTACTTGTATCTTAAAGTTTAAGAAGCACTGTTCTTGGGTGGACCCCAAATTGTTTTCCAGTATGAGAACTACTGCCTAATAAGAAAACTCTTTTTTTTTTTTTTTTTTTTTGTGGCGTGAGGGTATCAAATCCAAATCTTAGACGTGTAGGTGAGTGTTCTATCACTGAGGCACATCCTAGTGTAGAAGCTACTGATATATTCATTTAATGATGCAGTGTAAAGAAGTTTATCCATTTCTGATTGTTGTATTTAGTTTGTCTTTCTGTCCTTATTAGTCTAATAACACACTAGAACCCTAATTACACTCCTTTCACACATAAAGAAGCATTAAATTCTTATTTATATGCATATGTTGTAATAAAGATAATAAACTACAATTTTGTATATGTATTTTATGTTTGTAATATAAAGACAAATTGAGTAAAATATTTTGTATTGTGTGTGTATTATATGAGAGTATGTCCACACACACATGGGGAGACGAGAAGAGGGTATCAAATGCCCTCCTCACTCATGCTCTGCTTTAGTCTGAGACTAGGCCTCTTCTGTGAACCTGAAACTTGCTGTTACCCCACCCCCACCCCACTAGACTAACAGCTAGCAAGCTCCAGAAACCCTGCCTGCCTACTACTCTCCACGCCCCCTACTGGGGTTATAGGCATGTGTGGCCACGCCTGGCCTTCTATGTGAGTTCATAGTAGATGAACTCAGGTCCTCATGCTTGCATAGCAAGCGCTCCTATCCAGTGAGCCATCTTCCTAACCTTGTTTTTGTTTTGAGACAGGGTCTCACTCTGTAGCTCTGGCTGACCTGGAACTCAACCATATAGACCAGCTGGCCTCAGACTAGTGCAGTCCTCCTATGCCAGCTTCCAAGTTCTGGGATCACAGATGGGAGCCACCATAGAATCCTTTGTTCCCAAATGAGCTCATTGGCCTGAAAATTCTTCTTAAATATTTCTTTTATGTGTATAAAGACGTTGCCTACAGGTATATAAGTACACCACATGTATGCAGTGCATGCAGAGGCCAGAAAGGAGTGTTGGGTAATCTGGAACTGGAGTTATAGGTGGTTCTGAGTTGGGAACTGAACCCAGGGCTTCTCTGAAAGCACCAGGAGTTCTTAACCATGGAACCATCTCTCCAGCCCCTGGCCTGAATAGTAAACTCTGAGGCCTAAGGGTTTTTATCTCAGTGATAATGTCCTTGCCTACTTCACAGTACTGAAAATAAAGCATGACACAAAAATTCTCTTGGTTGAGTCTATTGATTTTTCTTCAAAGAAAAAAGGCCATGCAGTTCTGGTTTTTGTGGCTATCCTCACAGTTTCTGAGTATATGCCATGGCAATCCAAACACTACCACCACCATCATTAACAGCAGCTGTATAGCATGAGCAAAGTTTTCTTCCTTTCTTCTTCCTTTCTCTTTTTTAAAGGCATAGTCTTCACTTATTATTATGTATATAGTGCTCTGCCTGCATGTACACCCACAGGCCAGAAGAGGGCATCAGATCACATTATAGATGGTTGTGAACCACCATATGGTTCCTGGGAACTGAACTCAGGACCTCTGGAGGAGAAGTCAGTGCCCTTAACCTCTGAGCCATCTCTCCAACCCTTAAAGGCATAGTCTTATGTAGCCTAGGCTAGCCTCTGACCTATTATATTGGATAACCTTTTTTGTTTTGGTTTGGTTTTTTGAGACAGGATTTCTCTGTGTACCCCTGACTGTCCTGGAACTCATACTGTAGACCAGGCTGGCCTTGAACTCAGAGATCCACCCGCTTCTGCCTCCAGAGTGCTGGGACTATATGCATGTGTGACCACCTGCAGGCTTACAGGATAATCGTTAACACCTGAGTCTGCTGCTGCCTTTGCATCTGGCTTGCTGGGATTACAGGTGTGCACCACCATGCCTGGCTTTATGTGGTGCTGAGACACACTCAGGATGCTGTGTGTTCGAGGAAAGCACCCTATTGGCTGAGTCACATTCCCATTCCTGAAGAGAACATGTTTTTATCCCAGCGGCCTGGGATCATAACATGTGAGGTAGGCACCATTTTATAACTGATTTACCAATGATGATGCATGAAAAAATTAAAATGTTGAAAAAGAGTCTTAAGTTCAGTGTAGAAGGAAGGAACCAAAGTCTTATCCGATTTTGCTATTAATTAAAAATAGTGTGTTGTCAAGGCATCATTAATAAAAAGCAAATTAAGAGAAATTAAAGGTTTAAAAAATATCAATATAACCAACCCACTTCTATTATACCATTTATTTAAAATGGATAAAATAGGTTAAGTCAACTACACAAACTTGTTGCTTTGAAACAGCAAATAGAAAGACAGAGGTGTGTATGTGGCATGCTGCTGTGTGAGCGCATAGGCCAGGAAATGAATGTGGAGGTCAGAGGACAACTTTTGGGGAGTTGGTTTTCTCCTTCCACTACATGGATCCAGTGACTGAATTAGGTCATCAGGCACCTTCAGCCACTGAGCCATCTTACTAGCTCTGAATTGTGTCTTTAAAGGATGCAATTACAATAGTAAGGAAGAGGAAATCATCATTATTTTTCATCCACAAACTTTCTATTATGAATAGAATTATAAATTAGAACTATTACAGAGAAACAAATTAAAAACTTTATAGTTTTGGTATACTGAAGTATATTTACACTTATTTGTTTAAATTTCCTAATGGTTGCCAGGAATGTTACAGGATCATTAAGAACATACATTAGTTGGCTGAAACATAAACAAATGATAACACGCTGTTCTCATTAGTAATCATGGTTACTGAAAGTTAGTACCTTGCACTTCTCAACTTCTTCCTCAATTTTTTCAACAATAGCTGCATCCAGAATGTGTAAATCACAAGAAGACCGTGACAGGGTACTGACAGGGTGTCCTTTTAGCCAAGTAATAATTTCTTGAACTTTCTCAGCACTACAATAAAAACAGCATTGACTTTTTTACTTGATGAAAACTTTCTGAGGATTTACACTAAGGATCTGATAAACTTCCTGGAAACTGTGAATTATCAGATCTAAGTAATTGAAGCAAAATGAAATAATATAAAATAAAAGGGTACATTATCTGAACTTTGACGTGGGAGCCTGGAGCGGAACTCCGGGGCAGTGAGTGCCGACACTCTGCTTACCCGTTCTCATTTTCTCCAGGCCAGATGTCATCTTCATAGAACACGTCCTCTTGGCTGTTTTTGGCTATATAACTAAACAGTTCTGGTGCTCTAGTTAACAAAGAAATAAAATATTGCTTTAAAATATGAAATTAATCTCCTATTAAATGACTATGTATTCTAATGGGGACATGTAAAATGCACTGAAGCTTATTATAGTACTGTAGGGGATGGTACTAATAAGGAGCGAGACTGAAACACTGGATAGCCAGAGTATTCCTGTAACTATAAGAAAATTCCCACTGGCTGGGAAAGAAATAGTTCAATAGTTCAAAAAAAAAAATCAATTGTGGCTCTTGATTCTTCTTTGATTAAAATGTGAGTGTAGATGCATGAAAAACAGTATTTATAGGCTCTTTTTTTTTTTTTTTTTTAAATACAGGGCTTCCTATGTAAGCCAGGTTAATCTCACACTTGTAACCCTCCTGTCCAGCTTCCTCAGTGCTGGGATAACAATACTACAAGAACATAGAAGTTTTCTTATTCTTTTTCTTTTTGGTTTTTCGAGACAGGGTTTCTTTGTGTAGCCTTGGCTGTCCTAGACTCACTTTGTAGATCAGGCTGGCCTCGAACTCACAGCGATCTGCCTACCTCTGACTCCTGAGTGCTAGGATTAAAGGCATGTGCCACCACGCCCGGCAAGAACATGGAAGTTTTCAAAGCTAATTTTCTATCTTTTTTAAAACAAATCTGGAATATTTCATAATATAGCAAATTAAAACAGTTTACAAATTTCTTATGCTATTATTTAAAATTACATTTCTTTTGGAATCATGTAGGATTCTCAGGTATATCCAGGCAGATTAAACAAATCTTTGGTCCTTCCTCAAGCTACTAAAAAAACAATAAAATAGAAAACTGAACATAGACCAAAAAAAGAGAAATGAAGAAAATTGGGCTATGTAATGTCATATGATCTGTGAACAAACCTTTAGAAATTAGACACTGGATGGATGTGATTTAGCTGAACTGATGGACAGGAATATGCAAGTCACCAGGTGAAAGGCCAGCCTTCAGTGTCACAGCACTGCTGCTGAGTGCTTGAGGAGCTGCACAACACCAAGTTTCTCACTCTCAGCTCCGTTTCTCACTTGTGAACTGCCTTCTTGTTACGCACAATCAACTTACACAACAAAAAAATTATTTTTCCTGAATTTGCAAAGATTCAGGAAGTATGGACTTTAGGCATATTTAATAGCATTTACCCTGAAAATGTACAGCATGCAGTTGGGGAAGTTGTTTACTTGCCTCCCACCTCTGCATAATACCTGCAGTTATATTTTAGACAGGTCAGCAAAGAAATACTCTAGGTTATACCAGAGACAGAGAGCTGTGGGGGTATGGATGGTGCCAGAAAGAAGGACAGGTGCTGTGCAGCTGGGATTCACACATGAGTAGACACTACGCATGTCAGGAGCATAGCCTCTCTGGGAAGCGGACTCTGAGAAGGAGACAGACATGCACACGCTTAGTGGGGAGACTTGTAAAATCAACACTTGTGGGAAGGGAAAAGAAAACAAGGAGACCTGGACAACAGAAGTAGGAAGATGTTGAGCTGTGAGTTGTTGACGGTGAATTTCATGGCCAGTCCCACAAAAATCTCAAACTGGGAGAGCCCCTGAGATTTGTCCTGGACTGGGCAGGCAGTTGCATTTGCCTTCGTATCTCCTACACCAGGCACTGTGTTGTGCAATGGGAGTATGACTCAAGGTGAGGTAGTAGTTTGTCCACACAATTCCAGAAGAGAGCTTGCAGGTGGAGGGCTATCAGCAACGCTACTACTCCCAGGGAAAAAGAGCCTTCTGTCTAAGAAAGATCTGGAGCGAGTGGGAAGTAATTACAGAATCCATGGGACAATGAAACTCATTTTACCTGGTTAATTTCCAGAATACTAGCGGTCAGTTTTGTTCCTTACATCCATCATGCAAGGAAAATGCTAGGAGATACTTTTCTAGGAAAAATTACCCACTTAGAGAGACGATATCCATACAGGGCAATGACATTAGAAGGTCGTTTGTAGAAATAGTATCGTCCCATGTGACAAGCCCTACCCATGTGCACTAAACTCCCAATAGGCTTTTTGGCACATCGTTGTTAAGTACAGACACCAAGAAGCACTTAGAAAGCAGAGAGGGAAAACAAAACAAAACAAAACAAAACAAAAAAACCCAAACCACCACACACAACTAAACTCTAACATACAGGAGAAAAAATAATTTGGAGAAAATGGAGGTTAAAAAAAGACATTTAGCCCTGTCTTGAAAAAGCAAAAAACCAAACCAAACCAAAACCAAAAACAAACATTTAGGCGGCTCACAGCTGCCTGTAAATCCAGCTCCAGGGGATCTGATGCCTTTTTTTGGGCATTACACAAACCCATAAACATGTGGTACATGCAGACACATAAAAAAAAAAAAAAAAAAGACACTATGAATGTGTGCTGATGCACGCCTATCATATCAGCACTTAGGACACTGAGGCAGGAAGAGTACAAGTTACAGCCAGTCGACACTTTTTCTGAGTTTGAGGCCAGCATGTGGGAGGGGTGCTGTACCAGGAGACCTTGTCCTTAAAAACAAAAACTAAAATTAAAACCAACCAACCAAAAGTAACAAAAAACCAGATAAAGCTCAAACTGTCTCTTAGAGTAGAGTAATATGAAAAAAGGATGAAGAGAAGGAGACAAAAGGATAGATCCAAGAGTCCTACAAAGTGGGAACAGAAAAAAAAAAAATGTCAATTTTATCAATTATTAAATAGTATAAGGCAGGCTCCCAGAATTAAAAGGTTATCAGTTCCAGGGGCTAAACAACAGAAGAGAGAAAGAAAAAGAGTTAACACAACTAACAGAAAAGAGTCAAGAAAATGAAAATATGTCACAAGGGACTGGAGAGAGGTTAAAAGCACTGGGACTAGGGTTCAGCTCCCAGCACCCAGATGGTACTTTCCAGGCATCTGCACCTAGTTCAGGGGACATGACACCGTCTTCTGACCCTCCATAGGCACTATGCCTACAACTAGTGCACAGGCCCACATGCAGACAAAACCCTCACACACACAACATAACCTGAAACAATAGTATCTTTTTAAAAAGCAAATGGATCACAATACAAAGATCAAACCAAGATGCACAAGATTTATCAGCGCCAATAAAGGGGACATGGGACAGTGCTTTCGAAACTGAGTGAAAAGAAGCTCAATCCAGGACGCTACCTAGACAAGCTAATTTAGTGTGGGAGAAAGAAAAAAAGTATTTCCAGACACGAAGGCGGAGGGTGGAATTAAATGTACCATCCACATGGAGATATAAAGATTAAGGAACGGGAGCAGAAAGTAAAGCTTTGTATAGGGCCACAGTGATAGTGTCTCTGCATAGAGAGCTGGGTGACAGGCTGAAGCAGAGGCTGAAGGCTTTAGGACAGAGATGAACTGACAGATCCCATGGTCTGTATGGCAGTTAATGTATGTGTATACAGATAATAATCAAGTGAAAAAAGACAGGAGAGAAAATAAAAATGTGGACAGGGAAGAAATAAAATCATAATACAGGACATGGGCTAGCTGTGAATATTTATCACAATCATGTACAAACTGTAGTGAGAGGAAATCTGTCCGTGTCTATAGGGAACTGAGGGAATGAGAACTGGATGCATGTGTACTCTCTTGTGCATGTACACAGTATACTAATAGTAAGTTTAAAATAATATCTAAAAAGATATAGAATATGGCTTCATTTGGAAATGGGTTCTAATACAGACAACTATTAAGAGAGGGCTTTAATCCAACACGACTGGCACCACTGTATAAAGGAGAAATGTAGACAGACTGACAGGTGAAAGCTTACGTGAAGACAGGTGGGGGACACAGTGTCACCTGAAGACAGAGGACTGGAATGACTGCTCTGTGAGCCAAGTAACACATAAAGCTATAGGAAGCTAAGAGAAAGCCAGGGGATTATAACGCCCTTTCCCCTTGACTCTGGTTACCAGAATGGTGAGACAATTAAGTTCCCCTTGGTGAAAGCAGCTAGCTTGTGGTACCTTACTATGAGAGCCCTGGGAACCAGTACAGGGGTCCTCAACAACAAGGAGGTTAGAAACCTGGGCAACAGTAGAAAGAACGCTAAGCTGTAAATCAGAGGTGAGTATATTAACTATACATCTAAGTTACTCAGTTAACATTTACTAATAGGAACGGTAACACATTTCCTATGGGGTTACTAATGCAAATGTGTTGTTGCACATATTTTTTTTCCTTGAGACAGGCTGACCTTAAATGTACTACCTAGGTAGAATGGCCTCCAATTCCTGATCCTTCTGCCTTTACCTCCCTTGTGCTGGAGTTGGAGGCACACGCCAGCACGCCTAGCTGTTGCTGTACATTTTCCTGCAGAACACAACCTCCCTTTCAAGTGGGCCTGAGCAGGCAGGTAAGCAGTGCGCCTGGCTCAGAGGCCCGCAAGCTTGCTGCACTCACCTCTCTATGTACTCCGCAAGAAGCTGCTCCGCGGCTGACGAGTACATCCACTCACTCCCAACTTTCTTTGTGTATCCAGGGACTTCCTCGTTTTTCTTGTTGAATTTGAGATTTAAGCCCACATTTGCTTTATGGTCTCCATGAGGGCTAAGTTTAAACCACATATACACACAAGTGTTTTAAAATTTGTTCAAAAATTTTTTTAAAGTCTTTTTTTTTTTTTTTGACAGTGCTAGGGCTTGAATCCAAAGTCCTGCACGTGTCAGACAAACATCATTTCGCTACACCACAAACCCAACATTTGCTCTCAATTTTTAGAAAAGCTTAGTTCTGATTGTTTTACATTTTAGTTCGTATGGTTATTCTAATTAGCAGTAATTAAAAAGCTACAGGACAAGTTTTAAAATCAAAGTTAAGAAAGCATATAAATAAACTATGTAATTAGAAAAAAAGGAAAACAAAATTCACAGAAATCTATTACTGAGGTTCACACACACCCTCTGATACCTTTTTTCAAGGTTAGCTGCTAAAAATACAAACTGTCTTTGAAAGCATCTAAGACATACGCTGCCATGAAAGGGACCACCACTGGAGGACTTTACGGGCAACTCAGTCCACAGCCATTAATTGGAGAAAATCAATACCGAGAGAGTAAGCATTTAATCTCTATCACTTAATTTTTCTGCTATTTTAAGTAAATAAATATCCCTACACAAACTTACTTTCTCCTAGATCCTCTTCCAATAAAAATACTTCCTGTAAACCTTGAAACAAGGTATCCACTCACTCCAAGGCGACCGGCCAACACATATCCTGGGTTGTACTTTATAGAGTATTTCTTTGAATATAAAAATAAAGAGGTCAATTATGGAAACACACGTCTGTATTAAGTACTATTTGGCTACCTTTGAGATCTGTAGATAGTTACAACACCACTGACGAACCCCCCCAAGGATATGAAGGCCCCCCTTCTTTCTCTTTAAAGCACAGACTTCCCAAGGATGAAGGAGTAGGAAGCAGCTTCTAAGTCTGTCTCAATAAATAAATTCTGTAAGTACTAAACCGAAAAATTTTCATATAACCTTTTTAAAAGACTATTTTTCATACTTTAAGCAGGGCTAGCTGGCAAGTACATGGAATAAAAAAAGGCTTCAAAAATTACTACACTGAAGTCAAACATAAACACATCATCAAAACAGTTGCAAGTGAAGGAAGTAAAAAGTGTCCTTCATGTGTGAATGTAGGTACTCTTCCCCTCTAATATTTACTATCATATGAAAGTCACAGTCAAAGCTGGGCATGGTGGTGCACGCCTTTAATCCCAGTACTCGGGAGGCAGAGGCAGGTGGATTGCTGTGAGTTCGAGGCCAGCCTGGTCTACACAGTGAGTCCCGGACAGCCTTGTCTCAGGAAAAAAACAAAAACAAAACAAAACAAAACAAAAACAAAACAAAACAAAAAAACCAAAACAAAACAAAAAAGAAAGTCACAGTCAAATAAATGGAAACTTAAGTTTTGTAGTTAATGACTGAAATTAAGACAAAGAAGTGGGACAGGAAATTATGATCAGAATATATTGCATATATTCTGTATAGATAAATATATACATATACAGAAAACAGAAAAAAATCTATTTTCAATTTAAAAATATATTAAGTGGGAGAAAAAAAAAAAAAAAGAAAAGAAAAGAAAAAATAAGTATCAGATGGGATACTTTTTAACCAGGAAGCAAACAATTTACAAATCCAGAACCAACTGGCACTAACAACCATATCTACTTCTTTATACATAATGCACATAGGAAGACTAACTTTTATTTATAGCCTAATATTTTGTAAGTTTTATATAAACTTTATTTTTGAGACTCTTTCCTGGAGCTCAGGTTGGCCCTGAACTTGCTATGTGCTTGAGGATGATCCTGAGCTTCTGATCCTCCTTGCCTCCACTTCCTAAATGCTGGGATTACAAGCCTGGGCCACTAAGCTTGTCTATTCAGTGGTGGACACTGAACCCAAGGAGGCTCACGTATGCTAAACAACCACTCTACCAAACGAGCTACGTCCTCAGTCCTAATAACTTATATTCTTACTTTATGCTCACAGATGAATGTAGGAATATTTTTACCAACATATAATCAATTTCCTGAGATTGGTAAGGGATTAAATCAGCCACCATTATTTTATCGATCATATGTATCTACAATGATGCTCAAATAGGTAACTGTTTTTGGTAGGCTGGAATATCAAATTACTATTAAGATATATAAATATGTCAGTAGCCAAATGTGGTGGTTCATGTCCATAGCCCTAATACTTAGATCGAGATGAGGACAGGAGGATCAGGAGTTCAAAGTTATCCTTGGCTACTCGGTCAGTCAAAGGCCAGGCTGGACTACACAAAACACTGTCTCAGTGCTCACCCAGACACACAGAGCATGGGTGTTCAACAAGAATGCCATCAGATTTAGTAATGACACAATATGAAACAAGTTTGCTTTGCAAAACAGATGAGAAGAATTAAAGTGGTATTTCTTAATTATAAGAGGTATCACCTTATTAATAAGCACTTTGAACTGTGGAGAGGCACATTCAGTTATGATATTTAGCACAGATTACTATCATTTAGTGCCCAGGGACAAATGTCCTGTTTACATGGCTGCCATAGGTGTAAGTGTCCTGTTCCAAGTACTAACGGTACTCCATTTGAGAATTCTGAGCTGAGCTGCAATTAAGAAGTTAACTAAAATCATCAGTAATACCCTACAAAACACAAAAAGAAAACCTAAAATACTGGAGTAGAGAAAATGAGAGTGAAAGGAGCATTTTGTGTGTTCTCTGTCTAAAAGAAAACACAAGTTCTTCTTCCTTCACTGACTTTAAGACAAAGTCTCAGCTTATTCATCTGATGGCTTCAGAACATGTTGTCTAAATTCTTTCTATAATAGAGAGCTGACAGTAAGATTTTTAGGGACACCTCTGCATTCTATACCTGATGTTCCCGCAGGGTATGCCGATTCTTAATGCCTTAAATTTCGACAATGCAACATAAACACCAATTAATAATGTAATTTTTGCAATTTTTTTACAAAAGAATTACATATTTGTATATACAATTTCTATGCTAAAGATTAAACCTGGGTATTTAAGCATGCTATGCTAATTGACATGAATTTTGGGGACTTGGTTTGTACTTTTCCCTTACATTTTCAGAGTGTGTGTATTTTTCTGAGTGGGCACGCATACCACAGTACATGTGTGGAAGATAAACATGGTGTCATCCCTCTACTTGAGTTTTTCCTTTTGTCAGGCAGGATCTCTCATTAAGCCTGGCATTCATCAACCAGGCTCACCTGGTGGCGGGCAAGCTAGCTCCACAGACCTGTCTTCCAGTACTGGCATTATAGCATGTGCCACTTAAGCCCAGTTTTTATCTGTGGGTACTGGAGATTGCCCTTATACTTATATTCTTAAAATACTGAAATTAATTTTGAGGTAGAAAAAAAATCCTAGCATTAAAAAAGTTAATACCAACTATTGTACTTACATGCTGGTTCTGTATTAAAGGATCAAGATTTGGTTCCCATGGGATGCTGAAAACCACACGAATCCTACCTTCTGTAATCACGTCACTTGAATCCTGAACCTGGTGGTGGGGTAATAACACTGTTTACTCTCTTTCGTTACATTCCTTTACTTTTCTCCTTATTTGCATTTTACTCTTCTAAAATTAGACAGTGGAACTTTTCTTGTAATTTATAGCAAGATTTTAAAATATTGCAAGAGTGAGTCATTTCATATTTGCTTTAGTAGATATTAATCACATATAAACATTAACTTACTTGTAGATAACTTCAAGCTACCAAAATGTTGCAACTAATATTTGAAAACATTTGCCTAGATTCATTCACTCTTAATACCATAAAGAATGTATCTTTAACATTTGTATACTACCTGCATATTTACATATGTGCAACAACAACAACAGTTTCTACTAGTATTTTGGAAAAGAGTTTCAGTATGCATTTCCAGGTTAGCTTTGAACTCATTGTGTTGTCTAGGCTGGTCTCAAACTTGGTAACCCCCTGCTTCAGCTCCCTGAGTGCTGGGGTTATAAGCATGCACTACAATCCCCAGTTCTTCTCAGTGCTCTGAGGACACCTAATAGACATCATGCCCTTTATCTCTAAGTATTTTAGTGTATATATTTTTTGTTGTTGTTTGTGTTTTGGAGACAGAGTTTCTCTTTGTAGCCCTGGCTGTCCTCCAACTCACAGAGATCATCCTGCCTCTGCCTCTTGAGTGCTGGGATTTTATTTTTTACTTTTTTATTTATTAATTTATTCATATTACATCTCAGTTGTTATCCCATCCCTTGTATCCTCCCGTTCCTCCCTCCCTCCTGCTTTCCCCCTACTCCTCTCCCCTATGACTGTGACTGAGGGGGACCTCCACTCCCTATATATGCTCATAGGGTATTAGGTCTCTTCTTGATAGCCTGTTATCCTTCCTCTGAGTGCCACTGGGCCTCCCCATCAAGGGGACATGGTCAAATATGGGGCACCAGAGTTCGTGTGAAAATCAGTCCCCGCTCTCCACTCAACTGTGGAGAACGTTCTGTCCATTGGCTAGATCTGGATAGGGAGTGCTGGGATTAAAGGCATGCACCACCACGCCCAGCTTCCTAACAACGTTCTATGTAGAATTCTTTCCCCCCACTCTCCAAGCTGGCATCAGATATTGAACCCAGTTGTCTGTCTTCTTGCTTTTGAGGCAGGGTAATGCTATGTAGCCCAGGCAGGCTTCAAACTCATCCTCCTGCCTCAGCCTCCTAAATGCCAAGATTGTAGGCACATTCACACCCACTATTTGTCCTTTTTGAAAAAGGATTTTGTTATGTTCCCAGCTCCTAGCTGTATATTGAACGTCCTATAATCTAGACTATGTCCAGACCATTTCTTGCTGTGCACCTTAAATTTATTCCTCTCTTTTCACTCTGCCTTTCTCCTTCTTGTGTAATAGTGGAGATTGAACTAGTGTGCTAGGCAAACACTCTTTCCCTTAAAGTTCCTCACTGTGTAGTGAGGTTATCATCTGCCAGGATGTCCCTATATGTGATGTGTCTGCATTAGGGCATCATATCTGGAAGTACAAAACACCAATCAATTCCTGACTGTTACTAAGTGATCGTACTGTCAATATGCTGCTCAGCTTCTTACTGTACAATTAGTTTTTGTTTTCCTTGTAACTAATCAACAGTCTATGAAAAGACACTGTCTTTTTTCTTTCTTTCTTTCTTTCTTCTTCTTTTTTTTTTTTTCCCGAGACAGGGTTTGTCTATGTAGCTTTGGCTGTCTTGGAACTAGCTCTGTAGAACAGCCTGGCCTCGAACTCACAGAGATTCGCCTGCCTCTGCATCCCAGAGTGCTGGGATTATAGGTGTGTGCCATTGCACCCAGCATCATTTTTCCTTTTTATTATTACTATGCAATGATGAATTCTTGTTTTCCCTCAGTAATTTCTAATTCATCACTGTACTAAATTATTCTGTTACTTAAACTAGTAAGACTTGGGGGCTGGAGAGATGGCTCAGAGGTTAAGAGCACTGACTGCTCTTCTAGAGGTCCTGAGTTCAATTCCCAGCAACCACATAGTGGCTCACAACCATCTATAATGTGATCTAATGATCTCTTCCGGCAGGCAGCATACATGCAGGCAGAGCACAGTATACAATAATAATAAATAAATAAATCTTAAAAAAAAAAAAAAAAAAAAAGACTTGGCCAGTAGGAGCCCTCCCCCTTCTTCCTACGCTGACTGACACGGCCTTGCATTCTTCCGAGTATTTCTTACTTTCTGGCATCAGGTGTATCCAGCTCATTTTCTGTCTTACAGGCTCCAGACCTACAGTCAGATGCTCTAGTGGGAGACTGTTGTCTTCGAGGTCAAGGCCTGGGCACTATGTGTCTTCAATGCTCCCTGAGTGTCTGCTTCTTATTCTTTTGAAAATCAGAGCCAGAAAAATATGCATGTATATACACACAAACATGTGCCTATACGTGTATATATGCTTCAGAATCCCTAACAGTACCTCACATCTGTACCCCATAGACGCTTATTTCCTCCTATTCCGTGCCTGTATGCACTTTTTGTGTATGAATTATTAAAAATAACAGTATACTTAAAAACTCATTAGCCTTGTACCTGAAATCTACATGAGACAATTTTATAATTGCTTCAGATATAACCCAAGAAAAAAAGAGTATTACAACACACAAGATTTTGAGTTCTTTTCCCACCTCCTGATCACCCGCTTATCAGTATGTGTTCTTCAATTACATGAGTGATCTCTTTCTTACGTTTCCCTTTTCGCATTACATTTTATTTTACACTTAAGATGAATAACTATATTAACATAAAAGAAAGAAAAAGTTAATAAAAAAATTGAAACTAACTTCTCCAGTGCAGCCATAATAAGGACTTCCCAGCATAAAGACCATACTTCTGGGAGGAAACAAATCATCCAATGTTTTGATATTGGAGAAACGAGAGTCAAAAGCTCGGATGTCCTATATAAAATGAAATATAAAAGTCAATCACCATAGCTAGTGTTCCTGTAGCCCACATACCATTTCTTCCCTCACGGGATCAGATCTGTTTGTCTGCAAATGTCAAATATGAAGATTTCTATACAATAACACCCAGATCTGAGACAGCCTGACTTGCTATTTATCATGTCCTCTTCTAGGAGCGTCACAGCTTTATCGAGTTCATCTGCTTCCTACACAATCATTGGGGCAGACATTTACCACTGACCTCACTTTAGGAAGACTGACGTGAAAGGGGGGAATCCTGTCCAAGGTCACATAGCGAAAAAGCTACCTCAGGCAACCTGTGCTCTTAATTACTAACTATAACTTATTTTCCAGACTACAGGGTTAGTACATATAGCATTATTTATGCATGGGGTAGGGTTAGATTTCAAGTACCTTCCATGCTATGTATGTCTGAAACCACAGTCAGTACCAAAACTTATACCTTTTTTTTTTTTTTTTAATTTTTTGAGACAAGGTCTCTCTGTGTAGCCTTGGCTGTCCTGGACTCACTTTGTAGACCAGGCTGGCCTCGAACTCACAGTGATCCACCTGCCTCTACTTCATGAGTGCTGGGATTAAAGGCGTGCGTCACCACATCTGGCTCTATAAATACTTTTTTATACAGAGTTTACTTTATACATTAGGTAACAGTGAAAGATAACAGTAATAGAAGACTGTGAATGTGGTCTCTTCTCTTCAAAGTGTCTTGCATCTTATTCACCTTCTCCCTTCATGTGATGATGTGACAATACAACACCGCCAGGATGAAATGTGGTGAATGACTAAGAAGTTAGGAATAGAGGTGTATGCTCCAAGCTTGAAGTGCAGTACAATAGCAAAACCAGTACTGCCCTTGACTTTCATAGCTAAATAGTCATCCTTACCATCTGTAATCGGACCACCCTCAGCATATGAAGAAGAAAAAATCTCATCTTTTCATTTAAAAGGAGTATATTGTAATTGCCAGTAACACCACCCTTGCTCTTTGGAGTCATGTAGTGACTAACATAAATGTTACCATGCACCATGATACTGTCACAGCTAAGCTGGTGCTGAGATACTACTTCCCAGGTAATATTTTTAGACATTGGTTGAATGCAGGTGACTGAGGCTGTGAAACACCAAGCCTTGACTAAAGAGTACCTACTGCCTCCTTACATTATTGGAGACTATGCAAACAAAGGCAAAGCCTTTACTATTCATTAGTTTATTCCTGGAAAAAGAAAAAAATTTTTAAAAGAAAGGATATTGATATGTTGCCCATGATGGTCTAAATACACAATCTTCTGGCTTCAATTTCCCAAGTGCTAGGATTACAGCTAAGGCCAATATTTTTGAAGGATTTAAAAAAAAAAAAAAGTCAACATGTTAAGAATAAAGGGTGCATGTTCTAAAAAAATTTATTCTAGAAAGTAAGTTCTTAAAAACTACCAAAAATAAAAATAAATTAAAAAATAAAAATAAGAACTACCACAAAATTGGCCAGACATGGTGGTACATATCAGTAATCTCATACTCAGGAAGCACAGACAGGGGGATCTCTGTTGGACTCATGGCCAGCCTGTTCTATACAGTGAGTTCCAGGACAGCCAGAACTACATAATTGAAAGAAAAGCAAAAGCCAACCAATCAATCAACCAAATGAACAACAACAACAAAACTGTAACACAAAATCAAAACCATGTTCCCTACCTGTACCACGCTGAGAGAGCACGGAATAGTCCTTATACAGAATAATACTGACAAATTAACCGCCCCCCCCCAAACCACACGAACAAACCACTTATTTAGTGAATGTGTGAGTGAGGGGACACTTGTAGGAGCTGCTTCTCCTGCCACAGGGCTGCAGGACTGGACTCGGGTCCTCAAGTGTGGCTCTTCTGGAGATAGAACTCAGGTCATCAGACCTGGCTGCAAGCACTCTGACCTGCTGAGTCATTTGAGAAGCCCCCAAATAATATATTTTTTGAATTATGTTAAGTACCTTATTACACATTGCTAAATTACTATTCTATTTGTAAATAAATATTAATTATTGTGATATCTTTTCCCTTTGTTTTTCTTTTTTTGTGATACTGATTCTTCAAACACCTAGGACTTTATGAATGCTAGGTGAATACTCCACTGAGCTGTATCTCTAGTACTTTAAAATTTTTTCTTTTGAGACACATTTTTGCTAAGTTGCCCAGCTGCCTAGGCTGGCCTTGAACTCGCTATTTGGCTTAGATAGACCTTGAACCTGTAATCGTTCTACCTCAACCTCCAAGTAGCTGGGATTACAGTCCTGTGCATCAGACCTTGCTGGAAGGATTTTTTGTTTTTAATACAATGTGTAACAGTGTACAATAAGAGAAAATTGAGATTTGGGGGAACCTTACCTTAACAATAGTTTGATAAACAAATGGAAGAGTTTGTTTTGACCACTGTTTTTCTAGATGAACTTCACCATTTTGACTGATTTGATATTTACGACCTGTGAGCAATTGAGCATACACAACAGCAGATGTTTCATTTATTATTATTCCTTTTCTTCTTAGATATCTAAAGGAAGGGTACAGGAAGATATATATGTAGAAGTATGCATGCAGTCCAGGTGATACTCATTAATAAACCAATTACTTACAATCAATATCAATTACCTATATACACTGCAAATGAGGGCACAGCAGTTCTCAACACCCTGTAAAATAGTGGTTGTCAGCCTTCATAATACTGTGACCCTTTAATACAATTCCTTATGTATTTTCATTGCTACTTCATAACTGTAATTTTTCTATCTTATGAATTGTAATGTAAATGCCTGTGTTTTCCAATGGTCATAGGTGACCCCTGTAAAGGGCTATTTGGCTCCCAAAGGGGTTGCAATGATAAAGCCTTTCATAGTATTGATTTTAGTCTGTGGACCATTTCTCATTGTCTGTGACTAAGTGAGAAATCAGTCTGTAAAAACTCCAGAACTTCACATTCAAGGAAGGCTAGACACACAAAAAAATTATACATAATACAATTTTTAAATGTGAAAGAAAGTGTAAAAAGGCACCATGGAACTCAACAGAGGAGTATTTTAAGTATGCTACTCATTGCAAAGGCTCATTTGTTTCACTTATAGGTGCTACAAAATTTTCATAAATAGCTACCTTTTCCTTACTGATTCTTTTGGCTTTCAATTAAAATTTGCACTCCAATCTTCCGCACCCCCCACCCCCCGAGATGGGGTCTCTCTGTGTAGCCTTGGCTGTCCTCGAACTCACAGTGATCCTCCTGCCTCTGCCTCCTGAGTACTGGGATTAAAGGTGTATACCACATGCCTGGCTTTTTTTTTTTTTTTAAATGGCTTTAGGGGTTGAGTTCAGGCCTTGAACCTACTGAGCTACATCCTAGCCCCATACACTTTTTTATCTGCATTTCCTAGGCATGTAAATGCATCAGTCTCACAATCCTCCTGCCTCAGCTTCCTGAATGTAGTAATTAAAGTTGTAGGCCATCATGCTCAACTAGATTATTTTTTTTAATGTATTCATTTAATGTGTATGGGTATTTTGCCTTTATGTTGTGTCTGTGTACCATGTTTGTGACTGGTGCCTGTGGAGACCAGAAGAAGAGGACATCGAAGCCCTGGGATAGAGCCCCAGGTGGATGCTGATCATGCTGGGTCTTAATGCTGTTAAGAGAAGCCAGTGCTTTAGTCTCTGAGCCATGTCTCTATGACACTTACTGTTCTGAAATTCCTTGTATTTCTTTAGTCCAGTTCGATTGTTCTTTATCTGAAAGTTGGACGACTTTAGATGGTGGAGCAGTTTTCCCCAAATAAACCTTCTGTGTTCCTGGAGGTTCTTCCAAGCAAAACCTTAGGAATGAAAACAAAGTAAAAATTATACAAGCCCAAACTTGCTTTAATGTAGAGTTTTTGTAGGATTAGTGTCCATAGTAAAAAATTTTTGCATGGTACAATTGCAAAACCAAAAACCCCCAAACCCAAACCTTTTCTTGAATACAATACTAATAAAGTAGAGAATAGAGATGTGTGGACATTTCTATTGCTGAGCATGTTGGTATATCCCTGGATACCCAGCAACTTGAGGACCTGAGGGAAAAGGATGTCTTGTGTCCATGAATTTGAAACCAGCCTATGCAAGACAGCAAGCCCTCTCTCACTTCAACAAAAGATCAGATACTTAGGTATAAATATAAAAAGATGCATATATCATCTGTATAATAAAAAGATAAAATACTAACAAATCAAATATTTAAATAACAGAGGGTATTGTATTTATGGATTAGTAAAAGTATCAAATTTTCCCAAATTAACCTATATGTATACATTTTTTTTTGTTTCTTGTTTTTAAGGTTTTCCTCCCTTCCTCCTTCCACGTCTCTGCCCCATCTCTCTTTCAAGACAGAGGACAGCTATGCAGTACAGGCTAGCCTTCAACCTTACATAGCTGTGCAGTACAGGCTAGCCTTCAACCTTACATAGCTGTGTAGTACAGGCTAGCCTTCAACCTTACATAGCTGTGTAGTACAGGCTAGCCTTCAACCTTACATAGCTGTGCAGTACATGCTAGCCTTCAACTTTACATAGCTTGGTCTAGTCTTGAATTTGTAGAGATCTTCAATATTTCAGAAGTACTGGGATAATGAGTGTAAGCAATTATGTTCTTTAGATTTGATAAAATTTCTATAAAATCCCTTCAATATTAATAGATACAGAACCACCTTTCTTAAAAAGGAAACAAATGAGAACAACTAAAACCATTTCTTAATGGTTTTAGAAAAAAAATAGTCTAAGAGGAAAACTCAAATGAATCACTTTGATGTTATTAAGACTTGGAACACAGTTATAGTAATCAAGAAATTGGCATAAAATAAGTCCATAAATACAAATATACTAGAGAAGTAGAAAAACATCCACAAAAAAAGACTCAGCTTTAAAAGATGTTTGTTATTATTATGCCAGGATTTGTGTACAGTAGCTGGAAGCTCTGACACTGATCCAGAGTCTTAGGCTGTAACTTTTTTCTATTACTTAAAAAAAAAGTTTTTTTTTTCCATTTTCTATGTGTAAAGTGTAAAAGCTTGCATGTATGTATGTGCCCTGAGTGCATGCCTAGGGCCTGAAGAGGCCAGAGAGGCTTCGTATCCCTGGACTGGAGTTAGGGGTGGTTGTGAGCTGCTGAGTTGGTGCTGGAAACCAAACACAGGTCCTCTGTAAGAGCATACATGCTTTTAACTGATGAGCCATCTCTCCAGCCGCTGTAACTCTTGACTAAAGCAATCCAACAAAGCAAAGATAAATCTTTCACAAATGATGTAGCAACTGATTCATACATAAATATATTACACAATCTAAACTTGTAAAATTATGCATAAATCATTTAAATTAGGTCATTGACTTAATGTAAAAGATAGTAAGACCATAAAGAAAATATTAGCAACCTGGACTACATCAAAAAGAGAGAACTAAACTTTACTGATCCAAAAAGGAATCAAGATTTCTCACAGAGAAATACTGCCAACAAGAGTAAAAAATCATAATGGTAGTTATTTTTTTTTTAATCAATAACATTTATGAAACAGCACAACTAGTAGATGTATACAGGGTTAAGGGAAAAAAAGACTGGACAAATGACTGGTCTTCTAAAATCCTAATCCTATGTACAAAGAAAATAAAAAGATGTTTTTTGAAATGTAGTAACTAGAAAATACGACTCTGACCCAATTTCTCTGAACAAAACTTAGTTTTAGCTACATGCAAGCAAAAAAGAAGACAAGATTATATGAAAGAAAGTGTGAAATGACTAATAAAGACCTGACTAACTACTTATTGTTAAAAGAGTATGAGCTTATATAAAGTGGCAAAAAATACTCTTTTTTTTTTTGTCCAAGGCAGACTTGCTTTGTAGACCAGGCTGGCCTTGAACTTACAATGAACTCTCTGTCTCTGTCTTCTGAGTGCTGGGATTAAAGGCGTGCGCCACCATGCCTGGCTCAAAAATTCTTCTTAAAAATATAAGAAAAGGAAGGCTTGAAAGATGGCTCAGTGCTTAAAAGCGTTAGCTGTTCTTCCAGATTTCCAGCACTCATAGGACAGCTAATAACCATTACAACCTCATCTAATACCCTCTCTGGTTTCTACAGGAAACAGTCATACATATGGCACACATATCTGCAGGCAAAACACCCCTACACATACATAAAACGAATGAATGAAAAAAAAAAAAAAAAAAAAAAAGGCAAGCCAAGCTAATATACTATGTTCCAGATAAGCCAGTGCCACACAGCAAGGTCCTGTCTCATTATTTAAAGAGCTAATGTTATCTATTTTAGCAGGTAGAAGCACCTCACTGCACAGGCTTGACCACGCCCAGAATCTATGACGGAAGGAGAGAACAGACTTGCAAACGTTTTCCCCAGAGTTCCACTGCATGCCCACATTTATACTCAAACTCCTTTCTCTCTCTCTCTCTCTCTCTCTCTCTCTCTCTCTCTCTCACACACACACACACACACACACACACACACACACACACAAATCAGTGTATTATTGAAATAACATCTGAGAAGAATATGGAAAAGGTAAGGTTACATATGTTCTTTGTTGGTGGCTGTGAAAAAAAAAAAGCATCAAATGGCTTTAGAACTCACGTGATGTGGCCCACCGGTTAGCCCAACCAAGATGGGTGTGCCTCAGAGACACCGCCCCGAGGACTATGCGCCCTGAGGTCTTCATGCTGTTGTGCCCTCAGGGTCACTACTTCCCTCATAATCTAAGAGCTGTATGAAAGCTCTAAGGGGCTCCCAGCCCCTCACTGGGCAGTGTCACTGGCACCTGCAATATTAGTGATTGATCTTTCCCAAGCACTGCTGCTAGAGCAGATCAGTGATTCAACCACCACCCTCAGGGAGGACTTAGAGGTGTAGACTATTAAATAAAGTTAGGTTAAAATGTTTTTATTAGTGGCTTTGACAGAGAAAATCTTGGGGAACAATTTAAAACTCAGAAAGGTACGCTCTCGACAACTGCGGAGAGCTGTCCTTGCGGAGACGGAACAAGAAGAGCTGGCATGCCTCTATCGCCAAAACTGAGCTGCTGATCAAAGAATAATTAGCTTCTTACACCCATGCTTGCCTTTGCTTTCTTGATATGATTTAGTAAAAAAATTGTTGATGAGTAGATGTGCATCCTGAAGATTTTAAGTACAAATGATTGATTGTTTTTTTATACATAAAAATTTAAGATTTTTTTCCCCCCAAGACAGGGTCTCTTTGTGCATCCTTGGCTGTTCTGGACTCACTTTATAGACCAGGCTGGCTTTCAACTCACTGAGAGCCACCCGCCTCTGCCTCCCTGAGAGCTGGGATTACAGGTGTGCACCACCACGCCTGGCCAAGACTTTTTAATAAGATTACTTTTTAAGATAAATAATAAGATGAGTGACCCTTTCTTTGTAACAGCAAACTGCCTGTAAGAGAAGCCTTGTTTGCTTACACTTTGTTCATCTATAACAAGTTGCTTAGATATAAATTCACATGGGTTCTTGGGAATAATTTGTTTTTTTACCTATAGTACATAAAACATCATGTCTCATTGTAATCATTCACTTGGAAAATAGAATGTAACAACGCTGTAACTTTTAAACTGCTTGAAAGATTTTGCTGGGACATATAAACTGTGGAGGAAAAGTAAAATTGTAGGAGTTTTGGCTCATCCATCAAGTGTGTGTGTGTGTGTGTGTGTGTGTGTGTGTGTGTGTGTGTGTGTGTATACATATATATGTAAGGTTGTTGGAGCTTGTTGTAGCCTTGCTTCATCCACCAAGTGTGTATGGGTGTGTGTGCGTGTAATGTGTAAAGTATGTATATGTGTTTCTTCCCTTTTCACCAGCCACAGAGTGTTTTGCTGGCCCCTGCAAGAGTTAAGTTTGCTCCCTCACCATTTCCATTGGCTCCAGAGAATTACTTTTGTTCCTTTAGAGAAAAGTCTGCTCATTGATTAACCATTTATTCCACACATGCCCCTCCTCAGTATCTGACCTGTTGAAGCTGGCCTTCAGCAGTTATTAATTCTTATCAAAAAGAGAAATATATTTGCTAGATATTACAGTGGCTATCAATCAGAAAAGAATTAGGTGATAAAACTTCAAACATATTTATTAAGAACAAGCCCCCCTCCAAAAAACCCCAAAACAAACAAACAAAAAATCCCAAAACCTAACACAGTGTTATGTATTTAAAATATCCTAAGGGGCAACTGCCAATAGTGGTTGACTTTTAAGAAGTGTGAGAACAGCTTTTCACCAGAGTATAAATGTTCTTAAAATAATTTTATCACCCAAATTAAATGAAAGTTACCAAAAAACAAAGCAAATACGCCAGAGAGAGCGTGAGCTGTGTCTTACTTAGTCTCGCCGTCCGATACACCCACAACTCTGGCTTCTTCAAGATGAGGCCAGTTGACAAAGACCGACTTTCCAAGCACCAATGAAGCTATGTTCTCTATACTCTGAAAAACAAAAACAGAAAAGTCCACTCATAGTTTAAGTGCAAGAGAAAACTTTTTAGAGGCCAAGTTTTCCAGTTCCACTTAAGTTTAAACTTGTGAGATGACTGAGGTGCATTAGTGATGTGATAAAATTCCTCTAACTAGGAAAACTCTGATTTTACTGGTTAGAGTCATATTTGCCTTTTTTCCTTCTCTGATAATAACAAAAACTGAAAAGAACAGTAGTAATGCTGCTTTACTTTCATTTTGGTTGATACTTAAAGCAGAATCTAAGAAATATCTCATAAAAAAAGAAGCATCTCATTTCACTATGCAGCATGTTAATAAAAAAAGAGCATCTAGATTCGAAGTCAAGTGACACAGTTTCAAATTTTGGTTTTACTCCTTTCAGAATTTGACCAAATTATGTTTTCCTTTATGAACAATGGAATGGATGATGTCTTCTTTGCAATGTTGATGATAAAGAAATATAATACACGTAAAACTTGTTACTGTGAAATACTATAAAGTATTCTGCATAAAGTAATATCTTAAGTACAAATTCCAGGTGCAAAAAGAAGCTACTATTCAACTTACACATACAGGTTAGAGAACAACTTTGTAATAGGAACTGAAGTTTAAACATATATCTTATTATTCTTTAAAATTGTATTTAATTTTTTGTTTGCTGTTTATGACAAGGCAGGTCTCATGTAGCCTAGGCTGGCCTAGAACCTACTCGGTAGCCACAGATTACCTTGAATTTTCTGGTCTTTCTGCTTCCATCTATCAAGTGTGGAGATTGCAGACGTGCTCCCTTAACCATGTCCAGCTTAATTCAGTTCTGGGAATCTAAGCCAGGGCTCTATGCATCCTAGGCAGGTACTCTAGCAATAGAGCCACAGTCCCAGCTGGGCTGCTGGACGGCTGGCTTTCTTAGCATTCACAGAGCCCTGAATTCAATCCCCACTACTATATAACAGGGTTTTATCCTAGAACTTGGGAAATTGAGGCAAGGGGATTAGGAATTCAAGGTCATCCTCACACTATATAACAGGGTTTTATCCTAGAACTTGGGAAATTGAGGCAAGGGGATTAGGAATTCAAGGTCATCCTCACTTATTTAGGGAACTTAAGGACAGTCTGGAATACATTAGATATGGTCTCAAAACAGAAATAAACAAAAAATTTAAGCAGTAAGAGATGGCTATTTTGGTATTCTATTTGATAATCAGACTTTTCTTAAAGTCAACATCTAAAACTATAGAAAAACAATGTTGTCAAAGAAAGCAAATTCAACATTAGAACTAGGTTCCCGCAATTATTCTTTCCCTTATGTGTATTAATTTTTTTCTTATCTCAGCCCTGCTTTCAGTTTGAAAAAAAAAAAAAAAAAAAAAACACCTTTCTGTTTCACATTAATTCTTTCTGAGGTGCTAGGTGAAACCCACCCTTATGTCATGTGCTGTCTTGCTATTATATGAATCCTTTTCCATTACAAAGCCCAAAGACTTTCCAAGAGCTCTACTTTCCTCTATAGAATTTTTTTTCTGGATGATTTTCCTCTACTCTGCCTACAGTTATGCTTTCAGCTCTTTGCAGTGATAAAAGTTAAATTGAAAAAAAAATTTGGAGATGGTTTTGATATGGAGCTTTGGCTGGCCTGGAACTCAGACTCACAGAGATATACTTGCCTCTACCTCTGTGAGTACTGGCATTAAAGATATATAGTAGCTACAAGTGTATTTTTATTTTATGTGTACACATGTTTAAGTGCATTTATGTGAGGTGCTCATGCTGGGCAGAAGTGGGTGCCAGATCCACGGAGGTGGAGTTACAGCAGCCTGAAACTGGGAACAGGACTCTGACCCTCACAATAACAGCAAGCTCTCCTAACCACTGGGCCATCTCTTGAGCCCAACCAACAGCTTTCTTGGTGAAGCACATCACGCCTGCCTCCTTTATCTCCTGTCCACCTACTCTTCCCATCACTTCATCTTTAAGAATTAAATTTCTAAGCCAAGCAGTGGTGGTGCACGCCTTTAATCCCAGCACCTGGGAGGTAGAGGCAGGCGGATCTCTGTGAGTTGGAGGTCAGCCTGGACTATAAAGTGAGTTCCAGGACAGCCAGCGCTGTTACACAGAGAAACCCTGTCTTGAAAAACCAATTTTCTGCCTTCACCAATGCACTGGAATGAAATTCAGACACTGTTTCATTTTTCACTTTCCTTCAAAGTTTTGTAAAATAAAGATTTTGCTCCAAGTCTTTGTGACACCACTTAACTTGGGAATCAGTCTATTTTACTTCTGTGTCCAATGTCACTTTAACTGGTTCCTTTTGCAGTCTTTATAATTGTGGGTGTTTCTATTTTTCCCTTACATTTGTTTGTTAAAAAAGATTTATTTATGTATATGAGTGATTTGGTTCCATGTATGAATATATATCACACGTGTGCCTGGTGCCCACAGAAGCCACAAAATGGCACTGGATACTCTGGAACTGGACTCATACACCACTGTGGGCGCTGGGAACAAAATCTAGGTCTTCTGTAAGAGTGACGATTTGAACTATCTCTCCAGCCTTAATTGTGGATATTTTTTTAAGTGTTGAGGCCATGAATATTCAGTGTAACTTTGTTTAGGGAACTAAATCTCAAGCTCTTAGTCATCAGTTCTCTGTTGGAAACACTAAAAATATCTGTCACCAACTTTTAGCTTGAGGAACTTAACTATACATCAGCAGCCTTTAAAAGTGAGGTCTTGTCTTGTTTTCTTTTTTGTTTTTCTTCATTTGAACCACAGTGCAGTTTTTCTAAGACTGTACATTTCTAAGTGTACAGTAGATTGACTGTATATGATACAGGCTGTTATTCACAATGAACAATTGAGAGTACTATGCTTCCATCTTTGTGAAACACTGGTTAAAAAAGGTTACTAGGATAGCCCTAGTTAAATGTCTTAGTAACCACCTTAAGATTTCACCATGAGCAGGTACAGTGGCTCACGCCTGAAATCTCAGCACTTGGGGAGGCAGAGTCAGGTGGATCACTGTGAGTTCGAGGCCAGCCTGGTCTACAGAGCGAGTTCCAGGACAGCCAGGGCTACATAGAGAAACCCTGTCACAAAAACAAAACAACCAACCAACCAAACAAACAAAAAACCATCATGGTTAATCTAAGCCACCACCTTTCCTATTTTATCTTGTTCAGCAAACTACTGTCACTTTCTGGCTCATGAGCCCGCACACTCAGTCCAGCTACTCTCAGTCTTCCTCCATCCACTGTTGCTTAACTTACGTCCTTAGCGCTCAAGACTACAAACCTTTTCAACTTACTCTAGAATATTGCTATCAGATTACTCTTTATAAAGATATAAATGTCAAAATAATAGCCAGAGGAGGGAAAAATCCAAATTCCTTGGCCTGGTACTCAAGATCCTCCATAATCTGCCTTAGTTTCTCCTTCACCCTAATCTGCCACTTCCTCTCAACACAAGTCCTTCACGTCAGTCAACTGTTTCCACTCCATCTCAAATAGATCACAATTGTTCAAAGAGAAAAAATGCTAACATGGCAAACAGGAAGGTTAAAAAAATAAGACAATGCACACAACTACTTGTCTTAAAGTTGATAACACCTCCTTAAGTGAGAATGCCTCTCCGTCCCTGCCAGCACCCAGCTCAGGCCTCTGCCCAGCTACATGTGTGCCCTAATCACTAGGCAGCAGAGTTTACCTCTTCTTCCAATCTCCTTCATGGCGCTAGTTATGAGGCTCTCAGTGATGTCTAGCTCTTGTTTTCGTCCTTATCTTCAGAGCTGAATCTGAGTTATGGCATATGAACACCTTGGCAGGGATAAGCAGCATTATGCATGGCAAATACTCTAAAAATGGACAAAGTACTTACAAGTTCCTCTGCTTCCGCATTCACTGAGATTTCCAGCATCATGTTCTCACCACGACTACTCTGCTGGAATACTTGGACACCACTTTTCTTCAAAAAAAACTTTAAAATAATTCAGAGAATTTAATTTTAATTCTTTGTTGCTGTTTTTTGTTTTTTACTTTTTTTATTTTTTTGAGACAGGGTTCCTCTGTGTAGTCTTGGCTGTCCTGGACTCACTTTGTAGACCAGGCTGGCCTCAAACTCACAGTGATCCTCCTGCCTCTGCCTCCCGAGTGCTGGGAATAAAGGCGTGCGCCACCATGTCTGGCTAGGCTAACTTTTAATTAAAAAAAAAAAAAAAGTATTAGTCTATACAGTTTTTTTCTTGTTTTTTTATTTAAATAATTTATTCAGATGACATCTTAATTGTTGTCCCCTCACTTGTATCTTCCTATTCCCCATCTCTCCTTCTTTTACCCTATTCCCACCCCCCCCCAGGTCTATGACAGAAGGGGACCTCCTCCCCCACTATATATCACAGTCTATCAGGTCTCACCCAGATAGCCTGCTTCCCCTTCCTCTGAGTGCCACCAGGCCTCCCCACCAAAGGAAAGTGGTCAAATAGGGGGGCACCAGAGTTCATGTCAGAGTCAGTCCCCGCTCTCCACACAACTGTGGAGAACGTGCTCTCCACTGGCTAGATGTTTGCTTGATTTTTAAAAAAGTTATTATTTATTCACATTATTATTATTATTTGAACATGGGACAATCAATGACAAGCAGGAGCAGGCTGTGTCTCAAGGAGGGGACAGAGCACACAGAGTAAGAAGTCAGGTCCCCTAACTGATGCTTATTCACTTTATATCCCTATTGCAGGCCCCTCCCTCCTCTCCTTCTGGTCCCACCATCTTCTCCCTCCCTTTCTCCTCAGAAAAGAGGAGCCCCCCCCCCCCCCCCCCCCGCTTTAGTAAAGTGAAAAAATAATCTGAATTAAATAGCCACTGACTTTATGTTTGATGTGTTTCAAAGTAGGGAATCCACAGAAATACAGCGCCTTCTTGTGAGCCGTGGCTGTTTTGTTCTTCTGCATGTCTACGCGCCAAGCATCTAATGATATTACTTCATACCTAGAAAAGAATTCAAAGCATTTATTTAAAATTCAAACATTATGAACAATTATAGCTTTCAACTTTCTCTTGACTATTTCACAAAATCACAACACACACACACACACACACACACACACACTAGAAGAGAATTATTCCTTTAAAGAAAATTCTGGCATAGTGGTTCATATCTATCATCACAATCCTGTGAGGCTCTGAGTTCCAAGCTATTCTGGGCTATAGAATGAAATCCTATGTCACAGAAAAAAAAAAAAAAAAAAAAAAAAAAAAAAAAAAAAAAAAAGCAAAACCAACCAAACAAACAAACAAATCAGGAGCTAATGAGGTGGGTACATGTTCTTGCCACCAAGCCTGCCATCTTGAGTTCAATCCCCAGAGTCCACATGGTAAAAAGTTGTCCGTTAATCTCCATATACTCATAGCATACTTGCTCATACACACATCTAAATGTACACACACACACACACACACACACACACACACACACACACACGTAAAGAACCCCCCAAATTCTAAATATGAAAAAAAAAAAAAAAAACTACAGTGAAGCAAACAAACAAAAATGCAGAGAAATCCAGCTTCTCTGTTGTTTTTAGTCTAGATACTACTAGGCCTATAGATTATTAAGTAAAGGTTTTTAATCCCACTACTTTAAAACAACCTACATATAATCTATTTTTTCAAAAAACTGAGGGGCTCAGGCAGTCAAATGCTTGACCCCCAAGCTTGAGGACCTGAGTTCAATCCCCAGCATCCACTTGAAAAGGCAGGTGTGGCAGAATGTCTCTGCAATCCCAGTGCTGGGGAGCTGGGCACAGGAGGATTCTGCACTTGTTGGTTAGCCAGGCTAGCCAAATTGGTGAGTTCCAGGTTCAGTGAGAGAACCTATCTCAAGGAAATAAGCCGGGCGTGGTGCACCCGCCTTTAATCCCAGCACTCAGGAGGCAGAGGCAGGCAGATCTCTGTGAGTTTGAGGATAGCCTGGTCTATAGTGTGAGTTTCAGGATAGCCTGGAATAGAGAGAGAGAAACCCTGCCTTGAAAAGCAAAAAAGGAGAAGAAGGCGCAGAGTGACTGAAAGAGGCATCAGCCCCTGGCTTACACTCACACACGAACACAGAGCACAGCATCATTCCTCAGCTCATGTTCTAAAAGATTAACATCCACAGTAGGTTTTGTTTTCCTTTGTACTTTTACAAAAAAATACTACAACTGAAAACTGTTCACTCAGTTGTCATACACACTATTTTCAGGGAAGGTAAGAAAAGAGAAAATGCCAATGGGGATAGCGTTTTAACGGAAAGAGAATGAAAAAACAGATTTACGGCAGTAAAACAGGGGCCCTTTATTTTTCTCTTATCTCCGGCTGGGTAGTTGAAGGCCGTAAGAGGCCAAGTTATAGCTTAATGCTCAGAATACAGACATGGACAATGAAAACAAAAATATACAAGATTTAAAACAGAAACTGTCTAGAAATAAGTACAGAGATATACTAGCAAGAAAAAACACACAAAACTGCAGTAGAAGGAAAGTGAATGAGCATCTCCTCCAAGTGGAGCACGATGCGATCGATGGAGAGAGATGTTTAACAAGCTGGTTGCTCATTAATTATTCATTTCATTTTTAGACTTGTTATGTTGCTGTTTGTAATCCTGAGCTCAAGCAAGATCCTTCCACCTCAGCCTCCTAAATAGATGGGAATACCCAGCTTATTGAATACCAATTAACTATAACAAAATGTTAATGCTCATGGCTATTCAAGCCTGTGTGTGTGTGCGTGCGTGAGAGAGAGAGAGAGACAGAGAGAGAGAGAGAGAGAGAGAGAGAGAGAGAGAGAGAAATCTTTTATTGTTGGGAAGAACTATTACTAAACGACATTACCTGGCATGACATTGCTCTATGGCAGGGAATTTTTCTGGCCACGGAGAGGAGTAGGTGAACTCTGTTTCTCTATCATACCAGCACATTAGGCATTCACTGTGTTGGTTTCTTTTCCTCTCTTCTTTTTTGAGGGAGTGGTTACATGTCTCCATGGCTTCCAACAATCGTTTCTGATGTAAATAATAGCAGAAGGTTAAAAAAAAATTCCATAATCTCAACATACAGAAAAGTATTTTCTCCTTTGTATACTACCAGCTCTGAAAAAATATAAGCCTGGCCTGATGGAATGGCTCAGCAGGTCAGGGCACCTGTTGCCAGTCTGATGACCTAAGTTCAGCCCCTGGGACACATATATGATGGAGGGAGGTAAACCAACTCTTACAGATTGTCCTGACCTCACCTGTCAACAGTGTCATGAATGAGTGCGTGCATACACATTTGTGTGTGCGCACACACAGACACACACACACAAATTACACAAGAGATAAAACTAAGTCAAAACGAGAGTTCAGTGTCATTCTCAGGTACATAACCAAGCAATGCATCATCTTGTCTCAAAACAAAAAAGACACAACAAAACAACCAAAAAGGGCCTGAGAGAAGAGACTACCGAGTAAGAAGGTAAGCCAGGAGCTGCCTCAGTATAGAAAAAAATTAGGATAAGAAAAAGTAGATTCAGCCGGGCGTGGTAGCATATGTCTTTGATCCCAGCACTCGGGAGGCAGAGTTCAAGGCCAGCCTGGTCTACAAAGCGAGCCTAGGACAGCCAAGGCTACACACAGAAACCCTGTCTCGAAAAACCAAAAAAGAAAAGGTAGATTCATATCCAAAATAAGTTAGAAAAGATAAAAAGACATTACATATTAAGGGAAAATTAATCAAAGTGATATAATGATTGCGATACATGCACTAAATGCTGCAGCTCTCAGCTTCATAAACGCCAATAGGCATAAAAAACCTCACAGGTCTTGACAGAGTGCTAATGAAGACTATGATGATTACCTTTGGTTGTCAACTCAACTACATCCGGAATGAACTACAATCTAGGAATGCAGGGCACACCTGTGAGAGATTATTTTTGCTTGGATAAATCCATTTCTAGCAGACCTTTGAGTTAGGAAGACACACATCTTTGATCTGATCTTGAGAAGGAAAGACACACTAACTGGGCCATGCCTTCTCCTGGAAGCCTAAATAAGGACATGGAGGAAGGAAGCTTTTGCCCTCTGCCTGCTTGCCCTCGCCTTGCTAGCATGACCATTCATTCAGCGGCACTGGGGCCTGTTTCTTTGGGATTCCAGCATATATAGAGGAGCAGCTAAGACAACCTGCCTTGTGCGACTGAGCAACTAAGTACTGTATTCTTGGATTTCCCATTTACAGGCAGCCACTGTCGGATTAGCTGGACTATAGCCTGTAAGTCATTCCAATAAATCCATATAATATATGTATATTCCTTTATATATGAATCTTGCATATATCCTTTATATATATTCATTCTATAAATTCTCTTTACTTTATAAGTTCTCTCTCTCTCTCTCTCTCTCTCTCTCTCTCTCTCTCTCTCTCTATATATATATATATATATATATATATATATTCATTCTAAACTCTTATTCCAGAGAACCCTGACTAATACAAGATGACTTTACTACTGCACTGTCATCCACACAAAAATTAAGAGAGAAGTTTCATAGCCAAACTATACCACAGACCAAATAGACTTACGAGGCATCTATGTACAAGAGATATCAAATATACATTCTTCTGAGCAGCCCATGGGGCTGTGTCTAAAATAGACCACAATCTAGGCCACAGATTTTTTTTTTTCAGTTTTTTTTCTTTCTCTCCCTGCCCCCCCAAAACAGGGTTTCTCTGTGTAGCCTTGGCTGTCCTGGACTCCTCTGTAGACCAGGCTGACCTCGAACTCACAGGGATCCATCCACATGCCTCTGCCACCTGAGTGCTGGGATTAAAGGCGTGCACCACAGATTAATCTTTACAAACACAAAAGAATCAAGGTATGTGGTACACTCCAGCAAACACAGCATTTAGGAAGCAAAGGCTAGAGGACCAGATTAAGGTCATTTTCAACTACACAGCAAATCAAGATAAGCTGGAAACTGTCTCAAAAAGTCACAAAAAAGGGAATCACAATAATTCCTTGTATTTATCTAATCAGATCATAGTGGAATAATAACAGACTTCAATAGCAAAGAGAAAGTATGAAAACCATACAAATACATGGAAACTGAATAATACGCAGTTACATAAAGTGGGTGATTGAAGAAATCATGGAGGAAATTGAAAAGTTTCTTGAATCAATTGAAAATGAAGGTACAGCATACTACGAATTCTATTGTCCAGCTAAGGGAGTTATAAGATGAATGTTGACAACTGTGAGTGCTTACATTTAAAAAAATGATTAGTGATCTCAAATAAATAAATAATATACCTCAAGATCTTAGAAATGAAAGAATAAGACACATCACCAAACAGCAGATAGCAAGGACTTTCTGAAAGGACCCAAAAACACAAGATATAATTCTAACAATCCAAAACCGAGATTGAGTGAAATTAAGAAGTTTTTAACAGTAAAACGAAATAAAATAGCAATCTGCAAAGGTAAAAGACAGCCTATAAAATGGAAGAAAATCTTTGATATCTATATATCTGATAGGGGATTAATATCTAGAATCTATAGTGACCCTGAAAAATTAAGTAGTTGGTAAAGTGATTAGATGTAAAAACCATCAAGCCCTAGATTTGATTCTTAGCATGCCCATGCAAAAGGCTAAGCATGGCGGCTCATGGTGCACACGTGTACTCTACGTGCTTGGCACATGGAGACCGGAGGGCCCTTAGGAAGCAAGCTCCAATGCCAGGAAGGATGGTTCTGGAGAACGGCACCTAAGATTATCTTTGCCCCCTCAAATAAAAAGACTGTGCTGGGGCTGGAGAGACGGCTCAGAGGTTAAGGGCACTGACTGCTCTTCCAGAGGTCCTAAGTTCAATTCCCAGCAACCACATGGTGGCTCACAACCATCTATAATGTGATCTAATGAACTCTTCTGACGGCGTCATACATGCAGGCAGAGCACTGTATACATAATAATAAATAAATAAATCTTAAAAAAAAAAAAAAAAGAAAATAATTAAAAAAAAAAAAAGACTGTGCTTCATGTAACACTTCACATCCTGACCTCATCAATGAAGGGTATTAATACCACTGCTTCCCATTCCTGTTGTTTCCCATTTAGGTCAGTTTTAAAATCAGGTGGATAATATTCTATGATTGGCGAGTCTTCGCTGGTCATCAAATGCTGTGAAAACACAAACAGGAAAACTGAGATATATGGGACAATATTAATACGTTTTCATTAATGTACTTAGAATATTTCCTTGCTTTACTAGGTGGCTACAATGTATTTGTTATATTATAGTTTCCAACTAAATGTTTTTTCTTTTTTCTGAGACAGCATCTCCCTAGTCTTAAGACCCACCTGGCCTTAGCCTCCAGTGTTGGGATTACAAACCTGTGACAGTTTGTTCAGCAAACTGTAAGAATTTCAACTGTATTCTTGCTAATTAACTTCCTTTTTTAAAAACTTAGTTATGTAGCAAAATTACCTTTACTATGAGTTATTTCTCTCTCTCTTACTCGACCCGTCTTGAGACAGAATCAAAGTAGTCTAGGTTGGCCTTGAACTCAAGATCCTTCTGCCTCAGTCTCAAGAATGCCGGACTTACAGGTGTGTTCCACCACACCACAGCAACTATTAACTTTAATTCTGTCATTTTTTCTTAGAAACTTTTATGTATTAGTATGTGTGTGCCCACGTGTCGTGGTGTGCCCATGGAGGTCAGCGGAGAACTTGTAAGTTACTTCTCTCCTAGCATTATGCAGACACTGGGGACTGAAGTTAACACGTGAGGCAGCAAGCACTTTTATTTTATTTATTTATTTATTTTTCAAGCATTTTTATTTGCTGAGATTCTTGCCAGTTCCATTTTAATTTTTCCGTTGTCTTTTCATTCTGTAAGATCTACAACCTTAATTCTATTTCCTTATAAGTTCAGTTCAGTTTCTTTCACACACTTCCCAACAGTTGTCCATTTCACACACTTCCCAACAGTTGTCCATTTCAACCTCAAATTAATAATTTACTTCCCAACCAATTGATTCTAGTAATATGACTACCAGTATCAAAGATAGTCTAAAAAGGAAAAAAGTATAATTCAAGAGCCATAATATCATTAATGACAGAGTGGGATAAGAGATTTTTATTATGCTTATAAAAGAGGGAGACAAAGACAGCATATCAATGTCTTATGCAAAAAGCATTAGGAAATGAAAAGGGAAGATTATAAAATTAAAAAAGAAGTAGCATATCTGTAAAGTGATAATCTAAAATTTAATTGCTATTGCATGAGCACTAAACAAATGTGATTATAACATACTTATGCCTAAGAGTGGTAAACCATCAAAGCTTAGTTTAGGTGAAGGAAAAAACAAAAGAAGATGTCAAAGGTATTTCAGAAAGGGAGGCTGGGCCCTGGACCAAGTGTAGAGCAGGGCTCAGCAAGCGGCAGAAGGGAGTATGACAAAGTTAAGTGAGCAATGGGTGTGTGTGTGTGATACTAGGCACGGAGCTAGAGGTGCTGACACAGACCCTAGAAAAAATAAGTGATGATTACTTTTATAATCTGCATAGTATGCTTAGTGATTTTGGAGACCGTCTTCCTCTTGTTATATGAAATACATTAATAAGAGGAAAGTCCTTTAATTTGATAAATGGAATGCTTAAAAATGTAAATTATCTTCAGGTAATACTAATATTAAGATAATAACTCATTAGAATTGCCCTCACTCTAATAGAAGACTTAAGAGAATAGGAATTATCCTTTAAATATTTCGCAAAGGAGAGGGCATCTGATTTTACCTGTTTTAAGATAGTGTGCTTAAAATGTAGAAATGAAGAAAACAGGTACTGAAACGTTTATAGTTTGCATTAAAAAAAAAAATCAATTAAAGGTGAAGGAATTACTTGCCAAAGATTTGCTAAAAATGTTGCATCTAGCTGAAAATAAAGCTAGCCAGTGTTGGCACACACTTTTAATCCCAGCAGAAGCAGGCAAATCTCTGGGAGTTTGAGGCCATCCTGGTTTCCAGAGTGAGTTCTAGGATAGCCAGAGCTACACAGAGAAACCTTACCTCAAAAAACACACAAAAATAAATATTGTCTAAGATAAAAATTTGTTTATTAAATTAATTTGGGTAGCAATGTTTCCAGGTTTATATGAAGAATTAATACAAAAGGTCTACAAGGGGTTGGAGAGGTGGCTCGGTGGCTAAACACCCTAACTATCTTTCCAACATCTACATGACAGCTCACAGCTGTACATAAGTTCAGTTCCAGGGGGCCCAATGCCCTCATCTGGCTTTTGTGGGCATAGATATATATACATGGAGGCAAAACACCCATACACTTACATAAATAGAAAAATCATTAAAAAAAAAAAAAAAAAGAACATTAAGAAAAGTCATTCAATTCCAACGCGTACCTGGTAGCACGTAGGGAGCAAGTTTTTGCTAGCCGACGGAAGCACAGCCAGAAGCTGCTCGAATGGCTTGAAGGGTCGCCCCAGCTCAAAGTGGATTTCGAGTGAACTGAGGTTGCGGATATCAGAGAGGAAGGGCGCATAATGATAGGGATAATACCTGTGGGAAAAATAAGTTTTACACTGAAAACTTTATGCAAAATGGTGAATCTTAAACATTTTCTGACATTTATTTAATAACACAGGAATAATTAAAAACATATTCATAATTTTATCACGTGAATATAAGAAATTATCACCTTTGTAAAATTTAGCTTACAACACACACACACACACACACACACACACACACACACACACACACACACACACACGGCTTTTCAAGACAGGGCTTCTCTTTGTAACAGCCCTGGCTGTCCTGGACTCTCTTTGTCGACCAGGCTGGCCTTGAACTCACAGAGATCCGACTGCCTCTGCTAACTACTGAGATAAAGCTCCAAGCAGCTCCTAAGGGGAGAAGATCAGTGGGTCTCGGCTCACACAGCCATTATTAGTCAACTCTAAGAACTTTTATCTTCAAATCAGTACACATGTGACTATATTGGTGACCAAGATGAAACCAACCATCCACACACATTTTCTTTATTCTATTTTTCCATCTTTAACTATAGGCATGTTTTAATAAAGCTTTGAACATAAAATTAAAAATATTTCTATACACTCTAGGTTTTTGGATCACTGGACACAGGGAGACAGAGTATAAAGAGAGAAAGGAAGAGAAAAGAGGGAGAAACTAAAAATTTTTAAAAGATATTTTATTAGTTGTGGGTATGGGGGTGTGCGTGCATGTGGAGTTCAGAGGACAACGTGTGAGAGGCAGCTCTCTATCATGTGGATCCCAAGGACTGAACTCAGGATGGCAGGCTTGGTGGCAAGCGCCTTTATCTGCTTAGCCAACTGGGCTGCCTGAGCCTTTCACATTCCGTAATTATGGCACACAGCTCAGACAGGAAGGCTTAAAAGGCAGTGCACATGAAACAGTGCAAGACACATTGACGTTCAAAGCAGATAGGCTTTGGGACAATCTTGGAACGATTACTTAAGTTTTCTGAGTTTTAATTTCATCTGTAGCAAGTAGAAAACATTGTTTACTTTGAACATATGAAAATATGGTTTTGAAGTGCCTGATTTTACTGCTTGGCAATTAAACAGAAACGACTAGCACTTAGCTTTCTTTAAAAATAACAAATAAGGGGCTGGAGAGATGACTCAGTGCTTAAGGGAACTGACTGCTTTTCCAGAGGACCTGAATTCAAATCCCAGCACCCACACGGCAGCTCCAAGATCTGACACCCTCACATAGACATAAATGCAGGCAAAACACCAACGCACACAAAATTAAAAAACAAAAACAAAAACAAAAAAGGGATCTTTAATTTAGATTCTTCTTGAGAGGCCCTAAGCATGTTACGCTTCATAACGGATTCTTTCATTTTTAGTTCTTTGCGGGTACTAGGAATCAAACCCCAGACTTCACCCACACTAGATAAGCGCTGTACTATGAAACTATAGCCTTGAGTCTCCCTCTTTCTCTCTGGTGCTGGAGACTGAACCTAAAGCCTCCACCAGTGCTTTATTGGCAGCTGCATCTAAGCCCATTTGATTGAGACTGATAGAGAATTTTGGAACTTTAGATCAACAAAGGCTAGGGCTATAAATATCTTAGTTAAAAGTCTTTAAAATATTTTCATTTAAAAAGACTTTTTTTTTTTTTTTAATAAAAAATCTCAATTGCTTGATTTTATCAGTGAAGACTCAGGAGTGAGATACTGGGATGAAAGCCTGCCAGTTCAGAGAGGCAGAGAAAGCACCACCTGACCTTCCTTCTCAGCCTATGTCCCAGAAGGAAACCTCCTTCCCCACACTGTCTCAATCCCTCAAACTCAATGTCTCCCACTTCTACTTCCTGTATGTCTCCTTCCCTCCAACCTCCTGACTTCCTCTTACTCTCTATTGTTTTTTTCTTCTGTTCACGCCCTTTCAAGTGGTTGCTTGCTCTGCCTCTTGACCTATGGTTGATTTTATTTAATCCTGTCTTGAATTAAAGGTATGTGTTAGGGCTCAGCCACACTATAACTAACAACACGTTTTCCCAGTAAACAACACGGTCTTGGGGTTCATAGTGTAATCAAATATCCTGCAAAAACTATATTTAACTTAAATTTTACTGCATTGGTATATGAAAAATAAGTAAAAATAAAAGGAAAGAGGCGTAGATGAGACTCTACTAGTCGGAACCATTATAAAGTGAGATGCCTTTACCAGCTCCAGGACTGGACTCCGTGATAGTAATAATGTAAGATCCACTGTATAGCCTGCACGTAACAGGCCGCTTGGTCAGCCAGAAACTCACTGGAACAGAAAGGGGTATTTTCATTACAACACTGTTTTCTGAGGATAGGCCAATGTCTACAGTGTATTTTTAATATCTAAAAGTTATAAACAGAAAAATTCCACAACATTTTCCAATTCCATCTTGTCACATGAAAGGTTGCTTTACAGGTCCTAAACCAACTACCAAGGTAGTTAAGCCTGCTGTGCGTACTTAAGTCGTTAGTGTGTCTTATTTTCACATAAAGTTTGAAGAGCCATCTAATGAACTTCGTATAAAGTGGTACCATCGGCTCTTCAATAGTGAGAATGAGAATCAACCCAGGGGTCCTTAGGAATCTGGCCACAGCATCTACAACAGTGCTGCATCCTTTCAACAAGATTCTCTTCTAGCTTCCTGTCTCAAGCCAAATCCCATTATTAAGGTTTGGGTTAAACCAATCTTCAAATCTCCACAACAAAACAAGCCATAGTCTAAAGCCACATAGAATCACTTAGGAATTTCTTATCTCTGTATTTCCGGTAGGTATGCTTATATCTTTAAATTGTCTTATTATTAACTTGTTTATGTGTGTGTGTGTGTGTGTGTGTGTGTGTGTGTGTGTGTGTGTGTGTGTGTGTGTGCATGCCATGATACTTGTGTGGAGGTCATGAGATAACTTTCAGGAGTCGGTTCTCTTGGTAGGTATGCTTTTAAACATGAAATATACTGCCTTCTTATTTTAAATAAGTATTTCCTGATTGCTAGGAAGCTGGGCAATTAAGAAAACCATTCTTTCACCTTCTAGCAATGACTAGTCATTTCAGTATGCTGCTTTCAGCCACTGTTAGGAGGAGGCACTGCTATCATGCTCAGTGACTTTCTGGGCTCTAGTGAGCTTGTGGGTTTAGCTTCCCAAAGAGCTGAGACTAGCCACACACTACCTAGTCTAGTCTTTCTTGTTTAGCCAATTTGAAAAGTATCGAAAATGTGTGTATTATAAATATGTGACTTTGTTTTCTGTCTTTAGATTATAAGCATCTTTCTGAGTTGTTGGGAACTTTTTGCAATCACCATTTGATAGTTGTACAGATTCTGGAGACAGAGGGAAGAGATGATGAGGCAGAGGTTTGGTGAGCCTTCTTTCTTTAAGGCAAGATCTTGCTATGGAGCTGAGCTGAGCATTTACATGGGTGCTAGGGAGTACAACTCAGGTAGTATGGCAAACGCTAACTCCTCAGCCATCTCCCTAGTTCATCTATTCAGCAATTTATTTTTAATTTTAATTTTTATTTTTTTGGGTTTTCAAGACAGGGTCTCTCTGTGTTAACCTTGGCTGTCCTGGACTCATTTTGTAGACTTTGTTTGTTTGTTTGTTTGTTTTTTCAAGACAGGGTTTCTCTGTGTAACTTTGACTGTCCTGGACTCACTTTGTAGACCAGGCTGGCCTCAAACTCACAGCAATCCATCTGCCTCTGCCTCCGGGTGCTGGGATTAAAGGCGTGCGCCATCACGCCCCGTTTATTCGGCAAATCTTATTATAACAATAGAACACATGCCAGAGTTACGATCATGAAATGCGTAATTTATGAAACCAATAATCTCTCACTACTTCCTCAAAATCATGTTGTTTTCTGAAGAACCGCAAAATCTACCGTTTCTATTACAAAACAAAAGCACTGGTAAAAGCATACTCAGACACTACATCGACAGCCATCTTCGTCATGTAATACGTTCTTTTATATTGTCTAAATTCAGTTTCAAACAGATCATCATCTTCAGTCTCATCTTCAAAATTATCTGTGAGAAAAACCAGAAAGATGTGACTGATAATTATGAATATTGTTTTTCACCTAGTGATGTGGTGATCAACGCATATCAAAATCGATGCTTATAAACTATCATAGGAATCTGTCCAATCCAGTCCCGCTGGGCTCTGCTTATAAAGGAAAGGCATGACAAGCCCGATGCCAATGAAGTGACATTAAGCACAGAGCGCGTACTCACCTCTAGAAGCCACTCCTTCACCTTCACTTTTGTCTAACGCAGCCCAACTTAAGGAATTTTCCTGGCCCTATAAAAATTATAAATCACCATAAGATAAATAGTAATATATGTTTCCAAATCAGAAATGTAAGCAGGAGATTAGAAAAATACTAACTGTAACTGAAATGATCTTTAAAGGATACTCTGTACCAGCTTACTTAAAAAAAAAAAATTGAAACAGTATATGTTTTTTGGTTATCAATTGTTCTCTAAAGTTATACATCTTTATTATATGGAACTCAGATATATTATAATTCGTGTTAAAGTAAAAAAAGTATATTTAAGTATATGTAACAAAACCAAGAATATCTAAAAATTATATTAATTACAATATAAAGAAAATGAAATAATTTTACCATCTATCAATTTAACACTGCTAAACAGCAAATCTTGAGCTACTACTAATACAATCTATTTGTTAAAGCTTGGATTTAATGAGCGCTGTCGGAATCTCTGGATCTTATCCTTTTGTTGTTGTTGTTGCTGTTTTGAGAGAGGGCTTCTCTGTGTAGCCTTGGCTGATCTGGACTCATTTTGTATCAGGCTGGCCTTGAACTGAAAGAGATCTGCCTGCCTCTGCCTCCCTGAGTGCTGAGGTTACAGGCTACTGCACCCAGCTGATCTTGTTACTCTTGTTTGTTTGTTTTTCGAGACAGGATTTCTCTGTGTAGCCTTGGCTGTCTTAGGCTCACTTTGTAGACCAAGCTGGCCTTGAACGCACAGAGATCCACCTGCCTCAGCCTCCCGAGTACCGGGGGAGAGAGGAGGTTATCACTGCTCCTGGCTTGATCTTGTTATTCTTTTTTTTTTTTTTGGTTTTTCGAGACAGGGTTTCTCTGTGTAGCCTTGGCCATCCTGGACTCACTTTGTAGACCAGGCTGGCCTCGAACTCACAGCGATCCGCCTGCCTCTGCCTCCCGAGTGCTGGGATTAAAGGCGTGCGCCACCACGCCCGGCTGATCTTGTTATTCTTAAGACTATTCTTTCAACCATGTTCTGGCTATCTGTTTTTGTGAGGTTTTATTTTTTTGTTTTTGTTTTTGTTTTTGTTTTTTTATTTAGGATCTAATCCTTTCTCTCTTGTTTTTGATTGCCTAGGTACCAGCAGTGAATCCCATTAGCTTTTCGTCATATAACTCCAGCCTCCACTAGTTTTAGCTCACGGATCATGACTACATACATGTATTTCTAATATAACCTGGAAGACAGAGGTAGGTGGAGGAGGCAGGAGTTATTAACATGTTGAGTTTTACGAATACAAGTTCCCATCAAAATAGCACAGTTTCTTCTTTCTTTCCTTTTCCTTTCTTTCTATTTGAGGTGGCCTTGCTGTGTAGCCCAGGCCTAACTTGAAGTTCAAGATCCTCGAGACTCTGAATTTCAAGTCAGATTTTTAGTACCATCACACCCAGAACAAGAGTTGTTTTCCTAGGAGAAATCCATGTGGTGGAATCAGACTGATCACTGCTCAGGTCCACTGGAAAAGCTACTCACAATGTCAGGCTGGGGAGATAGCTTGGTGGATACAGCACCTGATGCCAATTGAGGACTGGAGTTAGATCTCAAGCACTCATGAGGAAAGCCCGACAGCTGTGGTGGCTGCTTATATCCCAGCACTTGGGAGGCAGACATGGGGGGATACACTGAGCAAGGCGGCTAGCAAACTAGAGAGAAGCTATGGCGAGCTATGATTTGGCTGTGGTTCACCTGGACCAATAAAAAAAGCAAAGAGCAACTGAAGATTACAACTTCAGGTCTCCACATATACCAATGCGCGCGCACGCACACACACACACACACACACACACACACACACACAACACACACACACACCAGACCACATAAATGTGAAAAAGATGAGAAGAAAAATTAAAACAGAAAAACTGTACCAGGGAAAACCATGGTAGTTACATTTCCTAGAGGAAAACTTACTAGTCTTGAGCTTAAATAAAGCCAGGATCCCATTATTATAAATAGGCTGGAGACAGGCTAACACACACAAGACTCTGTAATAGAGATGTTCTGTAGAACACTACAATATTCTCATTGAATCTATCACTCATATTAAGCAGAAACATTTACTAGATATTGTACTATTTTTAAAAGGCTGATTTATCTTTATTTTATGTGTATGAATGGTCTGCCTGTATGTATGTTAAGTGTACTGCATGCATGTCTGATGCCCGTGGAGGCCACAAGAGGGTGCTAGATCCCTCGGATCTGGAGTTACAGATGGTTGTAAGCCATCACTTGTGTGCTGGGAGGCAAACCTGGGTCCTGTGCAAGAGTAGCAAGTGCTCTTAACCACTAAGCCATCTCCCCAGCCCCTAGAGAGGAGACCAGTAATTATTTTTAATCAGTTCACTGCTGGCCTAGTGTCACAAAATTAAATGCTATATATATTCACACTTAATGAGCTAGTTGAAGACCACCATGTAACATACTTATATGTCCTACCACTCAGGAGATGGAGGCAGAAGATCAGACCAACCTAGACTATATGAGACCTGGTCTCAAGTAAACAAGCAAACAAACAAGTAAATAACCCCCAGAGGCCCCAAATAAGTATAAATTAGTCCAGTGGTCTGATGTTTTCAAATAACACAATTTAAACAATTTATTTTAAAAGCTAATTTATTAGCATCCTTAATTTTTAAAATCTTGTATGTACGCAAGTGTCTGTCTGTCTCTCTGTATACTACATGTATTCCTGGTACCCACAGAGGCCAGCAGAGGGCGGTAGATCCCCTGAAACTGGAGTTATTGTTGTGAGCTGCCATGTGGGGCACAGGAACTGAGCCTGGATCCTCGCAAGCACTCTTGACTGCTGAGCTATCGCTTTAGCCCATTTATCAGCTTCTTCTTGCTTTGTTTTTTGAGACAGGGTTTTGCTGTGTAGCCTTGGCTGTCCTGGACACTCGCATTGTAGACCAGGCTGGCCTTGATCCACCTGCCTCTGCCTCTCAAGGGCTGGGATTAAAAGCATGCGCCACCATGCCCGGCTCTATTAGCTTCTTAATGGAGGAAGCATAATGCTATTCCTTAGAGGTGAAAACAAGAAACTCATTTTTCCTTAAATACATATTTAATATATGAAAAAAAAAAAACCACAAAGGCAGAAAGAAAAGTAGATTTAGATGTTCATTAGGAAGAAATAAAAATGAAACAACCCCCTGAAACATAAGGAAAATGAGAGACAAGAAATATTAGTTTTATTGTTACAGTTTATAAAAAAAAGGCCCTGGAGGCGGCTCACCTTTGGTTTCCTCTTCTCCCTGCAGTCCCTAGCTTCTGCCGCTGCCATGCCTGCTGCTTCATTGAGGTACTTGTTACCAACTTTACTTTCAAACCACTTGAGGTCCACAAAAACCTCACTGAAGTGCTCTCGATCAAACTAAAGAAAATACAGTTAAAAATTATCTAAACATGTCTGAAAGAATACAAACTAAATTTCTCACAAAAACTTTCTGGGGTATAGAAAATTGAAGAATATTTATATATACACACACATATAATAGCATTAACTCTAAAAGTTAAACAGAAGTAAGTAAAACTGAAATAATTCAAGTGAAACTTTACAGAATAACTATCAGAACAAAGCTACAAAACAGTTTTTTTTTTGGTATTAACTAAATAATTAATGACCATTTACAGCAACTGTAGAGTAGTAAAAAAGAAAGAAACAAACAAAAAACCTTGTAGTTACTCACATCTGATAGTTTCACAAGGTATCTCTCAAACCGAGGTAAGTTGAGATGTCCACCTTCATTAATATAACCTAAAATAAACCAAATCTAAACTTGCAGTAAAAACTGACATTACTTTCTCAATAGCTCTCTAAACTTCCTTTCACAAACTGCTGAACAATTCTTCTTATGAAGAAAACTCTCTAATTGTTTTACTTTCTATAAGCCAGCTTTAGTTTCTATAATGTTTATACTATTGTATTTTAGGCACTGAAGTAAAACATTGGAAATTCCAGGTTATATAATAATAATGCGTCCATATTTCCAACCGTATCTGTAGCAATGCCATGTGCATTATAGTCTATGTGATATTTAACTTGACATGTCCATATATGAAAACGTGTGGCCGGCTCAGGGGTGCACACCTGTGTCCTATCGTTTGGGAGGCTGTGGCAGCAAGATTTGAGTTTGAGGCCAGCCTGGGATACATAGTAAGACTCTGCCTCAAAAAGAAAAAGAAAGGAACAACAACAACAACAACAACAACAACAACAACAACAACAACAACAACAATGTCCTGTAATTTAGAGAAATTTTTTTTGCCAACTTCCGATTTTTACTGTTTTGGCTTATATTGAAAACTTTAATGTATATTTAGAACAACTGGATTTCTGTAATGAAATATGAACAAAATGAAGTGAAATCAATGAGGTCTGCTGGCTTTTTTAAGATGCCTGAGTCGGGGCTCGAGAGATGGCTCAGCAGTTAAGAGCACTGACTCCTCTTCCTAAAGGACCCGGGTTCAATTCCCAGCCCCCACATGGCAGCTCACAATTCCCTCTAACTCTAAGATCTGACACCCTCACACAGACATACATGCAGGCAAGATAATAATGCACAGGAAATAAAATTCAATTATTAAAAAAAAAAAGAGGTCAGAGCTAGTGAGGTTAGTCACTTAACGTGTGTAGTCACTTTAGCAACCACTGAAAATGAGACCTCCAGTGTCTCCCCCTTGTAGTTATGCATGCAGTAATCTAATAACTGAGCACTAAACTACCAGTGAAGCACTCTTACCTCCAAGTTCTGGCAGAATAGCAATATATGTTCCATAGAGAAGAGGCAGTGCATCATGATTAATATGTAAATGAGGTAGATGAGGGATAAAATCATTGCCAACAAGAAATCCCATCAAAATCCAATCATCTATAATTTTTTCAATATCATATTTAAATGTGATCTTTTCCTACGGCAAATGGAGAACAAAGTGAAATCCTAAAGAAATTTCTGTATGCAAAAAACTATGGTCCATAGCTATATTAACACTTACTTTTAATGCTGAAAATTCATAATCAATATATTCTCTCATTAAAGACAAGTGTAGGAGGTGAAACGTCGTTTCTTCTGGTGCACATACCCTGTAATTAGTCAAGTGATCAAAACAGAGTGGTCCAACTATAAAAATGCAGCAATGGTTAAGTAAAAATTATCATTAAGAGATAATTGTTATATTTAAAGCAACTAATTTATATATAATTATATGAGAATGTAATCCTAATGATAAGTTCAAAATAATAGGTTTACATTATACTTTTGGTGGATGGACACTTAAGAATTCGTAAAGTCTAAATACACAATACATATAAGAAAAGAGTGTGGTCGGTCCCCACTTACTGCTGGTTATTGTAGGAAGTGTATAAGTTAGTGGGGGTTGTGCGCACAGTTTTGAATTTAGGCAATATAGCTTATCTCCTGCATTGGATGGACTTTTATATTGGCTTATACTCCAAGTTTAGCTATAAAGAAGAATATTAGGAGAGTGTAACATATTTAAATAGATAACATATAAGCAGGATTCATGGGAAGAATGTAAGGGTAGTTCAATATAAGAAAACCAGTATCATATAGCATATGAATAGAATGATGTGTTGAAAGATTCCATGATAATCTTGCAGAAAATCATTGAACAATATCAAACACTCTCCCATGATAACACCAGGAATACACGTACTCAGGAGGCAGAGGCAGAAGGATAATGAGTTTGAGGCCAGGCTGCTGTACACAGAGGGAGTTTTAGGATAGCCTGGCTTATAGAAAGAAACAGTGTCAAAATTAGAGAGTGTGGGCTAGAAGAAGTCCAGTGGGCAAAGATGCTTGCTCTTAGGACTGATGACTGGAGTTTGATCTCTAAAGCCCACATGGCACAAGAAGAGCCTACTGCAGGCTGTCCTGCTGCATGGCATGTACGCACACAGATACATTCATTCTTATCCCCCCAACACACATATAAACACACAAACAGAATGTAAAACATATTCTCAAAGAGAAAGAGGGAGAGAGGGAGAGAGGAGAGAGAGGGAGAGAGGGAGAGAGAGAGAGGGAGAGAGGGAGAGAGAAGGAGGGAGAGGGAGGGAGAGGGAGAGAGAGGGAGGGAGAGAGGGAGGGAGGGAGAGAGGGAGGGAGAGAGAAAGCTATAGAAAGAATTTCCTTAATATGCAAAGGACATTTATGAAAACAAATAATTAACATTACAGAGTAAAAACATTACTCCTAAGACCAGGAATAAGACAAGGATACCTACTTTACCACAGCTATTCAACACACCATAGCTATTCAACACTGTTCTTTAACTCCTAGCCAGGGCAATGAGGCAGGAAAGATAAAGAAATGGAATTAAAATTGGAAAGGGATAAGTACAACTTCAACTGTTTTTAGATGGTGTGATTCTACATACAGAAAACTCCATAGACTACATAAAAACATATTAGTGCTAATAAACCAACAACACATCTGCAGCGAGCAAGACAGGCAGTAGTTGTGTACACCATCAAAGGACAAACCAGAAGAAAATTAAGAAAATTACTGCATGGGCTGGAGAGGCAGCTCAGTGGCTAAGAGCACTGGCTGCTCTTCTGAAGGACTTGGGTGTAGTTCCCAACACCTATACGGTGCTTCATAACCATCTGTAACTCTAGTCATGGGATCTGTCATCCTCTTCCGGCCTCGATGGGCACCACACATGTATGTGGAGCCCACAAACATATGTAAGCAAAACACTCACGCACATAAAATAAAATAAATCTGGAAAACATGTTCCCATATACAAATGATACCCAGAAGGGTTAAGTACTTAAGAATAAACTTAATCAAAGAGCTATACCAGGGAAACGACAAAATATTGCTGAAATTAAAAGGAAAAAAAGAAAAAGAAATTAAAAGGAGACACAAAACATGTGCTAATGGATTAGAAGATGCAATATCAAGATGTTTTTTAAAAATTTACAGATTTCTTAAATCTTTCTTAAAGCTATCCTAAATCTCAATTATGTTTTTTCACAAAAAATAGAAAAACTTATTCTTAAAAAAAAAAAGGAAATAAAAAAAACTCCAACTTTTCAAGTGACCCTAAATATACTAATACTCTTGAAAACAGAATAAAATTGGGGTTTCATTCTTCTTGATTTCAATGTTAACTACATTAAAATCTATATGAGTATACCAGTAATAATATAATTTGACCAAGGAATAAAGTAGAAAACACAAGAAATACAACTTTGCATACATGAGCAAATGATTTTCAACAAGGAACCAAAACTTTCAATAGGTAAAGGGCAGTTTTTTCAAAAAATAGTGACAGCAAGATTGAGTTTCTATATACAAAAAATGGAGTTGGACTTTTATCTTATACTCTTTACAAATAGTAATTGAGAATGGATTAGCACCCTGACTGTGTCAGTTAAAGCTACGTAACTTAGGCTGAAGCACAGCTCAGCAGCTCACTGCTCACCACTGGGTTCCAGCCCAGGTCAGCAAAATAACAAAAGCTCCAAACAGCAAACACACAGACAAACAAAAAACCAAAAACCCAAAACAACAACCACACACACACACACACACACACACACACACACACACACACACACAAAAACAACAAAACCAAGAAAACACAACACAACAAAACAAAAAAAACCTCTCCATAAAACTTTTAGAATAAAACATAGGAGTAACATTTATGACATTAGATTTGGCAGTGTTTTCTTGGATTCTAAGACACCAGAAGCATAGGCAATAAAAGGGGAAGATAAACTGACCTACGCCAAAACAGGCATCTATGGACTAGGAGAAAATACTTGCATAACCATCGGTTAAGGGATTACTAGACATGCCTTGCTTTGTTCTTTCTTCCAACATCTAATTTACCTTTGTGTTTTTTTCCCACCAAACCGAACTTCTTCTCTTAAGAGAGAAAAATGTGCCTCGTGACTTGTTAATCCAAGCATGATCTGTTGAAAAATAATTATGAAACATTTCTATTCTACTTTTGTTCATACCATTAGGTGTACAAAAGCAATTCTATACAGAGAATACAATTTCTATACAGAGAATAATTTAAAAGTCAAAATGTGAAAATTAAAATAAAATATACAGCTATCAAAATATGATCCGATGGCAGGGTATAGATAGACTCAAGAGAGTATACTTTATAAAACTACATTCACTTCCAGCCCATGCGCCTTGTCATTGGCACTAAATCCTCCACTTCTCCCCTAATCACAGAACTTCCCCTGCATTTTCACATATTCCTCCCTCTTCTGAGTAGAAGTCAGAAGCAGCAACTTTTCCATGCTAGCTAAATAAATACACAGGATGTTTAGAGGTCATTCCAAAATGCAAAAGGGCACTTTTCCCCCATATATCCTACTCTCAAAAAAGAACTCAAAAGTCTAGTGAAACATGTGAACCACTGGCAATACATATTGCTTATTTTAATTACATTCTTAATCAAAAACAAAACAAAAGGAAACAAGGCAATCAAGAGATGTGCTCCATTTCCAAGCCGCCTCATCTTTCCCTGAACCCCTGCCACACATTGAAGGTTTTTGGGGGATGAGCTCTGGGTTTAGGGATCTCCATCCCTCAGCTCCCCTGGGTCCTCAGAGCCCCACTGCAGATGCCATGGTCCTGCAGGGCTGTGGAAGGAATGGACTAATTCCCAACTCTTTGCCCCTTCTCCCACCCGCAACGTCACAAAACACTTTCCTATACCCTTCTCTGCCTTTATAAAAAGAAATGATTTGTGCAACTTGTAACTAGGTGTTTATGGAATAAAGGAGAATGGGGAAAAAAAAAAGAGATGTAGTTATTTAAATGTTAAACAATTATTGTTATAGTGTGGTAATTGTGGTTAAGTGCCTTAAAACTTGTTTACAGCAACATTATGAAAATATGGATTTATTAAGTGATAACAGTGTGTGGGATTTGCTTCAGTGACCTAGCTTGGGAGAAAAGAGGCCAACGACTACATTAGTTAAGCAAACTTGCTGCGGCAGGGTGCAGTGGGGCACGTCTGTAATCCCAGCACTTGGGGAGGCAGAGGCAGGCAGATCTCTTTCAGCTCCAGGTTAGCCTGGTCTACAAAGTGAGTTCAGGACAGCCAGGACTGCACAGAAAAACTGTATCTTGGGAGAAAAAAACTTGCTGTGTGTTGGGGTGCACACCTTTAATCACAGCACTTGGAGGCAGTGACAGGAGGATCTCTGAGTTTGAGGCTACCCTGGCCTACAGAGTGAGGTCCAGGAAAGCCAAAGCCACACAGAGAAACCCTGTCTCAACCAAACCAAACCCCAAACTAAACAAAGAAACCTTAAGGAAACTTAAGGGTATAAGGAAGGTCATTATAGTAGCTTGTTTGTCTAGTTTTTGGTTAGTATGAAATTTTCTCTGATAGGAGGCTGAGGAGATGGCATAGCAGTCAATGAGAGCTTATTGCTTTTGCGAAGGACTTGGGTTCAGTTCCAAGCACTCACAGGGCAACTCATAACCATGCCTAACTCCAGTTCCAGGGGAATCTGATGCCCTTCTCAGGCACCAGGCACACATGTGCTGCACATACATACATGCAGGCAAAATAGTTGTATGAAAGGTATTTGAGGCATGAGCTGGGAATTAGGAGGTATTCACGACCTTAAGTAAGACAGTCCTCTTTCACTAACTTTAGCATTTGCTTTCCAGTAGTATACTCATTGAACTAAGGTTACATCTGGAGAGATGGCTCAGTGGTTAAGAGCACTGTCTGCTCTTCCAGAGGTCCTGAGTTGAAATCCTAGCACGCACATGGTGGCTCACAACCATGTATAATGGGATCTGATGCCCTCTTCCGGCATACAGGTGAATACGCAGATAGGGCACTCATATATACAAAATAGATTAGTAAATAAATATCTTATTTTAAAAGAGAGCTCTTAAAAATAAAAATGGAACTAGAGTTACTCATCTCTATCTACTTAGATCAGTTATTCATAATCTATGACAAACAAACAAAGAAAGCTTCTTTTCTCAATTCTATTAGAACTTAGATAATGACACATGCAATAATGATTGTTTTTTGTATTCAATGTCACAGCCAGTAAACTTTTTGTGTTAAAACTCCATCTCTCCAGTATTTAGCACATGACACAAGCTTACAACGACAGTAAGTGTTATACCTACCAAGTCAGCATCTAAGCCATAGAGACAATGTCTGGTGTTTGGATCATGATCTGGCTTTGCTTTCTCGGATCTGATAAATTCCATGATTTTATGCTCTCCTTCTCCAGGAGTCTAAACATAATATTTAAAAAAGAAGTTGGTAATATGCTATGTCTCAAAGTATTACATAAACTTTTAAAAATTCCTTAGATTATAAAATTGATAACCTCATGGCCTGAGAAGTAGATGGTAACACCTTGCCATGATTTGTCTGTGGAAATTTTCATATTTACAAAATACTTCAGATGTTCATGCAACCTGGCCATGAATTCAGTCCCTATAAATAAAAGTTTTAAAAGGTTAATGTGAGAAAGAGATAAAAATAGCAAACACAGTTAAGTCCCCAGTAATAACATATAATCAGTACCTTCAAAGAAAGCCCAAAGTTCTTTTCTTTACCTTGCATGCAAGTAGCATGCTGTGTCGCCAGCAATTATCTCTGATGCTGCAAATGTCATAGTCGACACCACAAAGGTAAAGTCACGGGTTTTACATGGTCTACAGATTGTGCTTGAAGTATTTTAACTAAGAGCAGTTGGAACTTTAATAAACTCCCATTTCCTATGTTTGCGCTGGATCCCTAAGCACATTCTTGCTTTTTCGTATTATTTGTCTGTGTATGATGTGTGATGTGTGAGGGTTGGTATTTGCATACCATATGAGGGTGGAGGGCAGCTTTCGGGAGTATATTCTTTCCTTTGACTATGGTTTCTGGGCTTTGAACTCAGGTCAGTTTGTGTGGCAAAAGCTTTTACCCATTGAATTGTTGTTTTCCATCTTGAAGCATTTTTATAGGACATGTAGCTTTAATCAGATTGCCGATAATAATCATTATTGTTAATGTATATTATTAATAACTAAGATTGCTTTCTTTTTAAAGACTGGGTCTGTAGTCCATGTTAGTCTTGAGCTCACTATGGGCCAAGGATAACCCTACACTTCTGATCCTCTGCCGGTAGTTACCACGTCCTGGGATTACAGGCACACACAACCATACCTGACTTATGCTATGTTAGGGATTGAACCCAGGAGCTCATGCATAGGAAATGAAATAAAGTATATATTCCCACTCCTACAACTACTTGTATGTGTGCATACGGGCTCATGCTGAAGTATGTGTTTATGTGGAGCCCAAAGGACAAGCTGTGATTGGCTCTTCCTCAGATACATTCCCCTTGGTTTTTTAGGTTTTGGTCAGGGTTTTGATATAACCCTGGCTGACTCAGAACTTCTTATGTAGATCAGGCTGACCTAAAACTCCCAGAGATCCTCCTACCTCTGCCTCCTTAGTACTGACTGGAATTAAAGCTGTGTGCTCCCTTGCCCAGCCACCTTATCTTTTGAGATTCAGATTTTTCACTGGAACCTGGGACTCACTAAGCAGGCAAACCATGTTGACTGGTAAGCCCCAGCGATCCTTCAGTCTCATCTGCCCAGCACTAAGATTGCAAGTATGCACCACCAGGCCCAACTTCTTATATGGGTGCTGGCAACTAAACTTGGGGCCTATGGTTTTTTGTTTTGTTTGTTTGTTTGAGACAGGGTTTCTCTGTGTAGCCTTGGCTGTCCTGGACTTGCTCTGTAAACCAGGCTGGCCTCGAACTCACATCAATCTGCCTCCCAAGTGCTGGGATTAAAGGCCTGTGCCACCACAGCCCAGCTGGGTCCTTATGTTTGTGTGACAAGTACTCCACTCAGTGAGCTCTCATCACAATAACCGCTATGCTCTAATAGTTTAATATTTATTTATGTATGTATATAGTGTTTTGTCTGAACATATGTCTGTGCACCACATGCATGCAGTGTCCTTAGAGGCCAACAGAGGGCATCTGATCCTCTAGAACTAGAGTCACAGAAGGCTGGGAGCCACTGTGTGGGTGCTGGGAATCGAACCCAGGTCCTCTGCAAGAGGAATCAGAGCTTTAAACCACTGAGCCACCTCTGTAGCCCCAGTAACTACTGTTCTTAACATAAAAAATTATTTTAAATCTGGAAACTGAGTAAACAGTGATTATGACATAAAAAATGTCAGATGATTAATAGCCAAAGGCAATACAATTTTAAATTATATTCAGAAAACTGGTTAGTAAATTGAGCAATGTATATCTAAGCCACTTAAAAAATAAAATTACTAGTTTGTATGGAATTTAAAATGTTACAATTAAGATTTTTGTTCAAAATAAAGGACTATAATGATGCAGTGAACTCCTTCCCTAAAGTGTATCAAATAGGGTGATATAAAGTTAAGTTAAACAAAAATTTTATTATTTCTTTTACATTTATGTGTGTGTGTGTGTGTGTGTGTGTGTGTGTGTGTGTGTGTGTGTGTGTGCGCGCGCGCGCGCGTGCGCGCATGCGTGTAGAAGACAACCTGCAGAGCTGCTGGTTCTCTCCTCCAGCATGTAGGTCCTGGGAACTGAACTCAGGTCATCAGGCTGGTCAGTAAGTGCCTGTATCTGTTGAGCCATTTCATCTGCCCTATTTTTCTTCAAGTCACAGAAATCCTAGTTTCCTTGGGGAGGTGGAAGAATAAACTCTCTGGACTAAAAGAATGGGTTTCTCATCCTGAAACTTGGTAAGTCGCAGTCAATGAGTAAACTGAAAGCCCCTGTGAGTGCCTTCCAGTCAGGAGCTCTATGTAGCTGGCAAAGTCCGCTCCACATCTGCTTATCCACATCCGAAAACCTTCCAGTGGGTCTTTATAGGAACACTCACAACCAACATGATGAGGCAGATTGTCTCATGAGTATACACAAATGGGAAAACACGACTACTGAGAGCCTAAGGACAAATAGTCTAGACACAAAAACATGTTAGAAAAAGCTCAATTTCTATCCTAAGTCTTTTGAATGTCTCTCAGCTAATTTACCTGGCGTAATACAGTTGGAATCGAATCTGGCTTCTGTAGGAAGTATCTCTCCCTTTTCTATTGCTTTTTTAATTTTGTCTTCTGCCTCCTTGGCTGACCTTAAAAGTCAAAGAGAAAAAATAGCTGACATTTCCTAGAAAATAAGCATTTTATACAAAACATTATTTAGAAGGTTTTATAAATAAAACACTAATTTGCCAACCTTATGGTTCAAGACTGTAAATTTTTTTTTTCTTTTGGAGATAGGGTTTCTCTGTGTAGCATAGCAGCCCTGGCTGGCCCTGAACTCACAGAGATCTGGCTACTTAGGCCTCCCCAGTGCTGGTGTATCTGTGACCACATCAGGGTAAAATTTTAAAAATAGTTATAATAGAAATGAAAAAGCCTGGGAATTCTTTTCTTTTACTTACAGAATTGAGCTTTTTTAAAATGTGAAGACTATAAAAGCTCGACATTAAAGTAGTAAAAAGCACATAAATCATTATAAACACTTAAGTAATTTTAACATAAGTATATAGAAAATTTATTTCAGAAACAAGTTTGAAAGCTTTGAGTGTCAATTATGTTTGCTATATTTAATTATTTTAATATTTTATTAGTAAATTATGAATACGTAAAAATATAACAAAGATAATTCCAGGCTTTAAAGATTACACTCTACAGGAGAGGGAATATTAAATAGCTATGTTTAATTTAGCTGCAATATAGAAAAGACTATAAAATAAGTAAAGATAATGACACCACTCTGAGATACTAGATTTTTTAAAAAAAATGATGAAAACAAGTATAAATAGCTTGTAGAAGTGAGGAATGACAAGAAGTAGTCCAAATTACTCTTAGACTTGGGTTGGGGCTGCTAATCACACAGTATGGAAATCAGAAATTGAAAAAAGGTTGCTTCAGGGAAGATGAATTCAGTTCCGAAAATGGAAAACCTTCTGGTATCTGGGTTATCCAAAAGGAGGCATTTAGCAAGTAGTTCAATAAAAAGGAGCTTGGGAGTGGGAAAAACACCATAAAGATACATTTGGAAGTCATTAGCACACAGTAATCAAAGTCATTGGATGTGATCACTTGGGGCTCAGGACAGAGACTCAAGGAAGTTGTTGTTGTTGTTGTTAGTTTGTTTTGATTTGTTTTTTGAAAGGGTTTCTCGGTGTAACAAACCTGGTCATCCTGGAATTCGCTTTGTAGACCAGGCTGGTCTTGAATTCATAGAGATCTATCTGTCTCTGCTTCCAGAATGCTGGGATTAAAGGCATGTTTCATCATGCCCAGTTGTCAAGGAATTTCATTTACTGATAATTTAAGAAAAAAGGAGCAGAGAAAGGGAAGATGACAAGAGTCCAACATGGCACAAACAGAGCAAAGCTATTCATGGGAAGAGAAATTCCAGAAAGAAAGAAGAATGAGCCCCGCTACTTGCTGTGGGTGGAGGAAGCAGTGCAGACTGAGTAGGACATAAGCCTAAAAGGCAGATTCAGAGCTAAGACATCGAGCATTAAACAGTATGACGTGCTGGGGACTTTCTGGGAAACGTGGGACTCTGTGCGGCAGCCTAGCACTTAATGTTTGTGGTAGTTACAACTGACTGGCCCTCACTCCCTAGCCAGTAGTCTTCCATACCTCTGATACTGAAAAGGTCACGAAGTTAAAGACAAACAGAGCTGGCAGCTTCCTGTAGTTGCTGGGAATGAGTTGATTTTTTTGTTAGTTAGATACCTCCACAAGCGTTGGGAAGCTGGATGTCTGATGAGACCAACATGACAGCTGAGGTTCTAGGGCTGCTGCGGGGGAAGAACGACAAGAGGAGGCTCCAGGACTTAGCAACACGGCAGGTACCAAGAAGCAAGGAGCGGGGTCTCTATTTTGTCTAATGCAGATCTGTGGACAAACCTAGGATACACTGATCCCCTCTGGTGGCTGAACTCTCTATGTAGACCAGGCTAGCCGGGCCTTGAACTCATGGAGATCTGCCCACCTATGTTCACGAATATTGGAATAAAGGCACTCACCATCAGCAAATTAATATGATCTTTTAGGCTAGCGATCACCTAAAACTAGTTTATAAGTATCATGGCAGCCTAGTATAAGTAGTTTCCCTATGCCTGGAAATTCTGATTAAGTCAAGTCTTTAAGTAGTCCTTGGAAATCTAAACTTTGGATTTAAAAAGGCCTTTGGATTTAAGGGCCTCAGTATTTTCAATATTTTTTGACTCTTTTTTTTTTTTTTTTTTTCCAAAATAGTTAATCAGTACTCTTTGGCATCCTCTCCTTAGTCTTGCTGGAAGTTTCTCTAAGACAGCGGTCACATTTGACTCAGGGATACTCTGCTGTTCTTTGTCCTGCCACGATGACTAAAGGAGCCTTTCATTCTGCTTACAGATCATCAAACACTCTGTACATAGGACACGTCCAAGCGGGTCTGGAGCCCGACTTTACTGTTATGTAGACATGGTCTACACATCCAGGATTTTGATTTTAAGATTCTTTTTTTTTAATCGCTGACCCCTTTACTTCTCCACAGTGGTGCTAATAATGCCAAGTTCCTCACTGAACTCTCCAGAGTCTGTCATCACCTTCTAATCTCATTTGTCTTACTGCCCAATTAGGGTTCACATTTACTCTAAATCAGCGTCTAGACTAAGAGCTGGTCATTCAATAGAGGTTTGCTGAATCGCTGTCATTAAAATAACCTCTTGGGAGCTGGGCATGGCAGGCGCATGCCTTTAATCCCAGCACTGGGGAGGCAGAGGCAGGAGGATTGATATGAGTTCGAGGCCAGCCCAGTCTACAAAGTGAGTCCAGGACAGCCAGGGTTACACAGAGAAACCCTGTCTCAACAACAACAACAACAAAACAAAAAAAGAAATAACAAAACAAAAAACCCCCACCCCACCCCCACGAAAAAAGAAAAAAAGAATAACCTCTTGGTACACTCTGTATGACTAACCAGGATTGATCTATTTCCAGATTATCAAAGCAAACTTTGAAACCTTGTAACTGAGAACACTGACTTCATATGAAACCCAACACAAGCTTTGTGACATGAGCCATAAAAATTACTAGTTCTTTACTTGATAAGTTGCGTATGATATTAAGTATGAAATATACCAATTACTTTGAGGATTTAAATGGAAAACAAATATGAACAGAAGATGCACTGTATTGTGTCAACTATTTTAAATGATTTACCTAAAGCGCCTCCCACGCTGCTGGTTCATTTTTGCTCGAGGAGCTACGCCATCAACAGCCATGAAGAATACTTTCCTAGGTTTAATAATTCGAAACAATACCTCCAAGTAGTGAAAAATGTCAGAAAAAATTTTGTCATCTGAAATTCTGAAGTGAACATCATCATCGTTAGGATGAGAACACTGATGTATAATTCCATTCATATCCAGGTACAAGTTATCAAATTCTGGAATCTAAAAAGAAAAAACAGTACGTTCCGGATTATTAGTTACAACTGTTTTAATGCCTGGGAAAAGTGATTCTTTAATGGTTCAAAACAAAAACCAAACTAAACTAAATCGGACCAAACCAGGATGTTATATATTTTGCTTATATAAAAACTCAAGGGGTCGGTCCTCTTCCCGAGACTCAGGTTTGGATCCGAGCACTTACATGGGGCTGTGGACAACCACCTCCACCTCCAGCCCTCAGGGACCCAATGCACTCTTCTGGCTTCCTCAGGCACCACGTGCATATGTACAGACATGCAGACACACATACCATAAACACACATATAAAGTTAAAAAATATTTTAAAAACCAGAATAAATAGTCATAATTCAATAAAGTAGGTAAAGGAAAGCAAACAGGAACAACTAGCAATGAAAAGACAAATTATGTAATTATGTAATGTACCAATGGCCTGACCTAATTTACTGTGAGGAAATAGATTATTTCCTCACAGTAAGGAAAACAGCCTAAAAAACACTCATTTAATATGGCACTCAAAATATTAGCTTCCTCCCTTTTTGCTATATGGCATCTCAAAGTCTCAATTTCCTGTATAAATGAGAAATAATGTCTATTACATCAAAAGCCTTAATAAAAGAGTATAAAAGGTTTTACAGGCAATTTAATGCCTTTTATACTTGGTTCACTCCAACAGAGCCATTTACTTGGTTACATTAGTTTTTAAAGCTTAGATTATAAACAGGGTAGTGCTGGAGCAAGCCTTTGATCCCAGAACTCGAAGGCAGAGGCAGGTGGATCTCCGCATTCAAGGCCAACCTTGTCTACAGAGTGAATTCCAGGACAGCCAGAGCTACACAGAGAAACTGTTTCAAAAAACCAAAACCAAGGGGGCTGGAGAGATGGCTCAGAGGTTAAGGGTACTGACTGCTCCTCCAAAGGTCCTGAGTTCAATTCCCAGCACCCACATGGTGGCTCACAACCATCTATAATGTGATATAATGTCCTCTTCTGGTCTGCAGGTGTACATGCAGCCAGAGCACTGTATACATAATAATAAGTAAATAAATAAATATTAAAAAAAAAAACAAAACCAAAACCAAAAACTCCAAGAAACAAAAAAGGAAAAACAGCTTAGATTCCTTGAAAACGGAGGCAAAACAGTTGACCTGATACAGTGGAAAGTTGGCCTTCAGCTGTCATTGTGGGGCTTGGAGGGGTGCGGGAGCATTGTTAGCTATTTTTATAGACAATCTTCATGACTCTGGTTTTCATTTATCTTTGTTCTAAGCCAGTAGGGTGAACACTATGACACAAACGTACACTAACGGAGAACTGAAATGCTGCAACTCTCCAGTTCTATCTAGTGTAATTGAAGGATTTCAAACTAATCTCCTTTATACATTAATAAAAGAAAAGTAGCTTAAATTCAATTAGTAAACATGTGCAGTTAATAATATATTTTCTCATTACTGAAAAATGGCATGCCTTGTGAGGATTGAGGGTAACAAGTTTTAAATCACTAAACATTGCCAAACATTTATCTAAAATACCTACTTTATAGCATTAAATAAGCACCACATAAAAAGTCTTTAAATGTAATATTTAACAAATAGGCTCAACTGAAACTAACAGCTAAATTGTGACTATTTGCTTCAAGAATCTGAAAACCCAAATGAAACCTCACTATAAACTCTTGAGAGTGAAACAATTTATACAAAATGTTTCAATTTCTTTAGGAGAATAAATGCGGGACAATAAAGGGTTCCTTAGCCAAATAGTTCAAGGTCAGTCTGAGCTGTCTAAGGGTAGAATAAAGTGAGTGAGTGAGTGAGTGAGTGAGTGAGTGAGTGTGTGTGTGTGTGTGTGTGTGTGTGTGTCTGTAAAAAATATTGTTTTAAATCTTAAGTCTATAGAATGGCTGAGTAGGTACTTCATATCCGTTATCCTAATGTTTGGGAGACTGGCAGACTGCAGTTCCAGATGAAAAAATGCCTAAATAGTTTCTCACAGAGCTGGGCACGATGGAGCACACCTGGACTCCCTGCACTAGGGGAGGCAGAGGTATGCTGATCTCTGTGAGTTCAAGGCCAGCCTAGTGTACAAAGTGAGTCCAGGACAGCCAAGGCTACACAGAAAAACTTGTCTAAAAAAAAAAGTTTCATACAGGAGGACCAACAAGAAAAGTTGTCTCAGATACAAGTCTTTATTGGTTCTGCAACTATTTTGACTGACAATGTCTTTGTGATTCAATTTTCTCAGGATTTAGTTACGAAAACCAAGTAGATAATTCTATGTGGCTGGGTATAGTGTGGCTGGTGGTACATGCCAGTAATTCCTGTATTTAGGAGGTGGAGGTAGGATTACAAGTTTAAAGTCATCCTATGGTATATAGCAATTTCAAGGACAGTCTGTGCTACATGAGACAGTGTCTCAAAAACTCCAAAGTACAATGATTGCTACTATGATAAATAAGTAAATGCATACATATAAAAATTAAAATTTTTTTAGTTCATAGTAAATATTTAACAAAATTCATCTATTATTTTTAAGACTTAAAAATAATTCAAAATGTGTTTGTGTGCACATTCCTGTGTGTGCAAGTGCCATGGAAGCCAGAAGTGGGTGTTGGGATATCTGGAGCTGGAGTCACAGGTGGTTGTGAGCCTCCTGAGGATGTGGGTGCTGGGACGTGAATGTGAGTCTTCTGCAAAGACAACACGCGTTTTTCACTACAGGGTTCTCTCTCTAGCCCTAAAAGTTTAGCTATTTTAATAGCTCTGTGCTAGATCAAATAGCTGTCCAGCTCTAAGAATTTATGATGCTAATTGTATTCTTTTGTAAACAAGACAGGTCATGAATATGTGTTTACCTTCTTTCTGAACATCCATCCTATGAGAACCCTCAGGGGAGCACAGCTGCCTAGAAAGGAGTGAGTAGGCTTGTAGTAGTGGATTTTAAAAAGGAAGGCTTCCTGCAGGTTAGGCAACGGCTACTCCCAGGGCTTCATGCATATTAGTCAAGTGCTATGCCACGGAGCCACGCCCTGACCACCACTGCTATCTCCTTCCTTCTCAGTGAGGGTGCTACTGACTCTAAAACCACACCAGCAGCTCATCCACCGTGAAATGGAATGTCACTGGCAACAGGCCAGGCCAGCAATGTGGCCTCTGTCAGCAGTGCAGCCTGAGGAGTCCTCAGAATTTGGATCCTTTCTGTCTATCACAGGAGAAAATTTCATAATGAGTGACAATGAAGCAAAGTTAACTATTTATCAATCAGAAAGAAAATAGGTTTTTGAAGAGAATCAAGTGTGGGTACTGTGAGAAGGGCAACACAGGCGGATGGAGGGTTGAAGCTACTTACTCAGCAGCTAAGTTTGAATATTAAGAGAAGGTTAGTAGTATTTTTCTTACTTTTAGAATTTTGTCCTTGAAGAGATGCTTTTTAAGTACACCGTGAAGGCTTGTAGGTGAAGGGAGTACAGCACCGACCAAAATGGTCCTTACTTATACACTAAGATCACAAGGAGGCTGGACTTAAGGAGTAGTTCACTAACCCCCCCCCCCTTTTTTTTTTAAACCAGATCTGACAGTGATGCTTCTCAGAAAGGGGTGGGTGTTACAGCTTTTGTATATGGTCTGGTTAGTTATACCACACATCCTGTGTGCCAGACCGCAGAGGTAAATATTAGAACCAGAAGACTGAGGGAAATCCTTCCATTCATCCCTTTATTTCCTAACTTGCTCTCCTGCCTCAACCCATATGGGTAGATGCTGTTTCTCATTTTGTCTCCTTCTGCCCCTCAGTGATTGCAGAGACACTAACAGGGGCAAAGTTGCTATTTTGCATTTAGGGATTCACAGACTAAAGGTACTAGCCCTTTTCTTTTTCTAGGTGAAGTCTTGTAATTTTAGTTAGACTATTGGTCAACTGAATAAATATTCTCAGGTACGTGGTATTTAACATGTGCGTGCATATATATATATATGTATATACATATATACATATATATATGGTTTTAATAATAGTTTTAGCATTTTTCTGCTGCCTTTTCTTTTTCAGAAATACCTGTTATTTATCTTGTTTGCCTTTATATTACCTTATCACTCCTATTTGCTACTTTCTCCTGAAAACCTTTTTCCCTGGTGCTGGGGATAGAAACAAGGGCCTCAAGCACGGTGGGCAAATTCTTTACTACTGAGCTGCATTTCCAGCATTTGAATCCTCTTTTAGTCTTTTTAGTTTTTACCTTTTCTTCTCTTGGCCTTGCATTCGATTTCTCTAGAGGAACAGAACTGACAGAATTGCTGTATATCACAAGGGGCTTTATTAGACTGGCTTAAAGGCTGTGGTCCCCTAGTTACAGGTGCTCTGTGTCACCCACAGCTTTTATGTGGGTGCTTGGGTCCTTTTCTCATAGGACCACTCTTTTGGTCTCTTTTTAATAAAATATTTGTGTAGACATTACTTTGATACATCAAGTTTCTATTTATGTATTTATTTATTTTTATGTGTATGAGTGTTTTGCTTACATGCGTGTCTGTGTACCATGCTCTACAAGTAAAGTTACAAACAATTGTGGGTGCCAGAAGCAAACTCAGGTCCTCATAACCAGGGCTCTTAACCATTGAGCCATATCTCTGCCTCCTATTTATTCATTCGCTTATTTATTTATTCGTTCATTGTCTTTGAGATAGGATCTCATTATGTAACTGGCTGGCCTTAAACACAGAGATCTGTAAGCCTCTGCCTCCTGAGTGCTGGGATTACAGGTGTAGGACACCATGCCCTGCTGACGCACCAGGGTTTAAAGTTTACTTATGTTGAATTTTAAAGCAATCCTTTCTTTCTTTCTTTCTTTTTCCCCTCGAGACAGGGTCTTTCTGTGTTAGCCTTGGCTGTCCTGGACTCGCTTTGTAGACCAGGCTGGCCTTGAACTCACAGTGATCCACCTGCCTCTGCCCTCCCAGCAATCTTTACTTTCAATTTCAACCTACTGTAAAACTTTCACAAAATCTATCTTGCTGTCCACGTCAGTTTTGTTTTTGCAACCAAATTCCTCAGGATGGAAAACACAAGATATTTTAACCAAATAAATACCTGTGGCCAAAGAGGACAGAATAAAATGTTGTTGAACATATTATGTGCTTTCAAATATTTATTGATCAAAGATCCCGGGAGGAAAAAAAGATCCTGAAAAAAAATTGTCTCAATTTTCAATCTTCTCCCTGGAACTAAATACTCTTTAAATCCTCAACCTATGTTTCAAATAAATGAAAGACAAACTAGCATTTTGGAACTTTATATAAACTTAAAAAAATATGCCAAGCTCCACTGAACTTAATATCAAAAGAATCTTTTCCAGAGCGGGATTCTATCTTTAACCTTATAAGTACCTTCAAAATCAAATCAAAACAAAAATCCCCATATAACTGACAGCATCCAGTATTAATACAGTGGCACTTACCAAAAAATAATTCAATTCGTTATACAAATTTCAAAAACGAGGTTTTTTTCCCCTTCTGCAAACCAAAGTCATTATCAAAGTCACCCAATATGACATACTAAATTATCAAAGTCTAGTTATGTATTAAAACATTTGGTGTCTTTCCTCCGTTATTCAACCACACAAATATATTCCAATATACAGCTATACAAATACACACTTTTAGAACTCACATAAACAATGTGGTGGGGCCATTATACACGAAGTATTATTAATGTTTCGGGTTCTTACTGCCATACCAAAGCTGCTAAACATCGCCCCCCATCCCTGCGCTCCAACTAAACGTTTTGTTCGTTTAGACAATAGAGGGTCGGTACTGTCTGGGGGCTAACAGATGTATCAAAAGATATCACAAATACGAGCCATTGCTATATCAACCGGTCTAGGAGTCGGGGTTAAATGCAGCTCTTCACGTCTGGAGTACTCGGCGATTCCTCCACAGGGACGTTATTGCTTGTACGCGGGTCTGTTGCTTGGCGTGGGACGATGGACCCGGGAAGATTTCCCACTCAGCCTCGCAGCCTAAGGCGAAGCGTCAGCTGCAGCTCCCAGGAGGACAGAACGGGCTTATTTAAAGGCTTCCCACTAAGGCTCCTTTGGAAGTCTCGGAGGGCTCTCCCAAGGGGGAGCTCAGACCTGCCACAAGCTCCCGGCGCGACCACTCTCCTCGGACCGGCCTCACTTGGAGGCCACCAAGCCTCTGTGCCCGACTCTCCTCCTCCTGTCCGGCCGCTGACCAGCAGGGCAGGCAGCTGGAAGGCTCAGGTCCCACTGCCTAGAGAGGCCCGCGGGCCCGCCTTTTGCGCCGCGGCCTGAGCTCACCCACCTGATGCTCCTTCACCACTTCGCTGAGGCAGGGATACCGCTCCGAGATCCATCGGTAAAACTTGGGGACTCCCATTTTGACCGTCAACACTTATTCCAGTAGCTGCAGAAACGAAACCAAACGCCCCGCCCGGGCCTACGCTGCCGCCTCTGGCCGTCGCTCGGAGGATGACAACACAAGGTCCTCCAGACCATAGAGCAAACCGCCGGCGTAGACGGGAAGGACGGTGCCGGTGGGCGGGGCGTCCTGTCTATCCGGCTGCCGCGCTGCTCTTCTATACTCGTTGGTGGCGGCGCGAGAGGCGTGATTGTTGCATTAGGTGAGCTCAGTTTTAAAATGCCAAGTGGTAGAGGTGTGGACTTGCAGACGGAATGCAAACATTTAAGGGACAGCTGGGAGAGTGTGTTAGTTTTATGTCAGTTTGATACATGGCAGAGTCAATGGGAAGAGGAACGTCAACTAAGAAAAATGCTGCCTCCTGATTGGCCTGCAGGAATATTTGATCGAAGTGGGAGGCCCCATCACATTGTGGGCTGGTGCCACACCGGGGCCCGTGGTCCTGGGGTACACAAGAAAGGCTGAGTAAATAAGCCTGAAAGCAGCGTTCCCCCATGGCGTCTTCAAGTTCTTTGATGTTGGACTGTGATGTCAAAGTGTAAGCCAAATAAACCCTTCCCTGCCCAAGTTGCTTTTGGTTATGGTGTTTATCACAGCAATAGAAACCGTAAGAGAGGGTGTTTGTACTGCGGGGCTTGTACTTGCTCGCCCTCCTGGAATTGTTGAGCTCGCTATTTTTCAACAAGGACTGGAAAAGGTCTGGTTAGTTTGTGAGGGGAGTTACTTTCTCAGAGTAATGTGAACCTACAGAAGAGTTTTTAAAAAGAGTAATATTGCAGCATTTCAAGATTCTGGGTTACTCCCCTCACTCACAATTTTTGATACCTTGTTTCAAAACAAAGGAACAAAACCCAGAAAACCTATTGTGCCACGCAAGCCCATACACCCCAGCACTTAGGAGGCATAGGACAATCAGAATTTAAAGGCCATCCTCATATGAAAGCCTAGTGTGTAGGCAGGAGGATCAGGAGTTCCTCACCTACATAAGAACCTGCCTTAACTGAATAGGACAAAAGCCACCATGAGCATTTCTGTACTTGGCTCTACCATTATGTGACTTTCCTTACAATAAGTACTGCAGAAGTTACTTAATGCTTTCTTTTAAAACTGCCTGTTCCATGATTAGGACTTGGACAGCATCTATCTTTAGTCAAAGGAACCTTTCTTTCTTTCTTTTTTCTTTTTTTGGTTTTTCGTGACAGGGTTTCTCTGTGTAGCCTTGGCTGTCCTGGACTCACTTTGTAGACCAGGCTGTCCTCGAACTCACAGCCATATGCCTGCCTCTCCCAGCGCTGGGATTAAAAGCGTGCGCCACCACGCCTAGTTGCTTTCTTTCTTCTTAAAATGTTTCCAAATCTCATTGTCTTTATACACGTTAGATTTTTAAAACCAGGTTGAAATATTTAATGATAAAGCATTCAATATGATCTTGACCTGAATGTAAAATATTACATTAGCCTTGTATTGGAAATTTTTTTTTTTAATATATGGGGAATGGATATAAAAAATGTAATATATGTATATATATATTTTTTTCACTAGTAAAGAATGAGTTTATATATCATTTGATGGAAAATGGATGCAAGTAGAGGTCATCATATTAAGTAAATTAAGTCAGTCTCAGAAAGAAACTATCTTTCATTTATGGTTCCTATATTTCATATCGTTACTTTAAAATCATGTATGTATATGTGACATGAAAGCAGAAACAACTGTTGAAGGAAAAAAAAAAGACTGAGGCAGGTGATCAGCAGGAGGTATGGGAAGAATTTGTTCAAAGTATATTATATACTTACATGAAATGATCCTGATGTAACCCAGTACTATGTACAATGAATATACATCAATGCAAATAACTAGTTTAAATATATTTATATGAATAAAAAAGTGCCCCCCAAAAATTAAAATGGGTAAAAAGCACACATAGGCGATTAAAAAAAAAAAAAAAAAAAGATTTCCTAATTATCTTGTCCTTTACTGTTGGCATTAAGTTCTGAATAGGAAATGGTATGTTCAGTTTTCACATTCATGCCTTCGTGGCTTACTATGTTTTACCTCATTATACTTTCACCCATAGGGGAAAAGGCAGAGTTCTATTTAGCAGTTTTCCATTTGACTTGGCAATTCTTTTCATTTTAATTTACAAGAAAATGTGCAGAAAACAAACACATTAAAAACTTTAGAATTAGCTGGGTGTGGTGGCGCACGCCTTTAATCCCAGCACTCGGGAGACAGAGGCAGGAGGATCTATGTGAGTTTTAGGTCAGCCTGGTCTACAAAGCGAGTCCAGGACAGCCAAGGCTACACAGAGAAACACTGTCTCGAACAATCAAAAAGAAAACAAAAAACAAAAACAACAACAATAAAAGCAAAACAAAAATCTTCAGTTTCACAAAAAATATGACTAATTCATAGCTGACTTGAAATTCATGTTTCTTGAGTTTCTCTTCCTTGATCATATTTTCACGTATCTACAGAACTTTATGAAGTGGTTTGGTGATGTGCTGTCATGTCCTACAGTGCAGAAGAGGCAGCTCTAGGTCCAGGTCCAGTCTAACACCTGCCCACAACATGAGTGCAATATAACTTTGTTGCTGTTCAAATGAAACCTGAAAACTCTGAAAAGGAAATAGATGAAAACTGTAAAATGTAATTAGGTTGGCTGGTTCTTTGCAATTACATTATTCTTAATCATGAGAATATGATGTTCTGTTTATCTAGTTGGAATATACAGCAGGTACTAAGAAAGCAATGTTCAAGAATTGAACCCATTATTTTAAATACTGTTAAAAATCACAAAGAAAAACTAGTTTTGGGGGCTGAAGAGATGGCTCAGAGGTTAAGAGCACTGGCTCCTTTTCCAAAGGTCCTGAGTTTAATTCCTAACAACCACATGGTAGCTCACCACTATCTATAATGAGATCTGGTGCCCTCTTCTGGTGTGCAGACAGAACACTGTATACATAATGAATAAATAAATCTTTAAAAAAAAAAAAAGAAATATTAGTTTCTATGAGACTATAAATAAAATGTATGTTGTACTTTAGAATTAAAGACACACCACTGATTAATAACACATGAATTTTAGATTATTAGTATATTTTTGAGGCAATTTTACATATACGGTGTCCAACCAAGGTACATTTGACATAGTAAGTTTTCATCAGTAGCTTCTTGTATGAGGTAATGCACATGTCCTTCAATAGATAATGGCAACCCTGTTACTCTATTTCGGGTCTTGATTACACCTTGTAGTCGCTGTTCAATGTCAAGAACGTGGGTTTTGGCCTAAAAAGATATAGAAAATCATTAAGGCTATAGACCCAATAACATGTAATGTTGATAATATGGAGTTTCTACTTTTCTCACTACTTAATGTTAGCACTGCATGACTAAACAATATCCTGAGCAATGAAACAAACCCAGCTAACTGGAGACGCTGACTTTGATGTTTACAATGACTTACCATCTACTAATTAGGCATGTTTATGCACTAAAAAAATCACCAGGTAACTCTGTACATCACAATTCCAGAAAGGTAATAATTTAAAGCATCTGTTTTGAGGGCTCAGTGGTGGAATGAGGGTTTAGGAAACAGGAGACCCTGGGTTCTGTTCCCTTCCACTGAAAAAAACAAAATAAAGCAAACAAGAAGCAACCTATTTTGAAATGTTCTTAAATGTTACATTAAAAATGTATCGGTTAAAAAAATGTATCGGTTTGGCCTAAGATTGCTAATAAAAGACACAGCCTGAAGCATACTTCAAGGCTGCCAACCCAATGCTGGGCAGAATCTAAACTAATACAAATCTCCTAAACTATGGTAAACAAACTATTCTAAACTGATATATAATACACATACCCCAAGCATTTGCACTAAGATATTCCTCCAGCCATTCTCCCTTTGTCCTCCTCCTATACAGTCAACAGTCACTCTACTTCAATAGACAATCTTTCTAGCTCTCCTCCAGGAGGTCCTCCTGCCTTCCACTCCCTGTCCTTCTGCCCAGCTGATTGGCTAAACAGCGCTTTATTGACAGTTGTTACTTCCACCCAGCATTCCTCCACACTTAACTATTTAAGTGAGGATTACAACAATGGTGGTGATGTTCTAATGGCTAGTACATTTACATTAGTGCAGGCAGATGGAATTTTAAGTAATACTTGGAATCCGTTTATTTCTCTTAAGAAAAAGCATATCAGAATACAAACTTGAGAATGGTGTTACTAGAAAAAAATTTTTTGAGCCAGACATAGTGGTGTATGCACCTTTAATGCCAGCACTAAGGGAGGCAGAGAAAGGTGGATCTCTGTGAGCTCAAGGGCAGATTGGTCTACAAAGCAAGTCCAGGACAGTAACACAGAGAAACCTTATCTCAAACAAAACACAACAAAAAAGAAAGAAAATAGAAAAAAAATTTTTTTTCAGACTGAGGGTTGAAGCCTGGGTTGTTAACACTACTTAGAGCATGTACTTAGCATACACAAGGCCTTGGGTTGAATTCCAAGTAGCAAAAGTGGAGTGGGTTGAAAAAGAATCTTCAGTGTTTATCTGTTAACTCTGAGGTTTTTAACAAATTTTAGATTTCTGAGTAATCAAAATTTTGGTCACCGATAATATCTGGAATCAGTTCTGATTTAAAGAGATAGAAACTATTAGCTCAAGGCATGCTGCAGATTTTACTAACCTTTTCATTGACAACCTCCCCAGTTTCACTCAGTGGTGCTTTGGAATGCCCTTTCACTGGTTTACTCCATTCCACAAGGGGATCATGCAGGAAAGTCTTTAAGACACTAAAATTAAAACAGATATAATGTAGTAATAATACATTCATTACCTTTGCAAAAAAAACTTACTAAAATCAATATTTAAAAGAATAAGTGAAAAATAGGAAGATAAAAGTATTATTACAAAATATAGGATTATACTACATTTTCAGATAGCTTATGTGAAATTATTTTGGGGGCACAGGAGGCAAGTAAAGGAAAGGTAGAGAAGTAAGGTAGAAAGGAATCAGGTGTTTTGGGGGGAATAAAATGAATTCTGTGTGACATCTCAAAATATATACTGTTAACTATTAAATGAGTATATTAACTTATCCTCTACCATATTCGAGGAATATACAATACCTTCAGTTACCATACAGATTAAGCCCACATCTTTCTTCTGTGATCTAGACAGCAACTCCAACCACCTATGGGAAACTTGTCCTTGGTTAATTTAAGATTTCAGCCACTTCAAAAGGTATTTCCTGGCTGGGCAGTGGTGGCCTCTCGGGAGGCAGAGGCAGGTGGATCCCTGTGTGAGTTCAAGGCCAGCCTGGTCTGCTTTAAAAATTTGCCTTTCTGGACTGGGGAGGTAACTTAAATCAGTAAAATGCTTGCTGTGCAAGCCTCAGGACCTGAATTCAGATTTCCAAGCACCCATGTAAAAGGCCAGAAACAGCAGTGCATGTCTGTGACTCAGCCACTGAGAAGGTGGAGATAGGTGGTGACTGTAGCTCAGTGATCAGCCTGGTCTGGCCTAATCAGTGAATTCCATGTTCATTGAGTCCCTATATTAGAAAATAAGTGGAAAGCAATTAATGAAGACAGCTGATGCTGACCTTTGGCCTCCATATGTACAACACTAAATTAAAAGTGAAAGACTAACTGCCTTATTTCTAAGATGAACAAAATTCCCCTTCCTCCATACACTATATTGAATAAACCCAGCAATTGGCTGATAAAAAAGAAAAGGCATTACATCTGGAAAGAAGTCAAACACTATCTGCAGGTGAGTTGCTGTAGCAGAGGGAAACCGTTAGGTATCCACCACAGTCACTACTTAGAACATATGAAGCCCAGCATGCTCCACGATAGGAGCAGCTATACTTCTGTAAATTAGTAATTAACAACAGAAACAAAACTGACAGAAAAGTCATGCATGAGGGGAGAACACAAGGGTTGGCCTTAAGGTGCCTTCCACCTTTTGTCTGAGATAAGGTCTAATCACTGGCTGACTTGCTCTGTAGGTCTGATTCCACTTCCCATCTCTTACAGGTGGCTGCCACAACACTCAACCTTTTACATGGTTCTGGAGAGCTGAGCTCAGATCTTCACACTTGTGAGGCAGTGCCTTATGGACTGAACAATCCCAGCTGAGGAATCAAACTCTTGAAGATATCTGTGTGCACACAAATGCCCAAATGTTGGGGTAACCTACCCGCACACATATTGCATCAACTGGCTATGAAATTATGTCCCTGTATTCACAACTGCTAATTGCAGTGCAGGCAGCTCCAGGTGCTGGCAAGATATACAAATGCTTGTCACTCCCTCACCTGCCCCAAGAGAGGATTCTCTGAGATTATCATGTTAAAAAGCAAGCTGCTGTAGTGAAGGTCATGGAAGGTCATGTTGCCCTCTCTCTGGCCAAAACGCAACACTATGGATATGGACTTGGACAGGGTGTATGCAGTTCTGCTGCTGAGTCAAAGTGAGTAAGCTGTGGAGCTTCTCCCACTAGGCTAATAGCATTTTTTTCTTTAATGAGAAAGGATAATAGCGTTTGATAAATAAAGTTTGGAGCTTAAGTGGGGATAGGGGGTCAGAAGCAGAACAGGAGCAGGGCAGGGAGGCTGAGTGGAGCTAGATGGGTAGCTGAGGGACTGCCTCGAAAAGCAGGCTAACAGCCTTGCACTGTACAGATGTCTCTGTGTCTTTATTATTAAACCCCAAGAGGGACCCCAAAAGCCCCTCGGTACCCAAGGAGGCCAGAGGCATCAGACCCCCTTGCTCTCCTTTTGCTTGAGTGACAGGCAGTTGTGAACTTTTTGACATGGGTGATGGGAATTTACCAGATACAAGAACAGTATGTGTTCTTAACCACTGAGCCACTGCTCTACCTTCAGGAAACTAACTTTTAAAAGTTAAGACTTGTACATTTAAACACTGTCAAAACACTGTCTCAAAAAATTAATGAATATTTAAGTAAATGAAAAAACATACATTTATAGCTCAGAAAACAATGTTAAGATGGCACTACACTACAAATATAACTACAAATTCATTGCTACTCCTATCAAAATCAAAGCTGGCTTCCTGCAGTAACTGATGGCTTTAAAACTCAAAAAGACATATGAGGGAATCTGGCAAATCAAGCAAAACTCATACTTTCTGATTTCAAATATTATTATAAAACTCGAGTCATGAAGATAGTCGGTAGTTGGCACATTAACATATAACTCATTAGAATTACTGAAAACCAAGTGACCAATTCAACAAAAAGTAAACACAATTAAATGTAGGAAAAAGTCTCAACAATAAATGGTACCCAGGTGTGGTGACATATTTCTATAATCCCAGTTCAACACTTAGGAAGGGGGAGGATCTCTGTAGTTCAAGACCAGCCTGGTCCACATAGTGAGTTCCAGTTTAGTCAGGGCTACATAGTACTAACACCATGTCTTAAGCCAAACAAAATTTGCCAAGACAAGTGTATTTGTATAGGAAGAAGAATGGAAGTGAATGCCTGTTTCAAGCCATACACACAAAATAACTTAAAGCAGATCAAAGATAAAAAAGAGCTAAGTCTATAAAACAAGTAGAAAAATAACAATTCAAAAAATAACAATAAAAAGCCCCAAACAAACACAGATAGAAAGCCTCACAAGTTTGGATGGAACAGATTCTTTTTTTTTTTTTTATTTTACATGGGATACCAAAAATAACCAGAGTGAAAATGTAGATAAATTAGGACTTTATCAAAATTTAAAACTTTGGCTAGGGCTACTGATTGGCAGTAATGTGTATTTAACACACTAAAGGTCCTGGATTCAAGCCCCCAGCACCAAAACAAACCAACTCTTATGACTGAAGGGGGATTGGCAAAGTGAGAGAAAATAGCCTGGAGAGATGGCTCAGTGGTTAAGAGCACTGGCTGCTCTTGTAGAGGAAAATTCCTAGCGCTATCACGGCAGCTCATAATTGTCTCTGACTCCAGTTCTAAGGGATCAAACATCCCTTTTCTGGCCTTCACAGGCACCAGCACACATGTGGTGCACAGACATATATTCAGTCAAATAGCCATACGCACAAAATAAAAAAATTTTAATTAAAAAAAAAAAAAAAAAGAAAATATTTGTTGATCATGCATCATAAGGTTCTTGTATCCAGAATAAGTAAAGAATTATTATGGTTAAAAAACGAGGCAAAGAAGGCATCTATACTTCTATCTACTAGGGGATGCTAAGGCAGGAAGACAGATTGAGTCTACGAGTTTTAGGGCAGACTAGGTAACATAGCAAAAATAATATTCTAATGGTCTGAATAGACATTTATACAAAGATGATATACAAATGACAAAAGGGAACAATAACAACAACAAAAGCCCCAATGGTCAGCTGGGCGTGGTGGCGCACACCTTTAATCCCACAGGAGGATCGCTGTGAGTTCAAGGCCAGCCTGGTCTACAAAGTGAGTTCCAAGACAGTCAAGGCTACACAGAGAAACCCTGTCTCAAAAAGCAAAAACAAGAGGGCTGGAGAGATGCCTCAGAGGTTAAGAGCACGGACTGCTCTTCCAGGGGTCCTGAGTTCAATTCCCAGCAACCACATGGTGGCTCACAACCATCTATAATGTGATCTGACGCCCTCTTCTGGCCTGCAGGTGTACATGCAGGCAGAGCACTGTATACATAATATATAAATAAATAAATATTAAAAACAAAAACAGCAACAACAAAATGTTCAACATTCCTGGTCATTAGGAAAATGCAAGTTAAAACTACAATGAAATACTGCTTTGTAATCAGTAGGATGGTTAAAATAATAATGACATTTTCAGTGTTGGTGAGGATGTGGAGAAATGGAAATCCATACACACTACTAATGGAATTATAGTTTTTAAACTGCTTTGGAAGAAAGTTTGAAGATTATTCAAAGTATCATGACTCAGAAATACCATTCCCAGGCATACACAAAAGAATTGAAAATATTCATTCACATGGAGCTTCAGCCTAAAGTTCAAAGCTATGCTGTCCATAATGGCTAAACGGTGGAACCACTACAAATGCTTATAATCTGATGGTTCCATAACGATGGTATCATTCATATACAAGAACCCTACTTGGTGTTAAAAATTGTATTAAACAGAATGAAGAGCTTACGCATGATGAACCTTGAAACTACTAATGCTACAGAACAGACACAAAAGGTAACAAGTTATATGATCAAACTAACATTAAATGTCCACGATAAGGAATCCAGAGACAGGGAGTAGATTAGTGGAAGTGGAAAGGAGGAAGAAGTTGAGAATGAATGTCAGTGCCCACAGAAGTGTTTTGTGTCAGGTGTTAAACATATCTTAAAATTAGAGAATGCTAATGAATGAGTAATTATGGGACTATACCAAAACCCACTGAAAAGTGTGTGTGTGTGTGTGTGTGTGTGTGTGTGTGTGAGAGAGAGAGAGAGAGAGAGAGAGAGAGAGAGAGAGAGAGAGAGAGAGAGAGAGAGAGAGAGAAGAGGAGAGGAGAGGAGAGGAGAGGAGAGGAGAGGAGAGGAGAGGAGAGGAGAGGAGAGGAGAGGAGAGAGAGACAGAACTAACTTTGTAGCACCGACTGGACTGGAACTCAGTATGTACATTCAGAATGGTCTAGAACTTACCTGATTCTTTTGCCTCTGTCTCTTGAGTGCTGGGATGACAAGCATGGACTATCATGCCAAGCCTAAAGTTACTATTTTTAAAAATATACTTTAGCTAACACAGAGTGGTTTCCATATAAAGAAAGGTTATTAACTACCAGTATTTACATTCAAGGTCACTAGTAGATCATTTACAAAGTAAAGGTAATTACCTCATTAAAGGCTCTCTCTGATCCCTCATCAGCCTCAGTGTAACTTCACATGCTCTTCGAAACAGACCCTCTGTTCCCATAGGACCCATTCCATTAACCATATTATGAGTCAGGCGAAATGGTACAATTTCTGGAACTTCAAAAGTTTCTCCCTGAAAAGCATATACTTTTATTATAATGGCAATAATAAACTTATAAAACTGTTGCTTGGGCTGGAGAGATGGCTCAGAGGTTAAGAGCACGGGCTGCTCTTCCAGAGGCCTTGAGTTCAATTCCCAGCAACCACAAACATGGTGGCTCACAACCATCTACAATGAGATCTGGTGTTCTCTTCTGGCGTGCAGGTGTAACACACAGACAGAATTGTATACATAATTAATAAATAAATCCTCAAAAACAATATAAAAATGAAGCAACAAGAGCAACAAGAAAAAACCAAAACCTTTGCTCAAAGAGTTTAGAAACTCATGTCTGGACTTCTTTAGGGAAGAGACATAATAAGCTGTAAATGAACAGCCATCTCCTGACAAGAGCCACATGCCTTCCCCTCTGGGCAATTTGAAACCATGGCTTAATCTTAGATAAGATCAAAAAGACGAATGGATTCACTTTGTCCAATTTAGCATACTGGATATTACTATGGAATTTATTTATACATTCAGTATTTACTCTCAATAACATAATATGCAACTCTTCTCATGTCTGTATTTCTTTCCTCAACTATTACTTTAAAATAGAAGGGGAAATGACCACAGATTTTTAGCCTCAGATAGGAAAAGAAACAACTTAGTCCAGCTGTTCATTTTCTGACATTATTTATCATGCCTAGCCTATGTCTTTTTTCCTTCTAAACAGTTATTGTAAATTTTCCTTTTGTATGGTTTGATCTGTATGTATATTGTCTTTTTCATCTTCCTGTGATAGCTAACAACAACCCAAAGCAGACAGGAGCAAAGGAAACAGAGATGGCCTTCTAGTCTTCCTCCAGAGTTATAATAGTAGAAGATTACAGAAGTTCTGAGATGTACCCACTAGCCCTAATTTGCTCCCAAGGATCCACTCTGGTACTGTTTATTGTACTTGTTATTACTATTTAGTTGCTAGGGCTTGAATTCAGGACCTAGCACATACTGGGTAAGTACTCTACTTCTGACTATATCCTAGCCTGGCCCTTTCATTAACCTAGATCAGACTTATATGTACTGTCAAATATGGAAATATTAAACAACTCTAGCTTTATGGAACCAAGTCTCTGTAAAATGAAATGATCTGCCCAAGTTCACATAGGTAGTAATTGAGTCAAGACTTAAACCTATGCTAGCTTTCATATACCATTCTTCTAACTTTTCTGGATCCTAAGTAGCTTTCCTAAGGGATCCACTGATGGAAGCCAGTTAAGTGCTTCTCAGAGTTATGCAGCTGTGATTAAAGGTATAGCTAGGGAGAACGGTTATTGGGGAAAGAAAATTTGAGAGAATATATACAATTAACTGAATAACCATACCTTATTAAAAAGACAGTTGAAGTCCACATGTACACATTCACCAGTGAAAGAATCAAAAAGAATGTTTTCACCATGACGGTCTCCAAGCCCCAGGATATAGCCAACCATCGACATGACTGCAATAGAACGGCAGTATGCAGATCTACTACTGTACCTAAAGAAATACAATGCCTGTCAAATACTTGTGCCAGGTTTAGTAAGAAAAGAAAAAATTTAAAAATAAACATTAAACTCTAACTAGGTAACTTGCCATGATGTAGGATCAGGAAATGTTCTCAGAAACCACTCATGAAAAACAGGAGGGTGCCTTGGCAGGAGTATGTCTTGGAATACTTTGAGTTTTTCAGATAAGGCTGCTGACTTTGGTAGCATACACTGGCGAAGCTCCTTTCCTGTCATATACACTCCTACAAAGCAGAATGATTTTAATTTTTCACACAGCCAAATGAGAAAAGAAGCAAAAATAATTTTTGTTAAAATATGAAAGGAAGTGTCAATTTTTACTCCAACTGAAAAGCAAGAATGGAAAAATACCAATCGTACATATAAATGGTTATAACTTGATAGCATAACAAAATAACAAACTACTGTTTTTCTGTAATATTTATCAAAAGTATAGCCTCTTATTGATGAAAATTAATGTAAACAAAAAACCCCTCCATTTTATGATCAAATAACTCCAGAATATAAAATTCAGAAAAATTCAGGTGTGAGTGATCACTCTGGACTGCGAAAATGCTACCATTCTTACTAAAATCATAGTAAGCTCTCGTGGTCAGGATGTTACTACACTGGGGTAAACCAAACTCCCAGTAAAAAGGACAAACTGGTCCTCTGGACTAATTTAAGGCTGGTCTATGAAATTCATGGATTGCCACTATTACTGTTATTTAAATCCAAATCTTATTCTATAGCCAGGTCTAACCTGGAACTTAGGAATTTAATTTGTAAACCAGGCAGTCCTTGAACTTTTAGTAATCCCTCCTCTTCATCCTGAGTGCTGAGTCTACAGGTCTGTGCCACTACACCCAAAATGTTCTTGACTCTTCTTTTTTGAGGCAGGGTCCCACTATGTTATTGTGGATAGCCTGGAACTCACCATGTAGACCAGTTGGACCTTAAACTCAAAGAGACTTGCAGGCCTCTCCTTCCTGAGTACTAGGATTAAAAGGTGTCCAACAATGCCTGGCGTGTAACTCATTTTTTTGAGGCAGGGCGTTACTATGTAGCTCTGGCTGTCCTAGAGCTCAGTATGTAGATCAGGCTGGACTCAAACTCATAGAAATCCACCTCCCAAGTGCTAGGAATGATGGCATGTGCCAACATTCCCACTTCTGGCATGTCACTAATTCTTAAAATAACCTTAGATTGAAAAATCATCTGGATACAAAAAATCTTATGGACAAGCCCATGGTTTGAGACTTGCAGCCTCATTCACTGAATAGTTCTACCATATTTATAAGATGGATTCTTAACATTTGATGGAGGTTTTCTCCGTCCAAGATGCTCGTTCACCATGTGAACTTAAACTAGTTATTTAGATAATGGGGCTTGTTAATAACAATGACATGATCTATATATACCATGCTTAGTATAATAACCATACTATAGTGATTTGTCAATGCAACTTGTTATAGCATTTCTTACAAAATTGTGTTAGTAGCTGGGGTGGCGGGACACAACTTTAATTCCAACACTTGGGAGGCAGAGACAGGAGAATCTCTGTGAGTGTGAGGCCAGCCTGGTCTACACAATAAGTTCCAGGATAGCCAGGGCTACATAGAGAGACTTTGTCTCAAAAAATAAAACAAACCCCCCAAAGTATGTTACAGAACATAACCTTATATGAAAATACAGTTTTCACAGTTAGGACCAGGTTAAGAAGAGTATATTAAGGTGGAATTAATTCAATAACCCAGTAATAGGTATTCTTTTTTTGTTTGATTTGTTTTGTTTTTCAAGATAGGTTTACTCTGTGTAGCCTTGGCTGTCCTGGACTTGCTTTATAGACCAGACTGGCCTCAAACTCTGCCTCTGCCTCCCAGAATACTGGTATTACAGGCATGCATTACCGTGCCCGGTTTAGTCTGGTATTTTTTAATTAATTTATTTGCTTTACATCTTGATCGTAGCCCCCTCCCTACTTTCTTGGTCCCACCATCTGTCCCTCTTTCCCTCTCCCCCTTCTTTTATTCCTCAGAAAAGGGGAGACTCCTCACCCACCAAAGCTGATCCAGTTGCATCAGGACTGGGCATGTCTTCTTCCCCTGTGGCCTGACAAGGCAGCCCTGCCAGGGGCAATGTTATCAGAAAGCAAGCTATAGGCCGGGCGTGGTGGTGCACACCTTTAATCTGAGCACTCAGGAGGCAGAGGCAGGTGGATCTCTGTGTTCAAGGCCAGCCTGGTCTACAAAGAGAGTTCCAGGACATCCAGGGCTATTATACAGGGAAACACTAACAACCCCCCCCCCCAAAAAAAAGTAGGCAACAGTATTCTTATAGTACAATTGTGCTAGGGAGTTATGCTACTAAGGAGATGCAGTCAGTGGATAAACTGCCGTGCTTTCAAGCATGAGGATCTGATTTTAAATCCTCAGAACTCACATAAAGCTAAATGTAAATGTACACACCTATCATCCCAGTCCTCCCAGAGCAAGATGGGAGGCAGAGACCAGACAATTTCTGGAAGCTCAAGGCCTGACCTCGGCAGTGACAAGAGATTCTGTCTTAAACAAGTTAAGGACTGATACCCAGGTCATCTCTGACCACCACATGCACACTGTAGGTCTGCCATACTTGCACAAATGAATAGGTATACACTGATTTTAAAAAGATAAAGATTAAATATATTGTATACATGTATGGAATTTTTAATGAATAAAAATTTTAAACTCTTTTAAAAAGCGGGGGTGTCATTTGGTGGATCATACCTTTAGTCTGAGCACTTTGGGAGGCAGAGGCAGATAGATCTCAGAGTTTGAAGCCATCCTAATCTATATGGTAAGAGCCTGTATCAAAAAGAAACAAAAACTACAACAAAAAATAGGTGTGTAATTACATATCAATTTGATCAGTTATTTTTTTCTATTATAATCACAATTAACAATTATCTCATAAAAATGATTTGAGGGCTGGGCGGTGGTGGTGCACGCCTTTAATCCCAGCACTTGGGAGGCAGAGGCAAGCATATCGTTGTGAGTTTGAGGCCAGCCTGGTCTACAAAACGGGTCCAGGACAGCCAAGGCTACACAGAGAAACCCTGTCTTGGGGGAGGGGGAAAAAAAGAGAAAGAATTTGATACCAGATATGACCTGTTTCTTAACGTACCTTTGCCTTAATTTTTTCTTTTTAAATTTCTGGGATATGATAGCACTCTGCAGCCATGGGAGACATGACCCTCCTACCCTGGCTTTCATGAATGCTGGGATTATTAGAACTTATTCATAATCATTGCCTATAACATCAGTTTCTATGGTGTTTGTTAGTAATATTCTAGTTCCTCAGTCCTGCATTTATTCATCCTAATTTTACTATAATAAAGACCGTTTTCTACTTACCTATTTATGAAAGTATTTGTTTACATAAATATGAATGTATATTTATTTTGTTTTATGGGTTATAATTAATTACTATCAACATCATTTTTGCTAAAGTTACCAAGTTAGGACAGCCTTCTAAGCCAACCAAATATTTTCATTTCTCTAACAGTGCAAAAACTAACTTTCATTATTCATAGGATATTTACTTAATTGTTAAAGGCACATGAAGTAATTTCAGAATTGCTAATGAATACTGCAGAAAAATAAATGTTCATTTTTTTTTTGTACACTACCTCAAAGGTTTTTCCCACTGAAAAAAACGATTCAAAGGAAGGAAGGGAAGAAAGAAGCCCTTATATGCTTTTATATATAGAATATAAATTTCACCAGGACTAAGTAAAATATATGCACTGACTGATAAAAACTATTACACACACTGGGTGGTGGCGGTGCACACTTTTAATACCAGCATTCAGGAGGCAGAGGCAGGCAGATCTCTGTGAGTTGGACCAGCCTGGTCTACAGAGTGAGTTCCAGGACAGCCAAGGCCACACACAGAGAAACTCTATCTTGAAAAACCAAAACCAAACCAAACCAAACCAAAATAACCACAACAACCCCCCATACAAAAAAGAAACCCTTATTATATATTTATTTCATATGTTTGTAGGTAACAACCCCGTGGTATATACTTCTATCATAAGACTGAATATAATACCCCGTTCTTTATATATTTTGGTCAGAATAGGTCTCAAGCCAGCAGTATTGTTCACCCATTCAATAATCCCACATTCATCGTTCAGTGGAATAACTGCGTATGTTCGGATATGAAGTTCTCTTCGACGTGATTCTGCATCTTTTCTTAAGCTCTAAGAAAAACAGATAGAAATGAAAAAAAAATAGAGTTAAATTCCTATTATGTCAAATATATCTAAATATTTTTCGTTTCCTAGGAAAAATGCAATCCTGTGATGAATAATTCTTAAAGTCAGAGGAGGGAACTAGGAGGTCATGTCCCTCATTCTACTTCTAAAACTTAAAATGTCTAGTGGAATATCTTTTTAATTCTTGATTATGAATGTAACAAAATGCCATATTTGAAAAGTAGTGTTTGTAACCATATTAAGAACAAATTACTAATGTTTTATTTTCTACTGCACTATGGATATCATTAATGTTAAGTACTTAAGCATAGAGACTGATGTTTAATTTTATCTAAAAACTGTAAGAATCCTTATTGTTACTTTAACTTTCTCTCTGAGAAAGTCATAAAAAAAATCATGCTAGTGGGGCTGGAGAGATGGCTCAGCAGTTAAGAGCACTCTTCTAGAGGTCCTGAGTTCAATTCCCAGCAACCACATGGTGGCTCACAACCATCTATAATGTGATCTGATGCCCTCTTCTGACATGCAGGTGTACATACATACATATACATAAAATAAATAAATTTAAAAAATCATACTAGCTATCTAAATAATTAACTAACTAATTAATTTTGAAACTGTTTGAAAGAAACTAAGCACATTTCTCTAATAATTAACCTATTCCTTTCAGAAACATGGTCAACCAACCAAAAAACATCATTTAAATCACGTCTGGCAGTATTTATCTGAAATCCAGCATTAAGAGGTGGAGGCAGGGCATCAGAACTTCGGGGTCATCTTTGCCTACACAGCCATATTCAAGGACAGTCTGGGATATCAAAATAAAAAATAAAAATAAAAAAGAACAAGAACAAAACAAAAACAAAAGACCCCCGCCCCACCGCCAACCAACAAAAATAAAAAACTTAAAACCTTTAAGAATAAGTAGTTGTCACCAATGCTAGGAAACTATGACAAAATCATGTACAAATTGGTATCTAACCTCTACAACCAGGGTACTTGGCTAACAAGAGGCCACATACCTTAACAGTAATAAAATGTATTACGACTAAGTTAACAAACTAAAGCCAGCCCATCTGACACTGAAATCAGAAAAACACTGAAGGAGTTTTGGTATTAATGGATTAATGGTTTGATCATCACGAAGTAACATTTATCCAAGTAACATTTTAAGTGATTCTCACCATATTGCTTTTGAAATTACCACCGAGTAGTAACTTTTAAATATATTTGGTTAATTAAACCAAGTGTAGAGTATATTGTATTTTGGGAAGAGGGGCAATGGAAGCTGGAGATTGAGCCCAGACCTCAGCATTCTTATGCAATATCCCCAGCCTATAACTGTTCATAAAAACAACACACACAAGCTTGATGGTACAGACTTATAGTCAAGCATTTAGAAGATGGAGGCAAGAGGATCAGAGGTTCAATATAGAGAGTTCAAGGCCAGCCTAGGCCATAAGAGAAGCTCCCCTCCCCACCTCGAAACCAAAGGCCCTTATCTGTTATTCTATCTTTTCTATGCTAATGAACAAACACTTACTCTGCTAGTTAAAGAGAAAGCAGTGAAATATGGGGAAAGTGTGACAAAAGGCCTGTAGAAAGATCAACAGAGTTCTGTCTTTCTAGAACATGGTTTAATTCTTTTTTTTTTTTTTTAATCAATGTAAAGAAATATGCTAGGGTTATAAATGTCTGGCTGAAGAATAATTCAAAATAGACAAGACTATATAATTACCTATTTATTTTGAGACTGGGTCTTACTTGTAAAACTTACTAATAAAAAACTGAATTCCATTAGTCCACAATCCTTTCTCAAGTCATTTTTGGTTTACATATCATGATGTATTTGACTTAAAAAACAAAAACAAAAACCAGAGATCGTTGGTTTCTGAATAGATAGAATTTTTATGTAAAGATGACGACTGCCATATTTATGACAAGGTCAAGAGTTTTTGTAGCCTAACTGTGCTTGAAACCTTCCTGCTTCAGTCTCCTAAGTGGTGCTACTACCATCACTCCTGTATAATACTTCTTGAGTTAGATTTCCCATATCTGTGCGAGTCAGATAGCAAGCACTTACCAACAGAATGAAAAATAAAAAATAAAAAGCTAATGATTACTTCTAAACAGTGAAGTCATAGGAAAACAGAACCTATTTTTTTTTTTTTTCAGCACTGAAACAGAAACCCTGAAGTCTAGATAAGGAGAAAGTGTCTTATACAGATCCAAGAAGCAGAAAATATTTTCTTTCATTAACGTCTTATATTCTTCTCTAAAAACAAAATCATAATTGTTAAAAGTTAACTGAAGTAGACAATTCCAATCTATGTATATACCCAAAAATCTGGTAGGAGGGACTTGAAAAAATATTGGTATACTGATTCCAAGTATCAGGTGGAAGAAATTCAAGCATTCATAATAGATCAGTAGATAAAGATGTAGAATTTTCTTTAATACAATGTTATTCAGTTTTAAATGGAAGGAAATTCTAAATCTTGAAGACAAACTGCTGAATGAAATAAGCCAAAAAGACCATTTATATGAGGTACCCAAAGTGGTGACATTAATGGAGGTAGAAAGTAGAATTATGCTGGCTACAGACTGGCTCGGGAGAAGTAGAGAGAATGCTTTAATAGATAGCTTCAATTTGGAATATTAATATAATATTTTTTAAAGGTATGGTTAGGATGATTGCAAAATAATACTATAACAATGAGATTTTTAAATCTAAAATGATAGCATTAAGGCTGGACAGATGACTTAGTGGGTAAGAGTACTTGCTGCTCTTTTTGAGGATTCAAATTCTGTCCTCAGTACCCATCTCAGGTGGCTCACAGCCATCTGTAACTCCAGCTCCAGGGAATCCCACGCCTCCGGACTTAGCAGGCACCTGTACTCATGTATTCATATATGCACGCACATATCCACATAATGAAAATAATATAACTAAATCCTCTAAAAAGCAAACTATTTCCAACCTTGTTAATCAAAGAATTGAATTCCATTAGTCTACAGTCTTTTCTCAAGTCATCTTTTGGTTTACACATCATGATGTAGAACTTTCCATCTGAGCCCTTTAATGAGATCTTCTTTGGTTTCTGGAGAGAAGAAAGAACTTCTACCTAAAAAATAATAAGTGTTGTATTTAAGACAAATCTGAAATTCTTTGTTAAATTTAGATATTACAAATATTAAATATGCATCATTATAATAAAAAAAGTGAGAGTATGTAGTAAACTTGTATTTAAAACGTTTCTTTTATTATAGTTACCTAGAAGCTAAAAAGAAGGTTGTTATGAATAGGGACGTAATTTTTCTTTCTTTCTTTTTTTTTCCCCCCAAGACAAGGTTTCACTGTATAGCCTTGGCTGTCTTGGACTAGGCCAGGCTGGCCTCAAACTCAAAGTGATCTGCCTCTGCCTCCCGAGTGCTGGGATTAACGGAGTGCACCACCACGTCTGGCCTGGGACATAATTTCTTAAACATTAGGAATGTATATGAAATTAAAAAAATATATATAAACCTAACTATGTCAGCAAAACAAACACTTACACAAGCATATTCAGAATGTCCTTTCAAAGCAGATACAATTTTGCATAATATTGAAAGGGCATTATTAAAATATATCATATAAATGTATAAAGCTTTCAAAGAATACATTTATTAATTGAAAGTAATTTGCTAGATGCTGGGCACATGCCTATAATCCCAGCACTTGGGGAGGCAGAGGCAGACAGATCTCTGTGAGTTCAGAGGCCAGGTTGGTCTGCTAAGAGAGTTCCAGGAGAGCCAGGGCTGTTACAAAAAGAAACCCTGTCTCAAAAAACAAAACAACAAAACAAAAACAAAAAACCCAAAGCAAACAAAAAAGAAACCCTGTCTCAAAAAACAAAACAACAAAACAAAAACAAAAAACCCAAAGCAAACAAAAAAGAAACCCTGCTTAAGTAAAAAAAACAAAACATGATTGTAATAATATATAATATAAATAGTTCTAAAAAAAAAGTTTTAAAATGTCCTAAGCCATATAAATTTAGGAATAAATACGGGGTTTTCAAAAGCTTTTCCCTATAAGAACTCTAGTACTATTTTCTTAAAATAAGCATACATTAAAGCCTGGTGTAGTTGCACACACCATTAATCTCAACACCTGGGAGACAAAGGCAGGCAGTTCTCTGTGAGTTCAAGGACAGCCTGGACTACAAAGAGAGTTCCAGGATAGCCATGGTTATCATACAGAGAAATCCTGTCTCAAAAAAACAAAACAAAAAATACAAACAAGCAAAAAACCATACATTTAAATCCTTGTTTCACAGGTGGGTGTGTGGAACAGAAGAAAAGGGTATGTGTTCCATCTCCTCTCTATTTTCTTTAAAGACAGCAGAAAATAAAGAAAACTAAAATTGTGAGAAATAGTCATAGTGAAATATGAGCATGTGAAAATCATAATTTTAGGTTGGTTATAATTCCTTATCACTTAACTTTATACCAAAGTACAAGACAATTTCATTTCTCTACATTTCTAGGGTTTTCTTTGTGAACAAACTCATTTAGATTTTCAGCTTATTTGAAGTTATAAATTAACTATATTTTAAAAGTTTTACTATGGTTATATAAAACTGAAGTTTACCACATCATCGAAGCCTGCAAGATAGGCCCAATGCCCAGGAAATGGGTCATGATTAGCATTGGCACCCAGAATTGATGGAAGAGTAGGTATCATAACCGACTGCAAAGGAATGAGGATTTGACTAAATGTTGAGTCTTCTACTAGCCTTTTCAGCATTTTAAAGTGAGTGCTCATGCTTAATGTGGAATTACTTCCATCAACCTGAAAAAACAAATAAATACTGTATTTCAATTTTTCCGTTTACTTTGAATTACAGAATTTTAATTATAATAACCATTTCACTTTTACAATTTCAATTGTTAAGCAGCATGCAATGTCCTGAGTATTTTTAATCATCTCATTTAATCCTCTTTTACCTCATAAACAACAGTTCCTCTATTATAGGAGTTTTTAATGACCAAAGGAGATAGTAGAAACCAGAGCTCTATTTACTATTAGACATAAGAAAATCTGTAAATAACTTTTTTGGGTTTTCAAATCTCATTCGGCAACAAAATGACACTGAATTTCTTAGTGTAAAGAAGAATGCTATGTGTGTTTGATTATGGGATAATCCAACAGATTATCATCAGTTACAATAGCCAATATAAAGTATGACTCCCTTTAAAACCAGAAAAAACTTGAATTCCTAATTGTAGTTTCAGATAAAGAACTAAGCACTTGAACATGCAAAGCACTTATAAGGCTAGTATCCAATGAATAAGTTTTTCCTAGCGTCAGGTACATCAGAGGTCAAGTAGAATTAATGGCAATAATGAAAGACTATCCTTTTGAGAACAGTGTATTCATGAAAGGGACAGAGCTCATGTATAAAGTGCTTGCCTGCTATGCATAAGGCCTTGGGTTCCATGCCCAACACTACAAAAAGGCAACCAGTTAATAACATAAACCCTCCATTCTCCTTCCTATCATATATGTAGCTTAACATACAAGTTTTTAAAGCTTAAGGATAAAGTAGTATAATCAGAGACTGCTTTAATGCATTTTAAATATATTTTTATGGTTGATTTAATATTTTTTACTTAAAATTATTGGCAACTATTAAAATATATTTTCAGAAAAATTCAGAAATGTAGAGCATATCAGGGAGAGGGACATATGCTATAAATTAAAAAAAAAAAAAAAAGACCAAACAGATTTAGCTGGGCAGTGGTGGCGCACACCTTTAATCCCAGCACTCAGGAGGATCTCTGTTAGTTCTAGGCCAGCCTAGTCTACAGAAAAAGTAACAGGACAGCCAGGGCTACACAGAGAAACCCTGTCTTGAAAAACCAAACTAAACAAAAAGAGAAAAACAGATTTATTAAGATAAATCATAGAGGTGTATCTCAGCAATAAAGCCCTATCTCTAGCACTATGAAGAAACAGGGGTGGGGGAGAAAAGATGCAAAGATACCTATTTAAAATATGCTATTTGACCTAATTTGATGTATGTATACTGATGTACTTAAAATCTTTAACATATACATATAATTTAACATAAACATATAAGCTCAAATTACATATAAGTTTCTATATGACATTATTTAACACTGGTTGATAAGTACTTAAGATCTGTGACAGTACCGATTTGTTGCACAATTCTAGTAGCTTGTCTGTTAGGCGAGTTGCATCTCCAACAAACTTTTCTAAAGATTTTTTCATATGGATAGCTTTGGTAAGAATTTCCTTGCATCTGTTCACACGCATGGGATAAGAAGACTGTCAATTAAAAAAAATGGTAAATACAATTGTAGATGTAGGCTCATTGGAAAGAATCAACTTAAGAGAATAATTATGATGTAAGTTTAAAATGATAAGCATCTAGGAAATCAATTCAATAACACCATCAAGAGTTGTAAAAGCTGGGCAGTGGTGGCGCACGCCTTTAATCAATCCTAGCACTTGGGAGGCAGAGGCAGATGGATTTCTGTGAGTTCAAGGCCAGCCTGGTCTACAAAGTAAGTCCAAGACAGCCACGGCTACACAAAGAAAACCTGTCTCAAAAAAAAAAAAAAAAAAAAAAAAGGGTCATAAGAATTTTTAATCTTATAACTAGTGAATTCCTTTGATGGGACCTATATTGAAGAAACAATCTGATATTTTGAGACATAGCATAAAAGAAAAAAGGAAAATAAAGCAAATGCCTTAATGATTTAAAGTTAAATCTATTTTATAATTTTATCTAATTATAAAAACATGACTTCAAAGAATATCATTTATCTAATGTTAGTTATTTAATAATCTAATATTTAAGTGAAAATATTAAATTGTCAATTCAATTAAAAATTTATTGGTAAAAAATGAGTAGAAAAATACACAAGCCGGGAGTGGTGGCACATGTCTTTAATCCCAGCACTCGGGAGGCAGAGACAGGAGATCTCTGTCAGTTCGAGGCCAGCCTGGTCCACAAAGTGAATCTAGGACAACTAAGGGTACATAGGGAAACCCTGTTTCGGAAAAAAAAGAAAAGAAAAGAAAAACACAAAACAAACAAACAAACCACAAAAGTTACAAGAGAATGCTATGAATAGTTTGAATTTTAATTTTCTTATTACCTTTATACTAGCTTTTCTACAAAATTTATCTACTAAATATACTAATCAATTTATATATACCCACTAATAACGTAGTCCTTACTTTAGTATTATATTTTCATGACTTTGGATTAAAACATGCAGGAAAAGTAAGTTAGCATAGGGCTGGAAAGATGGCTCAGAGATTACGTATTCAAGTCTTTAATCTTAACATACTGGTCACTTCATTCATACAGCAAGTATCTCAAAATATTTAATCAAGATGAATATTTTTTAAAATATTAAAAATTACTAGAGACTGAGCATGGTGGTGCACACCTTTAATTCCAGCACTTGAAAGGCAGAGGTGGGTGGATCTCTGTGAGTTCGAGGCTAGCCTGGTCTACAGAGTGAATCCAGGACAGCGAGGGCTATTACACAGAGAAAAACCTGTCTTGGAAAAAAACAAAAACAAAAAAACCCAACAACAATAAAAAAAATAAAAATTACTAACTTAATATAGGCCAGAACCCTGGAATTTGTATTTATATACTTGCTTTAAAAATACATGCCATAATAAGTGGTAGAAGACACTGTGGCGACTAGCTAATGTATTACCTTTGACACAGCAGTCATCATCCACATTGCTTGCTGAGGATAGGCCAGAAACACCTTGGCTATTATTTCCATCAAGACAACAAAAACTTCATCATGAGAATGACAAATTCGAGAGATCAACTGAGAAAAAGCAGTCAAAAACTGATATGGAGCTAACCGATTTGCATGCTCTGTTAGAACACTATTTATTTTAGCCAAATCATTTCTCATTTGTAGACGATCAGAACGGCCACCTACGAGTGGAAAATCAGTTCAAGACAGGAAAAACAAACAACATCAGTATATAAATTCATTTCACAGAAAATGTGATTAAAAACAGCTTTAAAAATATATTATCTGTATACCCACAGCTAGCTTTCAGTGAAAAGACTGTGTAAATAGGAAAGTTTTTAGGTCTAAGAGGCACTTGTTTTTATCATCTGTTTAGGTTTTAGGGTAAATTACATGCTTAAACCGACATCTTTCAAAGTATTAGGGTTATGAAGAAATGAAAAGACTACACTTTCCATTCCTGAATTGCAATTACTTTAAAAGTCTATAGCTTATCTTTCCCTATTTTTTCACATTTAATTTTATAAGATTTTTATTATTTTCTTTCTTGGTTTTTTGAGACAAGGTTTCTCTGTGTACCCTTGACTGTCCTGGACTCACTTTTGTAGACCAGGCTGGCCTCGAACTCACAGAGATCCCCCTGCCTCTGCCTCCCAAGTGCTGGGATTAATGGCATGCACCACCACCGCTTGGCTGATTTTTATTATTTTCCAGTGCGCGCGCGCGTGTGTAGCATGTACATATGACATGAGTGCTGGCACCTGTATAAGACAGCAGCTTTTAGTATCTCTGGAGCTGGAGCTGTAGGAAGTTGTAAACTGCTTAATATGGGCTCTGAAATTAAACTCAGGTCTTCTGCAAGGGCAGTATGTGCTTTAACTGCTGGGCCATCTTCCCAGCCTCGACAGTTTCTTACAACATTATAACATTTGAATTATCAAATTAATTACTGGGTTTTAGTAAGCAGGACTGTGATATCAAATGTTATTGTTATAGTTCTTCCTAGTGCCTTAAATTTTTTACATTAAGAGTCATACCTTTTTCAGCCAGGTGTGGTGGCACATGTCTTAAATCCCAGCACTCAGGAGGCAGAGGCAGGCGGATCGCTCAGTTAGAGGCCAGCCTGGTCTACAAAGTGAGTCCAGGACAGACAAGGCTACACAGAGAGACCCTATGTCTCGAAAAACCAAAAGTCATACCTTTTTCCCATTCATACGCCTTAGCACCAAAATCAAGCCATAGTGATAACATTCGTGGCATTGATTGATATATGAACTGATTTCCATACTGAAGAGACCTGAAAATATATCAACAAGAAATATGATTAGCACAGAGCTCTTCTGTAGGTTATATGAACTAGAATATAAAAGCTTAAACTACCACTTCAGTTATACTGGCTTCTGACAAAAGCTATGACATCATCTACTTATCCATCTGTCTGGCCTTGAACTCAGTTTGCAGCTGAGGATGAGAGCCCAAATGCTCTGCTTCTATCTCCTGGGTCAGAGAGCACAGGCACGGTGTGTATTTGGTGCTACGTATCAGACACACGGCTTCACGCGTGCTAAGCAAGCACCTGGCTATTGAGCTACATCTCTAGTCCCAAAACAATGGTGCTGCTGTTTCTTCCTCGTAGGTCATTGTCCCCTCTTTCATCTTTTCTTGCTAAAGTATTCAGTTAGCCTGCATAAAGAAATTATATATGTTTTATGTTAGTCAAAAGTCTTTTTAATACTTCCTTCAAACGGTCCAAAGAATGACTCCTGTACCTTCATTTGTGTTCCATGGGAGTGAGTTTAATGCTCAGGCATAATCATTCTATTTCTGGGAAATTACATTTCTACATTTTTCTTCAGTCCCCTGCCCCTTTACAGGTGATATGGAAGGAGATATATTTTTATAATCGTGAAGCCAGGAGCTGGAGTTTCTACCACAGACTTTCCCAAATTATACAACCTTTGATGTATCTGCTTCACTTCTGGTATGCTGCATGTGTATCTCCATCCATGCCCAGGGAAAAGTGTACATGCAAACTTCAACTACCACAAACTATGCAGTGGGTTTCGCAAACTTGGAGACACCACAGGGCTCAGCACATCTAGAGTATGACTAAGTGCATCGTAGAAAAACCAACTTCCTGATCCACATGATCTTTGCAATCATAATAACTCCCTTGCCAGGCAACTTATTTTTTATATTTGTATCATTTATTTTTATATCTGCACACAAGTTCTGTTACAAACTATTATTTAAATGTTTCTATATATTTAAGGTTTTGTTCCCTAATTAAACTGTTTTTCAGAACAAACATTTACACTAAAGCAGTAATAACAAAATTATTCAAGGTATATTGTTATTCAAATGAATATCTCAATACATAATTTTTATTCCTTTAAAAATATAAATATAGGAGCTGAAGCGATGGTACAGTGGTTAAGAGCACTTGTTGTTCTTGTGGAGGGCACAGGATCAATTTCCAGCACCCACATAGTGGTTTATTATCATTCATTACTCCAGTTTCCAGAGAATCTGATGCCCTCTTCTTACCATCATAGGCATGAAACAGACACATGGTACATATACATACATGCAGGCAAAACGCGCATAAAATAAATGAGGAAATCTAATTAAAGATTTTATTTATTGGATATGTGTGCTCTGCCTGCATGTACACCTGTATGACAGAAGTGGGCATTAGATTACATTATAGATGGTTGTAAGCTACCATGTGGTTGCCGGGAATTGAACTCAGGACCTCTGGAAGAGCAGACAGTGCTAGTAACTACTTAGCCATCTCTCCAGTACCCAGAGGAAATCTAATTTTACAAACTTTAAATACCAGCATTAAAAAATATCCAAAGTTTCAGTATCACAGGTGTATGATGTAGAAGCTGAGAGTAGTGCTACACACTTTCTAATCCCAACACAGGCAGACTGAGGGGCCAGCTTGGGCTATATAGGCAAGATCACACCACAAACAAACAAAATCACCAGAAAAAAAGAAAAAACCCCAATAACAATGAAAAACAAAGAAATGAATATAAAGTAGCCTTCCTTCTCTGAAGTGTAATTTAAGAAATGTAATAAGTACATTCCATACATGAAGGGGCCCGATATATACTAAAAGTAAAAATAAAAATATTTTAAAATTGTTTATTCTAGAAAAAAATACAATTACTAATTGTCTTGTTTCTGATCCCATTTCAAAATGTCAACAAGCCAGTAGTTCTCCTGTAATAACACAGCCATTAAGAAAACCACTAATATTTATAGTTACTAGTAACTACAAGTATGGAAACAAATTAATGAATTTGAGTTTAGATCTTACAAAATAAAATTTTGAATCAGGAGAATGAAATTTAGCTAAATGTTATTCAAATGTGGATATATAAATACTGCTTTAATTACTGAAAAATAAATATTTAACTGAGAAATGACAAAACCTAAAAAGTAAGAAATTTTAATAAAGTTATTGCTGTTAAGTCAGAATCTTTTACTAGAAAGTAATAGCACATGAATACAAGAACTATGAAATGTCATTATTCCTAAATTAATAATTTACCAAATATAAATACTAAGCATGACTATATATATTCATACATATGTATACATATATGAATACAATGCATATATGTATTGGCATCTGAAACAGAAAGTTAAATTCCAAGCATGGCAAGAGGATCAGGAAGGTCAGTCCAGACTTAGCTACATAGGGAGTTTGAGGCTAGCCTGGACCCCATAAGACTGCAACTCACAAAACAAAACGAAATGTTGTATTCTATCCTCTGCCTAGTTCAAGGGCAGGCTCCTGCCAGGTGATGCACATCTGTAACCCAGCACTGAGGACACTGAAAGGAGTAGGAGTTCAATAAGGAACTGAGCTATAGATTGAGACTCAATCTCTAAAATGTAAAATCAAAATAAGGAGGGGGGGGGGCAAGATTCTTTATTTGGTATAACTTCAAAATAATGTACTTATTTGTTTTATAGGATTTGAGTAGGAGAATATTCTTAACTACTATTACATTTAACAATTAAACATATTAAGTTTAAGGTCTTCTGAAAGATTGTACATGGTGATTCTAGGGATGACTGTCATAGTCTCCTGAGTATTAAGATTATGGGTATTGGCCACCATGTCTAGAAAATGGCAGATTAAAATTTTTTTGCTGGGTGTGATGGCACATGCCTTTAATCCCAGCACTTGAGAGACAGAGGCAGGCAGATCATTGTGAGTTTGAGGCCAGGCTGGTCTACAAAGCAAGTCTAGGACAGCCAAGGCTACACAGAGAAACTCTGTCTTGAAAAAGCAACAACAGGGGCTGGAGAGATGGCCCAGCGGTTAAGAGCACTGGCTGTTCTTCCAGAGGTCCTGAGTTCAATTGCCAGCAACCACATGGTGACTCACAATCATCTATAATGTGATCTAATACCCTCTTCTGGCCTGCAGGCATACATGCAGGCAGAGCACTGAATATGTAATAAATAAATAAATCTTTAAAATAAAAAAAAAAAATTAAAAAAAAAAAAGAAAGAAAGAAGAAAAATTTAAAAACATGATAGGCAAGTGTTCTACTATTGAGTTATATCTACAGTCTAGTACTGTTGATTATCTAAAATTTTACACACACACACACACACACACACACACACACACAATTTTCTCTACCTAAAGAAAAAAACTGAATGAAGAAAAATATTCTGGGACTGGAGTCATAGCTCAGCTCTAGCTGTTCTTACAGAAGACCCAGGTTAAGTTCCCAGCACCCACAAAGCAGTTCACAACTGTAACCCAGTTCCATGGTATCTGATGCCCTCTTCTGGCTTTCAAAAGTACTACACATGCACATGGTAAACTTACATATATGTAAGCAAGTACGCAAACACTCACATACATAAAATAAAGGTAAATTAAACATAGAAAGAAAAAAAAATTCTCTCTCAATTAAGCTGTAGAATAAACCCAAGCATGGTAAAACAGAAAACAATCTGAATATGCTATGATATGCGATAATATTCATCCACATTTAATCTCAAATATAGAGTTCTCATACTTACCTTCCAAAATGCAGGACTATATACCGGATGAGATCACCTTGCTTTTCCATTTTGTTATCTGTTACCATGGGCATCAGTTTGTCATAGTACTTGGCAAGGTAGAAATGCCCATCTTCCCACTCTGGCAAAAACAAGGTCACATCCTATGGAAAAGACATAGGATACATACATATCTAAGCAAATCTCATCCTAGGCTGGGGCATAAAGTACTAATAGGTGATTAAACATCAAAAGTATGCAGCACATAGCAAATTCAAGCTGCTGCGTGTAACTGGCTTCATACGTAGTGTTCCATCAGAACAATAAGCTCAAATGTGTGATGCTGATAAATATCCTTGCCAGGTGTGGCAGACAACACCTGTAATCTTAGCACTCAGGAAGCTAAGGCAGCACGATTTCAGTAAGTATGAGACAAACCTGAGATACATATACAAGGTGAGTTCCACTTTTCTGAGGTATAATTTTCGTATAAACTATGTACCCTGAGTATATAAGCTTTTGACAAATATCTGTGGAGTAATGACGCCAATCAAAAAACTATTACTATCAATATATGTTACTTTTACTTACTCTGGTATGACATAATAAATGCACACATCTCACCCCTCTTCTTTCATTAACCATGTCTTTGATATACACGTGCATGGTTACATGCACCAAAAGCTCATTTCTCTTTTTTTGGAGACATGATTTCATTATACAACCCAGGCTGACCTTGAACTCACCATCCTTCTACTTCTACTTTCTGGATGCTGGCATTACAGGTGTGTGTACCACTATAGCCCACACACAAGAATTCATTTTAGATAGTTGTGGAATAGTATTCTATCATATGACCACACCATGGTTTTGCTTAGTCATCTTTCTGCGGTAGATTAGATGGCCTATTTTGTTTTTGTGAATAAAGTTACAGTAGCTATCTTATGTAACTGGTTTTAGGGCTGCATACCTAGAAGTAGAATGACTAGATATATCACAGGCATATGCTAAATTTTATACTGCTACCAGCCGTGAGGAGGTATCTAGTTGTCATAATAATAAGTTTGCTAGTTTTTACACTAGCAACATCCCCAGCTCCAAAATCATATCTTTAAAGTGTACACACACACACACACACACACACACACACACACACACACACACACACACCCCGAGTCAAAGCTCGAAAACCATCACTGTTACTAAACATTATAGAACATTGTCATCATCACTTCAAAACAAAACCCTCTACTCATTAGTTATCAATCCCCATCCCTAACCCTTGGCTTTGAAAAGTCCTAGTTACTTTTAAATTTCCATCTCAGTTTTTCTTCATACATCACTGGAAGGTTTCATATTTTTCTTATCTTTATTAAATTTTAATACCTCATAGAGAAGTTATATCATTTTTATAAAGAAATTCCATGGGCAGGGGATGTTGCTCAGCTGGTAGTGTTTGCCTAACATGGACAAGGTTCTGAGTTGAAGTCTCAGCTGTGGATTAAGCTGGGTGTGGTGGTGCACACCTCTAACCCTAGCACTGAGGGAAGGGAGGCAGTAGGATCAGAGTTCCAAGGTCATCTTTGACTACAAAGCAAGGTCTAAACCACTGAGACCTACCTAAAAAACATTAGGCTCAGATATGGTTAACTTTGTATAGAAAGATAAGAATATTACCGTCGTGAATAGACGAGGTTGTAGCACAGTGCCTATTCTATTTCAGGATTTCACAGTTGGTTTCAGAAGTAGATTTACTGTGCAATTATTTCTAACTTGGGGGTCATAGTTTCATGTAATATTCATTTGTGGTAATTCCATATACTTATGATTCTTATTTTATAAAAAAGTTTTCTGGAGTACTATTACACACATGTACTTCAATATAGACTTTAAAAAATCATTTACCCCATTAAAAAAACCAAATGGTTTACATTACATATATACTTACCTTATATTTTTTCATAACTGCATTGCTTTCAAAGTTAGCTGTTTCTTCCATAAACCGGCCAACTAGCAGCGTGGCTCGACCATGGATTAACATGTGCTTACTCTCAGTTGGGGATTTATTTTCAGGAAAACATAATTCAACACCTTTTTGAAGGACAATAAGTGCCTGGTGAACATCACCCTAAAAGGAATCAGGCAATTAATAAATCTTTAAGAGTATTTATTTTTGCACCAACCAAGGACAATACATGCAGTATACACTGAACCCCTACTCAGATCTAACCAATGGGCAGGACATTCTCTACAGTTTGGGTGGAGAGCAGTGACTGACTATGACATGAACTCTGGTGCCCATATGTGACCACTTCTCTTTGGTGGGGAGGCCTGCTGGCACTCAGAGAAAGGATAAGCAGGCTACCAAGATGAGACTTGATAGGCTGTGGCCATATAGTGGAGGAGGTCCCCTTCTGTCACAGACCTAGGGGAGGGGAATAAGGTGAGAGGGAGGGAGGAAGGGAGGAACAGGAGTATACAAATGAGGGGATAACAATTGAGATATAATCTGAATATATTCATTAAATATAAAAAAAGAATATATTCTTATCCAGGCTATGTTGGCAAATGCCTTTAATCCCAGCACTCAGGAGCCAGAGGCAGGTGGATCTCTGAGTTTGAGGTCACCAGTGCTACACAGAGAAACCTTGTCTCAACAAAGTTATTGTAAATTCAAGTTTATCTGTCCCTCCTTCTTAAAGTTCTAAGGAAGCATTGACGCAGTTTGCATAGAACCCTTTAATCATTCATCTGTTTACTCATCCACTTTAAAGTACAAGGAACTGACTATATTTGTAGATGTTTTGGAACACCAACGATCCATAAATTAAAATCTCTGGCTTAAAAGTTCATAGTTAATTGGATATGATGCTATATGTCTATATTTTTACCACTCAGAAGATGCAGGCAGGAGGATCACAAGTTCAAGGTCAGCCTTGGCTACAGTTAGATTTTGTCTCAACAAAACCAAACCAAACCAAGCAAACAAACAAAAATAATAAAAGACATTCACAATCAACTGAAGAACCAAACCTGGCAAAACATCAATACATTTAAGTGTTATATAAACACAGGTAGGTATTTTAAGGGATAGAGAAAGGAGTTCCCAAAAATCTATCTAAAGATACAGGAAAATGGGCTGGAGAGATGGCTCTGCAGTTAAGAGCACTGTCTGCTCTTCCAGAGGCCCTGAGTTCAATCCCTGGCAACCACATGGTGGCTCACAACCATCACAACTATAATTGATCTGATGGTCTATTCTGGCATGTGGGTATACATACAGATAGAGCACTCACATGCATAAAATACATTTTAAAAAAAGATACAGAAAATAAAAGAGACCAGTAAGCCAGGCAGTGGTGGCGTACACTTTTAATCCCAGCACTCAGGAAGCAGAAGCTGGCAAATTGGATCTCTGTGAGGTTGATGCCAGCCTGGTCTACAGAGCTAATTCCAGGATGGCCAAAGCTACACAAAGAAAAAAGTCTGATTTTTGATCTTAAATGGAAAAAAAATCTGAATTTGGTCTTAATGAGTAGAAAATATTCTGCCACATAATTTAGTAAGTGGCATTTTAGTTAGATTGTATTCTATGTACAAGTGTGGGCCTAAGTGTGTGTATGTGGTACATATGTGCAGGCGTACTCAAAGGCCAGAAGAGGGTATCAGATCCCCTGGAACTGGAATTACAGGTGGTTTCAAATCACCTGATGTGGATGCTGGCAAGATGTGGTTCCTCTGCAAGAGGAACAAATATTCTCAATGACTAGCCATCTCTCCAGCCCCAGAAACACTTAATTTTTAATTCTAGCACTTAAGGGTTTAGAATGAGGTCAGTATATGACTCTGGCTGGCATAGAATTCTTTATCTCGATCAGGCTGCCCTTGATTTATGGTGATCCTCTTGTTGCTCTTATCCTGAGTACTATGGTTGTAGGCCTGTACTACCACACCAGGCAGAAACAATACTTTAAATTATAATCTATGATGAAGCAGGGGCTGATAAACAGAGGTCAGCCACGTTCCCAGTCTACATACTGATAAAAGTGAAAACCTGATACTCATTACCATGCAAATTCCCATTATCTGCAAGAAGTATGTTCCAAGACCACCAGTGTGTGCCTCAAACTGTAAACAGTAAAAACCCTATAGGTACTAGGTTTTTTTCTCAAACATACACCTACAGTAAAGTTGAATGTATGAATAAGGCACAATTAGAGATTGAGAACAATCACTACTAATAAAACACCATTTAAATAAACACTGTAGTGATAAATTTAAATTTTATGGGCTATTTCTGGCATTTTCCATTGAATATTTTCAGCCATAGGTTGACCTCATGTTACCGAAAGCAGGGAAACAAAGTTAAAGAGGGGTACTAATTTAACACTGTTGCTGAGCTTCAGGGTTTGGTATATTAAATACACTTCTGACCTTAAGTTATTTTCAATTTACAGTGAGCTTATTGGGAAGCAGTCCCAATATAAGTTGAACAGCAACCAGCAGTCTCACTGTAGGCGAGGCTTAAATAAAGCATTTGTGAGACAGGGACAAACGAAACTAAAGAGATAGGACAGCACCCAGCCAGAAATGCTGTGTACTTCCCAGAGTTCAGACTTAATCTAAAATGTATAAAGACTATTATGAAGGATTTACTCTTCTGAAGAAGCAGTATGTTTCAATGTGTATGTTGGAAAGGTCACTACAGTAATATAAAAAAAAGAAACTGTGAGAACCTTAAGAAGGTTGTTGGAGCCAAGTGTGGTGGCACATGAATTTTGCTTTTGTTTTTTGAGACAGGTTTTCTCTGTGTAGCCTTGGTTGTCCTATACTCACTTTGTACACCAGGCTGGCCTCCAACTCACAGTGATCTGCTGCCTCTGCCTCCCGAGGGCACATGCCTTTAATCTCCGCACTCAGGAGGCAGAGGTAGGGGGATCTTGGTGAGTTCCAGGACAGCCCGGTCTACAAAGTGAGTCTAAGACAGGGCTGTTACACAGAGAAACTCTGTCTCGAAAAACCAGAAAAACAAAAAAGGAAGGTTGTTGGATATTGTTAGATGCTGAAAATAATGGCATGAATTAAAATAGGAGGAAAAAAGAGAGATGATTAAAAAAACATTTCTAAAATAAAAGAGCAAAGATTTAGCCTAAAATTGAGTGTATAAAGTGAGAGTGGGAAAAAGTTTAAGATAAAAGCTCAGATTTGTTTCAGATAAGGGGATGGAAGTGAGGCTTGTTCAGAAAAATAAGCAGCGTGAGAAGAAAAATAGGTATTATTAAATAATGAATTCCATTCCAAGCATACTAAGTTGAGGAATACAATAACACTCGCCAGTATCATCTAACACAGGCTTAATAACCACTTTCCCCATTGGTCTGGGAAATACCTTCTCTGTCCTCTCTTAGTCACCACCAAGTTTCTACAATCACATATAGCGTCACCCAGAGCTACAAAATGTTAACTACAAAACATGCTCTGTCTACTATCAACTCTAAAAGTGTCTATTATTTAAATATGAGACATAAGGTTAGTAAGTAGTTCATATACTTAAAAGCTCTCATTTCTATTGCTGGAATCTGCGGGCTGCTGGGATTGTCTGTTCTGAAGCTAAGCCCTTCCTGACAGGTGGTGACAGAAGTACATCTTGACAGTAACACTGGCAAGTCCACACACAAGTGTTTCCCAAAGCCATTAAGTAAGAAAGTTTTACAATCATTTATGAAGTACATACTGAGAACCTATTACATCTACCCTATATACTTACAAAAAGTAAAATATAGTAATAATTGTTCATTTTCCCCAGAAATATGTAGGACAGATGAAAACTCAGAGAACTTTACCATAAGACTTAAAAAATAGGAAGATGTTTTATTTGAGGACTTCAGAATACAAGAAACAGTCTTCCTTCCTAGACTATTGTAGAGAATGAAGAAAATTGACAGAAAAAATAGAGTTCTGAATTTGGACTAATGGCTTTCCCAGTTGGACACTGGTAGACATGTGTAATTCCAACAGTACATTTTGTGATGAGTTTCCCTTGGCCAGTACCTTGGACCACAGCCACTTTGCCCTTTCCACATACAGTTCGGCAAGTCGTGATTCTCCTGCGTTAAGAAGAGCATTGTAGGCTGTCTGATGGTGCCCAGCCTTTCTAGCTACCCTGGCACTCTGTAGCCAGCATTCTCCAACCATTTCATTGTAATCCGGCCTAAAAAAACATACCAAAACACAGGTGAAAAATAGCATTTATGAGTATACTCAATAACTTAAAACAGCTCTTCCCAACACAGAACCTTCCCAGTGTACTATTTCAGTGTTTACTTTGTAAAGCAACAATAAACAAACTGTTCCACTTGGGTCTTATAAGTCTATCTAGGCTTTATTCTTGTTGCTTTCTTTTTTTTTTTGAATTTAGATTCAAACCCAAAGATAATTGACACATGATACTTTACTTAGATATATTGCAGCATACGATATGTGTTGATATTCATCTCCCAAAGTGTTACTTACATTTAAAAAATTTAAAAGATAAACACACACACATACACAATGAAAGTCTTCTATGAAGGTTCACTGGATATCTAAGAAGTACCTCCTGTGTCACCTGCTTGAGTACTGAGATTATAGTCATAAAACATCTCATGCTTAGCTATAAAATTGATTCTTTATAAAGATTTCCCTAAGGGCTGGAGAGATGGCTCAGAGGGTAAGAGCACTGTCTGTTCTTCCAAAGGTCCTGAGTTCAATTCCCAGCAACTATGCGGTGGTTCACAAGCATCTACAATGAGTTCTGGTGTGCAGGCACACATGTAATAGTATATAAAAAAATAAATAAATCTTTAAAAATTTTTCTTTAAACATCTTAATATTTCACTTTACCTTAAAATTTTTTACTTACTTATTTTATGTGTATAAATATTTTGCCTGTGTGTACGTATGTGCACTATATGTGTGCCTGGTGCCCATAGGGCCCAGAAGAGGGTCTCAGATCCCTCCGAACTGCTGTTACAAATGGTTGTGAGCCACCATGTGGGTGTCTGGAATCTAACCCTGACCTTCTGAAAGAGTAGCAAGTATTTAACCACTGACTGAGCCATCTCTACAGCCCTTTGTAAAAATGATTATTATGATCTTGGTTTTTTTCAACTATGTAATAAATTCCTAAGAACTGAAAATAGGAAATGCAGATGTAGAAAGAAAAATACTCCCAAGAAAGTATGAACATGATACTAAATTCAAGACAATTGACTTAAAAAAAAAGTAGTATGAACAACCTTTTGTTGAGGCTTAATAAAGCCCTTCGTAAGGCCAGGATAGGCTCCTTGGCCCTATAGGAATTCTGGGTCATTTCCAGCCGAGCTGCCCAATTCAGAGAGTCTTCATTACAACTGTCATCTGGAGATTTGTGAAAAAGTGGTTTGATGCTGTGCTCTAACTCACACAACATGTGTAATCTGAAGATAGACAGAACACGTTAAAATATTACCATAGTTAGTCTTATTAATCTCACATAAGAAGTATACATATTAGATCAGCTATGAAAAACCAAACTTTTTTCCTGCAATATAAACAGCAATATTTATATAACTTAAATTAAGTGTAAACAACAATTTATTCATGTTAAAATATTCAGTGCCTTGATGTCATCCCTGAATTCTTGTGAATTAACCTGAAGGATATGTAAAAACTAAATACAAATGTGTGAGAAGAAAACTTTACTGTCAGCCAGGTAGTGAGTCACCTGCCTTTAATCCCAGCACTCGGGAAGCAGAGGCAGGCAGATCTCTGTGAGTTTGAGGCCAGCCTTGTCTATAAAGAGAATCCAGGACAGCCAGGACTATAAGAGAAACCCTACCTCAAAAAACAAAACAAAACAAAACAAGACCTCAACAACAACAACAAAAAACTTTACTGCCAACGTGTAAATAAAAGTTATTCATTATAAATGAATATGAAATATATATATATATAATACTGATATTAATGAGGGCCTAATATAGTTCATTTTTTCCTAGGTGATAGAAGTCATGATATAGTCACATCATCTCTTGCATTTTTATAATAGTGTCTATGACTCAGTATTGAAGGTACACACACACACACACACACACACACACACACACACAAAAGTACCTGAGTAGCTACTGAATGAAATTAAATTGAGTGAGCCAATATCTGGCTTCACTATGATATTACTGAAGAAGATCATGCAAAATAGAGTAAATTCTAGTAAGAAACTGCATTTGGCATTTAAACTTTGTACTCCTATGATAGCATTTTCTTTTTTTTTTTTAACCATTTTTTCCTCAGGTGAATAAGTAGACTTAAAGAAGACTATGCTAAGATATTTAAAAAACAATGAAAGAGTCAATTTGTGTTAAGCAGCACACCAAAAATAAAGCTGGGTATGATGGTACATGCCTTTAATCACAGCACTCAGGAGGCAGAAGCAGGTGGACTGCTGTGAGTTAAATGCCAGCCTGGACTACAAAGCTAGTCCAAGACAGCCAGGGCTATACAGTGAAACCCTGTCTTGAAAAACCAAGGGGTGGATTGGTAAAAAGTCCTAGGTGAAATATATAAATAAGGAATGTAAAAGTGGTATCCTCAAAATACCTCACAATGAATTCATATCCTCGTTGGTAGGAGCCTCTTTCGAAGCTTGCTGCTGAGAGAGGTACAATTTGTTCTGCTCTCACTAGTTTCAATGTGTCATAGAAAGCTGCAGTGTCTCTTTTTTTAGCTGATAAGAGTAACTGTCCTAGTCTGACACTCCACGTTGTGGATTTCCCATCTGAAAAACAAGTCAAGAAATGTGATGAGTGGGTCCAAAAGCCAGCTTTGTTGCATTTTATAAGATGGTCAGAAGAAATAATGAACAGACGGTTCTGTTCTATATCAAACAACTAAATAGGCATTCATAAAACAGACCAGATTAAATGTGAATGCTGTTAAACTATCAAAACTAGAATATTTATTGCAACTTAATGCTGCTAGCACTTTAGGAAGTAACTTTACCTGTTGCCAAATAATTTTCTACCAAATCCCACTGCGACAGTTTCCAAGCTGCTTCTACTCTGTATGTGTTTAATTCATCTGTCCATTCAGACCTATTAAGAGAAATGCATATCAGCTACATTTTAATCTATTTATAATTAAAGCAGCATTTGCACATTTTTGTTATATTTACTTTTTAACATATGTCTATATTATTACACATAAATAAAATAAACTATATGAAGCAGGAAGGACCATGAAACAATCAGTAATTATATAACTGTTACACTGATAGTGATTTGGCTATTTGTATTTGGCAAACCTGAATTAAACATCTTTCCTATCTTGTTGAGTCTAAAATTCTGAACGAAAATCTGTATCTATCATATTTCATCTCTATTAACTTAAAACATCTGTCTATATCTAAAAATATCTTAACCACTAACCAGCTAAGCTTAATTGTAAGATTAAACTCTCTGGTCTTCAACCCCATCAGAGACTTGAGAAGTAATAAAACTTAATTACCTGAGTGAACTGGAAGTGCAGGTTAGCAACTTCCAAAACAAAAAAATGACAGAGACACCCAACACTCTGTTCATCATCTTCAGCCTTCTGACCCAATATAGCTGGCAGACATATCTTTGAGGCAGAAATTATTGAGGACTTGTTTACCCTGTCTTGGCAGAGTTTGGCCATCAACTCTGCCTATGTCCAAGCTTTTGTATTTTTATAGGTTTAAACACTACTTATTTATTGCTCTCTGGTATTTATATTATATTTCATAGTTTGATACCAAAGAATTGCCCAAAACAACCATGAAAATTTTATTCTTTTATTGCTGAAGAACATTTTCCACTAAGGTTTAAAAGCTTTTAAAAATTGAGCTGGGGCACATGCCTGTAATCCCAGCACTCGGGGAGGCAGAGGCAGGCCTATCTCTGTGAGTTTGAGGCCAGCCTGGTCTACAAAGCAAGGCCAAGACAGTCAAGACTACACAGAGAAACCTTGTCTCAGAAAGAAAATTTTTTGAGCTGCGCAGGATGGCACACACCTTTAATCCCAGTACACACCTTTAATCCTAGCACTCAGGGAGGCAGGGACAGTTTTATCTCTGTGAGTTTGAGTTTGGTCAGGAATATATAGTAAGACTCTGTTACAAACAAAACAAAACAAAACAAAACAAAAAACAACCAAACAAAACTCCGCAAAGAAACCTATTTGTTTACTCATATATTCATCCACCCATCCACCCACCCATCCTCCCACCCATCCATCCATCTATCCACCCATCCATCCATCCACCCATCTATCCACCCATCCATCCATCTACCCATCCATCCATCTACCCACCCACCCATCCATCCATCCACCCATCCACCCACCCACCCACCCATCCATCCATCCACCCATCTACCCATCCATCCATCTACCCATCCATCCATCCACCCATCCATCCATCCACCCACCCATCCATCCATCCACCCATCCATCCATCCACCCACCCATCCATCCACCCACCCATCCATCCATCCACCCATCCATCCATCCACCCATCCATCCATCCGTTTTGTGTGTATATGTATATATGTCACAGAGTACCCATCCTCACGGTCTGTCTGTCTGTCTGTCTGTCTGCCTGCCTGCCTACCTATCTATTTTGTGTGCATCTGCATATGTGCCACAGGGCATCCATGAAGGTAAAAAAATAAGTTGCTGGAGGCAGTTCTCTCCTTCTATCATGTGGGTCACTGAGACTCAACCCAGCTCAGTGAAATTCAGCAGCAGATGCCTTTACCCCAATAAGCATTCTGCTGGCTCCATTAATTACTTCTGATAGATATGTTTACAAATGACATTTTGTGAGAAAATGTATTATGGAATATATTAGAGGAGAGTTAATTCCCCAATAATAGCACAGTTCTTTAAAAAATTATTTTTGTGTGTAACATAAAGTAAGATCATGGAAGAAAGAATACAGAGAAAAGCACTTCTTAAAAACCTGGGATTTTTGGTATGGGTCATAGTGTGGGAACTGGACAAGGGCTAGCTTCCCTGAGCAGAAGCCCTCTCCCTGCCCTATGTTTAATCAGCTTGAAGTCAACTTCCCTGGGAACTAGACAAGGGGCTCACTTCCCTGAGATCCAAACAAAAGCTCACCTTATCAGATTAGGGCCAGCTTCCACTTACCCAACTGTGTGGGAGACCGCAGTGTAACAGCTACAGCAGATGAAAAATTTAAATAAAAGTCCCCCTGCAGCTGGGCAGTAGTGGCGCACACCTTTAATCCCAGCATTTGGGAGGCAGAGGCAGGTGGTTTGATGTGAGTTCGAGGCCAGACTGGTCTACAAAGGGAGTCCAGGAAAATCAAGGCTACACAGAGAAACCCTGTCTCAAAAAGCAAAAACAAAAACAAAAGAGTCCTTCTGCAGCATGACTCAAAGCTCCTCTGCCCTATACCTTATCAATTAAGGCCAACTTCCCCTAAGCCCCTTACCCAATTATGTGATGCAAGGCTGGGAAAGACTTGCTTGCGGTTTCTGCCTTTAAAAACCTTGTATTCTAAGGAATCAAGGCTGCCCACCTTCCTCAACCTCTGGAGAACAGACAATCCTTGCTCCGGAGCAAGATCAATAAAAAAGACCCTGTGTACATTGCATCTGACTGGTCTCTGGTAGTCTGTGAAGTTTCGTGACTTGGGCATTACAATGGTCAGTTGGGGCCTGCCTAGGATACCCAATAGAAGGATTTAAGAAAGTTACTTACAACATGCGGGGGAAAAAAAAAATCAGCTGTCTAACTCTGTGTGTGTTTTCTTAACCTATTTTTCAGTTATTTAGAAAATTTTGACTTGTAAAATCAGTAATAATCCCCTTCTCTCTCCCTCCCTCTCTGTCCCCCATCCCCCAATCTGACTGTTTCTCTCTCTCTCTCTCTCTCTCTCTCTCTCTCTCTTATTTTGAAGACAGGGTTTCTCTGTGTATCCTTGGCTGTACTAGACTTGCTTTGTAGACCAGGCTGGCCCCCAACTCAGAGATCAGCCTGCTTCTGCCTCCCTGAATGCTGGGATTACAGGCATGCGCCTGGCTTCTGTCTGTCCTTAAAAGGTGCTCTTATTATGTTAGCAAGATGGTCCCAAATTCCTGGGCTTATTATGCCATTTTTTTGTCTCAACCTCCTAAGGAACTGTAATACAGGTACATGCTGTGGTCCTTGTTCTGTAGTTGTCAATTGACACAACTGATAACAAGGAACCTCAAATGAAGAACTGCCTCCGTGGACTGGCTTGTGGGCCATGTCTGTAGGGCATTTTCTTGATTGCACTATGAGTGGTACCATCCCTGGGCAGGTGGGCCTGCTCAGCATAAGAAATGTAGCTGAATGTGAGACTGATAGTAAGCTGATAAACAGTGCTCCCCCATGGTCTCTTTTATTCTTTCTTGAAGCTCTGGCCTTGGCTGCCCTTGATGGACTATAACTGGTAAGCCAAAATAAAAACCCTCTCCTTTCCAAGTTGGTTTTGGTCAGTGTTTTATCATAGCACCGGAGAAACAAACTAGAATAGCCACCCATACCCAATTAATGGGCTATTTTCCTCTAAGGATTCTATTTAGAGGACAGTAGGATGAAAAGTGATACTTTTGATTATGACTGCATAGAAGCAACTAGCCTTTCTTTTTTTAAATCATACAATTTGAATATTGGCTATAAGCTAGATTCTCCACAATTCTCCAGAATATAGCATATAGCCAATACTCAAATTATATAATTAAAAAATGATGATTCCTTATCTAATAACATCACACAAAGGCACATATATAACCATAATCATTAAAAAAAAGAAAAAAAGAAAAAAAAATGAACAAAATAACAGAGGCTGGGTTAGGACCAATATCCTTAAATGCCTTCCTTGTTTTTTTTGTTTTGTTTTGTTTTTAAATAGCAAAACCACAAAATATTACAAATAACCTAGTAATTATTAGTTTTAAAGGTCTATAAATAAGGGCTGGGATTTAAGCGCCTAGCACGCACAATACCCTAGGTTCATATAAACCCATTATGGTGCTGCATAGTCATATTCCTAGAATTTGGGAGATGAAACCAGGAAGATCACAAGTTTAGGTAGTCTGAGGCTACACAGTGAACTTGAGACCAGCAGGGCTACATGAGACCTTGTTGAAAAACATCCCTTCTGCAAAGCCTAAATACACTAAGCATACTTTGATCTATAAATATTAGTGTTACCAAAACCAATGTAGAACAAGGCTAAGAGCAAGGTAACAAACATTTAAAATTTAAAAGTCTAACTGAAAATAATTTCAAAAGCATAGCATCAAATGCCAAAGTATCAAGATTTCAGGATTAAGAATATGATTATTATTAGATTATCAGAAATGTGTCATCCCAAGTCTTATACCAAAAGTACAAATGGGAGGACTACTATTAGAAATTTATTAATATAAATTAAATAAATTGAATTGAATTAGTATAGGTTAAGTAGAGAAAAAGAACTGTTTAAATGCAAATAAAGATCCTCCCCAAGGAAAATATGTGACCTTGTTGGTCATTTTGCTTTACTATGATGTAGTATCCTTTCAATGAAGTGATCAAAGCTTTTTTACACCCCCAAGACTGAGATGTATTAGGTCCTAAACAGAAAACAAGAGAAATCTAATTTTACATTGTATATGTTAAAGAACTTCATATACCAATTTGTGCTATGACTAAGTCCCCTGTCAAACTCCTGTAATCTCTTATTCATGGTGTCTCTCAATTTGCAGAAACACATTCACAGCATGTAGTGATCTCCCCACATCTGGGCAACTTCCCCATTACTTCATGAGTTCCACGGCGACTGAATGAGTGTGTCTGTCGCAGACATAGTAGAATGAAGGTCCTTATTAATCACATATTTTAGTTGACAGAAAACTAGATAAGCTGCTTCAAAGTATCTAACTACAAACACAATCTGTATTCTCTCTAATGAACTGAGATCCATTCCTGTGGCCAAATCTGCCTGTCTAGAATAGCAGGGGCATGGGATATATAACAGAATAGGGATTTCTTTTTTTTCTTTCAGGGAAAGCATTTTCAAGAGCAGAGATAACTTAGTTAACTGGAAGAAATGGTCAACCTTCATCTTTGCCTCGAGCAAACATTTTTAGTTGGAGGAACTATACAATTTACCACAATACACCTACTTTCTATAGGAAAAAAGACTCCTTTCATAATTATAAATCTTTTAGTTAGATAAAATCAATTCTATATATAGAAATATTTCAAAAAATTACTCAAAGTTTTCTCCTGTCCCTCTATTTCTAGCAAAGCAAACAACTGGTGTTAATTTGACAGTCAGAGCTCTAATGAATTTTGAAGCCAGGGAACTATCCCTATTAGTCATATTAGTGACAGGTCAACTCTGAACAATTCCTGCCTTTAAGAACAATCTAATTTAGCTGGGTGTGGTGGCACACACCTTTGATCCCAGCACTAGAAAGGAGACAGAGACAGGTAGATCTGAGTTTGAGGCTAGTCTGAACTACAGAGCCAATTTCAGGACAGTCAGGGCTACAGAAACTATGCCTTGAAAAATAAGACAAAACAAAAAGAAGAATCTAATTCAAGATTTCTTGACTCTAGACTCCATGGATAAAAGATAAGCTATTATCTGGGAGATGAAAAAATTGAAAAGTAGGCACGGGCTAACAAGAGTGCTCAGTGGAGTATTTGCTTTGTAGGCTTGACACATGAGTTTAATCCCAGAACCAACATAAGGATGGAAGGAGAGAAGTGAAATGACTCAACAAAATTGTCCTCTGACCTCCACACATCCATGCCTCTCCCATCAAACCCTGTTCCTACAATAATTTTGATGCCATCTCCAATATCATAAAAGTATATAAAGCATTTCATTACTTTAGTGAACATAAAGCCATGTAATTCACAAAACAAAAAGTCCTTCTCCAGAATAATAAAAGAAAACTAAGTATTTCTATTTTTATTTTTATTTTTTTGGCTTTTTTCTGAGACAGGGTTTCTCTGTGCAACATTAGCTGTCCTGGAACTCTTTGTAGACCAGGCTGGCCTCAAACTCACAGAGATATGCCTGCCTCTGTCTCCCAAGTGCTGGGATTAAGGGCATGTACCACCATGCCCGGCAGAAAGCTATTTGTTAATAAAACATTACCTGTTGGCATGTACTCCATTGACCTGAGTGATTACAGTCGACAGCTGACCAAGACCTAACATGGACTTCACTACACCATGATAATGAATGATCTAGAAATAAACAAAATTTAAGATAGTAATTTAATTTCAAATATATTTGAGAGAATAAGATTGTCCTAATTTCCTATATTACTGCTTGTATGTGTGTACCTTTCCTAGTTTAGCAACAATGTAGCTTAGCTATGTAGCAGCACTCACTACCAATGTCCTAACATATTAAAAGTTACAGAAAAAAATCTAAAAATAATTTCAGATTGAATTTATCGTATTTTTCTATATTTGTTCTAATTTTTGGTTCAGATCAAATAGAGAACATAAAAGTATTCAATATTATAAACACCTTGCTTCAAGATTATGTATCCTAAGTCAAGAGATATAATGTTATTAATATATGTTTAGGGGGCTGGAAACATGGCTCAGAGGTTAAGAGCACTGACTGCTTTTAGAGCTCCTGAGTTCAATTCTTAGCAACCATGTGGTGGCTCATAACCATCTATAATGTGATCTGAGGTCCTCTTCTGGGCTGCAGGTATACATGCAGGCAGAGCACTATATACATAATAAATAAATACATCTTTAATTTCTTTACCTTATACTGTTCAAGGACCCTTCAGTGAACAGTCCTACCCACAGTCAAGAGAGGTCTACCCATCAACTGAAGTAAGCAAGGTAATTCCCCACAGTCATGCCTACATGCTCATGTCCCAGGTGATTCTAGATTCTGTTAAGGGGATAACTAACACCAGACATCATGACAAGATAGTTAGTTTATGGCCAGGCTGAACTACATGACACCCTGACTCGAAAAAAAAAGGAAAAAAAAAAAAAAAAAAAGAAAAGAAAAAACAAAACCCCATAAAAACAAACAAACAAACAAACAAAAAACCAAAACAAAAATACCAAAAAAAATGAAAGAAAAAGAGAAGTAAATTTTAGAATGACTAGACGTACATATCTGTATAAATACACTCCATAATTAATTTGGGAGAGTTATTTTGTGTGTCTTTGTGTTTATTAGTCGTGTGGGGATACCAGAGTATGTTTGTGCATGTTTGTGGAGACAAGAGGTCACTCTGGGGTACTGTTCCTCAAGAGTTGCATACCTCCCCCACCCCACCCCAAGTAACATGTAAACGAATGTCAATTTTGAAACCAACTACCATTCCTATTTAGCAGCTTACCTGGTCTGGTTCTAGCTGAATAGCCCTGTCATAGCAGGCAGTGGCATCCCTCAGCAAGCCAATACTTTCATGTTCAAGGATCTGTTCCTTCAAAGATGGCTCTGCTTTCCTAAGTGCACTTACTCCAGCCACTCCGTCTGGCTCATGCATAGCAGCATACAATTTCTTTGTTCATCCATTAAGAACAAAAACAAAACATCAATCAAGTAAAAGAGAAAAAAGAAAAAAAAAAAAAAAGGCAAAAGCATATGGAAACTGTATAAAAAGTTTTTACTGAAAATAAGGCTTATTATTTGTTTCCAGGCAGAATCACAGTAAAATTACAATTTTCAGGCATCCTGTTACCTTGACACTTTTATTCCACTTAAATATAAATTGATGCTGGGCATGGTGGCACATGCCTTTAATCCCAGCACTTGGGAGGCAGAAGCAGGGGGATCGCTGTGACTTCAAGGCCAGCCTGGTCTACAGAGTGAGTTCCAGGACAGCCAAGCAACTAACCAAACAAACAAAAAATTGAGAAAAAAAAAACCCTCAAAACCAAATTGGCATTAGTAACTATTACTGACCCTGAGGACTGTAGTGAACCTCATATTCTGAAATTTTTTCTGAGTCCAAATGAAAATAATTTTCTGTGGAGTATAATTTACAGATAGTTTATTCTATTTCAAAGGCTTTTAAATTTTAAATAAGCATCTTAACATACTGATAGTGAGAAAACTCAACAAGCCCAAGTAACTCATAATTTGGCATGGCTAGGTATGGGGGTATAAGAGCTGGACTTATCATATTCTGTCAAATCTTCTCTGATTCATCACTTTCTTTTTTTTTAAAGATTTATGTATTTATATTCAGCGTTATGCCTGCATGTACACCTGCAGCCCAGAAGAGGGCACTAGATCACATTATGGATAGTTATGAGCCACCATGTGGTTGCTGGGAATTGAACTCAGCAATCAGTGCTCTTAACCTCTGAGTCATCTCTCCAGCCCCATTACTTTCCTTTTCTGCCATTTAGAGATAATCACTTTCAAACATGAATGCTTTCTTTTACAAACTAACTTTACTTTCGTTTTGGATTAAAGACATGTAGTACTATGCTTGGACCTAAGGTTTTCTTTACCTGAAACTTGCTCTATACCAGGCTGGCCTTGAACTCAAATTTGTTTGCCTGTCTCCTGGATTAAAGTTGTGTTTGTATTCTAGGCAGATCATAGAGACCTAGAAGGTTTCTGGATATGATCTCTTGCCAAGCAGCCATGTTCTGAATTAGAATTCCTCTATAGAGCCCAAACTACCCTTGATGACTTTGAACTCATGATCATCTTGTCACTATTTCCCAAGTGCTGGGTTTACCAAATCTGGCTAAAATCAAGTCTTGATGAGAACAGAAAGGTTCATCAAGGCAACACGGAGGCCACTGCTCTTTTTAGCAAGAATAATGCTAATGGGTATGCTGTCATACTGCTATAATCCCTAAACTTGGGAGGTATAGGCAGGAAGATCAGGAGTTAAAGGTCATCCCTGGCCATTTTATGAGTTAAGAGGCCAGTCTGGGCAGGGTTATTTGCATGAAACCCTGGCTAAGAAACCCAAACAAGCAAAATGTAAAAGTAAAGAGAGAAAAGGAAATCTTGTTTTTTATTTGTTTGTTTTTGAGACAGGGTTTCTCTGTGTAACAGAACTCTGGCTAACTGGAACTCGCTTTATAGACCAGGCTGGCCTTGTACTTAGAGAGATCCACTTGCCTCTGCATCAAGGGCCCTGGGATTAAAAGGCATTTACCACCATGCCTGGTGAGAAGTCTTGTAAGAACAGGCAAAGTGAATAGGAGCTAAAGATGATAAATGCAAGGAAGATAGTTCTTTATAAAGCTATTAAAAGAAACAAGAAAGGAGACACATTAGAAAGAGAATGTAAGATCAATGGAGTTAGTAAAGAAGATATAATTCCGAATTATATGAAAGTTAAGTAAAACATATCTATATACTCTATATACTTTGAGTCAGGAAGAAAAATTAACAATACTATAGAAGAAAGGAAGTTTTGAAGGAGTAAAACTCTAGAAATCAAGAACACAGTACAATCATGGATTCTGACAAGAAGGTGTCTTCCTCAGGAATAAAAGAATAAAATAAAAATTGCTGCAGATTTGGTTTCTACTTTCTTAATGATGAAGCCAGACCATTAGTTAAGACTGAGGTAGAAATGACAAAATAAGGAAAGGGTATGAAATACTCATCCTTGAAGAGAGAAAAAGTGGTTTTACTAGAGAAAAAGAGAAGAACTGATGCAACTGTTAAAGATCTGTAATAGATGTTTATGATCAAACTTAAAACTGAAAATTTTTCTGTAAATTCTCTCCAGCAGTTTCTGTCTGCTTCCATGTACACACACCATGGAAAGCCAGATGGGTGAGTGATACAGGCTTGGCATTTTTCATTCTGAAGAAAAACCCATGCTTGTGAACTCACAAGGGGAACACATACAAGGAGGGGGTAAAATTTAGCCATACATTTTCTGTTTGTTTGTTTTGTTTTTTTAATTAAGACATGAATGCCCAAGCTGGTAGACAACTCTCCTGTTTCAGCCTCCTGAATACTGAGATTATAGCTGTGATCCACCATTCTATGCCTGGTATATTTGTGGGTTTTGTTTGTTCATTTGTGGTGCTGGAATCAATCGCACGTAAGAACTTGCACATGCTAGGTAAGTTAACCCTGAACTGCATACTAAGCTGATGTCCCAGTTCTTTTGCCACATTTTGCAGACTGGCAAAACCCAACATTTTGGATCTTATTAATTCCTCTGTCTTAGCCCCATGTACTTTCTCTTTCATATTATTTTATAAATCTTTGTTTCTTCAGCATTCTTACATCTCCCTGTTCACTCATGCCAAACTAAGTCCAATTGTCTCCCAAGGACAATGGTAACGCCTAGAATCATAGCCTTTTATACTCCTCCACAACATTAGTCAAGACATCATAATACTGCCCCAGCACATGCTCTCTAAGGTTCTCTATGACACAGTGTCTTTCCTTTACCATCTCTAAATGTCATTCCAAAACTGACATTTTACTGTTTGCAAACATGATGTTCTTTCCCAGCTCCATGGAAATGCCTCTAATAGCTATCATTATTTTAGACATCAAAGCCATGAAGTCACTCCTTATTTCCCTACTCTCATCTCAGGACAAGTGCCCTTCTTCAGGACAAATGCACCAACACCTTAGATATTACACCAAATTCATCTTAATCTCTTCCCACTATCAGTAATCATCTAAAGTATTACAAATATTTAGTACCTAACAGTGTCTTGAAATGGTCAATAAAAAGAACAATGTCACCATAAATGACCGACAATGTTACTTTTATTAAATATACTATATTAATTTCAAACCTGTAGAAATCCAAGATGTTTTTGAATATTTTGCTTCTTTTCTGTAATAAATGATTCAAAGTGCATTACGGCTCGTGTGTATGCTTTGGAGCGAAAGGAAGCTACGGCCAAAGTATCCTGGGGTATGAGGTCTAGAAAACGAGTTACGCTCTGATAGTCTTCAAAATTCACATTTGATACTAAATTAAAAGAATTTAAAAAAAGAGTAGTTAAGAATTGATAAAATAAACATTTAAGAGATGAAGTATCTATCTTTAATTTTTTCATTAAATAATACAAATGCATTAAGGGCTAATACTTTAGCCTTAACAAAGAACAAAATGACTGCTCAAAGGCTCTTGCTCCAATTCTAGCATTATTATTAACTTAACTGTGGACACTATTCAACTCATTGAACCAGAGTCTCATCTGTTAAGAGGAAACTATGTTTAATTTTTAAAAAGATATGAAGATGAGGTAAGAGAAATAAAATTATTTTTTACTGAACTACAAAATACGGATAAGATGCAATTATTTAGTAAGGAAAATGCAGAATTATGGAATAGGCCTGCTTTTTATTTTAAAGTTTAAACGCTTTTTGTTTTCCCTCCCCCAGTGCAGAGGACTAAGTTCTGGCCTTTGTTCATGCTAAATAAAATTCTTTGAGCTATTTTTATTCCTTGCTTCGAGGTATTAGTCTTAAAAGACAGAATTTTAATTGCAGTGTTAATGAAAATAATAGCCAAGTTAATACTTGCTTCTTTTTGTTTTTGTTTTTTGAGACAGGGCTTTTCTGTAACAGCCCTGGCTACCCTGGAACTCGATTTGCAGACCAGGCTGGCCTCAAACTCACAGCGATCCACCTGCCTCTGCCTCCCAAGTGCTGAGATTAGAGGTGTGCACTACCATGTTTGGCTGAGTGCTTTTAACAGTAAGGTTTTTACAAACAGAACCAGGAGCAACTTAATCACACCCTATAGAAAGCATTCCTGCCAACAGGTAATTATTTGAAAATATAGAAACATTTGTAAAATAATGACCTATTGTGCTTAACAGACATATGGATAAAAAGAGGGAGTGGCTCACAAACTGACAATTTTGTAAGTGAAAGTCTCTTTAGTAACTATCAGATTGTCAATTTTTAAAATTAGCCCAAAAACCTAGCAAGAAAAATGTGATAACCATGAGAATGGCTGAGAGAGAAATAGCAACAATAGGACTGTAACCTTTTGAGTACTGCAAGAGCAATAAAAAAGTGGTTCAAAACCATGAAGAATATTCATTACTGTGTGATCAATATAATTCTTGTCAATAAATGATTATAGCACAGGGGCCAATTGGTAGGGTGACTCTAAAGAGATTCATTTAACTCTAAAAGACTCTTTGGTCTTATTAGTAAAACTGTAATATCACAAAAACTGAGTTACAGAACAGTAGCTCGACACTGTCATAGCACAACTGTGTGCTCAGGTGACTGGAGATTCTGCTGGGTAACAGACACTATTGAACCCAGGAAAATAAACTGAAGGAAAAAAAAAAAACCTCTTCTTTAACACTAAAAACTTAAATGTGAAAATGACACACACAAACAAATACACTGAGGCACGAGGAGCAAATGAGCTAAGAGTAAGGAGGAGCACAACCGCAGTATCATTTCATCCATTCCATAGCTCACAGTTGACTCTCATATATGCCATCTTTTCAAACCCTTACAAAACTCTCCTGAGACCCCATTTTATGTAAAGAAAAATTAGGTATGTATCTTGTCCACGGATTTAAGAGTAAGAACTTAAAATTGCAATTTCTTGTATTTTGTATAGGTAAAAACCTTAGGTCTCTAACATACTAGAAAAGCACTGTACCTCTGAGCTATACTCTGACCCTAAAGTAAGGTCATATACATTGTTTTTTCTCAGTGTGTATTATTACCAATTTAAAAAAAAGCATATGGGCTGGGTGCGTAGCTCAGTAGTAGAATGCTTACCTATCATGTATAAGGCCTTGGGTTCCATCCCCAGTAGTACAAAAACAAACAAACGCATAAAACCAGACTTTTAAAAACTAATGCTTAGCTGGCATGAAAGAGCACACCATTAATCCTAGCACTCAGGAGGCATACACAAGCACATTTCTGAGTTTAAGACCAACCTGGTCTATATATTGAGTTGTAGGCCAGCTGGGGCTACATATTGAGACACTGTCTTAAAAACAAACAAACAAACAAACCAAAATAAAACAACTAATGCTTAAATTTTAGAATTAACACAAGCACAAGTTAATTAGTGGATAGTACAAACAACAAAATATTCACATATTAAGTTCACCTTACCTCCTTTTGGCTTGTTTTGTGTAAGTTTCTCAGCATTCAATGCCTGAAATTTGTGCCTTGCCCACTGGCTGAGGTGGTCCAGCATAGAGAACACAGTCTGTGTGCTCAGCTGGCACAGGTCGGATGCACTGTCTTGGGCACTGACGGCATGCTGATCGTCATGCTTTAGCACTGCCATAATTTCTGCATAAACCTAAATTATTCAGTTATAGTTAGTAATGTACCTACATGGTATCATTAATATCTGATATAAAAGACTAAACATTATACCAATAATTAAAAAAAAACCAGTAGATTAATAGTAATCTTTCCTATCTATAGCTGAGAAAGAAAAACTGGTAAGGAGTAGAGAGATGATGGTTCAGCAGTTAAAAGTGCTTGCTGCTCATTCAGAGGCTGGGAGTTCAGAAGACACATATGAGGCAGCTCACAACTGCCTATAACTCCAGCTCCAGGGGCTCTGACGCCCTCTTCTGGTCTCCCTGGGCTCCTGCAGATACATGTGACACCCACCCACACATAAATAAAAAAGTTTTAAGAAGATTGATTACAATTAATTTCAGAGTAAATGGATAATTATACTGATAATGATATTAGATTTTTATATTAAAATTTTTTTTAAAGTTAGAAGACAAGATTTGGGTTTTTTTGTTTTTGAGGCAGATCTCATGTCATACAGGTGACTTAATACATAGACTTCAGCTATGTAGCTGACGATGACTTCTAACTCCTGATGCTCCTGCTACTCTTCTTCTCAAGCGATGGAGTTTATTATTGTGTATGTGTGTGAAAGCAAGTATGGGTACACGGGTGCCATGGTTTACATGTAAAGGCCAGGGGGCAACTTTCAGGGCTGGGCTCTCTTTTTCTACTGTAGAATCAGGATATTGAACTCAGGTCCTCAGTCTTGTGTGGTAAGCATCTTATCCACTGAGCCATCTTGCTAGTCCTTACTCGTAGCTTCTAATAGCAATATGCTAGAGAAATTAAGTTTCACATGTTCAGAACTTGTGTCACATGTCTGGAAACCAAGTCAGTTAACTCTCACCTCTTGCTGATCTTCTTGATTACAACCCAACAAGACATACACGAGGATATGTGGGAGAAGATAGATGGTGACTTTGAAATCATGCTTCATCATTATACTGCAGCATGTAAAGATTTTGCTGGCAAGATCATCTCGAACCTATAATCTCAAATGGTTTAAAAAATTAGTAGGTTTATACATTCTGTTCTATTGATTAAATGTTAAAATGTAGCACATGAGATTATCCGTGAGTGAGTGCGTATTCTCCATGCAGAGAAGGGCCTACACTCAAGCAAGGGGGACTTCACATCATCCTTCTAACTGACCCCAAATGCCAGAACTGCTGAGACCACTACAAGCAATGTAACACCAGCCACTAGCTACTTTAGCATAAATGCCTCACCTTTTACATATCCTTTTCAATGTGTCATGTTTTGTTATAAATTACTTCCCTAACTATAGTATATCTCACTTAGCTATTATTAAATGTAGTATACTAATTCCATAGATGAAGTAACAAAAATATATGCTGAGTCAGCACATTGAATATGTGGCTGGTACTATAAATAGTGTGCAATGACAAACTATTGGATAAAAAGAAAAGAAATAAAAACTAAGTTAGTCAGGCACAAAAAGTTCAAAACATGTACCACTTAAATCTATACAATTTTCAGCTTTCAATTTAAAGTTGTAAATTCACAAGTATAATCTAATCTTCAACTTATTATAATTATTGAACTGTTAGAAAATGTTTTAAAGATTTTATAAATTATAATATCAAATTTTAACTTAAAAAGAATTAAATAGTTGGAGCTAGAAATAGTTAACTTAATAATATTCAACATTTTACTTATATTTTTGTGTGTTCATAAAAAAGTGAAAGAAAATGCTTTAAAATTGCCATTTAATACTTGTTATTTTAAAATACTAACAGAAATGTAAATTTAAAGCAAATGTTGTAAATTTTAAACATTCCTTAAGCATTTTCTTAGAATGCACAGTATATTTTTGTTAGTTAGGCCTATACAAATTTTATATTAGGGAAACTTTACCAATATACCTTCATTCTTCTATAAAATTTCATTTAAAAATATTTTTATTTTAGATAAAGATAGAGATATATCTTTTTATAAAAGCATTACTAAATATTATATATCTTGTTTACATAAAAATATAAAAACATAAAAATAAAAATATTACCTTTTAACTGTCAGCCTGCATACCCTCTTAAGTAGTGTAAGTTTGCAATATAAAATATAGATATAATAAATGCTTTACAGTAAATTAATACTATAATTTATTTGATAAAAGAATTGACCTTCTACCCAGGAATTGTACTTAGTAAATTTTTAATTAAACGATTAAAAAATTGTTATTATTGGTAAACATTTTCTTCAAATTTTTCTATCATATCAATATTTTATTTCTGTTGTATATGCTATACACTGGATTCCTCTAGAACTTCTGATTTAGTTAATAAATTCTGAACTAGGTTCTCTTACCTTTGTTATAAGATAACCTGCCCAAGATGATGACCATTCTGCAAAGTTATTACCTAATTTACTTAAGTAAATTGGCTTCTTTACTTCTGACCAATCTGTTGACTTCTGGGAACTCTTATATCTGTAATTTTGAAAATTTATTTAAAATATGTTTAGAAATATTGTAAAGAAAGCATATATACACCTCTTCACTGAGAACAGGTACTGCATTATATTTGCTGAATTCTGGTGAAATTCTACTATCTGTCTTAGGGGTGGAGTAGGAGGCCATCACATTCTCCTCAGGTACACCTTAGGACCTGAGTATGTCTCTCCCTCAGATCCTTCCAATCTCAGTCAAGTTCAAATTGCTCAGTTACATTATCTTCCATTATTCCTCATTTTAGGCATCCATCAAACTTATTGATTAATTGACAATTTTAACACACTACTATATTCTTCCAAGTTTTATATCATGACTGACTTCAATTTTGGCTGCACCACTTAATCAAATGCTAAATTCTAAAGAATTTCCCCCTTCACTCAAATTATAAGGGTTCCTCAAACTATCTGTACCATGTCTACTGGCACTTTTGTCCAATGATCTCATCTGTTGTGCTTCTGACTTCACATAAGATAAAAAGAAACCATCACTATTTCTCAAAATCTAACTTGTAAACCCAGCTGGTGTCTAGCTTTCCTTACTAAAATGAGAGAAATTCTCCCATTAGTTCAATATGACTTTCTATTGTATCCTCAGCATTAAATTTTCTTAAACATATTCAAACGGCTCTCATCTCAAAACTAACTAGCTGTAGGATTTTCTGAAAAGCCTAGATTCTTCTAGAATCATCATGCACATTCAAGAATTGATAAATACAATCTTTGCCTTATTCTCATGGTCTCCAGCAAAAACAACACTTTTTACTATATTCCATGTTTTAGAAAATGAGAAAGTCCACAAACTCAAATAGAACACTAAAACAGGAGAAAAACTTTTATGTGAAAACATTTTTATGATACTTAATTGCTTATGTGAATTTGGTTGAAAAAATTAATGAGTTGAGCTACAAGCCAGATTTTGCCTAGTCACATTTTATGTTTTCTGCACAAATTATTTCTACTGAAACTTTGTTTTTCAAGACAGGGTTTCTCTATGTAGCCTTGGCTGTCCTGGACTTGCATTGTAGACCAGGCTGGCCTTGAACTCACAGGGATCCACCTGCCTCTGCTCCTCAGTACTGGGATTAAAGGCGTGTGCCACCACTGGCCGGCTCTGCCGAAACTTTTAACTCCATTGGATTTACTTGGTTCTAAACATTGAGTCTTCTAAATACAGGCATCATCTATGCTTGTAGGTTTAGAAACTACATATAAAAAGCTCAACAGTATCCCATCTGAGGAAGCCCCTTTAATCTTAGTTACAAAAGTATCATATCATGGGCTAGTGTGGTGGCTCAGCAGGTAAATGTACTTGTGACCAAGTTAAATGACTTGAGTTTGCTTCCCAGAACCAACATGGTTGGAAGGAAAAAGTCAACTCCTACAAGTTGTCTCTGACTTCCATGTGTGCCATAGCATGTACATGTACGTGTACACACACACACACACACACACACACACACACACACACACACACACACACTAATATAAAATATGTTAAATAAAAAGAATCATATATGAATTCTATTACTGTCCTAAGGTCACTCTTGTACACAGCTACTTAAAAGTGGGCAAAAATGTGGGCTTCTACTTTTTGTGTGTGCCTATGAGTATGTGTTCTGGTGCTAATGTGCATGTGAGGTCAGTGGATAACCTTGGGTGCCTTCTCAGATGTAGTCCATCTTTTCTTCTAAGATTTGAGTCAGGGTCTATAGCTTGCCAAGTAGGCTGGGCTGGCTAGCTGGCCACCCCCAGGATCCCTATGTCTGCTTCCCCAGTGCTAGGACTACAATAATGCACCACTACAACTTTGTCTTTTTACGTGGACTCTGAGGATTGACCTCATGTTTTATAACCCAAAACAAATAATTTACAACAGAGCTATCTCCCAGCTTGACTTCTACTTCCCAATAAGTAAAAGCAGCCACCTCATAAACTGCCTCCCCAATCCAAGAAATGTATTCAACAAGCTGATATTGATTAGACATTCATTACTAAATATCAGCTAAATTCCAGGCAATCTACTCTGTTCATACTTTATCTCTTATATTATTAATAATTATCAATATGAAATGAGTAAAATTATCCATTCTCAAAATGAAAAGCATGAAGCCAAGCATGGTGGCACATGTCTCCAATTCCAGCACTTGGGAGGCAGATGCAGGAGGAGCTCAAGTTTCAGGCCAATCTGAGTTAAGTAGAAAGACTTTTTTAAAAAAAGGAAACATTTGTTTAAGAAAAGCAAACAGCCAGCAAAATGGCTTACACTTATAACCCCAACATTGAAGAGCCTAACAGAGAAAGACTGTCACAAATTCAAGATCAGCCTGGGGTACAGAGTGAGTTTTAGGCCACTCTAGTTATAGAGTGAGACTGTCTCAAAAACAACCAACCAAACAGAAGAAACAAATAAACAAACGCCAATAAAAACCCAGAAATTGAGCTTTGTTAAATAGTTTAATCAAGACTTCAGAGCTAGCAAGTAAAGGGCTAAGACTCAGATTTAGGTATCCATGACTTCAAAGGCTACGAACGTTCTAGTAAATTCTAAGAAGTCTTAAATATACAAATGTGCTAAAATATAGACTAAAGAAGTGGAAAGGCTGGGTATGGCAGCTCCCACCTGTAATACGAACACTAAGAAGGCTGAGGGATAAGATTGTGAGGATGAGGCCAGGATGGATAACAAAGCATGCTCTGGACAGCTTGAAGAATTTAGAGAGACCCTGTTAAAAAGGAAAGTGGGGGGGGGGGGGAGATAGAAAATGAAGAGAAGAAAATGTGAAATCCTCAAAAAAGAAAAGACAAATTTTAGTTTTAGACTCCATAGCCATATCTTTACTACTACTGGTCACAAGAAAAACAATGCTTTCAAAAGGTTTTTTAATGTAAAAATGTTATCCAGCATAAAAAATGAAAACTTTAGTGTTCTTATAAGAAATTTCAGGAGAAGTGTAAGTGGTACTTGAATAAGGCTCAAAGAAATAATTTCTCCAAGGTCATGTATCTAATAATCACATGGCCTAAAGTGCCTAAAATTAAAAGCCTTCAGTTAAAAAAATATCTAAAATTTATAATTAATAATTACTCCTATCAAAGTTATTTAAACTGAAGAAATATTAGAAAACATTTTTAAAGTAGAGAGAGAAAAGATCATCATGATGAAAAATCAAGAATGATAAAAATCTGTAATTGGGTTTTTGGAATACTTCTAAACATTAATTTCTTGATTTAAAACTTTGAAAAAGTATCAGCTCAGGGCCAGAGAGATGGCCCAGTATTTTACTTACAAACGCAAGTGTATGAAGACATGAGTTCAGATGTCTAGCACCCATATAAAATCGTGCAACTGAAGTCACAGCGTAAGAGAGGAAGAACTGATTGGATCCCAGGGGCTGGCAGGCCAGTCTAAGTGATAAGCTACAAGTTTAGTGAGAGACCCTGTCTCAAACAAATAACGGGGGGAAGTAACTAAGGTAACTAAGGAGGACCTGACATCATCCTCTAGCCTCCACACATATAAACTCAAGTACATGCTCATACACACATGCACACATACAATGAACACAAAAGTATCAACTCATATTCAATGTAGATATTTCAAAGTAGCAGTGACAGCTGAACTGAAATAAAATCCTTTTAACTTCAATGAATTGGTCTTAAATACTTAAAGTTACAGAATTTAACCAAATGGAGCAGACTTCTCATTTTAAATGAGTATAAGAATAAATCACAATAAAAACACACATAAAGAATAATTAAAATACCCTTTGTTGTTATTATATGTTTGTATGGTGAATGCATGTGTATGCAGGTATGTGTGCAGGACAGAGGCCAATGTTGGGTGTTTTCTTAAATAGCTCTCTAACTTTTAGTTTTTGAGACAAATTCACTTGGCCGTGCCAGCTGACCTATGGGTTTCACGAGTTTGCCTGTTTCACTTCCCACTGCTGATGGGGTTCAAGCACATGTTGCTAGGTCTGGCTTTTTTATGGGTTCAGGGATCCCAACTCCCATCCTCATGCTTACACAGTAGGCACCTTATTGACCAAGACTCCCAGCCTCTAAGAATATTTTTGATGTTGAAAACTCTATGAAGGTATATTAAATTAAAATTTTTTTTAAAAGTTTTGTGACAATAATTTAAATGAATAGACATACCTCGTATTGAGATGAGGTTCTAATATTTCCCGGACATGCTCAGGAAATCTCTTCCACAGCTGGTAACCTGGGCCACTGCTCTGTATCTCTCTACAGTCATAGATAGAAAGTAATTCCTACAAACACACATTTTACATTTGTAAGTCTACAGTGAAACACATAAATGAAATCTTTTAAGATTCCAAATTTTTTTAGGACATGTATTTCAATGATCCAAACCATTAAGGTACTGTACTTGGGGTCACAATACTATGGCAACACTTAATTATGAAGCCAGTTCATGTAAAAATCGTCTCTAAAACATAAATTTAAGAACTATTTTGAAGCTGGGTGGTGGTAACACAAACTTTTAATCCCAGCATTCAGGAGATAGAGGTAGGCACATCTGAATTTGAGGCCAGCCTGGTCTACAAAGTGAGTTCTAAGACAGCTACACAGAGAAACCCTGTCTTGAAAACAAAACAAAAGCAAGCAAGCAAACAAACACACACTATTTTGAGACAAAAAGAACTTTCTACATTCAAAAAATTACAGTACTTAGAATGTTTCTTTTGGTGCTAAAGATTGATCTGATACACACAAAGTATGTACTCTGCAACTAAGATACACACCCAAGTCCTGACCCTGAGATTCTGATTTCTTTGGAGTTATAATAAAGTAGCCAAAAGTCCCAAAGAGTGCATAAACGCAAGACACCTTAACTTCTAGATATAAAATAGCAAGCTTAAAATTCCCCAAACAGGACTCAAATGTTAAAAACCAGTTCATAGCTAGGTGTGGTAGGGGACACATGTAACCCCAGCATTAGGGACTGTGAGACACAAGGATCTTCACAAGTTCCAGGCCATGGGTTTGAGACCATGGGCTACACAGGAAATTCCAGGCCAGCCTGGTCTACACTGTGAGTCAGTGTCTTGAAACAAACAATTAAAAAACCTATTTATTATTATTTATTATAATAATTTATTATTAAATTAAAAATAAGAGTAATTTATTATTCAAGTTCAGAGACTGAATGTTTCTATTTTTATTCCTGTAAAGAACAAAACAAAAGCACGGCTGGGCACTGTGGTACATGCCTGTAATCCTAGCACTTAGGAAGCTGAATTGGGATTTAGAATTTGAGGCAAGAATGATATGACATATATAATTAGAGCCTTTCTGAAAAAGCTGAGAAGGAGTGTGAAAGGGAGAGACAGAAGGGGAAAGAGGGAGAAATGGGGAGGGATTGGGGGAACAGGAAAGAGGAGAGAGAGAGAGAGACAGAGAGAGAGAGAGAGAGAGACAGAGAGAGAGAGAGAGAGAGAGAGAGAGAGAGAGAGAGAGAGAGAGAGAGAGAGAGAGGAGAGATATTTTGAGATTATTTGTTTTGAGACTTTTGTTTTTTCGAGACACAGTTTCTCTGTGTAGCCTTGACTGTCCCGGACTTGGCTTTGCAGACCAGGCTGGCCTCGAACTCACAGAGATCCACCTGCCTCTGTCTCCTGAGTGCTGGATTAAAGGTGTGCGCCACCACTGCCTGGCTTAAGCATATTTCTTAAGTACACTGTAGCACATTCATATTGAGTATTGTTCAGTCGCTGCAAAGAATAAACTAGATATATCGTACTGACACAGAAAATTACCCAACAGGACATTAAACACAAGAAAATCAGGTTGAAGATCATAAATATTTCACATTATGTAGCATAAAAGACATTTTGTATTTGTATAGGTACTTGTAATATGTTAAATACTTTAAATACACACACACACACACACACACACACACACACACACACACACACACTTTTTAAAATTTATTTTTAGGTTTACAACAATGGGTTTCACTATGGCATTTTCATATTTGAGTCATTATATTTTGTTCTTATTCATTCAAGAAAATATACTTCTTTGTTCTCTAAACTATTTAATTTGAATCTGGATTACTTAGGTTATAAAGATGGTAGTAAAGTATTTTACAAGTATGGAATTTATAGCTTTCTTACCAGCATTCAATACTGTAAAGTCAGTAATGGCAATTACATGCAAGCGTGCTTACCTGAATAGCATAAGCAGCTGAATCTTGTGCTCGGCTGTTATCAGCATATGCAAGATAAGCTCTTGTTAGCTCCATCAGCAATCCATAGGCAAAGCTTAAATCTTCTACTCCAGTCTTAATAAAAGAAAAAAATTAATAATTCAATAACTGACACATAAATTTTATTTAGGTGTTACTATGGTACCGACAGTGAACTTAGAAATAGAAAAGGAAAGTGAAGCTCAAACTAAGCTTTTTTTTCTTTTCTTTTATTATAATTTATTCACATTATATCCCATTGTTATCCCCTTGCTCTTATCTTCCAGTTCCCACCCTCCCTCTCTCCCTCTTCCACCCTCTTCCTCTCCCTTAGATTTCTGATGGCGGGTGGCCTCCTCCCCATGGGTTGATCACAGTCTATCAGGTCCCATCAAGGTAGCCTGCATCCCTTTCCTCTGTGTGCCCCCAAGGCCGCTCCGCCCAGGGGCAGTGATGAAATCACTGGCACCAGATATCATGTCGGAGGCAGTCCGCTCTCCCCATCCTCCCCACACACATGGAGCATGGCCTGCCCATCAGCTACATCTGAACGGGGCCTAGGTACTCTGTATGCACTGTGCTCGGTTGGTGCATCAGTTTGTGCAGCCCCCTAGGTCCAGATCCGCTGGCCTTGGTGTTCTTGCGGAGCTCCTGACCCCTGAGTCCTTATGGCTAAAATATAATTCAGAGCTAAGAAGTCAATGATGTATCTTCTTAGCATGTTATGAAACTATATCAAAATCATCCAACTTTTGAATAGTTAGGCCAGTTTGCACTGTTTGTGTTTTAATAGGCAGAAAGCAAACTGTAGGGCCACCAAGATGGATGGCTCAGTGGGTAAAGGTACTTGCAATGTGCACCAGGTGAGCTCAATCTCAGAACCTGTCTAAATGTGGAAGTAAACTAATTTCTCAATGTTGTTTTCTGACCTCCATCTGTGCATGCAATGGCTGGTGCACGGGCGCACGTGCGCACGCACACACACACAACTTAAAAAGCAAATTGTATACATAGCAGTTCTTAAACCACATTCTGTAAACCCTGAGAGTTGCTTTATAGAATATAGTTACTCCAATGTAATTTCAACACTTTTTTCCTACCAGATTCACCAGGTACACTGACACATCAAACTTTTCATTTTTGATTGATGATCTATCTCAGTGGGAAAGCACTGGCCTAGTAGCAAGGCCCTGAGTTCAAGCCCTAGCACTGAAAACAAACAAACAAACCCCCCCCCGCATATGCAAAACCCAACAAAAAGTACAAACTGATTGTTATATATGGATTTCCTTAACATATACACTAGCAATTATGCAGAAGTGTTAATGTTTAGATAACTTAACTAGGTCTATCATAATTATCTATCATAATTAGATTACTAAGCTTTTCCCTCCAAGAACAGAACACATTAGATTGGGCTTAAACTATTGCTTTTGGCGAAATAATTCCATGACAGTATTTAGATAGTAATAAAAGCTACTTAAACTATTTGATTGTATAAATGGAATATATATAACAAGGGCAAGAGGGATTGCTCAGCAGTTAAGAGCACTGGCTGCTCTTGCTGAGGACCTGTGTTCAAGTTCCAGCACCAACATGGGAATTCACAATTGTCTTCAATTCTAGTTCCAGGGGATACAATGCCCTCTTCTGGCCTCTGTGGACACCAGGCAGGCATGTAGTGAAGATCTGCCTGCCTGCCTGCCTGCCTGCCTGCCTGCCTGTCTATCTATCTATCTCCAGGTAAAATCCTTGTAACACAGGGAAAAAAATAAAGCAACTTAAACAGAGAAATATTATCACTCAAAATTACCACTGCTTACCACAAAGGTAAAATCTTTTCCTTGAGTTTCTGTTGTTGAGAAATCTAGTCGTCCTGGATCAATTGCCCCCAATTCTCCTAAACATTCTCCACACAATAAACGAGCTTGAGAGTTGGCATCCTGGCAGCCTTTCAAAATTACTGTCACCAGCTGTGAGATAACAGGCTCCACTGTTTCACTATCAGTTGCATATTTTATAAGTTTTTCCTAAAATAGAAGTAGGAAGTTTATACAGAACTCTTACAGCATGTTTTTTTCTAGACTAGAGAGCTTAAAAATATTGATATAGACAAAATTAAATTATTTTATCTTCAATCTTTTCAATTAGTTTTGGTGACTTTATATAATGTATCTCTCACAATATGTTTTGCAGTAGTAGTATGTGCTTTTAGCTGCTAAGCCATCTTTCTTGCCCAAAAATTATCTTTGAGGTAGTATCATTTAGTACTTATTTTCTATTAAGCCTATACCTAGTTTACCAGCTTTAACTGGTATATAATGATGCACTATATTTTTACTTCTACTGTGCATGAAACAATTACTGAGTTTATCTATTAGAATGGGTAATATTCGTAGAGCTCTGCCTCTTGCTCAAGTATTATTTTGTCTTAGATTTACAATTAAATCAGTTATATATATGAATAGTAATTATCAGTCTTTTTTACAAAACCTACCTTGTCATCTAGACTAAATAAAACAGATCCTCAAATGCATTTCTTAGAAGGGCTCACTTGTAACAATAGTATTTCTTCAGTTCTTGTATATTTTAAAACTGTGTTCAGTTTTATACTCAATAAGCACAGCTTGAATTTTTTTTTAAAGCCAATCTTTAGGCCCCTATCAATCTAGTTTCCTTGCCCTTGTCAGTGAATTTAAAAGGGGTGGGGGTGCTACAGAGATGTACTCCTACAAAAGACCTGGGTTCAGTTCCCAGCCCTCACATGGCGGCTCACCACCATCCATAGCTCCAGTTCCAGTTCTGACCTATGCTGGCACCAAGCATGCATGTGGTATACACACATATACATGCAAGCAAAAAATTCATATATAGAAAAATGAGTCTGAAAAACAAATTTTCATTTTTTTGTCTAGAAGTTCTGAATATTCTACATTACTAAAGTCTATGACTTATCTGAGGTGACTACTTGGTATTTTCTTTGTATAAAATGGATTATTTCAGTATTTAAAATAGATATTTTATTTCCAGAAAGCTCTGTTGAATTAGTTATATTAATTCTGTCATGCTGCTTTGATATCTCAAGATACTAATTATTTTTAATGCTTTATCAATGACACTTAAATTTTTTAATGTATTCTAATAGTCCAAAAATTGCTCGGTTTTTTTTTTTTCAATTGACTTCTTGAGTTCAGTCAGCTGTGGTTCATATTTTCTTGGTTATGTCCTTTAATCTCATTTATTTAATTGTTCAGAAGCTGGGGTTCTCAAGATCCTGTCTTCCAATGATATTTAAGGAGATTTATGTGTTCTACTTGTTCTTGTTGTTGTTTTGTTTTGTTTGAGACAGGGTTTTCTCTGTGTAGCCTTGGGGGTCCTGTAACTGACTCTGAAGACCAGGTTGGTCTTGAATTCAGAGAACTGCTTGCCTCTGCCTTCTGAGTGCTGGGATTAAAGGAGTGTGCCACCACCGCCCTGCTCCTTGTTGCTATTTGTGTTGGAGAGAAACAGTGAGAGACCATCTTAAAAGCAGAGAGTGATAGAGGAAGACACCTACACATGAGAATTACCATATACTTGCACCACATAAATAAATTTTTAGAAAGTCGAAGAAGATGCAGTAGTCTAAAGTACAACTATGAAGCCAGGACTCTTCAAAACAACAGATAATTCTGCAGTTTTTTGAGACTGAAGCTAATGGGTATCTAGCCCATTTTTCAGATGGATCTGGTAATCTAGGCAAAATAAAAAAAGTGCAAGTATGAGGACTAAATCTTCCGAATTCTCAAGCAAAAATGCCAATCTATCATCTTTTCTTTAAACTCCCAATATACTTTTTTCTTATAATTTGAATTATATCACTTTAGCATACCTGGTTTTTGTGCAGGGTTTCCTTCAAGCTGGTGAGAGCATGAATACGAACATCCACATTTTCATGTTGAGTTGCTTTCATGGATAGCTGGAGAGTAGTCTGAAGGTCAGCACTCTCAGAGGCTTCCTACACAAAGAGCAGAGAAGCCTGCCTTATTCACTGCCCTAACAACCTCTATTCTCTCTAGAAAGGCCTGTATTCGCTATGTAACCTGCTACTGTTAAGATAGCTAAACTATAACCCAGCTAACAATTTTCCATCCCTTTCTTTGCAAAGTTTGTCATCAATATTTCTTTGAGAAAATTATTTTTTATTCTAAAATCTTTAGAACTAGAGATTTTCTTCCAGTTGGATAAAACCCTATCTAATATAAGTGCTTTTTGATAAGAAGTACAAGCTGGGCAGTGGTGGCAAACACCTTTAATCTCAGCACTCAGGAGGCAGAGGCAGGCAGATCTCTGTGAGTTCAAGGCCAGCGTGGTCTACAGAGTGAGTTCCAGGACACCTAAGACTATACAAAGAAACCCTGTCTCAAACAAAACCCTCAAAAGAAAAAAAGAGCCCTCCCCACACCCCGCCCCAAAAGAGTCAATGGTTGTTTTTCCAGAGGTAGAATTCAATTTCCAGCAACCACATGGTGGCTCACAACCATGTATAATGGGATCTGATGCCCTCTCTGTCCTGCAGATATTCAGGAAGACAGAACACTGTATACATAAGCAAATGTTAAAACAAAACAACAGGCCTCCTTGTGCTTACCCAGGCTGCACTCTTACACTGACTGTTCTGAAAGAGGAGGCCATATAAATGTATACCTCAGCCTACACTACTGTGCCTAGTCTGTATTGTGAACGGGGAGACACAAATAAAATAAAAGTAAAAATAAAAATAAAAGAAATACAAGCTTTCCCTAATTTATGGAGGCTACATAATGACTATTAGGCAGATCTGTGGACTATTCAATCCTTTCACTACTCAAAGTATTCTAGTCTCTGTCCTAAAATTCTATGAAATCACAGTATTTTCATAATTTCAGGAAGTCTGTAAGATTTCAAGATGATCAAGAATCCTTTAGATCTGACATAATGATAACAGTATAATCATAGTGGCACTATGGTTATAGGATGATATGACTGGAATCATCCCACATTTTTCCCTCTCAGGCATGTAGAGAGAGTGGCTTCTATCTAATACTAATGTGTCTCTCACCTAAATAGGATGTGGTAGTTGGCAGTACATGACCATACTTCCAGCATTTGGAATACTAGACAGGTAGATGAGGTGTTCAGGACGAGCCTTAGCTACACAGTGTATTTGAAGACACCCTCAGATATAGGAGACCGTCACAAAACAAAGCAAAACAAAATAAAAAAATTTTAAATGGCACCCACCAAAGTTACTGATTCACGGTATCATTAACCTAATCACCATGGTTATATTATTCTTTTTTTAAGACAGGATTTTTCTACGTAGCCTTTGTTGGAACTCAGTAAGAACAGGCTGGCCTCAAACTTATAGAAATCCTTCTGTCTCTGCTTTCAGAATGCTGGGATTATAGGCATGAGCCATCATACCCAGCTTTAATTGTAAAGGATCTTTTTTTTTGTCATTTTTAAAATTTTGTTTTTTATGTGTTCGAGACAGGGTTCTCTGTGTAGCCCTGACTGTCCTGTACTTACTCTGTAGACCACGCTGGCCTCAAACACATAGAGATCTGCTTGCCTCTGCCTTCCAGGTGCTGGGATTAAAGGCGTGTGCCACCACCCCAGTATAAAGGATCTTTTTTTAGTGTACTGGAATTCAGGTGCAATTTTTAATTTAACATCTTCCATACCATAAGAAAAGAAATGAAATACCTTTCTATATTCCTGGAGAACCACTTTTATCTTTTCTAATTCTGGGTGATCCGGCAAAAAATATATTTCATGAAGAAAATCTTGTACAGCATCCCTAATAGTTAAAAAGAATTATTTGCAAGAGTGTAAATGTAAAGCAAAGTTGAAGGCAAAGCTAATAAATTCATATTACATGCTGTGATTATTCACATTTGAAGTAATCTTCCTGGCCTAATTTAACACTAGCAATTGTTCTAGGACTAATTCAGTGGTAGAATGATTTCTTAGCATCTACAAGGCCTGGGCTCAATCTCTAATATCACAAATTAAATAAAAATAAACAAATGAAAATATTTAATAATGGCAAATAACCACATCTAAGAAAATCATCCTTCATAGTCTGTCACATCAGTGGTCCACAACAAACTATGCTTCTCAGTTTGTTCACATATATCCCTTTGATCTTAACCCAGACTGGGTACAAGTATTCCTTTGGCAAATACATGTGGTAGAAGATAATGCTGCGGATAGAAAAAGGCAGTTTCCATTTTTGTGCTCAGGAAAATACTGAGTGAGCAGGCAAGAAATACAGTTGTCAACCTGGACAGAAGACACAGAGAGAGGGCCCTGACATTACATGAACAGGGAGGAGTCCACTTCAGTCCACCTTCTAAGCAAATGTGGCCATACCAGTGATGTCTGGTGAGACCAACAGAAGGAATAACAAGCTGAATTCAGCCTAAACAACAAAATTATGAGCAAATAAAGGTGTTCACTGCCTCTAAGGTACCACATTTAAAGTGATTTGTAATAGCAGAAAGTAGTGAAAAATCAATTCCCAAATACAAATTTTCATAAAGAAATTTTAGAGAAAATATGCAAATATATTGATGCTGTAACTTTTTAGTTGCTTAAATTATAATAAATAATATTTTAGGTTTAAATATATTTTTAAATTCTTATCTTTATTAATACATGAAAAATATAAATAGCTACCATGTGTGCTGTTAGAGGCTAGACATGAGATGAAACAATAAACTCAGAAAAACTCATTCACTTAGGGGTGGAGAGTCTACCTAGCACCAAATGAAAGAAAACTTTTCTTATGACATGAAAAAAATCAGAAAAATTATTCTACCATCTATAACAATGAGCATATGTATATTTGGATAACAACTAAAAAGAGATATGAAAAGTGGTATTAGTGATTTTATTGTTCTAGCATATAGAAAACTAATATATACAGTGTCCTGCTGTAGTTATTAGTGGGAATGGAAAATCGGAAGAAAAAATTTCAAATGATAAGATGTGTCCAGCTTTAAAAGTCAAGCTAACCAATTTGCAATTAGTTAGAAGACAGAACCAGAGAACAGCTCTCTTGCTGAAATAATACATGTAAAGAAATATGTTTTAAAGATACAGAAATGCCATAAAAGTCTAAAATACAGGAGGCTGGTCCAAAGGTTAATAAGATGAAGTAAGGAATTCTAAGTAACGTAGTAAGTGCAGAAAGTGATGAATATCCCTCCTAACTTTCCTCAGGGTACATGTTTTACTTGCAAGGGAAGGTAAATTTACCTTTACCAACTGAAAGACAGTAAAAAACATTTCATTGCTGATCTATTAATCAATGAGTTTCAAATATATTTAGAATAAAAACAACACCCACTGAAAAATCTATTTATTCAATAAGCACCTACATACCAATAATTTTAATTTACTCAAGGACTCTACATTTTAAAATAGTAACTCCACATTATCAAAGTAATGCTAATACTTTCAGCCATAAAAATACATTTTTAATATATGTTTTAAAGCTGGAGAGAAGGCTCATTTGGTAAAGCACTTGCTGTGTATGTGTGAGGATATGAGTTCGATCCCCAAGTAACCACAGGAAATTATGCGCCTGTAATCCCAGTGCCAAAGAAACAAAGGCAGGAGAGGAGGACCTTGTGGCTTCGCTGGCTAGTTGGACTTGTGAAATCAGTAAGGTTTTTGAAAGATTTTTTTTTTTCTTTCAAAAAATAAGGTGGTGTCATTTAACCCTAGTATTCATGAGGCAGAGGCAATCAGATCTCTACGAGTTTGAGGCCTTGTCTGTATAGTGAGTTCCAGGAAAGCCTGAGCTATAGAGTGAGACCCTACTTCAAACAAATGACAAGAACAAATAAGGTGGAGAATGATTGAGGAAGACACACAATATCAACTTTTGGTTTCCACACATGCACGCACACATACACACACACACCACAAATACATACACATAAAAGTTATTATTTTATGATTAATTTCAGTTACAATACCTGTTTTCAATGATGAGGTAGTGAAAGATAGCAGCAGTTTCTTTAGGCTGCATGTGTATTAGAGGTAACAAAGCTACTATGACATGACTGAGCAGGGGGCCCAGGTAAACATGATCCAGGCAACGAACAAAGCAGTCCCATGCTCTAAGTGAAAAAAAAATTGATTCAAGTATTTTTATGTTTGCAAAGTACCATCAATATTAGCTGTTAGCTGAAAAATGGTATGTACATACTTTTGATATAAAGATCATTGATACACACATACACACAGAGTGATCTCTAAGTTATATTAAGTAAAACAAAACTTAAAAATACCAACCAACAAAAAACAAAACAAAACAAAACAAAAAAAAAACCAAACACTCAAAACAAATAGAACAGCACTTTGTGGCAGGATCAATATAAAAGAAAAATGTTATGCATTTATGCATTTACAGATAATCTATAAAGATAGTACAATGTCAAAATTTTTTAACTTAGTGCTAAAAATGTACACACATTTAGAAGAAACTGCATTTGAAGGTTGGATGTGGTGACACACAACTCTAATCTCAGTACTTGTAAAGTAATGTCACAGAGTTCAAGGGCAGCTTAAATTATGTAAGACTGGCTAAATTTTTTTTTTTTTCCCGAGACAGGGTTTCTCTGTGTAGCCTTGGCTGTCCTGGACTGAATTTTCATCTTTCCATGAACTAATAATATGGGCAATTTCCCCCTAGGGATGCTGGACAGTGATAGCAAGGCACAGTTTCTAGTCATAGGTTTCATGTAACCATGGAGGTGAACAATGGGCACTGTAGTCACCATCATACTACCGTGTTCAGTAGACTACATAAGATACTCAACATTTTATTATCTACAGGCTTTGTGTTATAGGATTTTGGTCAACTGAAAGCTACTGTGTGTTCTGAGCTCATTTAATCCAGGTTACATTGAGTTATGGTATATGGTAGGTTAGATACATTAAAAATGTATTTCCAGCCCAGGCTGATTGCCTATAATTGTTGAGGCCTGCTCCTTTTAGGTAGCATTAACTATAGATATTTTTTATTTCAGGCCCACCAGCCACATCATCTCAGCTCACTGCTGATATAAAAGAATCTCTACACAAGGTCAGGTTGACCATAAACTATGTTTATGTTAATGAGAAACTCTGTGGCCTTGTTGTTCCCAGAAGTTCCACAACCACAAGCCCAGCTGTCCCCAACGGCCAGGCACACTTTCAAGGTCAGCCAGAACTTCTTGTTAGCAAAATAACTTGAGTCATAGTTGACCATCCTGTTTGACCATCCACTCCTCTGTGTGACCTAATTGGCGTTTTCATCTTTAAATATGCGATACAACTTCCCCTCAGGGACACGGTTCAGATTCTGAACTAGCTACTTCCTTGAACTCAAAAAATAAAGTTTTCATTTTAAGCTTCTGCATCTGTGAGTTTTCTCAGCTTCCACCCCGGACCCAACATAATTTCAATACTAGGGAGGCTGAGGTAGGAGGATTGTTGAGTGCTGGGAAGCCTAAGCTACATAGCAAGACAATGTCTCAATCTAATAAACGACATTCCTTGTGGATCCACTTCAGTTCCTATCTCCAGGTTTCTACCTTGACTTCACTCGGTGATGGACTGTAACCTGAGAATTAAAAGCTGAAATAAACCCTTGTTTTACTACAGCAATAGAAATCCTAATATAAAACAAACAAAAAGGTGTAAGTCATTGCTGAGGTTTCCGGGAGGACTGTGGTGGCATGTGAACTTTGGGCTGGAAAAGCTGTTGAGTGCTTGGAGTGCAGTGGACTGTTCTGTGGAAGCTTGGAAGGTAAGTATTGAGAGCAGTGCAGATGAAGGAGGCCTGACTCACAAAGCTTCAGATGGAATCAAAGATTCTACTGAGAGGAGCTGGGCACAGTGGCACACACCTTTAATCCCAGCATTCAGGAAGGCAGAGGCAGGTGGATCTCAGTGGGTTCGAGGCCAGCCTACAGTGCGAGTTCAGGACAGCCAAGGATACACAGAAAAAAATCAACCCGCACCCCGCCTCCAAAAGACTTTACCAAGAACATTAGATATTTTGAATTAAGAATCTGTAGTTCTAGTCAGCTGGGATTGAAGAATCAGCTATAATTAACAAGAGACCATCACCACTTAAGTAAAATGTTTGCTTAACAGAGTCAACTGATTCTTGTTAGCTACAGCTGGGAAATTAGCACTGATTTAAAAAAAAAAAAAATCAGAACCCTTGGGGACAACAAATCTGAAACTATCCTCAGGGTCAGCAGACCAAAACTGTGGTCCAAAGGGGCCAAGGCTGCATCACATGCTGGCAGGCAAACTTGGCAGTGAAAGAGTCACCCATGAGGTACAGATTTTGAAGGAATAAAGGAATCATGGGAGAGTAAGAGCACCTAGGAAAGTCTACCAGCAAAGGTGCAGCTCATTTGTGGCAGAGACTTAGGCATTTTAGAGATGTCAGTACCATGGGACAACTATGAGGACAGCAGCAGCTGTGAAGTGGAGCCAGCCTGAGCCTAGATGACAAGCTGCATGTGCTGTGAATGGCAGAGCTAGAGGAGTATGACTGTCTAAGCCTGCTGGAGCCCAGAAGAACATGAGTAACTCTGAGACACAGGAGTTATATACACTGTTGGGCATTTGACTTTGATTTGTTCAGATTGTAACTCTGTCCTGATTCTACCTTCTTAGAGTAAGAAAGTGTGTTAACTTATTTTTTATTTTATAGGCGCCACACTTAAGAAAATCTTAGGTAGACTTAAATGTTTTAAAGAAACTGAACTTTTAAAGTGTTTGGAACTTTAAAGACTAGGACTTTTAAAAGTTAGACTGTTTTATATGTGATATTAACCATACCATTGGGGGGATGAACAAGAAAAGAAAGGATATGACTTAGTAAGTGATGTGTTTGTGTGTCAGACTGACAAACGGTCAACTGTGCTGGCTAGTTTAATGCCAACTTAACACAAACTAGGGTCATTTAGGAAAAGAATACCTCAATTGAAAAAAATGTTCCTACCAGATGAGCCTGTGGTAAAAATTCAAGTTAGTATTACATAGAAATATAAGAAAAGTTGTCAACTAAGATGAATATTTACCTGCAACATAACTCAGGAAAATCATCCTTGAATCTAAGGCCAGTTCTCAGTGTGGTCATCATTTTTACTCTCACTGAACTGACATGTTTAGGTCCCATCAACTTCATCAAAGACATCAAACTATTCAATGCCTACCAAGAAAGTAGTGGTTAAAAAAGAAACTTATAAACAAGATGCCAGTAGCAGACAAGTGGTAGAAACAAGTGCTTCCTACCCTCGTGTCAAGGCATCAATGTACACAACACAAAAGGTCTAATAAATGCTTGCCAGTTTTTTTTTTGGTCAACTTACATGAGAAGCAAGAATCTGAAAAACACAAGTTGCATTCTTATTTTTGTTACCCTTGAAGGAGCTCTGCTACTTTGGTCCAGTGGCCTGCTAAAGCAATAAATCTTGAAGTTTACTAAGGATATGATACATTTTAATTTTCTTAAAATATGTCTCATATCACTAGTATAAATTCAAATATAGATAGAATCTAAAGTTATTTATAATTTAAACAGAATGCCTCATAATGGTTAATAATGGTCTTAATGATACTAAATTCAAGATGTTCTGAATTTGATACAACAAACAACTCGGGATATACTTAGAACAGACACAGAATGAGAATTGTATCAATAGATCTAGGTTCTAATGAATGGATAAAAAAAAGTCTCTGACTAATCTTATCCATGTACTGTCTTAGTTAGGGGTTACTATTCCTGTACTGAAACACCATGGCCAAAATCAACTTGGAGAGAAAAGGGGTTATTTGGCTATGCTTCCACATCACTGTTCTTCACTGAAGGAAGTCATAACAGGAACTCAATCAGGGCAGAAACCTGGAGGCAGGAGCTGATGTGGAGGCCATGGGAAGGGTGCTGCTTACTGGCTTGCTCAGCCTACTTTCTTCTATGATTTTCTTGAAGACATTTTCTGGTCCTTGGGACTTTGCATCTTCCTTTTCATCAACTCCTATAATCCTGAGGTTATGCCTTCTCATGGTGTCCTTGGATGCTTTGTGTCACTAATTTTTCTCTTTTATTATTTTCTTTGAGAGATGTATCAATTTCTTCTATTGTATCTTCAACACCTGAGATTCTCTCTTCCATGTGTTGGATTCTTAGTTATACTTGTCTGTTGGATTTCTGCTTCCTTTTTTAATTGTTCCATTTCACTTTTTTTCCTCGATTTGTGATTTTTTTTTTAATAGTCCCTAATTCTGTTTTCAAGTCGTGAATTGTTTTATTTAATTCCTTCACCTGTTTGCTTGTGGTTTCTTGTTTCTTCTGGATGGCTTCTATTTGTTTGTGTTATCCTGGAATTCTTGGATTCATTTCCTCTTTATAGTTCTCAAATAGCTGTATAAGCATGGTTTTGAGGTCATCTTCCTGTGACTCTGCTAAAGTAGGGTATCTGTTGGTTTCTGGGCTTTCTGGTGGAGCCATAATGTCTTGATTTTTGTTACTAGACCTCTTATTCTTTCCTTTAGGCATCTGCTTGGGCTTTCTGAGCTGGTGGTCTCAGGGATGAGTACCTTTGATAGGGAGCTGTTTTCTATACAGGGTTCTCAGACTTTGCCTTGCTGTGTCTATATTTGTTTGAGCTCTGCCACCTTGATTCCTGGTTTTATAGGGCTCCTCTGGCTGCTTGTCTCCTCTGAGGGATTCACCACACAATCAATCTGTGTTTTGAATGTCAGATGCTGTGTGGCTTCTGTTTTGTTAATCTTTTGCTCTGTAGGTAGGCCACTCTGCTTTGGTGCACTGATCCGTCCAGCAATCTGACCTTCCCTTTCTCCTTGCTGGTTGCAGCCCTCCACTGCAACAAGGTGCTGGTCCACTCTCTGTCACCCACTGTCGCTGCCCCTGTTGCTTGGCACTTCCCACTGCTGATCTCGTCAATTCCCCACCACTTCGGGTGCTTTGTTCCCTGCGGCCTACCTCAGCAAGTGCAGCTGTTGTTGCTGGTGCCACAGCCACCACAGCCACCACTGCTGTCACTGTCCTGTCTCTGTCGCTGCAGCCGCCGCCACCGCCATGGATGCTCTGCTCCCCTGGGGGTCCATGCTTTTTCCCCGAGTTTGAGGGTGCACAAGATTGTCCCTAGTTTGTTTCTGGGACACTATGGTTTCTCCCACTGTAGTTGAGTGGGAAGCTTGGTGTTCCTGCTTAAGAAATAAGTCCAATTTTCTGATTTGATTTCTCTGGCATCTAAACAAGGTCCATACTGCTGGCCACCATCTTGGAATCCCTCAGCTTACTATTCTTATAGCACTCAGGACCACCAAGCCCACATGTGGCGCCATCCACAATGGCCTGGATGGCCTTATGGGTCACTAATTTTTAAAATACCCTATAGGCTTGCCTATAGCCCAATCTTATGGTGCTATTTTCTAAATTGAGCCTCCCTCCTCTCCAATGACTATACCTTGTGTCAAGATGACATAAAACCAGCCAGCACATGTACCAAAACCTAGAAGCTCTTTATGGCTCATAACATAAATTCCACTTTCCTTAGACTTAAAGTCATTCATTCTCTCATTTAGCATAAATGTTTGGAAAGCCATATGGATGGAATAGAAGTTACTGAAAATTTACTAGTTAACACTGAAATAACAGGCATTGGCTGTTAGAATTTGTAGCTAAATTTTGCTGTATATCTTACTTGGATCCTTGAAGTTATCAGTAGAGGAATACAAACTATACTGAGATAAAAGCTGCCACTGGGCCAGGAAGATGGCTCTCAAGGTAAAGTCTTGCTGACAAGCCTGACAACCGATTCTAGCCCTAGAACCGAATAGTGCAATGAGTGTACTGATTCACGCATGTTGTCCTCTGACTTCTACATGACCACTGTTACACACTCCTGCTGACATACATACACACTAAAGACAGAAATACTAACATTAGACCCAGGGGAACCAATAAAATTCAATTATGCAACTCATGTTCAAGCTCTCAGTTACTGCTTGCTTGTGTCTTCCACTGGGCTGGGTATCATGATGGCATGAGCCCGCAGCCACTAGGATTATTACCTGACAAATACAAAGCAAGCAGAGCAAGGTGGCTGTTATAATCTCAGCACACAGGAGGCTAAGGCAGGAGGACTACCTTAAGTTCAAAGGTACCCTGAGCTATAAACAACTTGGTTGAGTCTGACCGAAGATATTGACTCTGAAATGTTCTTTGAATCTAGAATCAAGTTGTGGCTGCAGTTATGTTATCTTTGCCTATAGTAACAGAGCCAACATACAAGTGGTTCTATTTCTATTTTTACAATGTCTAAAGAACAAATATACAATATTCAGTAATAAATATCAAACATTTGGTTGCTTTTCTTTTATGAGTCTCACACTTAGTTAAGGCTGGCCTGCAACTCAGTATGCAATCCAAGCTGCCATCAAGCTCTAAGCTGTCAGTTTTCCACAGGTTGAAATTACAGGTGTGAGCTACCACACTCGGCTTGTTCCTTGACTCTTTATAATTGAGTGTTTATAATTAGGATCAGAACTCATGTTCCTTGAATATTCAATATGAATTTTATTCTAGTCCCTTGGAATTCAAATACCATTACTTACCATTTTCTTATCTTCAATGCCAACACTGGAGCTTAGTAACTGCATATTAAAAAAGGCCAGAATGCCCAATAGTTTTGGTTGCAAATAATCAGCCTATGAAATTAAGGAAAAGATATTATATGTTTTACATATATCAAATGTCTCCTCTTTCCCTCTGAGCTGGATATTTACTACAGAACTCCTAACGGGCAGCTTTCTACCACTGAACTATATCAGGCAGGAAAAAGAGCTAGTGATGACAGCTGAAATATGTTCCAAGGCAGCATGGCTTAATGTTGAACAGCTGACTTAGGTTACCTTAGGGTTACATAGACAGCAGAGAGAAGAAGAGTCTGTACTAGCATACAGTGATGAGTTAGGTATCTGTCCTACATGTCTCTCTAGCATACAGAAATTCTTGTCAAGCAAAGAAAATACTTATTTTTTCAAGCATGAATTTACTTTTTGGATTGTGAACTAAAAAAAAAAAAAATCATTTATTTTTCTTGTATTAACAAAGTATTGGGTTTCATCACAACATCTCTAATACATGTATTTTGTAAACTTCTGATTTAGATTGAAATTAAATTTTGGCATAAGAAACTACAATTCACTAATGATATGGTTCTAATCTATGTTCTTAAATAAACTGTAGGTATAGGTGGCACTCAAATTTCCATAAATATTCTAATTTTAAAGTTCTTGCATCCAGACAAACAGTACTTTGAGGATATATATCTGCCATTCACCAAATATATACTATCATGCCAGGTACATGTGTGTAAGTTAAGTACTACTATACATGGCAAATTAATGAAAGGCACTAAATAAATTCATACATAAATATGGTTGTGGTAAGAGCTATAAAAAATAAAAATAGCCGGGCATGGTGGCACACACCTGTAATCTCAGCATTCAGGGAGGCAAAGGCAGGCAGATTGCCCTGAGTTCTTAAAGCCAGCCTGGTCTACAAAGCGGTCCAGGACAGCCAAGGCTACACAGAGAAATTCTGTCTTGAAAAAAAAAAATCAAAAACAAAAAATACCCCCCCCCCAAAAAAAAAAAAAAGAAAATAGCCGGGCATGGCGGTGCATGCCTTTAATCCCAGCACTCGGGAGGCAGAGGCAGGTGGATCTCTATGAGTTCGAGGCCAGCCTGGTCTACAAGGTGAGTCCAGGACAGCCAAGGCTACACAGAGAAATCCTGTCTCGAAAAACAAAAACAACAAAAACAAAAAACAAAAAAAGAAAGAAAGAAAGAAAAGAAAACAAACATGGGTATGTGATAGAATTTGGATACATGAATTTAGGTAGAGGTGATAAGCAAACTTTGAAGAGTAAAAAACATCCAGGAAATTACTATTACAACTACAGAGACCATCTAATAAAGCCAACCACTACAAATAAAAAAATTTGCCATTTTTAAGAAAACAATAGAGCTAAAGCAGTGAAAAGAAGAGCTGAACAAAAGGAGGGTGGAAACATACGGTCTCACAGATTTAAAGAGCTCATACATTGCTCTCAGGTTTTGGTTGAAACAAATGGGTAGTTAATGGTACAATGTGCCACTGCCCAAAGTAGGGAGGATTAGGGGAAACAAGTCAAGAAAGAATAATAAAGATTTCACTGGGGGCTGAGTAACACATAGATAGCTCAATGGGAAGGCACCTGCTGTGCTGGATGTCAGGTTTATACAGGCTAAGATCATCTGAGAGGAGTTAAGAAAATGCTTTTATAAGATGAGACTGTAAGCAAGCATATAGGACATTTTCCTAATTAGTGACTGATGAGAGAGGGGCCAGGCCATTGTGGGTGGTGCCATCCTTGGGCTGGTGGTCCTGGGCTCTATAAAAAAGCAGGCTAAGCAAGCCAGTAAGACGCATTCCTCTGTGGCCTCTGCATTAGATTCTGCCTCCAGGTTCCTGTCCTGCCTTCCTGTGATGATAAACTGTGATGTGGAAGCATAAGCCAAATAAAACCTTTCCTCCCCAAGTTTCTTTGATTAGGGTGTTCCATCACAGCAATAGTGACCCTAAGACACTTGCCTCACATGTACAAAGCTCTAGGTTTAATCCTCAGCAAGGCAAACTGGGTTCCTTAACATTCCCTTTTGGTTTCTTTAGCTTGGTCCATTACATCAGAAACAACACTATTCACTGAATATATTTTCAGATAAACATTTGTGTTTACACCATTTTCTATTTCTTCCTAGGATCCAACATATATAAACCCCAAAGTCCAAAGCTTAAAGTTTAAAAGTTTGAATTGAAACTTAATGGAATCATCAAAATCATCACATCAAAGCCAGGAACCAAATGAGATCATGATGATAAGGTGGAGCCAGTTACACTATCAAAAAAATCACTCCAGCATGAAAAGAATAAAGCTGAAAAACAAAGAGAAGAGTGAAGCTGGATGTGTTGCCACAGGCTGTAATCTCTGAACTAATGAACCAGAGGCAGAAAAATCAGCAGGTCAAGGCCATTCTCAACCACATAGGGACTTTGAGGCAAGCCTGGGTTTTATGAGACCCTGATTCAGAACTAACAAGCAAACAACAAAAGTAGAAAACATAAAAAAGGAAATACATCTTTCCTTTACTCCAACAATGGATTTAATTTAGCTTGCTTTGTCAAGGATTAGTTTTAAGAGGAAACAAGATGAGAAGGCTGTAAATACAGGCCAATACATAGTTGATAATTAGGAAGGGAAATAAACCTTGTTTACTTAGTGAAAAAGTAAAATCATGCCAGGTTTGGTGTTGCACACTTTAATCCCAGCACTAGTAGGCAGATCTCTGAGGGTCTGAGGCCAAAGTGAGTTCTAAGTCAGCTAAGTCTACGTAGTGAGACCTTCTCTAAAAAAGGGCAGAAAGGGTTTAGATAAAATAAGAATCACCTGGAAATCCACATTTTTCAAAGATAACATATGCAGTTAACACATTCTGTGACCATACGACTTTAACCTTTTCTAAAAGGAAAATGCCAATTAAAATTGAAAGAAAGAGCTGGAAAGATGGCACAGCCATTAAAAGCTAGGCTCACAACCAAAAATAAAATGGAAAGAAATACCTATGCTTGGAAAATGAAATAGAGGAATTTCCTCAGCTTCATAAGTAAGCTACAGAAAAAGAGAAAACCACACTAAATATCATGTACCACATTCCGTACCATCAGTTCAGGTGATGTGATCTCTCTTGGCCCCTGATACGGATCATCACTAGATGCAAATGAGGCAAGTATCGACAAACCATTGAACACTTGTTGATAATGCTCTCCAATACGCAGCAATAATTCATTGTGCAATCCTTGAAAATCTTGTCTTAACAGGCTCCCCAACTCAATTTCTGTTTCATTCTAAAGATATTAAAAACAATTATTTTCCTCATATTAGCATTCAAATTTAAGTACCTGGATTTTAAACATGTTATTAGTAAATCAAGAGCTCTAGGTCAGGTGACATAGCTCACTCATAGTCCTAAGAAAGGACACTGGCAAAGGATTCTAATCTTGTTCTCTTCCAATAGGTCTCCCATGGGCTGTATGCAATGAAGGAGAGTAATCAGACTGAGCCATCTCTCCAGCCCCATAAAAATTTTGAGAAAGTAGGAAGAATTATAATCAAATTATAATCAGACCAGCAAGTAACTAAAACAAAACACAGTTAAAGGTAGTTGACTATTCCCATAATTACCTGCATATTATCAGCTAACATAACTATAATCAGTATAAAATTACTAATAAAACTATATAAGAATCTCATCCATGAAAAGGTGACTATTCTATCTCATTAAATGATCAGAAAAAATATCAAAAGAACAATTCTATTTAGAATCCTCCCAAGATAATGATTATTTAACAATATTTATATGTATTCTTATAGTATAAGCTATAAACTATTCACTTGTCCTTCCTACATTACAATGTTACAATATTTTCCCAGTAATGTTAACTTAGATTAAAAAAATAAAATACATACAAGTATTCAAATACCTTCAAATAATGAAGGGCACGTTCCAATTCATCTTTGGAACAAGAACAAACCAAATGAGAAAAAATGTATTTGAAGTTATTTATTAAAATCTCCCGACGATTGACATTTAATTGTTTTCCTAAAGTTCGAATGAGAGCAGACGCTGCAGGGCTTGCTTTGGCCGCAAGATCAGGCAATAGAACTTGTAATGTCCTCTGAAAAATAATACAATAATTATCAAAAAGTACATTTGTCTGTGTGATAAATTGTTCAAATAAGCTGTCCACATAAAATATTCTTTAATGCTATGTAAAGCTATATATGGATTCACACCTGCATTCAGCTTTACCATTTACTCACTTGACTATTGTCATGATTCAGGCCTGTATATACAGCAGTCAACAACAGGCAAGGTACCAATAGCACAGAGATTCTATCATATGCATTAAGAGACAGTGAACAATAAGGAAATGTAAAAGTAATAAAGATTGAGTCAGTCCTGGTGGAGCATGCCTGTAAATCCCAACACTTGGGGAGGCAGAGGCAGGTGGAGCTCTCTGAGTTTGAGGACAGCCTGGTCTACAGAGTGAGTTTCAGGACAGCCAGGGCTACTCAGAGAAACCCTGTGCACTACAAAGAAGTGAATTTCTCATGAGTATGTGTTAAAAGATGTATGGTCTAAAGTAAAATCCTAATCTGACATATCCTTTCCTGCATTTAGAGAACAGCCATGAATGCAAACTTAAAGAATTTTTTAGATTATAAAATTGATGCTGTAACATTACAGAAAAACAGGTAAGCACACTTACATCCCAATACTGTAACAAATCTTTCCTTTTTGGTCTATTTCTTTTAAGATCTAGCTCATTAAATTCACATAAAATCCAAAGGTAAAGTAGTTATGATTTTGTCTAGTTATTCTACATGTACCTAATGAATAAAACTACGTATAAGTCATTATTATAAATATGAGATGGGACAATGAGTAAGATCCAGGTCTTGTTTGAGGGGGTGACATTCTGTCACTCCATAGACTGAGGCAGGGGGATAACACACTTGACGATAGTGTTACAGACTACAGAATAAGAACCTGTCCAAAAAGAAAAAAAAACAAAAAAACAAAACAAAACCAAGAAAGAAAACAATAGGTTTGCCTTCATAGACATACCTTATGTTATGCCTTTTAATTCAGTTATACGTAGGTTAAGACTGTTAAATAATATGGCTTAAATTTAGATGTTTAGTTTCTTCTCAGAGTTTTAATGCCCACTGTCAGTAGGTAAAGTTGCAATAAACATTTGTGGGTTTTGATAGAATTAATGAATAAGGTACTAATGGCTTTGCAGTTCTTATATTATCCCATTTTCTTTGTGTATATATAACCAATTTACAAGCGATTTAAGTTTTTAAAACTAATACTGTAGGGGAAACCACTGTATGAACTGTTACACAATATATTAAGATTAATAATAAACCTGACTTTGGGGCAAAGATGAGAAGATAACATGCTCCATCATCCTTAACCCTGACTCCTAGTGAATCACAGGCTTCCTAAATCATTCTAGTTTACAAAGTCTGACATTTGAACTCATAGGAAATCATACCACTAATTGTGTATTTTATATTCAAGTTCTTAAGGATAAATACTACTTTTTCAATGTCCAATGGAATCCAGGACAGGACTAAAAACATAAAGACTCAAATAGTTAACCTGAATGTGATATTGCTGATTATGATATATAAACAGTAAATAAAAATATACATAAATTTAAGTTGTACTATATAAGCAATAATCTCTGTCAAAGTAAAAATAAACATACAATTTAGGAGCTAGGGAGATAGCTCAGGTGGTAAAAAGCATGCCATGAAAGTCTGCAGACCTAAGTTCAATCCCTACAAAAGCTGAGCATGGTAACATGCTTTTAATCACAGTGCTATAGAATCAGAGACAGAAAGATTTAGTTAAAGGCTTGTTGTCCAACCATTCAAGCTTACTTGGCAAACTCCAGGGTACTGTGATTGGACTATGACCCCCTTGCCTACACCTTTAAAACTGATGGACAATGCCTGAGTAACAATAGCCAAGGTTGTCTTCTGACCTACACACACACACACACATATACACACAAAGCACATTAAAAAAAAAAAAAATCTAAGGTTCATAGGGTCCTAAGTGCAGTTGCAAGGCTTTCTTTAAAAGCAAGCAAGCAAACAAACAAACAGAATGGAACATATGAAATGTTGAACTGAAAACTTCAAATAAGTCAACTACACACACACACTACAACTTACAGTCAGGAAACGATTAAGATCAGGAAAGTCAAAAACATTGGCAATTTCTGACAAGGTATTTAAAGCCACTTCTCTGTGGTGAGCAACATCTTGTACTCGCATCTCAGCAGTCTGGCAAGGAGTAGCCGGGAGTGCTGTCATCTGACTGGAGTGAAGAGATTCTACTAAAAACTAAAGCAAAACATTTTTCTTAAGTTTTCAAACAAGGAGGAACCCTAACTAATCACCCTCCTTGGCCACCAACTAATACCTTTTTACAGAAAAACAACCATACTTAGTTAAGAAACTTTAGTATTATGCTAAAGATTATATTACAAATAAATACAGGTAAGACCAATATTTTAATATGGTCTAACCTTCCAGTGATTAATGAATATGCCTTTCTAAAAACAAAGTGCCATATTTACAATATCAAAATATAAAAAGAGTTCATTATTATTGAAAAGGCTAAAAAATGATGACTCCCTAAAACTTGACATATAAATTATTATGATACTCTTTTTTCATCTATAACCCGTATCTTCAGACTAATATCCTTAAGTACAAATGGCAACAATTCAATTCTAAAATTTACAAATAATCCTTTAAAATGAGCAAAATAAGAAGACATGCATATGCTGTTTTCCATAAGTCCTGTCTGGTCTCAAAATCCTGGACTTAAAAGACCACACCACCTCAGCATCCCAAACTAAGTAACTGAGATTATCAACACACACATTGCTTTGCCTGGGTTCAGTTTCTTTGTAAACTCATGTAAAAATTGTTGCTATTGTCTATTGAAGGCTGAATGTTGGCTCTCACCTGACAGATGGGTTTCTTATATTGACTGAAAAAATTCTGCAGTTTAACACTTTTAGCTGCAACTAGTGCTCGAATCTCTGTGTATGCCGCTCCAGAGACAGATGCTGACTTAGACAGCAAACAATGCAGTAAGTGCAAGAGCGCAAAAGGTATCAAATCTCCTTTTGCTGCCCTGAAAATAAAAACACAGGCACGCATAAAGTCAGTGTCTCAGAAATTAATGCAGATGCAAAAGTAAATATATGCTGAATCATATTTTTCTACAATATATGTCTTATATGACCTTTTATTCTTCTTTTGTAAAAATTTTTTCCAGTGCACAGCAGGCAAGTACTCTACCATTGGACTACATCTCTACCTCTCACCATCTCTAATACAAAGCAAGTAAGACAGTGACAAAAATGAGTAAGTTTCAATTCAAATGTGTCAAACATACCTTCCAATATCGCCTGTTGTAAGAATCAAGGTATCCTTCAGCTCGCTATTTCTTGATATTTGGGCATGTGTATATGCTTCCTTCATTCTTAAGACAAAAAGCTAGGAAAGCAAAGTGCATTGGTCAGAAAAGTTCTAGACCTAGGCTTATAAAAATCTGTATGTTTAATTTAAGATTTCTAACCTCTTTTATGAATCCGTCTTCAGAGTTCAAAGATTCCAATATATATTTGATATTTCCACTAAAAGCAATTCTAACATCCTTGTCTGGATCTTCCATCAAATTTAATAAAGTCCCAAGAACTGCTTTTACCTCTGTTTCATCTTCTTGAAAATCAAGATGCTTACATAGATGATGCAGATTGTCTATGAAAGCTAAAGTGGTATATATTTTCTAATTTAACACATCATATATCAAAGTTGTACTTAAAAATACTATACAGCAAACAATCCCATGTTGTCTTATATGTCAATATCTAAGTATACATGGCACACACAATTTAAGGAGATTAGAATTCATTAATTTACTTAATTTTGTTTGTTTCTTGCTGTTGTTTATCTTAAGGTCTCACTGTGGAAACATGGCTGCTGACTTAGAACTCACTTTGTAGACTAGGCTGGCCTTGAATTCGAGATCCACTTGCCTCTGCCTTCCAAGTGCTGGGATTAAAAAGGCATGTGCCCCTACAGCTGGCCAACTTACCAATTTAAATTACTTTATACTTAATAAAAGTTATAAATGAATAAAAATAAATACTAAAATCTAAGTTATAGATTTTTATAGATTTTTATCTATTAGACTTAAAAATAAACATTAATTAAAAACCTCTCAAGGAATCTTAGATCTTAGTCTTATTGTCAATTTTACAGAACTTAAGAGTTCCTAGAACCACTTACCAACTATCTGAAAGCTTGTGAATAAATTGCAACTTACTATCTAAACACATGGATCTTCCAAGAGTGTGTGTAAATCTTAACCCTCCAACAAACTCATACTCCATTGTCACTGGAAAGTGTTTTTTTAATTCGTAAGTAATCACTCACCAAGTTTTACTGGACTAGGTGTTTTTTTTGTCAACAGGAAAAGGAATGGCTTGCAAACAGAAGCTTTTACTTGAGAAGATGAGCATTCATGCTGAGAAGTGGCTTTCAGGTTCTTACAGAACAAGTCCACATGTTCAAAGAAAGGATCTACTGAGGAACTCATCAAAGAAAACATGCCATGAAGAGTACAGACAAGTTGACCGAGGATAGAGGCAAATTCTTTCTTGACTATGTCAGAATCATCTTTGACTCTATCTCTGGGGGAAAAAAGAAAAAGTACTGAATCCTCCTAGTAAATATTTTGGATTAGATTTTCTTGATTTAAGACAAAGGGGGGAAAAGATAAAATTTAGAAGGGAAAAATATAATTTTCAGCTAAAAGCAATATTTATTGTATATACTGTGTAATAACTCAAGAAAGATACCCAAGATCAATGATTTATACAATCAAGTGATATATTCAAATTAAAGTCTTAATACATACATAAGCATTTTTGGAATTTGGTTACAAGAATTCTGCTGCTGTAACAAGATAAAAAATCCTTTAACACAACTAGCCCGGATTACTTCATGGGAGCTCTTCAGGGCCCAACTATAAACTGCTGTTCTCCATTCAAGGAATATTCTTCTTGGAAACAGAGTCAGAAGAAACACACATTGTGACTGTGCCTGTGGAGCTAAAAAAGAATTAACTTTATTCAACAAGATTTCCTTTAAAACTTTTGCTTATTATTTTTGGGGCACAGGTGCCAAAACTCATGTGTGGAAGTCAGAGGAGAACTTGAGGGCGTCAGTTCTTTTCTTCCACAATATAGGTCCCAGGGTCAATCTCAGGATGTCATGGTTGGTGGCAGGAACCTTTACCCACTGAGCCACCTTGCTAGCCCTTAAGCAAAGTTTCTAAGGTGTTATGTATGCTGTGAAATTAGCATTTAAAATATATACAATATATAACATAATGAAATCTTTTCAGACAATAAAGCAAGAACACAAAAAATGTTTACATATAACTTTATAATTAGGGAAATGCAAATTGATCAGATAGAAAATATATAAATAGTTATCTCCCTGTATTGCTACTGTTTTAAATAGCAAGATATTTTAAACTTGGTGATGTCAAGTATTGAACATGACTCTCATATCTGACTAGCAAGAATGTAAATTGGTATATTGCTACATCTCTGGAGAGCAATACAACAAAACAGAATACAAAATATGGAAACCCTAAAGCCTAGTAATTGCATTCCTAGGAAATTATCTCCAAATAGTGCCTAAAATAATATACACATCAATATCTTGATCTTTTTTAAAATTCAGGATTTTCAATCAGTATATCCCAGCAAATAATAAGATACTCTGTCTCTCTCTTTTTTAAACCTTATTATCTTTATTTATCTGTATGAATGATTTGACTTACATGTATGTGTTTGAAATGTATGTGTGTCTGGTCCCTGTGGAGGTCAGAAGAGTATATCAGATCCCCTAGAAAAGGAGTTGCAGGCACAAGATTTTCTATTCCTAGTAAGTTCCCACAGTTTGCACTACTGGTTTATGGATAATACATCGAGGATCACAGCCTTGGGAAGACTTAAGACTTAATTAAAAATATTTATAGACTTAAAATAGTCAACAACCAGAAGTAACTAAATTGTCCATCAATGCCATGATAATGTTCATCTTTTTAAGAATTTTATTATTTTAAATTATGAACTGGGGTGGGGGAGCGGGACTATGCATGTGAATGCTGGTGCCTGAGAAGGCTAGAGCCATCAGATCCTCCTGGAACAGGAGTTACAAACAACTGTAAGCTGCCTGATATGAGTGCTGACAACCAAATTCAGATGCTCTAAGAAGAGCAAGCAGTCCATGCTCTTAACCACCAAACCATTTTTCCAGCCCTGATACTGTTTATATTATAGTTGATTATTAATAAATAAAATACTAAAGCTTATATGAGTCATCATGAATACATCCTATAACTACAGTGCTGATCCAGTTAGGCACGTGGCATATGTCTATCATACTAGTACTTAGGAGGGTCAGAAGTTCACCTACACAGCCAAATTTGAGGCTAGCCTGTTCTACATAAAAGCCTATCTAAAAAAATAAAGACAATGTTGCCTAGCAAACTCCAAGTTGTGAAAATGAAAATAGTTCTGTATATTATATAAGATAAATATGTTGCAGGATATTGGATTATACTGTGAACCCCAAGATTGTGCTGTTTACAGGAAAAATCTGCTTCTAGTTGTGGTGTGGCTCAGCCCTGTACACACCTTTAATCCAAGGGCTTTCTGATTGAATACTGTAAACAGGATTAATAAAGTCAACCATAGGTCAAGAGGCAGAGCAAGCAACCAGTTAACAGGAAGTAAACATAGGAGGGAAAAAAGTAAGAGGAAGTCAGGAGGACAGAAAGAGAGACACACAGGAAGTAGAAGAGAGGAACATCCAGTTTGAGGGTTTTTTGAGATGGTGTGGAGGAGCATTCCTTCTTTTGGGATGTCTGCTGAAAAGCAAAGTCACGTGGTGCTTTCTCTGCCTCTCTGAGCTAGGAAGTTTCTTTCACCCTAGCATCTGGCTCCTGAGTCTTTATTGGTAAAACTGAATGTTTGAGATTTTGTTAAAAACAACATAAATACATATATAATAAAAACAATAAAACAAAGCAAGTTCGGATGGTAATTATCTCTAGAGAAAGGAGGGAACTAAAACTGGGAAAGAACAAAGCTTGTTTATTTACTTATCTTTCTATCTTTCATGTTTCGAGTCATGGTCTCACTATGTAGCCCAGGTTGGCTTGAACTTGTAAGTCAATTCTCCTGTCCTGGTCTCCCAAGTGCGGGGATTGCAGGCAGGCATGCACCACCCATTTAGGACTCTTACATGTTTTCATTTTCTGGTTTTGTTTTGAGACATAACAGGCTTATGGAGCTCCACCATCTCAATTTTAGTGGGCATTGGGGAATCAAACCTGGAGCCCCTAACCTGTTAGGTAAGAGCTCTACCCACTGAGTAGATACATTCCCAGAACCAACATATTTATTTATTTTATTTTACGTGCATTGGTGTTTTGCCTGCATATATGTCTTGTGTGAGAGTGTCAAGTCCCCTGGAACTGGAGTTACAGACAGTTGTGAACTGCCATGTGGGTGGTGGGAATTGAACCCGGGTCCTCTGGAAGTACACTCAGTACTCTTAACTACTGAGCGGTCTCTCCAGGCCCCATATTTATTTTCTTGAAGTGGGAAGTTGTTTGAGTGTTTAGAATATTATTTTCTACTCTTTTTTATGTGTAGTCCTGGAATATCTCATAGATTTCTTAAATGAAAATTTTTTTGTTGTTGGTTTATTTTGAAGACAGGGACTCTAGCCCAGTCAGGTTGGCCTGGAACTCATGGCAATCCTCCTGCCTCAGTCTCCTCACTGCTAAGATGGCAGGCATAAGCCCCCACAACCAGCTCAAGATAAAGATGCTTTAGGCTATGTCTCGAACTCTGTACAGATAGAAAGGATATAGGTATAGGGCAAGTATTCCTTCCCTTACTGTCTATATACCAAACTCCTTTCTGTACTCTTCTAAGTATTCTCCCTTGAATTACTGAAAAAGGATGATGAAGTATTATAAATTCTATAAAGAGATCATTACACAAAAAATAATCAATATATATCAGACAATTTTGTGATCACTTACAGTAACTATCCCAAACCTTCTGGCTTAGTGACAGAAGATTAGTAGCAAATGAAGTCAACTTTAAAGAGTTATCATCAGAATGGGAATAAATCCACGGAAGTGAGAGCATTCCACATAATTCTTCCAGAATATGATCCTCGAATGAACTTTTGACTACAGAGACAGACAAAAGGATATAAGTTATACCTATTCTTTTAACACATTAGACATTTTCTTCCCATTAAGAATATAGACATCCAAAACATCAAGTAGAACTATAACCAACATTCAATAAACAAAGATTCTTAAAATGAAGAGCCATAAACAATCTTATGTTTTAACTGGGAGTAGTCTGTAGCAAACTCAGGGCCCTGCACAAGCTTAACATGTATTCTACCACTGAGCTCTACTTCCAGGCCCATGCTGAAGTCTGTGAAGCCAACAAAATCAGATGTGGCTTAGAAAGATATACATCTATATACTGCCTATATGGATCATAGCATTCTTCAGATTCTCAAGTCAGAACATTTAAATGTTTCAAATAAATGTCTACTGACTAAATCAATCAAAAAATTGCACAAATAAATGTGAAACTGAGACACTACCAATAAGTTCAATTAACAGAAAAATTGAAAATATTCTGAATATTGCAAATACTTCTGAATTTAAACTTTAGACAGAAACAGAAAGCCTATAGCTACAATGACTAAGGTTAATATATCACTTATTTGTACTCACCTTGCATATACATCAAAGCATCATAAATTCTCACCATGTTATCAATGATTAATTCCAGTTCAAGTTTCTGAACAGATTCTAACAAACTCCTACAGCTCTTAAGCACTTTTTTATAAAAATCCGAAGACATCCAAGTTAGCACTACTGGAGGTTTCTCTTTATATTTGTGTTGACAGTCCTTCAAATTATGGCTGCAATGAGTACATTAAAAAAACATTTAAAGAAGGATAGCAGGCTACCAAGAAGAGACTTGATACCCTATGAGTATATAAAGGGTGAGGAGGTCCCCCTCAGTCACAGTCATAGTGAGGGGAGGAGGGGGAAAGCGGGAGGGAGGGAGGAATACAAGGGATGCGATAACAATTGAGATGTAATATGAATAAATTAATAAAATATAAAAAATTTCAAAATAAGAATTCTATTATAGTCCAATGTAATATTTTAGTAAATCCAAAGGAAAATTAAATACAGAACTAATCTGCAGCCTTAAGCCAATTTAAACTCAATATACAAACTAACCTTATACTTAAGTGTATTCTCTTTATGTTGGTTTAAGTCAGTTTTTTTCTATTGTTGTTTGTGGTATCTGGTATGGGGGTGGGAGATGGGGGAAGACAGATATACCAAGTCTAATTTGTAGCCTAGGCTGTCCTAGATAGAGGTGATCATCCTGTCTCAGCCTCTTAAATCACTCTTATGTTATGGGGCTGGTCTAGGATCTTTGAATGTTGGTTTAATTAATTACCAGGCTTAAATAATGATAGAAGATATGCTTATTTAATTATTAACTGATGTGGCAAATGGTCCTTATAAAAATGATGTAAATCTGATAATACATTTCTTCAATTTATCTCCAATTTTAAATTTAGAGGCAACTGAATGAATATATTTTCCAAAAAATCTCTTCTTTTATAACTCCGTATTGGCTAGTCAATACAAATCAGTCAGAAAGTACAGAATGATCACAAGCTGTCCTAAATTATGGCAGTAAGAGTTAGTCTTCAAAAGCTCATACTTATTTCTTTTGATAGAAATGTATATTAAAGATACTGAACAGAAAATATGCTTCTTCTGAATTATAAATCTCTGTTCTATTTCAAGAAATATAGTCAAAGCCATGAGTTTCTTAATTGTACATACGTAATGTTCTGCTATCTTCATCTCTTGTGTCTTTGGGGAAAGTTATTTAGGCCCAAGAGAAAGATTCTACTTTTTCTGCACTTTAACTTCTCATTTACCTCTAGGATTGACATAACGAGTAAGAAGCAACATGTAGTGCAGTACTTAGCCTTTTGCAGGCATTCAATAAAAAATGTCTTACCTACTTCACTACAAAGTTTGTGTCCTAAGGTCACAGAAATAGAGTGAGTAATCAGACTTACTAAAATGGTAAATACAAATTCATTAAAGTCAGAGAACAAAAAAAGTTGTTTATGGCCAATGAGATGATTCAGTGGGTAGAGCACTTGTCCTGAAAGCCTGATGACCTGACTTTCATGCCTGGAACTCATGTAAAGGCAGGAGAGAACTGACTCCACAAAGTTGTCCTCTGAGCTCCACAGACATTCCATGGTTTTCATGCACCCATACACATCATACACACAGAATAAAAAAATTAAATCTTTGAATTTTTTTTTACCCATCCATGTCTTGATGAGAACAGTGAACAGTGCAGAGAGCAGTCAGCTGTAATACAACAGTGATTCCTTCTAACATCTCCACAACAGAACTCTTTAGAGTACCACACTCAAAGGAAACCTGAAGGGATTCAGCTTTCTGTTTCAGTACATTCCACAATATGCTTTTTTTGTCCATATCCACATGATTAATTCTATAAATAATTATAATCACAATAGAAAGTATTAAATGTATAGTACAAATGCATTTCAAACAAAATATGGGGTGGGGGTACAGCTTAGGAATAGACTGCTTACTTAATATATATAATGCCTTAGGCTTAAACTCCTGCACAAAATTTATAAGTAAACACCTATGTTTAAAATAAAAGAGCCAGCAAGATGGCTCAGCAGATAAAGGCACTTGCTACCAATTCTGAGAACAGGAGTTTGATCCCTGGGAACTCACGGGATGGGAGAAAGGAACCCACTCCCACTGACCTCTACACAATTGTTGTGATACATACACACATGTAGACCAGACAGACAGACAGGCACACACACCAGTAATTGTAATAATAAAATAAAACAAAAATAAACAAAAACTGGAATGTATTACCAACTTTTATCTACATTAGAACAGATTTAAAACAATGTTCAGTTTGGCTGAGCTATGGCAATTCTTTGGCTACATACAAAAATAGTGTATTTGTTAAAATTTGAAATATATAGACACACAGGTTGACACTTTTCAAATATTCAAAAGCCAAATTAAATAGGCATGCAAAAATATTTAAAGTAACTTTACTTATATATAGTGTCATAGTAGAGAAAATTATAATGATTAGCAAAATATTTTAAACATTCCTATTGTATTCTTTGTATTCTTAAATCAGAAGTTAGCAAACATTTATTTTTTAAGATAAATAAAATATAAATGAACTGTCTAAAATAAAATCAGATGAGGTCATACTCTTCAGACTGTCTGGATGGCCTTTTGGAAGAGCTGAGAGAGGAGCTGAGTCTACGTCTCTTTGGTGACACCCCATCATTATTACCACTGAGATGTTCCTGTTGAGTTTGGTATTGAATTCTCTCAATAATTTCCATACTTTCCATTTTCAAAGCTGCATAAAATGGTCCCAACAAGTACTGAGAAAACAAAAATAATTTCAAATATCACCTCTTAGGAGATATGTTTATATTATTTATAAAAGGTGTTAGTGACATGTTTTCTAGAAAGCTAAACTATTTCTGAGTCTTATAAGCAAGCCAAATATGCATATCAATCAATATTATTTCACATTCTATCTATTAAGGATGGCTTTATTGCTTTAAAAAGGTTTACAACAAATACGCACTATAATTTTCCCCTTCTCTTTCCCAAAATGCTATCCAAAAATTTTATAAGGGAATTATTAACTTTTTCATACTATAAATCCAACAAGATATACAGGCTAAAATAAGCTAAAATGTTCAATGTTTAAAATACTGAATCAAGTTACTACACATCTGAGTATTTTATTGCCTGTTTTTCCCCACAGTCCAAACAGGAAAAATTGTATAATCTAACATCACTAATCACGCATTCTAAAGTAAAATCATTTACAGATAAAAATACTGATGATTAAGTTTTCTCCAAATAAGATAACTAGCCCCCTTACAATTGATGTTGCTAAAAATACATATTTTATAAATTCTACTTTAGAACAATCTAATTTTTTGGCAGTTTACTTTCCTAATGAACAAATTTTTCTGGAATGGAAGTCTGGGAATGAAGCTAAGCTATAAAAATCATCACGCCCTTGACATGCCATTATTATGCGAGATGCTCTCTTCTCTTGTTACTACATCCTATACATTTGCACACCCTTAAATGAACAAAACACTTAATGTGCAGTCTTCTGAATAATAATTACTTACCCCAATATGTGTCTGAACTCCAAGAACATCTACAAGAGCTCTACAGATTTTTGTCACATACACCTTCCTGACCTGTAAAGCTGACTCATACCCAGCTGGCACAAATGTAAGGAAAATAATGCAGTAAATGACACAAAGTTGCTTTGAGCAAATCAGACTTGAGCCGCATAAGCACTCCATCTTCAAACATGACGCAGAGTTTTTCCAGCAGCACGTTTAAGTAGAAAGGCTCAATATTTCTATAAGCCTCTGCTTCAAAAGGGAACAGCGTCTTGACCAGCTTTGAGAATGGCTCTTCGTACAATTTCAATTGGTCAGCATCCATTCCTATAAGGTGTTGTAGCAATTCCAAAAATAAGCTGAAAAAAGTGTTGGCGGGCTGTGCTGGTAATCCTCCAAGCTCAAAGAGTTGAGTTAAAAGGGTAATTGCTAAAGATCTGATTTTGGGACTACCGTGCTCTAGCAAGGCACAGCCTATCTGCCACAGTAACAATTCTTGTCGTCTAAAAAACACAATTGGAACAATATGAATAAGAACCATTAATAAAGTGACTTCAATAAACTCTACGTTTTGCATGTTCATGAAGTGCAGAGGAGCTGGCTGTAAACATCCCATGTGTTCATCCAATCGGCTTAAAAATCGAGAAACAGCCACTGGCCATTCCATAACATCACCCACTGCATTTCTTTTGTGGAGGGAAATTAGGTCTTCAAAAAGATAGAGTAATTCCCTTGTGAGTACCCCAAAAATTGCAGGATTCTTGCTTTTAAAAAGAAATAACAATGAGCAGATAACTTCACATATTTTTTTGTGTAACATGTGGCAGGATGGAGTTGCTGCAATCCGTAAAAGTCTTGTAATGATCCAATGACTGAATTCTTTGAAACAAACAAACAGAAAATATATTAAATAAGCAAGCATATCATAAGTGTGAATTTGCTAAATGCTTGATGATTGATTTTTAAAGTATACATTTTACCAAGAGAACAGTCTACATTTCCTACATGATAGAAAGGCTATATTTCAGAATATCAGTTTTGGAGTTAAAAATGGTTCTAGCTTACCATCTACTAGTTATGTCAACTTCACATCTCTGAACCTATATAATGCTATCTCTGTTTCTGGCTATTGTAATAATCAAGTAAGATAATGTATGTGAAATAGTCAGGATAGTTCCGAAAGCATAATAAATACAATAGTAGCTACTATTACTCCTTCAACAAAAATCATATTTTTCATTTTTGAAACAATATTTCATGTCACCCAAGCTGGTCTTGAACTTGCTATGTGGTCAAGGATGACATTAAATTCCCAACGATCCTTTTGCATTCACCTCTTAAGTGCTACGGATCAGATGGGCAAGGTACAACACCCAGTTTCCTTCAATGAGTAGTTACTAAATGCAGAGTTGGAGGTGTGGGTTAGTGCTACATTGCTTATCTACTACATATAAGGCACTATATTCAATCCCCTAACCATATGCACATGTCATTCATTCATCCATTTGAGACAGTCTCTCTACATCTGTTTGACACAGAGTCTCTACATAGCCCTGGTGGTCCTGGAATTCACCATGCAGACAGGGCTTGCATTAAACTCAGAAATCTGCCTGCCTCTGCCTCCCAAGTGCCAGGATTAAAGGTGTGCACCACCATGCCTAGCTTATCTTGTTTTAAATGTTACTAGCTTTAAAGTTATTTCATAACCACTGTGGGTTACAGTCCATACTTTAGAAAGTATACTTAAGACTGAGACATGATACTGTATAATTTAAGAACTTATGGCAGAAGAAATACAGAACATCAGTAATCAGAACATATAAAGCAGCAGGAACAATGCTAGTTCTAGATGGCTAGAAGTCAAAAAACACTCTTTAAAGGATGTATTATCAAAGCAGATATTGCAATACTATCAATACATTTAAAAATATTTCATTATATAGGAAAAGGTTTGTTTTGCATCCCTTTAAGACAGAAACAGGAAAAAACAAAACAAAACAAAAAAAAAAACAGTGGAGTAGTAGCAATAAGGTAAAAGCCTAGAAAAAAAGATTTAACATAAGAAAGCAACTTTTTCGCTGGGTGTGGTAATGCACAACCTTAATCCCAGCACTTGGGAGGCAGAAGCAGGCAGATCCCTGTGAGTTCGAGGCCAGCCTGGTCTAGAAAGGGAGTCCAGGATAGTCAAGGCTACACAGAGAGACCCTGTCTCAAAAAAAAAAAAAAAAAAAGCAAAAATTTCATGAAAGACAATAGTGTAAGTTTTTGTTTGTTTGTTTGGTTTGGTTTTTGTTTTTCAAGAAAGTGTTTCTCTGTGTAGCCTGGCTCACATGGAACTTGCTCTGTAGACCAGGATGGCTTCCAACTCAACCTGTATCTTTGAGCACTGGGATTACAGACACCCTGCGTTAAGTAAGTATTTTTGAATAGAATGCCTAAACAAGCTTTGTAGTAAGTAGAGAGGATGTTCCAGTAAAAAGCTGGGTGTGGTGGCACATGTCTTTAATCCCAGCACTCAGGCAGCAGGAAGATCTGAGCTCCAGGCCAGCATGGTCTACAAAATGTGTTCTAGGCCAGCCAGAGGTACAGAGACTCTGCCTCAAAAAGAAAACAAAACTGCTACCACCTTTCCCCTCACTATATAGCAAATGCAACTTTTGGGAGTATGTAATCATGCATGTGTGATATTCAAAAAAGCAGAAAAGAGATCTCATAAAACTGGTTGAGATTAAAATAACAGCACTCACCAACACAACTGTCTTTGGCCTCGTTTAGTCCCTGGCTTCCATTCACATTTACAAACATAAGTGGAGAAGACTTCATGATGTGCTGGATGAAATCAAGTAACATCACAGAGGTCGGCTGACCGTCAGTTTTCTTTACAAGTTCTAGAGCAACTGAGAGGTAAAAGATTCTTTTTAAAAACTCACAACAAACTAAACAAAAGAGATTTTGCTAAGAAACTAGATTTTGGTAATCAAAACTTTTTTGCAGCAAAGTACTCATGCTAAATTGATATGTGATGAAATAGTATGATCTTATCTAATATTATTTTTGTATGTGTGTGGTATTAAGTGTGTACGTGTGTATGTGTGTGTGTAAGTCAGAGGTCAATATTGGGTGTCTGCCTCAAGCATTCTCTACCTTATTTTTGAGACAAGCTCTCTCACTGAACCTAGACTTCACCAATTTAGCTAGTATAGTTGGACAAGGAAGCTCCACAGATCTGTTATGAGATTACAGGTATACACTGCTGCAGCTGGCTTTTTAAGATTGTGCTGGGAATTTAAAGTCAGCTTCTTATGCTTGGGCAGCAAACTCAATGTCTGAGTCATCTCTCCAGCCTGCCACCTAACTTTAAGTGTCTCATAACCATGTACATTCATCTATAATACATTCCATTCTGTAAGCATTTGTACTATAGGCCTATAAGATGCCAGGTACCATGCTAAAATCTGAAGAAAAACAAACAAACAAAAGCAAACAAAAAAAAAAATCTGATAATCTAGTGAAGGATTAAAAAAAAAAAAATAGTGTGACATGGTAACTCAAGATAAAAGGAAACAATTCTAGAAAAATACTGTGAAGGAATTCCTAAAAGAGAAAGTGGCAGAAGGAAGAAGCATGTGGTCAAAACAGGTATCATATGAAACCGCATTTTGCAAGTGTTAACAGTCCTCAGCAATCTTTTTAGTAACCTGTAACTTTGTGGATTAAAAAGAACAAAGTTTAATGGTTATGATAAATCATAAAATATGTTGTACTAAATTTTACTCTATTTTAACCCTTTGCTATGGCAGGTTTTGTTTTTGGCATTTGCTGTGTGTCTACCACTGGCAAGTTGCTTATAAAGTCCTATGATTGGACGTGATCAAATTTCTTATAGCTGGGAAGAAGCAGGCGGATCTCTGTGAGTTTGAGGCCAGCCTGGTCTACAAAGTGAGACCAAGAGGCCAAGGCCATACACAGAAACCCTGTCTCCAAAAAAAAAAAAAAAAAAAAAAAAAAAAAAAATTCTTATAGCTAACACATCAAAGAACTTTAGGAAGCCAGTAGAAAATCATGGTTATTAACAGAAACACAAACTTGGTTTTAAGGTCTAAATTACATCATGTTTTAAGTAACAAGTAATACTGAGTAACAACTTGCTTGAAATTAGTATCTAACAAATACTTAACTCTGTAAGTAAAACTGCCTAGAGGAGAAAGTGGTAGCATAATATTAAATGAAAAACCACTGACGTTCATCTAATATTATTTTTGTATGTGTGTGGCATACATAAGAAAGAATTCCCTCTTACCAACATTTACATCTGTAAGTATTCGGTCAATGAATTGGCAGAGAATTTGTCTTGGTTTCTGTACAACGGTATTATATTCCTCTGGAGTAGCACTAGAACACAAAGAAAAGCATGTTAGGAGGCACGATGGGAGCTAGCAAGATGGGTTAGCAGGTAAAAGCACACCCTACCAAGCCTGCCCTGAGTTCCACTGCCAGGACTGACACAGTGGAAGGAGAGAACCAACTCCCATGAGCTACCCTCTGACCTCTATATGCACTGTGATGTGTGAGAGGCGTGTTGGCTCATATCTGAAACTGGAAGCTGAGGCAGAAGGTCAGCAATTCTAGGTCAGTATAAGCTACTAAGAGAGATTCTGTCTCACAAATTAAACTAGGCAAAAGCTTTTAATCTTTAAAGGACCTACGTTTTAATTTGTAGGAAAATTCTCTAAAGTTGAATTTATCAAATGTGATTAGTTTAAATGTTACCATAGACAGTATTCTAGTACTTAAAAGTGAAACTCTAAAGACATCACTAATTTGGGGTGGGGGAGCTTAAGTGCCAGCATAGGAATCTAATCTGCAGATTTTAGAAATATGTAGCTCAAAATGGTAGCCATTAGCCACATGTGATTATTTAATACTTGAAATGAGGTTATTCCAAATTAAGATGCATTAAAGGCACTTATTAGATTACTAATACTTGTACAAAAAAATTAACATTGCATTAATCATCTTATACCAGTTACACATAAACATAATATTTGAATATAATAAATTAATACACAACCTATAAAATGTATTACTAACTTAATTTTACTTCTTTCCTTCTTGCTTTTTAAAATGTGGTTACTAGAAATTTTTTAAATCATTAGTGGCACATGCCTTTAATCTCAGCACTTGGAAGGGAAAGACAAGCAGATCTCTGAGTTCAAAACCAGCCTGGTATGCAGAGCGATTTCTAGGGCAGCCACACAGTGAAATCCTGTGTCAAAAAAACAAAAAAACAAAAAAACAAAAAGGGAGGAAGGACAGAGGCACTAATTCTGAAAATGTGCATAACGGGACACATCTTTAATCCAGCACTCTGGAAGCACAGGAGGTGGGTCTGAGTTCCAGGACAGCGAACACTACATATCAGAGAGTCAGTCTCTGTCTCTGACTCTCTCTGAGTAGAAAAGAAAGTAAAATCTATAATTAAGACTTAAAGCTGGGCACAGTGGTGCACTCTTGTAATCCCAGCACTCAGGAAGGCAGAGGCAGGTAGACCTCCAAGTTTTAGGACAGCCAAAGCTACACAGAGAAACCCTGTTTTGAAAAACCAAAACAACAACAACAAAAACTTAAGAGCCACATCAAATAATTACAATTTGTGATCTTAATCTGGACCTCCCCAAATGACATTAGTATGCCTTTTTGTTGTTGTTGTTGCTGTTTTGGCTTGTTGAGACAGGTGTGTGTGTGTGTGTGTGTGTGTGTGTGTGTGTGTGTGTGTGTAGCCTTGGCTGTCCTGGACTTGCTTTGTAGTCCAGGCTGGCCTCGAACTCAGAGAGATCTGCTTTTAATAAGGCATGCACCATCACGCCCAGCCTGACATTTATATTCTTGAATTGATAATGGTACCATGATTATATTTTAAAACATATTTCCATAATGCAGCAGTTTTCATATCTGCATCATGTTATAAAGTCCTGGATTCAAGCACCAGTGGAACCATGAGTTATCTTAGATACTCACAGTACTGAGCACACAGTTCAGTATTGAAAGCATTAGCTGCCCTTGCAGAGGATCCAACACTATTACTCACAACCACCCTTAAATCCAGTTCTAGGGGGTCCAAAACCCTCTTCTGTCCTCTGAGGGCACCAGGCACACATATGATACACATACATACATGCAACCAAAACACATATATACAAAATAAATAAATTTTAAAAAGAAGTCTCTATCCTTTACTGGTAATTACTGACATGGATGGAATGTCTGGGATTTACTGCAGAATAGTATGTGCTGAGAAGAAGAAAGCTATAAAGGAGGAAATCAATATATAATTTTTCTTCTTTTGCTACATTTGAAAATTTCAAAATAAAAAGGTAACTAAAAATAAAAAATATAATACACACACACACACATTCTCTTAGAGCTAATCAAGAAAAAATATTAAAGAGAAATAAAAAGTGGCAAAGCATTTGCCTACCACGTGGGAGGTCCTGGGTTAAATCAGTATTGAGGGGAAAAAGGAGAAAAACAATTCAATAGAATTGTTCCCTAAAATTATGAGTAGACTCAGCTTGGGTACTGTGGCTTATATAAAATCACCACAAAATAGAAAATGAAAATTTAATAGAGTCTGTTTGCTTCCCAAACTGCAACACTACACCTAATCAGCAATAACTTACCATTTCCCCTTCTATCCCCTGGCAATATTCATTCCAATATTTTATCTCTGTCAACTTGACTGCTGTAGGTTTCTTATCTTAGTGGCATATCATACTTACCCGTTTGTGACTTCTTTCTTTTTTAAAAAATTTATTTAATTTTATTTTATGTGCATTGGTGTGAAGGTGTCAGATCCCCTGGAACTGGAGTTACAGACAGTTGTTAGCTGCCGTGTGAGTGCTGGAAATTGAACCTGGGTCCTTTGGAAGAGCAGACAGTGCTCTTAACCACTGAGTTGTCTCTCCAGCCTGTGACTTATTTCTTAAAGCAGTGATTCTCAAACTTCCTAATGCTGCAACCCTAATTTAATGCAGTTCCTCATACTGTGATGACTCCCAACTATAAAAGTATTTTCATTGCTACTTCATAATTGTAATTTTGCTACTGTTATGAATCATAACACATATACTTAGAGATATGGCTTTGCCAAGGTGGTCTGAATCCACAGGTTGAGAACCACTGGTTTAATTGTAACACGTTAGAATTTCTTTCCTTTTCATACTAAATAGTCTTTATGTTTATGTCACATATGGGAGGGTTATGTCTACTTATCTGTTGGTAAACATTTGCTTCCACCATTTAGATATTGTGAATAACAATGCTATGATGAACAACACGGTAAAAATAAATGCTTTAAATTCTTTGAAGTATATATTAAAAAGAATTAGCAGGGTGTGATGGCACACATCTGTAATCCCACACTTGGGGAGGCAGAAGCAGGCAGATCTCTGTGAGTTCAAGGCCAGCCTGGTCTACAAAGGGAGTCCATGACAGCCAAGGCTACATAGAGGAACCCTGTCTCAAAACAACAACAACAACAAAAACCAAACAAACAAGCAAACAAAATAATTGCTTGGTTATAGGGTAATTATTTATCCCACCCCCTTTTTGTAGTACTATCATTCCACTTTCCACAGTGGTTAAGTCATATTATTTTACATCTGCACTAACAATGTACCACAGGCTCCAATTTCCCGGTATCCTTACCTTTTTTTTTTTTCTTTAGATATACAATAGTCCTTTTTTTTTTTTTTTTTTTTTTGAGGGGGATCGAGACAGGTGTCATTATATAGGCCTTTTAAGTCCTTGGTAGCCCAAGCTGCCCTTAAACTCAACGAGGCTCTTGCCTTGACCTCCTAAGTCATTACACTAGTTTCCTTGTGGTTTTGATTTATGTCTCCCCAATTTTCTTACCCATTTTTTCACCAAATTGTGTTTCTTTTTAGATTGTTTTTGAGTTATATATTAACAGCTGTTAAGCTCTTAAAATTTTAATTATTTTAAAAGTCTGTATGTGTGTATGATATACATGTGTATATGGCCATATGAGTACAGGTGCTTGTGCCATGGTGCATGTATTAAGGTCAGGGGACAACCTTGGGTGTTGGTCCTTGCCTTCCAGCTTTTCTGAGACAGAATTTCAGTGATGATGGCATAAAACTTGTATTATCAGTTTCCCCCAATCATTTTTACTCATATACTTTTAGAAAGACAGAAATTACTAAATTTAAATTTTTAATTATTTTTGCCCTTACAAAGTCTACTTGCCATATTTATACAAAACGGAAAAAAAAAAATCACACAAGGTGATGGTGGAGTTAGAGAACAAGTGGTCTTTTAACTTAGGTTTTTGTTTGTTTTTTAGTATGGCCAGCAGAGGGAAATGGACCCAGCTATGGTGCATGGCTATTCAGATCTACTCAATGGACAGGGCATTCTCCACAGTTCTGTGGAGAGTGGGGACTGACTCTGACAGGTACTCTGGTGCCCCATATTTGACCACTGCCCTTTGGTGGGGAGGCCTGGCGGCACTCAGAGGACAGGTAAGCAGGCTACCAGGATGAGACCTGATTGGGGAGGAGGTCCCCTTCTGTCACAGACCTAGGGGAGGGGAATAGGATGAAAGAGGGAGGGGGGAGGGAATGGGAAGATACAAGTGAGGGGATACAATTGAGATGTAACCTGAGTAAATTACTTAAAGAAAAAGATAAAGGGGGGGGAGGGCTGGAGAGATGGCTCAGTGGTTAAGAGCACTGCCTGCTCTTCCAAAGGACCCGGGTTCAATTCTCAGCACCCACATGGCAGCTCACAACTGTCTGTAACTCCAAGTTCTGACACTTTCACACCAAAGCACATAGATTAAAAAATTTTAAAAAGAAAAGAAAAAGATAAAGAAGCCATTTCTATTGATAACTGAAGGGGCGTGGTGCGCACTAACTCTTCAGATTGGAACATGGTTCCCATTTGATTTTTGGGGTTGACAGAAACACGGCATGTGTGTTTCTTCACACCCCCCCCCACTGTTTATTTAAGGCAAGGTCTCACAATTTAGTCCAGGCTAGCCTCGAGGTTCCCCCTGCCTGTGCTACCCACGTTCTGGGGTGAAAGGAGACGCGCAAATGGGAAAGCAGCTCATCTTTTAGTTTGGGGTAACGCTGTGCTGGTTAGACTGAGGACCTGTGCCCTGTCCCTGTCCCTGTCCCTTCTGACTAAAGCGATGGGCCGAGCAACTCGCAGAGGATCCCAGCTGCAGCTGGCCGATGACGCGCGGCCTCCCTTCCAGAAGAAGCGACGGCCCTGTCAGCAACTGATTTCTCTCTCGCTCCCTCGAGAAGCGGGGAACGCGCCTCTGAAGCAAAACCTAAGCCAATCAATTCGCCCAACAACGATTAGAAGGGCCAGAACCCAGGGAAGGGTTTTCGAGAAGCAAATGAGCGCGGCAAAATAACCACAGAGACCCTTCTAGAGGCAGAGCAGACAGAAGCTCGCGCCGGCAAGCCCCCGCGAGGGTCCTGACCGCGCTCCCGCCAACCGCCACTGTGAGGGAGAGAGGAGCCCACAGGCCGCGGCGCGGGGCCGAGGAGACCCCGCGTCTCGAGGCTGGCGACGACGCGCGGCCCTACCTGCCCAACTCCCGCAAAGCGGGGATCATGGACGCCAACTCCAGCCCGTGGTCACCCATGGTGACACCGAGCGACTCTCAAAACAGCCGCCGCCGGTGCCGGGCTTCTCCACGGGCGTCCTCTGAAGAGAAGGCGGAGCGCCTACAGGGGCCCGCTCGGTCCAAAACTCCTGCTCTCGCAGCGACCTGCAGGCGCTTGTTTCCGTTTTTTGTCAGGACCTCCGGGGAAATCCCGGAGCGAAGGGGCGGGGCCGACAGCGGACGTGCCCGCCCACTTTTCCTCCCGCGGGGGTGCGTAGCCCTCCGGGGTTGTTTGTTTGTTTGTTGTTTGTTTATTCATTCGTTTATTTATTTTGCTTTCGAGATGCTCAAACCTGGTTGCTCAGCCAAGCAGAACCTCAGGGCCCGAGTTGGGGAGGAACTTGAAGACCCAACAAAGTTATATATATTTCATTATGTTAGAATTACTTATTTAACTAGCTAAGGCTACGCAGGATGCCTACGTTTGTCGTTTGGGACACAAGGATAATTACTGATGCAGCCTCCAAAATTAAAATTAAAAAGTGGTGGAATGGCAGTCAGATGCGCGCCTGACTGCAGGATTTCAATCTGCTGCACCGTGAACTCTTTCCTTTTAGGTATCCTGGCTGAAATGACACGGATCTTACGTAGACTAGCAATATAAACACATTCTTTCCCCTTCTTCATCTTGTTTTACTTTTCTTCACAGCACTTCCTTCAGTGCCAGTAGAGGTGGGGCTGTCAACTGAAGTTAACCCTTTCCTCCCCAAGTCACTCTTCGTTGTGGTGTTCTGTCAGTAATAGAAACCTAATTAAAACAATCATATATGAAAAATAGTTTATCAACTAAAAAGTAAGAAATGCTAGCTATTTTTAATTATACTGGGAAAGATTACAATTAGAACTGTGGGTGCATCCCAATGGATGACCACTAGCCTAGCTCCCGAGGCTCCAGGTTTGACCTGCAATACTGTGCAAACTACATTCTTTAAAAAAAAATTGATTAAGCGGGTACTGAAGAGATGGCTCAGAGGTTGAGAGCACTGACTGCTCTTCTAGAGGTCCTGAGTTCAATTCCCAGCAACCACATGGTGGCCCACAACCATCTATAATGTGATCTCATGGCATGTCGGTGCACATGTAGGTAGAACACTGTATACATAATAAATAAATCTTTTTAGAAAATTATAAAGCCAGGCATAGTTGTGCATTCCTACACTCCCCTTACTTTGACTGTAGAGGCAGAAGGATCAAGAGTTCAAGGCCTTCCTCAGCTCCATAATGGGCTTGAGGGCAGGGGGACCCTGTCTCAGAAATAAAAAAATAAAAAAATAAAGACAGTGTATATTGCACACTTGGGTAGCACTGTAATTCTGAAATGCAGGACCCCAAACAGCAGAGCTCTGTCAGTCTAATCCCAAAAGTAATTTAAAATAAAAATGTATTTTTATATGTATGAGTGTTTTGAGCATATTGTATGTGCCCCATGTGCATGCCTTGTGCCAGCAGGGCATCAGGAGAGGGCGTCAGACCGTGTGGAACTGCAGTTATGGGAAATAATGTACTAGCAGGTGGGCATTGGGAGCTGAGCAGCAAGAGCAATGCACGCCTTTATCTGCTGAGCTACTGTTATAGTCTCCAAAAGTGTGTGGTGTGTGTGTGTGTGTGTGTGTGTGTAAAAGACACTGTGTATTAGGCATTCTTGTGACAGAAAGATGAGGAACATAAGTCACTTTCAAGTAATATACAGGAATATAGTAACTCCCAGATTAAATTCAAAGCAAACTGTAAAGGCCAGAGAGACTGACAGAGAATCAGCATGCATTAGATGACGGAAGGAAGTGCGCATAGGAACTGCAGGGGACAGGGGAGGTGGCTCAGGAGGGCCTTAAGGAGGTGCTACTGTATATAAGATGGGACATGAAGGTCCAGCAGGATTTGAAGCAACAGAGACAGGAGAAGGGGGACTATTCTATCCAAGCGCCACAGTATAAACTGAAGGACACAGAAGGCTTGAATGGAAGGGCTTGGCCGGCATCTAGGGAACATTTAGACCAGGCGTATCTAACCTGTAGCCCACCACTGGTAGGCCACGGTTGGCAGTCCTACATATGCCCTAGGATGTCTGTGAATGTGGCCCAATACATCTGTAAATGACAGCATCATGTCCCAGTGTCATAGAGACACACTGCAGTAAGTTGTGGGAAGGTACCAATAGGGTTTTTTTTTTTTTTTTTTTTAAGGTTTATTATGTATACAGTGTTGTCTGCTTGTAGGCCAGAAGGGGGCATCAGGTTACATTATAGATGGTTGTGAGCCACCATGTGGTTGCTGGAACTTGAACTCAGGACCTTTGGAAGAGCAGGTGGTGCTCTTAAACACTGAGCCATCTCTCCACCCCCCAGTAGAGATAGTTTTTACACAGTGCGACAATAAACTGGCTACGGCACTACAGGCCCATAATTCCAACACTTTAGAAGAGGAGGCAGGAGGATAGCTAGTTTGAATTGGCTTAGGCTACATAGGAAGACACGGACTCAACAGCAAAAATTAGTCAAAGCTGCACTCGAATTTGGAGGAAGGTGCAAGTCAGAAGGAAAGGAAGCCAGCACCCATTGAGATGTCAGCAGCTTAGCAATGTATCGATAAACAGGCAACTGACATTGAGGTCCATGTTATATCCTCCAATGACTACTGTATTTCTTTTTTATTTATTTATTTATTTTTTTTTTATTTTGTGAACATTGGTGTGAGGGTGTCAGATTCCTTGGAACTTGAATTACAGACAATTGTGAGCTGTCATGTGGGTGCTGGGAATTGAACCCCGGTCCTTTGGAAGAACAGACAGTGCTCTTAACCACTGAGCCATCTCTTCAGCCCTGATTCCTGTATTTCTTTGCCAAACTTTGCGGAAGAGTTTTCCATAAGGCTGTTTCTATTTGTCATCTCCTCTTCAGTCCTCAGCCGCTATCGAGTATACTCGGCCTGTTGTCCCTCGCCTCCCTGTTTTCTCATCAGAACCACCAATAGTTTTTCTTTTGTTGCTATTGTTATTACTGCTTATTGAGATTGGGTCTCCCACAGCCCAGGCTGGCCTTGAACTCACTGTGTCGCTGAAGATGACCTTATGTGGCACTGGGGCTCAAACTCATGGTACGGTGCTTGGTCCCCAGTTGGTGGAACTTTTGGGGAAGGATTGTTGAAGGAGAAGTGTCACTGGGGGAGGGGGGCTTTCCCAGTTCTCTTTCTCTCTCTCCCTCCTTCCTTCCCTCCCCTGCCCTTGCTTGTGGATCAAGATTTAAGCACTCCAGCACCATGCCTGCCTCCCTGTTGCCATGGTGTCTGCCATGATGGCCCTGGATTCGAATCCCTGAAACTGTAAGCAAGCCCCCCCATAAACTGCTAATCCTGTAAGTGGCCTTGGCCGTGGTGCCTCTTCCCAGCAATAGAACAAACAGTAAGACTCGTGCCTTCCTTCATGCTGGACAGACATCTGGACAGACCTTCCAGAAGCTCTTGGGAGCAGTCCCACAGCCTGGGCTGCACCCACCTGTGATCTTTCTCTCCTTCTGAAGCTGCTGTAAGGGACTGACGGCCACACCTAGCTGCCATCAAGAGCCTCGAGACCTGTCTGCTTCTCTCCTCACAGGACTCACAGAAAGCAAAATCCTCATCTCATCATCACACTGCTGCCCAGGGTCTACGGCAGCCTGACTAATGTCACACATTAACCAGTCTCATTCCCCTATCCCGTGTCTCCTGGATTCCTGTCATGCATGTCCTGCAGCATAGGTCATATATTAACTAAGCCTGCTTCCTCAGCATGCAAGAATCACTCCCTCCCTTAGAAATCTTTACTAAAAGGTATCTGGGGAACATATATATATATATATATATATATATATATATATATATATATATATATATATATATATATATATATATGGTCTCTGCCAAGTGACACATATGGTTTTCTTTGATAATTTGCCATCTGTTTCAGTTAAGAATGGACACTGGCTTGGGTTTGTATGGTGGAGACTAAAGCCTCTTCCATCAGACCCCAGCTGTTTGGCCTATGGAGTTAATAACCCCCTTTTAAAAGATGTATTTATTCATTACGTATACAGCGCACATCAGATCACATGATAGATGGTTGTAAGCCACCATGTGATTGCTGAGAATTGAACTCAGGTCCTCTGAAAAAGCAGTTGGTGCTCTTAACCGCTGAGCCATCTCTCCAGCCCTAATAACCCTTACTAAAGCTCTCACGGAAGGACATTGACCTCCTTGCTTTCTCCCTGGTCCACCTCTGCTCCTCTCGTGGCATTCACAGGGCTAAATCCAAAGGACACAGGCACACTTTCTTCTGACATGATTTGACAGTCTCCATCGCTGCCTCCCTGGAATGCTTTCTTTGGCTGGTTGGCTTGTTTAAGCACTAGGTCCTTTGCTTTTCTCCTTAACTGGATACCCTTAGGCTCTTCCCTGAGGTTTCTCTCTCTTTTCTCTTCCTCCCACCTCCCTAACCTCAAGGCATCACAGGGCTGAGCAAGCTGTGTATGACAAGTGTACTGCAGTTTTCCTTGCTTTTTTTCCACTCTTGGGTAACATTATTCCTTCTGAAGACCTCGGTAACTTTCTGTCATCTGACTCCTCTAGAGCTCACTAGGTGCCCCTGCTCGCTCTCTCTCTCTCTCTCTCTCTCTCTCTCTCTCTCTCTCTCTCTCTCTCTCTCCCCTTACTAGATTTTTCTACCTTGAATGTTCTCAGGCACTTTGTTTTTGTTTTACTTTCTTAAAAGAAATGAAAGAAAGAAAAAGAAAGAGAGAAAGAAAGAAAGAGAAAAAGAAAGAAAGGAAGGAAGGAAGCCTTTAGGGAAGACTAGCTAGACGGGGTCTCAAGGGCTCAGACACATTGAACCCCTGATTCTCCTGCCTCCTCCTCCCAAAGACTGGGATTACAGGTTAACACAAACATGAGCAAAAAGAGATGAAAATCCAGAATTTCCTGATGTCTACCACACAATCAACAGTTTTTTCATCCGGCCAATTTTCTGGCCCCGCCACTCCCAGCTGGGCATTTGACGAGGAACCTGTGTAAGCATCGTACACTGAACTGCCCCTCCAGCCTTCACCAGTCTTTGTTACACTTAGGATTACCCCTCCTATACCCCTTTCCCCAAGTTGGATAACTATGAATAAAATTCCAAACATAATATCACTGTATCTGTAATTACTTTGGTTTGCAATTCTAAAATTCTATTTCCTATCAGATCTCATCACCACATTCTGCTCCCAGTTGATCATCACGTCTTGACTAAATTACTTCAAATTATTCTAGGGTGTGTTAATGTCAGTCTGTAATCCCAGTCTTTGGGAGGTGGAGGCAGGAGGTGTTCAAGACTAGCCTGAGTACATGAGACCCCGTTTTGCTCAGTTTCCTATAGGCTCACTTTTTCTCCAACCCATTCTCCATACTGGGGTCCCCTTGCTTTTTTTTTTTTTTTTTTTTTTTTTTTTTAAGCTTAGTAATATTGTTGAACATTTTTAAGTATGTCTTATTTTTTTGTTTGTTTTGTTTGAGACAGGGTCTTGGTGTGTACCACTGGCTAGTTTGCAACTCAATCCAGGCTGGCCTTGAACTTGCAATAATTCTACTACCTCTGTCTCCTGAATGTGGGGACTACAGTTGTGTCCCACTATGTCTAGGAAATTATGTCTTTATGTACAGTTTTTAAAATTAATCATGTATATTCAGTATCAACTTCTACTATACATAATATAAGCTGTAAATATATACATTTTAAGTGAGATAAACAGTATAAACAGTTTTAGAAGTTACTTTCTGTACTTAAATGTACACCACCTTACCACACAAACTCATTCGGTAATTTGTGTCTTTTTCTTTTTTGTGGTGGTGAGGACAGAACCCAGGGCCCTCTTGTATACTTGTCTCATCATTATTTAGGGGGATACAGTGTGGGAAAGAGGGTGAAGCTTTAAAGCAGGAATTTTGGTGTGGGCGTATCCTATACCCTTGCTAGTTGGTAAGCTTTGCGTAGTGGAAGCTTTTGGTTTTTAAAAAAATACTCAGTTATGTTATGTAAGTGGGTTTTGCATTCAGTTTGTTCACAGGTGATAACAGCTTCCCACAGTTCAGAGAGAGGCGTGATCTTTGTTAGCTGCAGCTAGTTTAATTCTGAGGCCTCTGGAAGGGTATAAATATCAAAGACCAGAGAGAGAGAGAGGAAGTGCATGCCAAGGAGACAGTCGGAGAAGATGGCTGCTCCTGGGATAGCGTGACTGAGATTGGTATTGCCCCAATGAACCCTAAGCAGCCTGAACTAAGTCTAAGGAGATCTACATCCCTTTCCCTTCTAAACTTCTTTCTCTCCTACCTAGGGTGGCGGTGGAGGTTGGAAAGGAAATAGAAGCATTAAGGAACCCCAAATTAAAAAAAAAAAAATGACAACACTACAAGCTGGATATGGTGGCGCACGCCTGTAATCCCAGCACTGGGGAGGCAGAAGCAGGTGGATCAATTTGAGTTCGAGGTCAGTCTGGTCTACAAGGCGAGTCCAGGACAGCCAAGACTACACAGAGAAACTTTGTCTTGGGGGAAAAAAGACACGCTACAAGTGGCATCCAGTGTGGGATACCTCTTGTTAGTACCCTTTTTATTATCTATTTTATTGGTGTTATCTTATACCTCTACTTTCCTTCCACCATCCCCACTCCCACCCCCAGCTTCCCTTCCACCATCCCCCCCCCACCCCCAGCACTAGGTGGGAGAGAAAGGAGGTTAGAGGAAACCGGGGACATAGACCTCTCTAGACTTAGTTCTGGCTGGTTATGGTCATCAGGGTCTTTGGAACAATGCCAATCTCAGTCATCAGGAGATCCAGCAGTCCAGTAGAGCCAGCAGCCCCCTTCTTTTTCTGTCTCCTCAAAGCCTCCCTTTCTCTCTTGGAGCATCCTCCGAAGCACCTCCTCTTTCCTCTGTCTCTGGGCTCTGGCCTCTCCAGAGTCCTCATAATTAAACTATCTGCAGCTGCCAAAGAGCCCCTCCCAGAGCCCACATGAGGCAAATAGTTTGCTGCTGTGGATAAATGCGAATCAGCCCCATATTGCACACCTGGGATTAAAACAAAACAACAACCAAAAAAAAAAAAAAAAAAAAAAAAAAAGTCTACATAACATAACAGAGTTTTAAAAAACATTTATTTATTTATTACGTATACAGTACTCTGCCTGCATGTACACCTGTATGCCAGAAGGGGGCATTAGATCACATTATAGATGGTTCAAGCCACCATGTGGTTGTTGGGATTTGGACTCAGGACCTCCAGGAGAGCAGTCAGTGCTCTTAACCTCTGAGCCATCTCTCTAGCTCCACATAACTGAGTTTTTAAAGACACCAAAACCTTCACCACAGCTTTGTGTCCTAGGGAGAGTGAACAAAGGGATACCAACCAACATAAAAATGTTCGTTAAGTCATGTGTATCCAATTGTCCCTATTAGTGATGAAGTACTATCAAGATAACCACTAGGTGGCACTACAACCCCACTGAGACATTTGTGACTTTCTGGCTAGATGTTGCAGGAACTGTCTGCCCGCTATGCAAGTCCCATCACAACCCTTTGTTAGCGTTACTGTTTTCCTTCGTTTACTGTATTATGTCAGGATTTCATTGTGTAACACACAGTATAAAGGGTATACATTTTAGTAAACTAAATGAGACAAGAATGTAAATAGTTTCAAAAGTTTCTGTACTTGGCACCCAAATTGGATCTGTAATTTGTGTCTTTTTATTTTTTGTGATGACGAGGCCTCGTGCATACTTCATTTATTGTATTGTGTCAGGATTTTATTATATAATGCACGGTATAAAGGGTGTACATTTTAGTAAATCCTAAATTAGAGAGCTTATGCTATCCGATACCAAGCTATAACACTAATCCTCTGTACCTGATGATGTGATGTCAGCGTTACTTGGAGTTGTTATACTTGGTAGAATCACAACCTTTTCAAAACTCCAGTCTGATTAATCCCTTCCCTTCTTCAGTGGGATGGTTATGGGTTTTTTGTTTTGTTTTGTTTTGGTTTGCTTTTTTGTTTGTTTTTGTTTTTCAAAACAGTGTCTCTCTGTGTTAGCCTTGGCTGTCCTGGACTCACTTTGTAGACCAGGCTAGCCTCGAACTCACAGTGATCTGCCTGCCTCTGCCTCCCAAGTGCTGGGATTAAAGGCATGCACCACCACACCCAGCCAAGGGTGGTTATGTATTGAATATTGTCATACATGGGTTAAAGTTACAAGAGAGATTATGTCTGTTGTTGTCTGCTGGGTAAAGTCTCAAGTAATGAACAATAGAACTACAAACCATCATTCTAAAGTGTTATGAAGGAAGCCAAGTGATTCCCTGCAGCCAGCAGCCTGCACCAGTGCACCTGTCTCACTTAGAGACATTGAAAAAGCCGATTACAACCCAGACCAGATCTACTCAGTTTTATAAGTCACTCAGTAGAGCCATTTGTCTTTGCATTTCTGTAAGTTTTGCATATATGCACATGTTTATATGTGGCTTTATTGAATTTTACTCACACATATGGGAGCTTTCTGTATTCCATTGTCATCGGAATTGCAAAGGGCTCAGATATGACCATAAGGGTGTACAAAATAGAACAACAATGATTGGAATGGATTTTTTTTTTTTTTTTTTTTTTTTTACTGTTTTCAAAATACTTTTATCCACCAGGTAGCCCCTCAAGTTGATAAAGCGTGAAAAGCTCTGGAATGGGAGTAAGCATCACATACCCGGGAGAGTGCCTTAAAGCACATCCTGGAAACATGCCCAGAGGTTCAGAGTAAAGATGAGTCAGACAGAAAGCTCAAATTTTACATTTTCTTTTAAAGTTACAGGTAAATGCGGAAAGTATTAGTTTTGGCTTTCCAGGAAGGCAGTATAAGAGAGGGGCAAATCATGCACACGTGTTCATGTGTGACCAACTGCCTAGAGTTTTGTAGTGCTGGCATGTATAACTTTATCCGTGCAAGGTGAAAAGGGGGTCTGGGGACTATAACAAATAGTCTCTGGCATACTTCACATCTGCTTTTCTTTGATAATTTTCCATCTGTCTCAGTTCATGAATATGATTTTTGTTTTCCCTACCTCAGCTTATTATGTTGATTTTACTCTAGGGTAATTTCAGTTTGATTTCTACTTACTCATGTACATCTATATTAAAAGCTAGACTGCCCATTATTTTTTTTTATAGTCACAATTTCAAATTCCCAAAGGGTTGTCTAATTTTTATACACATGGCATCCCTAACGGAAGAGGAAAGGGATCAAATGTATGGGGCAGAGATTTGTTTTCATCACTGTCTTATTTCTTAGGTTATTCTTTTTCTCCTCTAAATGGTGTTTTTAAAAAAGAAAATCAATATAAATCCAGAGTTGAACTGAATGTCAAACTGAATATTGTCCTTTTCACTTGTATATTTATTTTTCTCTGCTTTATTCTGTAAAAAAAAAAAAAAAAAAGTCAAATAAACCCAGTATGCTTATACTCAATATTGTACTTCCTGGTTTCATTCAGAATGCATCACGGTTAGGCTAGGTGCCCATCAACAGATGGATGGATAAAGGCAGTACGGGCTGTACACAGTGAACTATTATTCAGTTACAAAGATGAATGAAATAATGATACCTGCAGGAAGGCACGTGGCGCTGGAGAGTATTATATTAAACCAAATAAGCTAGACTTGGGAAAGACAAACATTACATGTTTTTTCTCATGTGTGGAGTCTAGAGTCAAAAGAACACTAGCCAGATCAACAGCTCATTGCAATGAACATTTGCAAGTGAAGCCATGTGGACAGAGGGGTACACGGACAAGCGAAGCTGTGTGGACAGAGGGGTACACAGAAGCACACACTGTGACACACTACAGCTTCCATGATGAGATGTTTTTTATGTTTTGTTTGTGTGGTTTTTTATTTTGGGGGGAGGTTGCAAGGGCACAGAGGGCAGATATGAGGGGACGGGGAGATGAGTGGGACTGGGGTGCATGATGTGAAACTTACAAAAAAATCAATGAAGAGTTAATCAACAGTAACTTGAAACTAGGAAAAGTATTAGGGAAGATAAATTAGACAGGGAGGAGACAAGAGAGGTTAATGGGGCAGCTAAAATATGATCAAAGCATATTATGTGCATAAATGAAAAGTTTGCAGTAAAATCCATTGTTTTGTGAATTTAATACATGCTAAGCCATTTTGTTTGTTTTTTAGGTTTTTTGAGACAGGGTTTCTATGTGCAGACCTGGCTGTCCTGTAGTAAACAAGGCTGGCCTCTGCCTCCAGAGTGCTGGGATTAAAGGTGTGTACCACCATTGGCCCAACTGTTAAGCTTCTTAATGGGTCTAGTTTTTCTGAAAGCCAAAGTGAAACTGGTGCCTGTGGTGGCCACTGGTTACGGTTATAAGCATTTTAAAACCTTGTGTTCTAGAGAGCAAATGTCACAGGGGCTCTAGGACGTCTTCAGAATAAAGCCAGAGTTTTCCATGGACTAGTTTTGTGATAATAGCACAACTTTGGGATTGATCTCGAGTTGGAATCCTGGGCTTTGTGCTTATGAGCCTGTACTGTAGTTGGTACAGAAAACGCATGGACTGACCATCTGAGGTGGTGGTGGTGGTGAACTTGAGTTTTCTCCTCCTGACAGCCCTTTCCTCCCACAGAGCCTGGTAAAATAAGCTCATAATCTAGAGGCTTCTTTGCAAAGCGTGGAATGAGAAAAGAGGGTCTTTACAGGAAAGATTTAGTTAGTTAACTGCCTCCAGTTTTTATTTAGTTGTGTTATGAAAAAATGTGAACTTTTTGGCGCATGTGTGTGTGTATTTGTGTGGTAGCTAAAGGTTGACATTGGGTGTCTTCCTTGATGGCTCTCTACCTTATATATAGAGGCAGAGTCTCTCAGTTAAATGCAGAGCTTTCCAATTCAGCTAGTCTGGCTAGCCAGCGTCCTTCAGGAACCCTCCGTCCCTACCTCCCCCAGGCTGGGATTCTTGGTGGCTGTTGTACCCACCTACATTGGTGACCCTGTTGGGCATCTGAACTCCTACTCATCTCCCCAGCACCTAAACAAACAAACAAACAAACAATGTTTCACATTAAAAAAAAATCACCTATCAATGAAGATAGTTTCTTAGGGCTGTTATGGATATTCTATGAAAAACAAACAAACAAACAAACAAACAAAAAACCCAAACACTTTGAATTGCTTAAACTGGTGAGTTATACCAAATAGGAGCCCAATATCTCTTAGCTCTTGTTATTTATAGTTTACGCAACTACCAGAAGAAGTAGAAACTATCCCCACTTCAGTATTAGTTGACGATATTTCTTTTTAAAGCAACAACTGGGACACATGATTGAACCTAATTCATGTGATATCAGCTATTCAGAATCTGGAATGATCTAGAAAAACTGGAGCATATGCTGAGGTGGTGGGTCTTGGGTGGCAGTTTGATTGGATAGAAAATGAACCTTTAAGACTCTGTATTTCCTGGAAGGATTAACCTAGATAGGAAAGGCTCCCTGAAGGCCCACCCGCTGCAGTGAGTGGCATACAGATACAGGGAGACCCTAGCACCAAGGCAGGCTTCTCTCCTGCCTGACTTGGCCACTTGCTGATGTCTACCCTGTAGCTGCCACAGAGCTGCCCTTCTTTACTGACCTCCGCTTTCCCATGTTAACTAAAGAACAGCTTCCCTCCAGGGCTCCTCCAGAAATCCAGTGACAGATTGGGACTGTGAAGGGAGGCTTCCAGCCTTGAAATTGAACAGCTACAAGGTCCTTAGCCTCTCCAGGGTGTAAATGGCCTCTGCTGACTACTCAGCAGGTGTACAAAAGCCTACCAAGTCCCCTTTATAATATATATTTATTCTGGCGCACGACTTTAATTACTTTTAAATGATTGCTCTTTGATTTCTCAGTAGAGTAAGATTATCAAATAAGATCTGAGCTAAGGGCTTTGACCTGGAATCTCCTTGCCTATTTTTTTTTTTTTTTTTTAATCTCTATGAGGATTCATTCATATATTTAGAGACAGGGTTTCACTGTGTAGCTATCGCTGTCCTAGAACTCACTCTGGCCTTGAACTCCCAGAGATCTGTCTGCCTCTGCTTCCCCATTACTGGGGTAAAAAGCATAGGCCACTGTGCTCAGCCTTTCTCCATGCCTTTGAAAATCTTTTCATTGCTGGTGACATAGTCAGTTGAGCATCGGGACTGTTCCTCTCTCCTCTTTCTCTTCTTTGTACTTGGGATGGAGCCCAGGCTCTTGTAAAATCTCCTTCTATTGTCCAGGCTGGTCTTCCACTTGTCATTGTCCTGCCTCAGCTTTTCAGGTAGCCAGGATTGTAGGCCTACATCACCAGGCCCGCTTACAATTTCATTCCTGTTATGTCCATTTCTAATGATCTATTTCACTATTTCATGTTTGGGAGAAACTTCTGGAAAACACTTTGGCTTTTATCATGATTCAACAAGTTGCATCTTGGGGCTAGTTGCTTTTACAAATGACTGAAAACTGATTATTTTACCTTCCTTCTTTTGCCTTCCGTCCAAATCAAGTGATGTCATATTTGGGTTCTGCATTTCTTCATGGACCACATTGGTCAATATTTTCACCACATATATACACATAAGTGCATTTGATTATTATTTCTAACTCTTTTGGGCAATATTATATAGAAAATGAGGCTTATGTATTTAAAATATCCACTTTAGCTTTGAGATTTGTGTACATCCATGAGGTCATCATCACTATCAATGAAGAAAATGTTTCTATGGGCTCCGAAAGATTCTCATTGTCTCATTGCTGTCCATTCTTTCTCAACCTCTGGCCCAGGCAATTACTGACCTGGCTTTTGTCCTTATAGGCTTGGCTTCAGGGAAATGAAGTGTTACACTGTATATCTCCTCCCTGGTTTCTCCAGCTCAGCATAATAACTCTGAGATTTCTCTACTGTAGGGAACAAATGAAATCCTGAATGAATGGGGTTGGCCATGTCAGGGACCCCAATGCCTCAGCCCTAATGGAGGTGGCGAAGCCTTCCCAGGTCAGGTCAGGTGAGGACAGATGGCAAAGCCTTCCTCTGGACCACTGTTAGGTGTTGATAGTGTGTGCTGAAAATGTCACCATGGCTTTCTGCCCTCCCTCATGTTTGCTGCCTGAGGACTTCCTTCCTACTGAGACTGCTCCGATGCTCTCCCAACACTCCCTAAGCGGCCTCCTTGTCCAGCTCCCCGCAGTAACCCTAACTCCTTGTCCAGCTGCGCACAGTAAACTCGCTCAGCCTCTGGGGTGCTGTGGCTTCTCCATCCTGGAGCCCAGACCATCTAGTCTCAGAGACCGGCTAGCATCTCTGTATGTCTGCCTTTTCTCCATTCGCTGCCTGTACAGGAGGATGTGGCGATCTACACTGAAGCATTTGTGCAGGTCAATCTTTTTTGGTACCAAGTAGCATTCCACTGTCTTGATGTAGCGCATTGTTTTTCATTCACCCATTGACAGTCAATAGGAAAAAAAAAAAAAAAAAAAAGAAAGAAAGAAAGAAAAAAGAAAAGGCTACTGCTGCGTGAGTATTCAAGTCTGTGTGTGATATGTTCATTTCTCTTGGATACGAGCTAAGAACGAGATGGCTGGTCATGTTGTACTTGTTTAAGTAAATATTTCACGAGTACACAGTTCCTCTTGTAGATCTGAGCTCAGACAAAAACGTTAAGTTTATGGGACTTTCTGGGTTTCTGGATTTTTCTAGACACGGAGCTATCCTTATCTTCCACCTCTTTGGCTCATTTCCGTATTTATTTACTCACTCAATTCTTTTGGACTTTAAACAATTTCAGGCTCCTCAGACTGCATTCCTACTGGGCTGACTGCTCTATCAGTTCTGGACTAGGTGCTAAGGGGCACATAGGACCATAGGTCAAAGGTCAGCAAAGGGGTGGCGCGGTACCCCGCGCAGCTGTGGGTATGTCACCAGAAAAAAAGTATACAGGAACTCTTGAAGCTGCATTCCATTTGCTTAACTCACATGCTGTCGGAAAAGATCCCTCCTTTGTTTGAGTGTGGGCTTTGGCTATTTATTTTAAATAGGTGTGGCTGTTAAAGAAAAATTCTCCGAGAGGGAGAAGGATGAGAGAAACTGTTTTTACTTTAATGAATAGCTTGTCTTTCAAGCTGTGGTTTTCAAAAGTGGCATGCACAAGGGTGCCACCAGCTTCTTGAGAACATGTAGTAGAAACGCACGCGCAGCATTTGGGACTCTGGTGTGAGAGCTGTTTGAACAAAGCCTCCAGGTGATCCTGATGCCCCCTTGTGTGAGAATCACCATGCTAAACTCATTCCCGCGGTGCAGGTGGTCGTAATTAGGCTAGGTGAAGTGTGGGCCGCGGGGACGACGCCCCTGCAACGACAGCCCACTCCTCCTAAGCCTCTTCAGCACCTGCAAGCCTCCAGTCACCTGAACGCAAAGATCTGACGGCCTCTCCCCTGGGTGCAGCAACTAAAACCCGGCAAGTGGATTCAAAGCGTGCGGGCGTGGGTGCGGGACGAGCATGCGCAGTGGCGCGAGCGCAGCGACTCGGAGGCAGGCGAGAGGTAGCTGCTGCGGAGCAGACTAGCGGGCGCAGGCGATCCCGGGCTGGAGCTGCCGAGCGGCCGCAGGTACGGGGTACGGGGTGCGGGGACGCGCACGCGGGAGAGGGGCGGGAGAGAGGGAGGCTGGAAAGCCAAGCTTGGCTTAGCCGTGCTCGGTGAGTGCTCAGGGTTCCTCACCCTAGGCGTCTCCGACACCTGCGGACGCACCCCTGCCCGGCGGAGGAGTCTTATGCTCAGGTGTGAAGCCTTGAGTGTAGCTGCTTAGACTACAAAGCCCAGGAAGCGCACGGTGATACCCTGCATCTAGAAAGGAAGAGAACTAAGTTTTCTGTTTTAAACTTTGCGTGGCTGTTGACGAGGCTTTCTGTTCTACCCTTGTTTCTCTTAAGTTGTGTGACTGCTCCAGTCTGTCTCTGCTGCATTAGAGGCTCAAATAGGGGCAGAATGAAATTGCATCCGTGTTTGCTGGATTTGGTGCCTTGCCTGGAGCTCTGGGCCCTCTGGATGCAGCGTAAGAAATGTCAGTCTTCATCGAAAGTCGGCGCCAAGAATTTTGTGGGGTTCAGCAAGCTGCATTTTCAAGTACAGGCTTTACAAATTAAAAAAAAAAAAAAAAAAAAAAAAGGCAAAACACAAAACCAAAAACCTATTTTCAACATTACATTACCACCACCACCCCGCAATGTCACCCATATTCAATGGATAATATTGAAAATTACCCATATTCAATGGATAATATTGAAAAGAAGGAAATAAACCTCCCTGGTTATTTACATTTTATGATTTATAGGGACATGTATTTTACCTCAAAGTTGTACCCTATATGGGACCAACAGGGATTGAACATTTCTTGGAGGAATGTAAAATCATAACTAGAATTTTGGGATGAATACAGAGATCGATGTTTTGCGCCCACAAAGGTGAAGCAAGGGCATTTAATCACACCCCCACCTCTTGTAATCAACTCCTCTTTAAACTTAATTCATTAGTGAAATTCTATAGGAAAGTGTTAAATTTGTGATGTGGGAGGCACACAATTGTAGTAAGTTTAGGAAACAGATAATTGAAGTCGAGGAGGGGGGGGGACCTGTAGAAAGAGACTACAGGCTACAGGGGACCCCTCCTCCCACTTCTTCCCCTCCTTTCCCTGCCACGATGATGAATGTTTTAATGGCAGAAATAATATACAGTTGGTCTAGTTTTGTACTGAGGGACCTTTGAGGTCAGCCGGTTCAAGTGCTTCAGTTTACAAATGAGAAAGCTGAGACCAGGGAGGTTCGATGACTCGCTATGCCCTCCCTAGCCCCTCTGGGCAAAGCTGGGCCTGGGAACCTGGTTTTCTGATTTCAGGGATCTTTTTACTGGGCCTCTCTGATATTCCTGCTGTAGGTTGGATGAGGAAACTGCCTTCACTTCCAGCTCATCTTGGGCAGTCTGACGGAGGCAGGACGTTAGCAATTTCTACCTTGCTCACACCTCATGTACACATTTCACAAAGGCCCATCGCGCAAGCCTCACTTATAGGTTTGCCCGGCTTGAAACCAAACCCTGTGCCCTTTCTCACCCTGCTTGTTTGCTTCCCTTTCTTATTGGTAGTTTCCTTTGGTAACAGTAGCTCTCTTCCCTATCCTACCGTTTTTTCTTTTTTTTAAATCATGTTTTGTTTTTGTTTTCCTCTGGAGACAGGGTTTCTCTGTGTAGCCTTGGCTGTCCTGGACTCACTTTGTAGACCAGGCTGGCCTCAAACTCACAGCGATCCACCTGCCTCTGCCTTCCCGTGTGCTGGGAGTGTGCCCAGCATCCTACCATATTTTATGACTTCCCTATGTGCTGCTGTTCTCCCCTTTGGGTACAGCTTCCTGAATTATATTTTAGAACATGTTCTTATTTTGTGGCTGGAAAGATGTTAGGTGTGTAAATTCTGCAAAGGGTATGACATGAAGACCCCACCCAGTACTAAGTTCATACTCTTCTCAGCCTCTGTTTGTGGATGGACGGCCATTAAAGGGGATTTGGTGTGCATGTTCCGTGATACAAGGGAGGAAGTCGGAGTGATTTTTTAATCCAGAAATCACAGATTAGTTGGGAGAGCTGCAAACGCAGTGAGAACACAACAGCAGAGTGTTCTCCAGGACTTGGATTAACCACAAATGCAGAATGGAGAACAAGGATTAAGAGCTGGCAGGCCAGAGAGAAGGGGCAATGGTTAAGAGCCCCCGGAAACTCCTCCAGAGGATCTTGGTTCGATTCCCAGCACCTACATGGTAGCTCACAATGGTCTGTAACTCCAATTCTAGAGGATCCAATGGCCTCTTTTGACCTCCTCTGGCACCCAGCACACACCTAGCACACAGACACATATACAGTTGAAATGCTCATACACATAAAATAAATACATTAAAAAAAATGATATAAAGGTGAGGCATGGTGCCCACCTGTAATCCCAGTACCCAGTAGGCTGAGGCAAGAGGATCTGTGCCAGTTTGAGGTCTGTCTGGTCTACGTAGCGAGTTTCAAACCTGTTTTGAAACAAACAAAAAGAAATTATGTAAAATAAGAATGTGGTAAAAAGATTAGGTGTAGAGAAAGCAGAGGTGTTGAAAATTCCTCTTTCAGGATTGAGGTGTTGGTAGTGGGTTTATAATATCATTTTAAAGCTTCTTTGTTTCTTTCCTGTGTCTTACTGTCGCTGTTGTCTTACTTCTCATCCTAAAAGATGAACTCTTTGAAAGACAGTTCTCACACTCCATGCTCACAAGGAATGGAACTGTGCAGACACTCAGCAGTCATTGCGTGGGATAAATAAACCCTCTTTTAGCATGAGGAACATGGGTAGCTGGGATGATAAGCTGCATGACAATACTTTGTCTAGCCCATGACCTCATTGTACAAAGGAGGAGCTCTTTGTGTCATTAGAAGAAATGAGAGACACAGAATCGCTGGCAAATCCAGAATGAAATGGACGGATTGTGAGTTGTGCGGGGGCGGGAGGGGGGCTGGGGTGAGGCCAGGGGGCCTGGGAGTCTGTACATGTGGAAGTTGAAAACAGTCTAGAGGGGTCATTGCTAGCTTAGTGTACTTAAGGTGGAAGAGAAGCAGATCAGCTCAGAGTCTTTGGACAGTGGGCTGCTCTAGGCTTAGGATCGTCTACTGTGCCAGAACCATGCTCTCAGAGAGAGCTGTACTGAAGACCAGTCCTTTTGACTCAGCAACATGGGCACAGGGTGAGAGAGAATAAGGACAAAATGTGATCAGACTGTCCCCAAGAAAAACAAGACAGAAAGCAGTGATTCTAAACCTAAATTCTAGTTCAAGAAGCGTTTGGAATACACTTGCTGGACTTGTGAGGGATGTAGCAAATGGCTACTTTGCAAATCAAAATGACAGTCTTTTTTTGTTGAACTACACACAACACCGAGGAAACTGTTGGAGGGCACGCACGTTCTTGCCCTCGAAGTTTGTGGTATGATGGACCATCCATTTTTGACAGGTAGTGGTAGCTGTTCTCATAGAAAATGGGGCAAGGAGGGCTTCTGGTGTCAACAGCAGATGAAGGAACCTCTAATCAGGAGAGGTTATCAGGCTAAGGAGATGGGCCAGTCAGCATGCACACAGCTCAAAGTTTGATCCCAGCACCCCATAAACTGGGTGTGGGGCTGTGGTCCTGTAATCCCAGCACTCAGGAAGTACAGGCAGAAGGATCACCTCTACTTTGAGTTTGGCCGGCCTTGTTGAAAAGGTTACTGTGGGGCGTGGGGGTGGAGGGGAAGAGAAGCCCTTTAATGTTTTTCTTTTCCCCCCTCAAGACAGAGTTTCTCTGTGTAGCAGCTCTGGCTATCCTGGACTCACTTTTGCAGACTAGGCTAGTCTCAGACTCACAGAGATCTGCCTGCCTCTGCCTCTGGAGTACTGGGATTAAAGACTTGTGCCACCACTGCTCAGCTAAAAAGCTTTTTAATTTTTAAAGGTACCATATTAGACAAATGACAAATCATTCACCATATTTGAATTGATGTGTCATGTATTTAAACATGCCCAAATAGTAAATATAATTTTACATGGTAAGTTAGACTTTACCATGGCCTGTGTAAGATGACTATATTATGTCACTTTCTTAAGATGATAGTAAGACTATATTCATATTTAGTTTCCCAGTATTTTCTAAACACCCGACAAAATGAACATTTATAGAGCATCTTATGAGGCAGATGCAGTTATTACCCTCATCTTTCATATGAAAAAACTGAAACTTAGAGAGAGAAAAAGTATGTGTGAGGTCACACAGTCAGCGTGTGACTGAGCTGAGATTTGACCCTAGCACTGCCTGACTTCATTCTGAGAGCTCAAATAATCACATCTCTTTATCTGTGCATACTCTAACAGGTGCTTAGAATGTCCAAAGGCCGTGACTTTCAATATTCCATGAGCAGGGTTTTACTTTGAGAAAGCAAACAATAGTAATGGGACTTTCTGTTATTTTTTTTTTATTCCACCTAGTCTTTTTTTTTTTTTTTTTTTTTTTTTTTAACTTTTGCTTTGAAGCATTCCTAGACACAAGAGTAAGCATTGCATCGTTTTGTTTTTTTCTGGATGGAACATTAAAAGAAGTGCTGATCGGCCATGGCTCTCTTTTGGGCAGAGCTGTGTAAGTGCAGAGTGAGGGTAGAAATCCATGTAGTGCCTCTGAAGTTGCAGGAAAAAGATGCATCTGTGTGAGAACATAGCAACGTTGGAGGACCAGTGTGTAAGGACCCCCTCCCCCCGCCCTGGTGGGATCCTTTTCTTGAAGCTTCTGGATTGTGTATGGGTCTAACTTTCAAGCCTAAGGATTGTGTTCATAAACCCTTAGGGAGAATCCATATGTAAAGAGCATTTCCTTGTACCCCCAAGATTGAAGGGGCTGGAGAAATGGCTCAGGCGTTAAGAGCACTGGCTGCCCTTCCACAGGACCCTGGTTCCATTCCTAGCACCCACATGGCTGCTCACGACTACCTGTAACCCCACTTCCAGGGAACCTAATACCCTCTTCCGTACTCCTCTAGCACCAGGTATGCAACTCAAGAGGTGCATGGACAAGAGGTGCAGATAAAACACCCACACACATTGAAAAGAAAAGAGAAGGAAGGAAGGAAGGAAGGAAGGAAGGAAGGAAAGAAGGAAGAACAAATGATTGGAGAGTGCTGAGTGCTGCAATGAGTTTGTAATAGTTGGGCATAGAAAGCTCCAGGAAGGTAAAAAACAAAATAATTTATAGCCAGACGTGGTGGCACACGCCTGTAATCCCAGCAGGCGGCAGAGAAAGGGGGATCTCTGTGAGTTGAGGCCAGCCTAGTCTACAGCAAATCCAGGACAACCAAGGCTACACAAAAAAACCCTGTCTAGAAAAACTGGGGTGTAGGGGTGGGCTGAGAGTAATTTATAGCCCTTGTGTGAGGCCCATGATCAGAGCACATGTGATCTGCTAAGTTGCTTGTGTGACATGTGCTCTCTTCCTCCGGATGAGCCAGCAGCCTCTCCTGAGAACCTGGAAATGGAAGGCACATTGAAATTCCACAGATTTGTCTAGCCATATCCAGGGCACTTGAGCTGGGTATGAAGAAGGCCTAGGGGCACCTGGCCTCTACCTATTCTTGTTTTAACATCCAACGCCTCGTCATGTCAGATGGTTTGGAATTAACATTTTACTGTGGGTCATGATGAAAGCTGGAGAAAGAGAAAGAGACCTTTGTGCTACACCCCGTGTTTATTGGTTATAAAATGATTATATAAGTCAGCGAGGGGACCTTTGCTACTGTATAAGTTCACATGAGATGTAAAGCTGTGTCGACTTTGATCATACTGTTCCTAGCCTGCACTCCTGTGTCTGGAGGAGCCTGTTCGTTGGGTATGCATGGCTTCTGGAAAAGCAAGATTTTTAAAAATAATATATCCTATTATTTCCTATTTTATTCTTTTCATTACAAATTGTGTCTTAATGATGCTATGGGCACAAAGTCAGGCGTTAGATGGGTTAGATGTTCTTTTTTTCCTCCTCTTCAGACATCCAGTTTATCAGAACATATTTTGAAGATATCTAGAAAGAAAAACTACAAGAATATCTGGATAGTATATAGGCATGGTTTCTTTTAAAAGATCCAGTCTGGGGCCGCTGAGATGGCTCAGTAGTTAAAAGGTGCTTGCGGTTAAGCCTTAGCACCTGAATTTGGAACCACAGGGTAGAAGGAGAGAGTGACTTCTGTAAGTTGAGCTCTTACCTACACACATACACCCGCATTTTAAAAAGAAGAAGAAGAGAGAGATCCAGTCTGATCATGAAGAAAGCAAGAGAAAAAAAGAAAAAAACCCATGTTTTTTTATATTAGAGTACATAGATGATTTAGCTATGTAGAGGAAAGTGTGTATGTTGAGTGTGGGGACTCCTTTATGAAACAAAGCAAAGGGTTTGGGGCTGTGTTTAATTAAAAATAGTGGAGGAAACCAGTTTTATTATGTTATTAAGAAACAAAATCTTAAGTTATTGGAAGAAAAAGATCTAGGAAATAACTTTTTTCTTTTCTTTTCTTTTCTTTTTTTTTTAAGCAAAAAATGATAGATCCTGGGGATATGGCTTGCTTTATCCTGGTAGAGAGCTTGCTTTGCTTTCACAAAGCCCTGGGTTCGATCCTCATCAGTGTATAAACTGGGTTTGGTGGTACTGGCCTGAAAAACCTAGCACTGAGAAGATAAACGCTAAAGGATCAGAACCCTAGGGTCATCCTTGGCTACACAGCATGTCTAATTCAAAGAAGCTAGCCCGAGCTACTACATAAGATCTTGTTTCAAAAACAGTAACAGCACTACAAAAACAGTCAGGGACAGTACAAAAGGCCCTTCAATCTTTTAGAACCAAGAAGTAAAAGATTTTAGGAGCAAGCCCAAATAGAAGTTGGCTTAGATTTAAGTTTACCGCATTGCTGTTAGTGATTCTTGTACCAATATCTTCTCATCTGACCCCCACATCTCTACTTAACATGCTTTCAGGCCACTTTGTACTCCACAGGTAAGTCAGCGTGCACAGACCCCACCAGTAAGGGCCAGAGTGGAAGCCTTGCGGAGCTCTGTACTTTGAATGCCCTAGAAGGTACAGGCAGCATTCATGTGCTGTTCCCATAGTCGAAACAGATTAAATAAGTATTCAAGGGGAAGGAAAGCAGGTTCAGAGCTGACTCATTTCTGCTGAGTGACCACTAACATGAGTAGGCATTTTGTATGTGTTTCCCTTTGTCTTTGTAAATGCTATCTCTTATGGGTATAGTGATGCCCTCCCCCCCCGCCCCATTTTTTGTCCTTGACAATAAATATATACTTACTGCGTACTGTTTATAGATGAAAATCAATGCAAATAGGGTTTTGAGGTTTGATACATGAGTCTTCTGCGTGCCTTAATGCTGCTCATCAATAATTTGGTGGAAAGACAATATCGTTAGTATATAATTGAACCCGTAGCCTGATATCAAGGTAGTGTTTATAACCTTTGTGAACGAACCAGAAATTCTCAGGTTCTGGCGCTCTTCCACTACACAGCTCACTCAGATTTTATTTTATTTTTTAATCTTGCAAAGGCTCTGTTTCCTACCTCTAAACCTACCTCAGGTTTAGTTTACTGTGATACCCCTTTGGTTCAGGGAATATTCTTCTAAGAGTGGCTCAGTTCTTATAGCGTTTTAAGTATTATTAGGTCAGTAAGGTGCCAGCCGTGAAAAGCAGCTCCTGAAATCCCAGTGGTGTGTTTTAGCAGTGGTTGTCATGCCAAGAAAACAATGATAACAATTTTCTTCATTCCCATCCCTTCCTGTGTGTGTGTGTGTGTGTGTGTGTGTGTGTGTGTGTGTCTGTGTTGTTTTGTTTTATTAGAGATAAAATCTCATATAGTTCAGACTGGCCTCAAACTTGCGATGAAGTTGATGCTGGTCTTGAACTCCTTCAGCCTTAGCTTCCAGAGTGTTGTGTTGTGTGGCTCAGGCTGAGCCCTTCTCTTTTTTTCTCTCTTTTCTCTTTAAGACCTAGATGGCTTCACACTAACAGAGATCCAAGAGTGTGTGCCACCCCCACCACCCCTTTCTTCTTTTTAGTTAATACATTGTACTATGGCATTTGTATACACGTGTGTCATTGGAATCAACCTATGTATATTATTATTCATTTTGTGTGTATGTGTTCTTGTGCCACAGGTCATGTTGTTCTTTCCTTCCACCATGTGTGATCTGGGGGTGGGGGGGGGTGGGGTCAAACTCAGGTCTTCAGGCTTGGCAAGGAGTTCCTTTACCTGATGAGCCATCTTACCTCACAAGCCTCCTGATCTTATTCTTAAAGAGCCATTTAAATCCAAGATCCGTATCAGTGGGAAACGTCTGAAAAATCTCTCACTGTTTAATGGTCCATCAAAGTGAGCCTTACGGCAGTTCAGATTTTGAATATGGAAAAATCAATTGGCCTGTGCAAGAGAAGTCACAATCTGTGGTTCTTTCTGACCCCAGGAGAAGGGAAACCTTCAGTACTTAACAGTGACTGTGAAAGAAGCTAAAAGGAGATTTGGAAGAAAAGCGTTTGTTGATATATGTGTGTGTGTGTGTGTGTGTGTGTGTGTGTGTGTGTATATATATATATATATTTTTTTTTTTTTTAACGTGTGAATTTGCTGCTTTCCTTTGGTAAGTGGCTAATATTTTGAGAATGGCCCTCCTACCTGAGGTCACCTTACTTGGAAATGGCAGAGATCAAATTCCTAATATGTTTTCTAATTTTACACTTGAGAAAAGCACTGGTGTTTAACACGCAGCGAATGGTGATAGCCACATGTATATGGAGGGATCCTGTCTAGAAGCTTCAGTCCCACATCACTGAACCTAGTGCTTTTCCAGGTGCCACATGTCTTTTTCTGACCAGAGGAAGATCATTTCTGTATGGAATTTATATTTGATATTTACAAATTCTAAAATGTGTTTCTGTGCTTAGCCTCAGCGGTGGAGGCTCCTTCCATGATCCCCTCTGTTGTCAAAGGTGCCTTCAGTAACTGCCTCCTCAGTTCTGAATCTCCCGCGACAACGAAGTGTGTTAGTCTCTGGTGTGGAGACAGGGGTTGGTTGCATCTCACTAAGGGAGAGGGCGGCATGTATGGCTATGAGTGACACATGGTGCTTACGAGATTGTTCAGTGGAGGGCGTGTACATAGGGACTGTGTTAGTTGCTGTTCTATTGCTGTGAAGAGACACCATGACCAAGGCAACTTGTAGGATGAAGCGTTTAATTGTGGGCTTGCTTACATTTTCAGAGGGTGAGTCCATGATCATCACAGTGCGGGAGCATGGTGGCGGCAGGCAGGCAGGCACAGTGCTGGATCACTAGCTGAGTTACATCCCAATCCACAGGCAGGAGGCAGAGAAAGAGAAACTGGGCTTGGCGTGGGCTTTTAAAACCTCAAAGCCCGTCCCCAGTAACACACTTCCTCCACCAAAGCTAAAGGCTACACCTCTTAATCCTTCCCCAACAGTTTCACCAGCTGAGAAGCAAACAGCAAGCCTGTTGGAGCCATTGTCATTTAAGGATTACCACCTGAGACATAGTTGTACACCAGGAAGAACAGCCACCAGGAAGAACAAGGGAAGGAAGCGAACTCTGATAGGGGACAGGTAACTCTGGCCAGGATGTTACGGAAATCTTCAAAGTGGAGGTGCTCTGAAAAAGTGTAAGGCTAGTTAAGGGGGGAAAAAAATAGAACAGAGAAAAGGCTCTTGGTGAAGGGATAATGAGGACGGGAAGTGAACTGGTCAAGAGGTGTAGGGGCAAGGACCTGGAATAGAGTGGTTCCTCGGAATATCCCTAGCCCCTAGGGGCCGGGACTACCTAAAAAAGATTGGCTCCTACTTCCTGGTTGTCTTTCCTCCTGAATGAGCTCCTTCACCGTGAAGCTGTACCTAAGGGTTTGACTCAGACTCCAGTCCAGATACTAATCTCATATTGTGAATTTGTGCAAAGCAGAACAAGGAAAGGACAGCGCTGCTCCTCGACACGGTGGAGGAGAAGGTTCATCGTAGGTAGAAGGCCGTGTCTAGTCAGAGGCAGAGCCATCCGGGAGAGTCCAGAGTGGACATGAGCAGATTGAGCCGGGCCGTGGGAGGAGGAGGGGACAGGACAGAGGAGAGCCAGACCAAGAGGCCGGGAAGGTAAAGGGTAGATGAAAGGGGCAAGTAACCAAAATGGCTGACTATAGGGAGGGGCTGCAAAAGAGGGAAGCCCAGCCCAGTATCTGGGCTGGAGAAGCTTAGGGTAGGGGTGAGGTATGCTAGTCATAACTTGTACCAGGTAGGGACTGAGGGATGCTGGGAGAACCTGGGGGCCAGGTCCACTTTGATATGTTAAATAGGCACTCAGCCATTTTGTCCCGAGTTTAAGACCTGACAGTGAACAGCTTTGGAACCAGATCTCTGTATTTTCACGGTGGAAATGGGTTATATTTAGTCTCTAATTTCGGCCCCTCTCCTAGTGGTTTTAGGGTACCCACTCTGAAGAGAAAGTGTTCCAGGAGCCTTATAGGCCATTGAGGAAGGATTCCTTTCTAAAGAAATCTCCCTCTGATTCAGGGTGGAGATGTGACGTTCTGATCTGCTGTAAAGGTTAGAACGCAAATACTGTTCTCCCCTCATTTAAGAGTTAATCCAGGCTGCGTAATCCCAGCACTCTGGGCACAGAGGCAAGAGGAATCTCTCTGAGTTCGAGGCCAGCCTGGTTGACAGCAGAGTTTATCCAGCAGGGCCTGTCAATCACCTGGCCAAGAGGCCGCCCCTGAGGCAAGCAGTCTTCTTAGCAGCTGGGAGGAATAAGTATTCCCTTAATGAAGTAATAATACTTTTCTTCCCCAGGAACCTCACCCTCTCTGTGGTCAGGTACAGATCCACTGCCTGTAGCTCTGTTAGTCTGTCTGCATTTTGAAACCATACTTAATGGTAGAAACAGAGTTTACGTATGAAATAGGAGAGAATATTGATTTGATATAGTTTGAAGGGGAAAGGGGAGAAAGTTTCAGGTTACTTACCCTTTCTCTGCTTGTGCTCATCCTAATTCCTTTCATCTTCTTTTCCGTCTCCTCCTGTCAGATGCCAGCCAAAGCCTAAGTGTGTTCCTTGGGCACTTTGGGCTTTCTCTGACTCCCCTTTAGTCACGTGGCTGCAAATGGATATAGCTCTTTCTCTTTTCCCTCTTCGTTTCCCTCCTCAAGGCAGTGACCAATATTTATAGTTGCCTGCTCTGTTGTTTTTCTCTCAAACTATTAAGAAAATGGTCTTTGAGCATCCTACAGAGTCTGTTTTAAAATTTTTTTCAAGATTTATTATTTTTCATTTCTGGCTATGTGTATGTACACATGTATGTGGATGCATGTGTGTGTGTGTGTGTGTGTGTGTGTGTATGTGAGTGTGTGAGTGAACTTTACTGTTGAGCCATTTCTCCAGCCTGAGTCTGTTTTTAAATTCATTTACTAACAATATTAAGAACCCAAAGAGGGCCTGGGCGGTGGTGGCGCATGCCTTTAATCCCAGCACTCGGGAAGCAGAGGCAGGTGGGTCACTGTGAGTTCGAGGCCAGCCTGGTCTATAGAGTGAGTTCCAGGACAGCCAGGACAACTACACAGAGAAACCCTGTGTTGAAAAACAGAAAAGAACCCAAACAGGGAAGCGCAGTTTCCCTGGTAACGTGTGACAAACAGCAGCTTCAGGTGACAGCATTAGCAGAGGCATGAAGACAAGGAGAGGTGGCCCTTTCCTGAGAAATACTGCAGTTGTTCCAATGTGTTCTAGAATGTAAACAAACATGAGAGCCAGCTACAGAGCTTGTTAAAAACAAAGCCACACAAACAAACAAACAAACAACCCACCCACATGTCTGCGCCTTCACTCTGGCGGTTCTGATTTTTACAAGTGTTTTTGATTTGTCTTGACATCTCATTCTTGTAGATGGATGTATCTCGGTCATAACCAAAGAATTTACATATCAGCAGCTTCCCAGATGATGATGCTGGGGCTGACCGGAGGCCAGCGAAACTCACTTTGTTTCTGCTCAGCTTTTGTTGGCAGGTGTTCCGTGCTTCCAGCCTCTCTCCAGCAGCCTGGGGTCCTCAGTGCAACTTGAGATTGTCTTCAGTTTCACCCAGTGGCCTCTCGCAGAGGGCTTCCTCATAGAGACCTTAAGCCTGCCGCACCTTGGTTAGCCTTAGTAGCTCTTTAGATCCATGGAACAAGGTTTTGTGACTCTCCATCCACGGCAGAGCCGAGCCTGGCTGCTTGGCACAGTTGTCGCAGCAGCTTCTGTGCGCCGAGCCTGGGGGAACACTTCCCTAGACAGCTGCTTTTGAGGAGCAGGGAATCAATTCTGTAGACCCTTCCAGCTCAGCTCTCTCTCTCTCTCTCTCTCTCTCTCTCTCTCTCTCTCTCTCTCTCTCTCTCTTCTAATGAATTTGTGTTCCTGAAGTTCAGAGTCTTTGATCTGTGAGGCCTTGCCCTTTCCTGTTTTCCCAGTGTGGAGAGCAGGGTCTCCAAATGGTCACAACTGTGTTTCCAGAACATGCCATGGGTATAATTTTAGAATTTTTGTGCTCTTTCTCCCCATAAACTTAACTTAAACTTTTCTCCATACATTTCTCCAAATATTTTCTCCATACATTCTCCATACATTTTCTCCATATATAGTATATCCTTTTGCCAGACCTATCTCTTTGCACTGGAGATCCAGGTAAAAGCTTTGAATAATGATGCTATTACCAACAGAATGTTATCCAGGCTTATGTGTTTTTTTTTTTTTTTTTTTTTTTTTTTTCCTTTGAAGAGAAGCTGCACCTGCCTGCGAATGACAACTCAGAACAGGAAGCTGTCTGTAGTCACTGATCGGCTGATTAGAATCTCAGGACTGTGGAGAGATTGGAATGTCGTCGGTCCATAGGCTAATTACTTTATCTTGGGCTATAAGTTCTGGCATCCAGAACAGCCATTACTTGTTTGTCCTGTGAGTCGGAACCAGCATCTTGTTATAATAGGAAAAAAAAAACCATTTAGAATCTATTATAGACTTAGCAGGCAAGTAACTTCTACAGTCTAAAAGCTAGGAACGTCATCAGATAGCACCTTGAGCCTTTAGAAAAGTTTGTCTCGTTGCTCCTGCCACTCTGATGTACCCAGCAGTGTATTTTAAGCTTGCCTTGATTTATGACTTCCCCTGTTGTGTAAAACTTTAAAAACTTTGGGAAACTGCCTCCACATTGGAACATGGAATGTGGAGCAACCTCAACTTGTGTTCCCGGGACACGGACATTCAAAATGGCTCCAGAACTAGCTACCTCTTACTTCAAGAGGAGAGCTGTGGTTTTTTTGTATCAACAGCCAACGTTCATGAGTCCAAACCTTTGAAACTGAGCCTCGCTCGGGTTCTTGGGCCGTGGAAAGGATGCAGCAGACCTGTTTCCAGGCTGTAATGAGGATGGCTTCTGTCGCACTGTGAGGGTCCTTATTCTCTTCTGAGCCATATTTACATCAGGAAAACAGTAGAGGAGGCGCTGTTCATGTTTGTAGTGCCACGAGTTGAACCCAGCTTATTGCATGGTAGGCAAGGGCTGTACCACTGAGCTCCATCCTCCCTAAGGAGAGGGCATTTGATGCAGATGTTAAAGGAGGGGGAGGTGCTCGTCATCTGGAGAAGGGCTGGCCGGGGCAGCAGATTCATTTGTTTTCTGTTGCTTTGCTAAGACACCCCCATGTGGGTACTTGATAAGAAAAAGGTGGTTTATTTGCCTCACATTTTTATAGGCTTGCTGTTCTTCCCAGCCCTGTCAGATTAGGCAGCCTCTGATGGCAGCCTCTTTGACTTTGTAAGAACATATAAGAGTTCTGTGCAGAAGGGCCTGATGAGGGATTGCCTCTCTTGGTAAGAACCCACTCTTGAGAAAACTGGTTGGTTGTTTGAGACCAGCATTTATCCTGTTCTGGGAGCAGTGCCCTCAGACGAAGCTCCATGTCTTAAATGTCCTAACCACAAAATGGCCCCATTGGAGACCAAGCTTCCAGCCCGTGACCCTTTGGGCAATACACTCAAACTGCATTATTTATTTATTTATTCATTTATTTACTTATTCACTTTACATCCTGGTCATAGACCCCTCCATCCTCTCCTCCCAGTCTGACCCTCCTTCCTTGTTTCCCCTATACCTCTTACCCTACTCGTCAGAGAAGGGGAGCCCCTCAACCCCAGCTCCCTCCTCTCCTCCCAGTCTAACCTTCCCTCCCTGTTTTCCCTATACCTCATCCCCTACTCCTCAGAGAAAGAGAGCCCCCCCCCCCCCAGCATATCAAGTCGAATCAGGACTGAGCTCATCCTCTTCATTTGTGGCCTGGTAAGATAGCCCTGCCAAGGGCAAAGTGATCAAAGAGCAGGCAACAGAGTTCATGTGAGAGTCAGCCCCTATCTTCTTTACTAGGGGACCAACATGAGGACCGAGCTGCCCATCAGTTACATCTGTGTCGGGGGCTTAGGTCCAGTCCATGTATGGTCATTTGTTGGAACTTCAGTCTCCATAGTCCCCCCTGGGCCCTGGGTACTTGGCTCTATTGGCCTTTTTGTGGAGCTCCTGTCCCCTCTTAGTCTTTCTCTCCTTCCCCCTACTCTTCCACAGGACTCCCTGTGCTCCACCCAATATATGGCTGCAGGTCTCTGTATCTGTTTCCATCAGCTGCTAGGTGGAGCCTCTCAGAGGACAGCTATGCGAGGGTCCCATCTGCAAGCATAGCAGAGTATCGTTAACAGTGTCAGGGCTGGTTCTCTCCCATAGGGTGGGTTTCAGGTTGGGGCTAGGCATTGGTTAGACATTTCCTCAATCTCTGCCTTTTTTTTTTCTTCTTCTTCTTTTTTATTTTTGTTCCTGCACATCTTGTAGGCAGGGTGAGTTTTGGGTGAAAGTCTTTGTGGGTGGGTTGGTGTTCCCTTCTTCCACTAGGAGTTGTAGCTAGTTAACTGTCCTCTTCAGTCTCCATGACCCCTGCTACTAGGAGTCTCAGCTAAAGTCACCTTCGTATTTAAATCATTCCAGGGAATAGTAATGAGGAGAGAATTCCACATGGCCAGTTGGACCTCAGATTGATGGAAGGTAGGACACCTGTGGCAAGACTTTTATGGCCAGGGACCATTGGGAGTACAAGGTTGTAGATTCAGACATTGTTCTGCAGTTCGTGTTGAGTCATAGGATTATTTTGTAACTTAGTCATAGGTTTATCTCCAGCTTAGCGAACTCACTAGTTTGCTGTAGTATTTAATAGGAGGTGCCCTGTTTCTTAAAGTGCACTCATTTGCAAATAGTGCCTTTTAAAATAGCACCTAAAGTGCTGCCTTTTCTGCTTTTGATTTTAATGTGTATATAAAGCAACTTAAGGGCTTACACAAATTAGTTCATTACTAGATGCCTCTAAGAGTTTAAAAACTTGGTAAGCTAGTAAGACACACACATAAAACATCTCTGTGTGTTTTTTTCTGTCTCTCAAAATATATTTTAATGTTGGGCTGGCAAGATAGCTGAGTGGGTAAAAGTGCCTGCTGTATAGGCCTGATGACCTGAGTTTGATACCCAGAACCCACAGTGAAAGGAGAGAACCAACTCCTGAAAGTTGTCCTCTGATCTCCACACCTGCAGTATTGCACCCCCACTTCCACACATGCACTATTGCACCCCCACTTCCACACACACCACACACACACACACACACACACACACACACACACACACACAGTTGAGTGTTGAGTACAGGGCCTCCACGGTGAGCCTGAGTGAGGTGAGTGGCCTCAGCTTACATTACACTACCACCACAGATTCTTCTGATATCCAAGAAACTATTCTAGTAGCACCATGAAATTTTGTGTGGTCGAGTTCCACCCTACAGTATGAGTGACCCCTTTGTCCAGCACGCCCACATTCTGTACCTGGCCCACCCTTTGCCACTGAGTAGTCACCTTGGTTGTTTGACTGTTGTAGTCTTGCAGTACTGTGTCCAGACAACCCCCTGAATGGCATTCATTTTAAAACTCATGACTTATTTCTGCAACTTTGCGTTTAATATTTTTGGATCACAGTTGACATGGGTAACCAAAACCATAGAAAGCAAAATCACAAATAAGAGGGGATAACTGTGGTCCAAAAATAGGTGCTAAAGACCTTGTTTTTATATGTTTGGTGCAATAAAGTATCAGTCATGTGTTTTATTTAGTCAGTGTTCTGTTGCTGTGAAGAGACACCATGACCACAGCAACTCTTATGAAGGAAAGCATTTAGTTGGGGCTGCCTTACAGGTTTGAAGATTTAGTTCATTAATGTCATAGTGGGAAGCATGCAGGCAGACATGGTGCTGGAGAGGGAGCTGAGCGTTCTAGATCTGGATCAGCAGGCAGCAGGGAGAGAGAGACACTGAACCTGGCTTGAACATTTGAAACCCAAAGTCCACCCTATGACACACTTCCTCCAACAAGGCCACACCCACTCCAACAACACCACACCTACTCCAACAAGGCCATACCCACTCCAACAAGGTCATACCTACTCCAACAAGGTCATACCCACTCCAACAAGGTCATACCTACTCCAACAAGGCCACACCCACTCCAACAACACCACACCTACTCCAACAAGGCCACACCTCCTAATCTCTGTCAAGTTGAACCACTCCCTAATGACCAAGTGTTCAAGTATATGAGCCTCTGGGTACCATTTCTATTCAGACTACCACAGCATGTGAGTAGGGGAGGTGTATATTCAGCCACGCATTAATTTGCATTTTCTCCCATTTATTAATTTATGAGAAGCTTACTATACATCAGGCAATGGGATATGAAGTGAGGCATATTGAGAGTCTCCCATAGCTCAAGTTGGCCTTGAACTTGCTGTATAGTCTTCAGGGTTGAACTTAAATTCCTGAGGCTCACTGGCTCCATCGTCCCAGTGTTAGGATTGCAGGTGTGTGCCACCATGACTAAGAACGTCGATATGATTTTTTTATTACAGTATGTTTGCTTGACTTAGTTGGTCATTGTTGTTAATTTCTTATTGTGCGTCTTAGTCACTGTTCTGTTGCTGTGAAGAGACACTGTGACCAAGGCAACTCTTTTCAAAGAAAGCATTTAATTGAGAGCTGGCCTATAGTTTCAGAGGTTTAATCAGTCCATTGTCATCATGTCAGGGAGCATGGCAGCACGCAGGCAGACATGGTGCTGGAGAAGGAGCTGAGAGTTCTATATCCTGATCTGTAGATAGATAGATAGATAGATAGATAGATAGATAGATATCTGAGAGTTCTATATCCTGATCTATAGATAGATAGATAGATAGATAGATAGATAGATAGACAGACAGACAGAGAGAGACAGAGAGACAGAGAGACACACAGGCCCTGCCACAGGCTTTTGAAACCCAAAGCCCGTCCCCAGTGACACACTTGCTCCAACAGGCCACACACCTCCTAGTCCTGCTCCCATAGCGCCCCTTCCTGGTGACCAAGGATTCAAGTATGTGAGCCTATGGGGGCTGTTCTTCTTCAAACCACCACACTGTGCCTACTTTACAAATGACACTTTCAGCAAAAGTTCTTAGGAAAATCACAACACAGATTTGGTGGTTCGGTGCCATTACAATTTCTGGGATCCATTGGGTCTTGGGACTTATTTCCAAGATGAGAGGAACAGTTATACTGTTTACTCCAGATATGGCCTTTATTGACAGGACGTCCTGAGAGCTACTTTAACACTTTTCTAGAGTGAGCTGAATAACTTGAATTCACAATAGTAAGGATTTCTGCAGTTCTTTTTTTATTCTAAACCAACTCCAGGTATGAATAAAATAATATGTAGTAACAGTGGTTGATGTGTAGAAGATAATTCTTGCATGTGAAACTGATTTCATGTTTAAAATAAATGAATACCCAATGTAAATGTGTCCTTACTGTGTTGAGAGAAGCCAGATTAGAGTGACTGCGAGGGTAGCTTATACCAGTGCTTAAAGAAATGTTTATTAATACACGGTTTGCTACAGTGCAGTTTTCCTTCTGCAGGTGAATGGAGGACCAAGAGTTTCTTTATTCTGTGTTAAATAAATGTATTGTGCTGTAGGAGATGGAGCCTTAATTGAAGTATTTTTTAAACGAGGTTAAAAATGTGCCAATGGGGAAAAAATGTGCCAATGTGGTTAGAATGGTTTAGAAAGGGAGAATGGAAAATAGTATCATTTTTTGCCTTTTTAGTTATTTTGTATTATATTTCTTTATGTTGTGTGTTTGTATGTGCATGTTTTTGTGCCACCGTCCTGTACACATTGGGGTTAGACAGCAACGCAGTCAGTCCTCTCCTTCTACCATGCGGGACGTGGGGATGGAACTCTGGCTGTCAGGCTTAGCAGCAAACCTATTTACCCTATGGCCCAATTTTCTAGTAATAACAAGGAAATGACTGCATTTTGGAGCAGTATACAAAGGGAGCATGTAAAATACCCATTTTTGGAAGTGAATATTTGCTAAGTATCAGTGAAGCTGTCCCACGTACTGTTTCATATCCTGGACACGTGTGAAGGGGCCCTTAGGTTGTTCATGTTCGTTTAATCTATTACGGACATCGAGACACACTGAAAACTCACTGATGCGCAGGCTCCCTCCATTCTGCTATGGGCTTGGGCCCTGATGGGTATTACAAAGCCAGGCAGCAGGGTTTTCCAGGGAAATCAGAGATTCATACTGACTGCTCACGGTCATAATCTTTACGTTACATAGTCTTCGGTGTTTTTAGGGCATACCAAAGTGTTTTAAAATACTAGCTGTTAGATAAAGTGCCATATATTTCATCCACTTAAAGTTGGAGATGGTCAGGTTTCAAGCCAGGCATGGTGGTGTGCGCCTTTAATTTCAGTACTCTGAGTCTGTGGCTAGTCTGGTTTACATATTGAGACCCAGGCCAGGTAAGGCTACGTAGAAAGACCTTGTCTCAACAAACAAACAAACAAAAACAAAAGTAGATGGTCAATTTTAGAATATTTTCTTTGCCTTGTACTTGTTAGCATCCACTCTTCATCTCCCACTATATCTCCCTATCCCACCTTCTCTGTGACCTCATGTCAGAGAATTTCTTAATACTTTTGCCTAGGATTGTGTCTGTCTGTCTGTCTGTTTCTTTGAAATGGTCTCATATAGCCCAGGGTTTTATCTGTCCGTCTCACTGCCTGCCTGCCTGCCTGTCTGTCCATCTGTCTGTTTGAGATGGTTTCATACAGCCCAGTTTGGCCTCAAACTCTGTGTTGCTGAGATGACTTTGAATTTACTGTTATCAGAATCATTACGGTCAGACTCTGGGCCCAGGAAGCCCCAACAAACTAGGCCAGGCCATCCATTTTTAAATAGTCCCATTTAAGAAAAAACAAAACAAAACAAAACAACAAAGAATAATTAAAAGCAGAAAAATAAGATCTATTCAGTGTGGTCACGCCTGGAAGAGAAACAAAGATGTTTAGTGACCCGCATTCCGTCTCTGAGGTACAAACAAAAGCTCTGGGTTTAAACAGAGGACGAAAAGTATGCATGGCTGAGCCGTCCCAGCCAAGATGTAACTGCCCGCTGTCACTGTCTTTACCTTGTGTCTCCAGCAAGGTGGTCTGACACGCTATCAAAACTGTGTGACAGCTTTTCCAGGGCACTAGCTAGCACCAGGTACCCAACCCTTTCCTTCTCCCAGTATGAGATTTCTGGGGAAATTCCAAAATCCTGGGCTGCATTGCATTAATAGTCTGGTGGCTAAAGGGAGGGACAGCATTGTCTTAGAATGTCTTTAGCTCTATAACCATCCCACGATGGTTGGTTTCTAATTCTCCTGCCTCCACCTCTGGAGGGCTGCTGTAGGTGTACACTGCTGTGCCCAGTCTGTCTTTAAACTTTCAAACAGCCAGAGCATGTGACCCTTTTGTGACAGGCTTAGCATAGCATAGTGTTTTCAATAATCATTTGTGTTGTGGTATACCATAATACTTATGGATATAATATTCGTTATATGGCTGCACCACATTAAAACAAAGCAAGTTTATTTCTTCTTTTAGACTTATTTATTTCATTGTATGTATGTATGTATGTATGTATGTATGTATGTATGTACATGTAAGTGCATGCCTGGTTCCTCTGGAGGTAAGAAGAGGACATAGGATCCCCTGGAAATTTCCAGATAAATAACAAGTTACCCTGTGGGTGCTGGGAATTGAATCCCCATCCTTTGCAAGAGCAAGTGCTTGAAGCTGTCGAGCCGTCTCTTCAGCCTCTAGAAATGAGTCAATGTGCCCTTGTGGCTGTGTGCTCCCAGGCTGCTTTGATACGTTTCTCAGCGTTACCGTTTCATTTGCATAAATAAGTCATCAGTCCATGCCTTGTGACTCATGCAAGACAGGTGGTGTGCACCAACACGATATAAAGTCATTCTTCCCCTGTGCTTGCATTCAAATGAAGGCAGTGCAGTCACTCAGGCCTAAAAGCCACTGTCTGGGCAGTATGGAGTTCAGAGCAGGGCACAACAACGCCGTTAAGAACATTTGTGACTGTTGTTGTTTGTTTGTTTTGTTTGTTTTTTTGAGGGAAATGCATTTGTTTTCTTTTTTGTTGTTGTTTGTTTTTTGAGATAGGGTCTCTCTGTGTAGCCTTGGCTGTCCCAGACTTGCTTTGTAGACCAGGCTGGCCTCGAACTCACAGTGATCCGCCTGCCTCTGCCTCCCGAGTGCTGGGATTAAAGGCATGCGCCACCACGCCTGGCTATGTTTTCATTTTTAATTTCCAGAAGTGTATGGGTATGGATATTTTGCCTGCACATATGTCTGTGCACCCTTTTTTGTGATGTCCAAAGAGGCTAGAAAAGGATGTTGGACCCTCTGGAGCTGGAAATAGGGACATGTGAGCCACCATGTGGATACTGGGATATGACACTGGGTCCTCTGGAAGAGCATGTGCTCGTCACCCACTAAGATATCTCTACAGACTCTGCTTTTATTTCTTGTGGGTATTTATAGTGTCCAGAAGTGGAAATGCTGAGTCACATGGTAACTGCATTTCAAGGAACTGCCAATCTTTTCCAACGGTGCTGTATCTAACAACAGTGGAAGGGGTTTGCCTTTCTCTACATAACACGCACTCATTTCTTATCTGTCTCCTTAATTATGGCCACCATGGCAAGTATGAGATGTTATCTTATTGTAGCGATGTTAAAAATTATGAATAGACTTTTTCTTTAGCATAAACCTTCATGGAAGCTGGGCGTGGCGGCGCATGCCTATAATCCCAGCAGTCGGGAGGCAGAGGCAGGTGGATCACTGTGAATTCGAGGTTCGAGGCCAGCCTGGTCTACAAAGTGAGTCCAGGACAGCCAAGGTTACACAGAGAGACCCTGTCTCAAAAAACCAAAAAAAGAAAAAAAAGAAAAAGAAAAAAAAAAAAAAAAAAAAAAAAAGAAAGAGGCGCATTTTCTCCCGTTTGTAGTGTACAGACTGTTTTGTATGTGTCAAGTGATTAACTTTTAGAGACATTCATTCCCCAGCATTATGGAGGAGAGCCACCAACTTCTGTTAATTCTAGAACTCAGCCTTGTGAAAGGGGAGGGGCCTGTGGCTCTGAGGGGTAAAGACAATTGGCGGCGCACGCGGCGCACACGCATGCGCGCACTCAGCCTGTCAGTAGATCTGAGCTTCTCACCCCAGGCTCTGGGCGTTTATTTAAAACAGGAATTGATGGGCTTAGGAAAGAGTCCTTAGCTTAATGGACGGATGTGGGATAGCGTCTGCCTGTGTCCTGGTCTGCGGAAGTCTGTCCATCCAGTTAGCTGCACACCTGTTGACTGCTAACGAAGGAGAAGCTAGCCAGCTTTGCCCGGGCCACTCTGCCATCATGCCAGGCTGTAAATCAGTGACTCTGGCCACAAGGCTCCTGAAAGGATGGACAAGTGAACTGAGATACTTAATGATAATAACCTGCCAATCAGTTATAAGTGAGCTTTGGCACAAGTTTCCAATGTGTCTGTGGTTGGTTGACTTAGCGGTGTGTGTCCATTCCCAGACATGGCTACCTCTCGCAGGGAATAATAAAGTTTGCATTTCTTACGTGACAATTCTTCAGGTGATGGCCTTGGTCAACCACATAGCCTTGTGCTTGGTATCTTTACGTGCCAGGCTCTCGGTGTTTTACATTAATCCATTTAATTTAACAGTTAACTGAGAAGGGAAGCCTGAGTCCGAGTGACACCTTCCCGTCAGGTGAGGACTTGACTGAATAAAATGGAGGAAGATCCCTGAACTCAGACATTTATCTTCCTCTTCTTGTCTGTACATACAGTGTGATCAGTCACCTTTTGTCTCTGCCACCCCACTGTCCCTGTCATGATAGACTGCACCCTCAAACCGGATCAAAATAAACTCTCCCGCCTTGTTACTATTGCTTGCAATGAGAAAAGCAGCTGGAAGAGATCCATATATATGCAACTAAAGACTGTGCATGTCGGTTGGCCGCCATTTATGAAACTAAGTCTAGCACTAAGCTAAGCTCATTGTGTGTGTGTGTGTGTGTGTGTGTGTGTGTGTGTGTGTGTAACACAAATACCCTAAACTAATTCTCTTTTGTGCTTTAATGAAACTTTCTTATAAAAATGTAATACTGAGCCCGGCACAGTGGCACGTGCCAGTAATCCAGTACCGAGGAGGGTAAAAAGGAGGATCAACACTCTGAGGGTTATGTTGGGAGTTCCAGGTCAGCTGGGGCTGCACAATGAGACCCTTTCTCAACAAACAAAACACTGACAGTCCCATCAACTCAAGTTGATGGGAGAGAGAAAAAAAATGATGAAGTAATTGTCTCAGTTAAGATTACTGTTACTGTGATGAAACACCATGACCAAAGCAACTTGGGGAGAGAAAAAGGGTTTGTTTGGCTTATTCTCCCAAATCACTGTTCATTGTTGAAGGAAGTCTGGACAGGAACTCAAACAGGGCAGAAACCTGGAGGCAGGAGCTGACGCAGAGGCCATGGAGGGATGCTGCTTACTGGCTTGCTCATCATGGCTTGCTCAGTCTGCTTTCTTACAGAGCACAGGACCAGCAGCCCAGGGATGGCCCCACCCACAAGGGGCTGATCCATCAGTCACTAATTAAGAAAATGCCCCAGAGCAGTGGTTCTCAACCTTCCCAATGCTGTAACCCTTTAATATGGTTCCTCATGTTTTGGTAACACCCCCCCTCAACTATAAAATTATTTTTGTTGCTGCTTTATAACTGTAATTTTGCTACTGTTATGAGTCATGATGTAAACATATGTGCTTACTGATGGCCTTAGGTGACTCCTGTGAAAAGGGTCTTTTGGCCTTCAAAGAGGGTGGCAACCCAGCGGTTGAGATCTGCTGCCCTAGAGTGCCCGCCAGCCCAACCTTATGGAGGCATTTTCTTAATTGAGGTTTCCTTCTCTCAGATGACTTTAGCTTATGCCAACTTGACATAAGATTGTGTCAGCCCTGGAGTGAACGTCAGGAAGGGGGCAGTGCTAAATGATACAGAGGGGAAAAGAAAGAACTCTGCGTTGTAAATGAAGATGCCGTAAAACCACTGAACTAGCCACTCCAGGGGTAGACAGAAAGGCTCACTGGGGATCAGACTGACAAAGCTGCCTCTCAGGAACAGAAAGAAGCCAGGTTGTGGGAAAGCATGTAGATTGCATATGCCAGCCAAGCGTCCTGGAGGGTCTTGGAGCTGATGCAGGCTGTTCAGATTGACCAGGAACTGGATGTCCTTGTCCCAGGTCCAGGTAGGTGACCTTTAGGAGTGGTAAAAGAGGCTCCTGGTTTGCAGAAACCTGCCTTTAGGCTTCTGTTTACCCAATAACCAACTCCGTTTTACCTGACTGGAGTCCTTCTGTACGGGACATTGTCACCACGACCACCATTTCGGGGTGGGGGGGGCCACTTTGGACCCAGCATCTATTACATCATTTCCTACTTAATTCTTCACCACAAGTTCATCACTCGCACCTGCCTTTGATCTTATTCATTAAATGTTAGTCAGATTCATTTGTCTAGTTTTGACCTCAACTGCACGTCGTTTAAGCACGTGCTGTCAGGTGTCCCGGTGTCGGCTGTGTTATTTGCTTCCCATATATCCGTTCGTCTTAATGTTAATGGTTCGGTATGTTTAGTGACTTGATTGAGCAGGTGCTTTCCTATGCAGCTGGCAGGTGAGCTTATTTAACTCTGACTGAGTCATTCAGTTTGCTTCCAACCATCTTCCAGTCAGAATGGAGCCCCACCCACTTAGCTGTAACATACCCTGTCCCGGGAGCTCTCTGTAATCCATGAGCTTGGCATGTCAGATCCAAAGGTCAAAACAAAAGCCAGATGTCCTAGATATTTGCGACTAAGGAAAATATCTTTGTCTGTTTGTTTGAGCCAACTGTTTTAGAATTTGGGCTAAAACTATGCCCTTCTTGAATTATATAGCCTCAAAGAGATGGGATGGCTCACTTTTCCCTTTTCTCTTTTCCCCCAAACACAACTTCAGTAAGCACTCTGTGTTCCATGTTGTTCAGGGTGGAAGCTAGTTTTCACTAAGTAGTTCATCTTTCTATATTCTATTACAGCAATAAAAATATTAAAGATTTCAGAAATGCCTGTTTTGCCACATTTCATCTAAAAATAGAAGTGCTGTGTGTCGGTAATCACAGGACCTAATTACTTTAAGGATGGTGCTAAAGCTGTCATAGCAACGCTGTTGGTTGCTATGTTTTCACTTCCCATATGTAAATGAGAAACCGAGGCACAGAAAATAATGTGCATTGCCCCTTAAGAGGTCAGAGCAGGATCAAATTTGCTCATGCCAAGGCTATACAGTTAAACAATTAGTTTGCTCTTAGACAGCTAGCTTCCAAGGTAGCCTCTGATCAGAGTTGCTTTTTGAGAATTGCTCAGAGCTGCAGAGGTCTGGGGTGAGAAGATGGGACGCCTCAGCATTACGAGCCACTTATCAGAGGACAAAATTCAGAATTTCCAAATTTTGCTCCAGTTTGGATTCCCGGGCCTCACCCTAAAACTTCTGAATGAGACCCTTTGGGGTCTGGGAGTCTATAAGAGAATGGCACTTAATGGTAGGACAGCAGGATGGATCTCTGGGCATTATCCATTGAGAAGGCTAAGACAATGGTTTTGGTTTTTCGAGACAGGGTCTCTCTGTGTAGCCTTGGCTGTCGTGGACTCGCTTTGTAGACCAGGCTGGCCTCGAACCCACAGCAATCTGCCTGCCTCTGCCTCCTGAGTGCTAGGATTAAAGGCGTGCACCGCCAAGCCTGGCCTTAGGACAAAGGTCTTTGCTTGGCATTATTGGAATACTCTTAAATATTTAAATTTTTGTAGTGTTAGCCTTTTAAGAAGCTAAAGTAAATCCTTGCGTAGCTTCTAAGTTGATTTTGTTGTCGCCGTCATCGCTGTTGTCCTGTCTGAGCTGGGCGTTGACCCCAGGGCCTTGTGCTTTGCTCCAGCCCTGAGCCAGATTCCCGGTATAGTTTATATAATGTGACAGGAGGGAGCTGATCTATTTAAGGAGAACACTGGTCCTTACCCAAAGCACTCTGTCCTGCTCTCACCTCCCAGTCCTCCAAGCAATAGCTCTTTTCTCTTGTGACCAGTCCAAGGCCAAGGTGACAAAAATTAGCTGATTCTGGAACAAAACTGTCTGCATCTGTGTTAACTATCTCAGTTGCTTCCATTGCTACAAACCCCACAGTGAGGCTGACACACATTTATTGCCTTCCTGTACTGTAGGTCAGGAGTCTGGCTTAGGTGTCGCTAGATAAAAGTTAAGCTATGGGCTGGACTACATTCCTTTCTAGAGGTTGTGTCCAAAGATCATCATCGGGGCTCATTTCAGATGTCAGCTGAAGTGGCTTCCCTGAGGCTCCCCTTCTTGCTGGACATAAACTTGGGGGAGCCTATGTTGAGCATTGGAGGCTACCTCCATCCCTCTGCTTGGGCCTCCTTCCCTCCATATTCAAGTTAAGGATAATAGGTTGGGCTTCTCTGTACTTTGAATCTCTTTCCTCCTGTGATTTGAAAGACACTTGGGCCTGCGTAGATAATGCAGGCTACATTTCCCAGGGCCCCTGCCCTTCGCCCACAGCTTCAAGAGCCTCCTTTGTGTATTAATAATCCAAGGTGTTTTCTTGTCTAATATTGACATATTACCTGCTTTTGACAAGGAAGACAGACAGCCATGATCATGGCTTCCAATGGTGATGAGTTTTCATGTTGATTAAAAAATAATGTGGCGCTAGGGAGATGGCTCTGTGGTTAAGAGCACTTGTTGTTTTTGCAGAGGACCTGGGTTTAGTTCCTAACACCCTCATGGCAGCTCACAACCATCTGCAACTCTAGTACCAGTTTAATCCTGTCTCTTTCTAGCCTGCATGGACACTAAACATGCATGTTCTACATATGCAATGTATACAGGCAAAACCCCTCTACACATAACATAACATAATGAAATCTTAAGCAAACAGACAGAAAATACGACTTAAGTAGATTCTTTTTCTAGAGTAAAATCCTGTCTTGGCCAGACTTCAAAGCAAATAATTTTAAGAGGTCTGTTTCAAGACTTAAAGTCGGGCACAGCTTACCTGTGTGCAGGAAGGGGTGGTGGCTTACACTCTGCCTGTTTCTTTGGTAATTTAGGTTCAGGAAAAGCAGTATGATTTGAAGTAGGCACACCCATGCAGCCAGCGTACTTGCCTTCAGGTGTTTGCTGCATGTCACGGGCTCCCCTATCAGTGCACTTCTGTTCATGTTCCTTTAAATCCTTCCTCTGCCCCCCCATCTAGCTACTTATATGTGTTATGTTCACAACAAGTTTAACACCTACTTATTCTTTTTTTTTTTTTTTTTTTTTTTTTTGCCCTTTCTTGTTGTTGTTTTTTACAGACAGGGTTTCTCTGTGTAGCCCTGGTTATCCTGGACTCACTTTGTAGACCAGGCCGGCCTCGAACGCACAGAGATCCTCCTGCCTGTACCTCCCAAGTGCTGGGATTAAAGGTCTGTGCCATCCATGCCCAGCTAACACCTACTTATTCTAAGGAACATTTTTTTTTTCCAAATACTAAAAGCCTGGCATCTGTTTGTTTCTCCCAACTGCTGAATTAAGATAAGAGTCCCTGTGATCTGCCAGGGTTTCAAAGGCTGACTTTGGGCTCTGCGTAGTGTCTTCCTCCGCCAGGCTCTGCAGCACTGGAGAAGTCCCTGCAGCATGTTGGACATAGTAGATACTTAAGAGCCACTAATTGAAACTGAGCTGAAGGATTGAATCAAAATAACTCTAATTTAAATGATGTTATCTATAGATCTAAGTTCTGCAAGACATGTATGTTGTTTCCTTAGAACATTCTCGTCCAAAGAACTGTGCTAAAAAATGTCTAATATAAATGAGTGAAACTAGGATTGTTAAAGATGAGGTTTCCAGCTCATTTTTACTGAGTATTATATTAATTCATATTTTATTACATATATTGAGAACAAGGACACTGAAAGTTTTTTCCTATTTTTGAAACTCTAATTAACATAGACAGTCAGGAAATGTTATAAATTTTAAGTCTAGAGCTGATGAACTCACGAACTGCTCCTCTTACCAAGCAAGGTTTTACCTATGTAGGTAATACTATGTTGATGCTTTAGACATTTTAGAGAAATAGATGATATTTTTCTTTTCTTTTCTTTTTTTTTTTTTTTTTTGAGACAGGGTTTCTCTGCGTAGCCTTGGCTGTCCTAGACTCTCTTTGTAGACCAGGCTGGCCTCAAACTCACAGCGACCCACCTGCCTCTGCCTCCCGAGTGCTGGGATTAAAGGCGTGCACCACCACACCCGGCAGAAATAGATGATTTTAAAGATGGGGAGCACAGGGCAGACAGCTCCGTGTGTAAGACGTCTCCTATGCAGGCATGAAGACCATATCAAAAGCCAGGTGGGCAGCGCATGTCTACAAAGCTAGGGCTGTGGCGTGTCGACAGGAGGCTTCCAGGAGGTTGTTAGCCAGTCAGCTAGGAAGATGAGCTCTCTAGTAGGGTCAGTGAGAGACCTTGTTTTAAAGAGGAAGGAGCTGTGTACTGTCAGATTCTACCTGTGCACACAATCACAAACCGTGCGCACACTCAGAATGGAGAATATTATTCAAGACACTGACAGAGAATTTAGCAACACATCTCCAAGTGCGTGTATACATATCAGTTTACAAAGATTGAAAGATGAGGCTCCTGACCTGGGGATGCCATCTCTAAATGTCCTTGCTTTGCCAAATATTTGGGTTGCATACACAATTTTGATTTAAATATGAAAAAAAAATCACATGTATTGCTGGGTGTGTAGGGGTAAGTGGGTGTGAAGTCAGGGGACAACTTGCAAGAGTTGATTTTCTTCCTCTACTGTGGGGGGGGTTCTGTGGGCTGAACCCGGGTCATCAGGCTTAGTGACACACATCTTTACCACTGGGCCATCTCGTTAACCCTTGACACAGTTTTGATTTCTAGTAAGTAATGTATACTGTGATCATTGAAATTCTGGCTCTCTCAAATACTCACAGGTGTTAAAGCCACATTATACACCTGTCATACAGTTATCAGCAGCCGTTTGCTGTTTGTTTGTCTTTTGAGGCAGGATGCCGTGTATCATGGGCTGGGCTCAAACTTGCTGCGGAGCAAAGGAACCTTATGTCTCCGCTTCCCAAATGCAGACACTACAGGCTTGTGTCACCATGCCTGGCTTGCTATTGCTGCTTTTGAGGTAGCTATTGCCGAAGCTGTCCCCAAACTCCTGGGCTCAAGTGATCTTCCCTCCACGGCTTTCCAAGCAGCAGGGAGTACAGGTGCAGGCCGCCACACTCAGCTCTTCTACACACCTTTCACTGAGATCAAGCCATTGTTTTTAACCTCTGGAAATTTGGTTGAGACTTACAGTAGGTATTCAAGAAAAAGCATTTGCCAATAGAAGCAGTGGTCCCAGGTTGTACTTCTTTCTGCCTTCAACACTTCCCCCTACAGAGTAGAGACACTGACTTTCCTTGTAACAGAATGGAATGTGTAACATTTTGGAGATACTGGCTGCAGAGCTTTGCCCCTCATTCCCTGTCCTGTCTCTGTTCAAGAAGGCTTGCTGAGCTATTTCTAAGAACAAACCCATCTCAAACCACCTTAGATGGATCACAGTACAGTCAGACTGTATGAGCTATTATGAAAAACAGGTTTTCAAAAAACCTTATTAACACAAAGAGTATTTCTTCCAGACTTTATTGCTGTTTTTATATGTGTGTAAATATATGCATATCTCTGTGTGAGTTGTGCTTGTAAGTGCTGGGGCTACAGGTGATGTAAGAGCCATCTGATTCAAGGGCTAGAATCCAAATTCATGTACTTTGCAAGAGCAGCACTTGCTCTTAATTGCTAAGCTATCGCTCCAGTCTCCTCTTTTCTTTGTTTTTGTTTCCCAAACCTAGAGATGTCTACATGCTAGGCAAGCACTGCACACCAAGATAGGTGCTTAGCTCAAGAATGTTAACTTTTTTTGTTTTGTTTTTTGTTTTTCAAGACAAGGTTTCTCTGTGGAGCCTTGGCTGTCCTGGACTCACTTTGTAGACCAGGCTGGCCTCAAACTCACAGAGATCTATCTGCCTCTGCCTCCTGAGTGCCGGGATTAAAGGCATCCTCCATCATACCTGGCTTAACTTTTTATTTGAAAAAGTCATTGCACACAGCATTGTATCTGAACAGGAACATTTTTAATAAAATTTTATGATGTATGTGGAACACATCTCCTCCTTCTCTATATGCTGTAATGGGATTTTTTTTTTTTTTTTTCTGCAACAAGGTTTTGCTATAAAGGCGGTCACTCTGTAGAACTCACTCTGTAGACCAGGCTGGCCTCAGACTCACAGAGATCCACTTACCCCTATAATGGCCATTCTGAAGCCGTGGGTCGTTACATAGGGTTTTATACTTTTATTATCATTTACATTTTTATGTACCGTCCATCATAAAAAAGAGAAAAACTGCTATGACAGACTGAATCTAGAAAAATTATTTCTCCCCTAGCTTCCCTTTCCTCTATATAGCCCAGCTATTTTGTTTGTTTGTTTGTTTGTTCTTTGCTTGTTTGTTTGTTTGTTTCAAGACAGGGTTTCTCTGTGTAGCCTTGGCTATCCTGGACTCCCTTTGTAGATGAGGTTGGCCTTGAACTCACAGAGATCTGCCTGCGTCTGCCTCCCAAGTACTGGGATTAAAGGCATGCGCCACCAGGCCCTGCTAGCCCAGCTATTTTGGCTACTTGCCCTCTTGGTTCTCTTGGCTTCTCTCTTGGTCTCTTGGCTTCTGGTTCCTCTTTTGGCCTCCCTCTCTCTCCTCTTTTCTCTCCCGTCTTGTTCTTTTCACGTCTCTCTCCTCTCATAGCCATATGAAGTCTGGACTTCTGGATGCCTCTGGCTGTACTCTCCCTCATACCTACAATAAAACTTTCTACTCGATCATACCTTGGAACACTCATGTCTTCATTTTTCATTCATTTCTGAATTCCGAAAGACAAAGTCCTCAGTGTCCTCCAAAATGCTTCGAGCCTGTGTTGGAGACAGACTGGTGACGTTACTCCTATGTCCCAGAGCTGTCCTGGAGTGCTTCTGGGCCACCCAGGCAGAATATATTTCCTTATATTGGCATCCTGCCTAACTTCTCTAATTCAGCCAACCTGTGGCCTTTTAGAAAAGAGTAACCCTTTATTTAAATGCATGTGTGTGTGTTTTCATTGAGACATGATGTAGGAATAGTAGCCTGCATCCATGTTAAGTGGCAGTTAGCAATGTTTTGACAGGTGTATAGACCCACTAAAGTCACCACAATCAAAACCACAGGATATTTGCATTGCTCCTGAAAGTCACCTCCTGTCCTTTGCATGGTGTTCCTAGGCGATCCCTGTGTTCTGACAATGGCTCCTCTGCTGCCTGTCACCACAGGTTAGTTTGCATGTCTAGACTTTCACGTACATATAATGAAATTCTAAAGGTGCATGTGATAAGGTACTTTTGTTTTAAAGTATCCTGTAATTTCAAAATTACTTTTCCTTTCATTTTGTCAAGCTAATTGGTAAGGTCCATTTTTTTTTTTTTTTAAATGGAGGCATCATAAAAGATGTTTCAGACTTCCTCTTCAGAATGTGCCGCTGCCACTCCATACACATGGGCTGTAAAGTTGATAAGGAAACTGTTCTTAGGCCAGTTCAAAAGTAGCCTTGGACTCTAACCCATGAGCTACTGCCTAGCTTAACACTGCATAAACAATATAATGTTTCCAGTTACTGTTTCTACAAAGTGTTTATATTTGTTTGAAATTAGTCCAGTGACTCTTGAGTTAGGATATTTTTGTATTTTGTATTTATTTAGCATCTATCCACTTATTCTTTTTTTTTTTTTTTTTTGGTCTTAACAATTTTTTAATTCTTCCTAGGAAACATAAATGAACACTAATTGCTTAATGTTTTGCATATGATTAAAAATATTGGCATTTACATTTAAAGTGACAAATCAATATTTGTAAAAATAATACGGGAGTTCGTAGCACAGCCCCGTTTCCAAACCTGTGTGCATACACTCTTTGAGGGAATGGAAGGTCTTATAGTGTATTTTAAGCACTCTAAGCTATAGTAGATTAGAAGTGGTGATGACAGCTACAGTGTTGCCTCTTACTATTTTTCTTTATGGTTCCAAGCCACGCCTGTGTTTCGGGTTGGCCTTTCTACCCAGGCCAAATTCTTTCGAGATTAAGATCTGTAGTGGTACGCAGAACATTATCTCAGCTTCGAGTGCATTCCTTGTTCTTTGGTCAGACACTGACTTTTGCAGATGACCGTCCAAGGGCAGCTTGGAGAGGCTGAATCTTAATTCTCCTGTGTTTGTTTCTCTGGACCCCTGACTGCCAGGCGCTAAGACCCAAGGACGCAGGTATGTGTGCTGGCTCTTCCCTTCTGCCAGGGGCAGTGACCTCAGACAGGGTGTTTTCGTGAGATTGTTAAACTGGGCTAAACTTTTCCTTGCTCTGGGGTGACTCTGTGTAATCAGCCCAAGTAATATTTTTGGTATGATTGAAGGTCACACAGTTCTTTATTGTGTCTTCCAAGTTGATAAGAAGGAGGGCTTTTGGTTGGACTTTGATTTTCTTTTCAGAAATGCGTATGCACTATTTGAGGAGGGCTAAGTAATTGAATACTCGCTTGGTGGTGCCTTCTGGAAGGTGTATGTACTGTTGCTTTGAAGCCTGAGTCTTTCAGGCCAGTGAAATGGCTCTTATGTCTATAGTTTTATTGTGGATAGGCACAACTCTTTTTTTTCTGATGAGATTCTATAGTTACATTAAAAAAAAAAAAAGCTAGTGATGCAGTGTTGACTCTGTATCTGGGCAGTGGAGAGAGCATCTACATTACAATAAGTTCTTTATTCCTGTTTTTGCTCTACTTTAAGTCTTGAAGAGCCAGAATTAATAGGGGATAGATTTCACCATTGCATTGACTTGGGGACAACAATCTATGTTTTTAGAAAGCCTCTCCTTTCTGCGTAAGCATGTCACCGTTCACTCCCGTCATTTAATATCGCTTGCAACTTGGGCTGTTTTCTTGCTAAAGCAGAAATCGAGCAGTTCCCAGCCCGCGTAAAGCTGAGCCGGTCTTGAATGATGCATGTCAAGGAAACTCGGAAAGCGGTACAACTGGCAATTTGAATAGGTCCCGGTGCCGAAGAATGAAGGACTTGTGCCTTCTCCAACGGCGGAGCCTTTCAAAGCTGCGCATGCTCCTCTGTGCACTGACCTTGAGCAACATAAAGTCGGGACTCCCCTGTTCTGCTTTGGGAAGCAGTGCAACAGTTAAAGCATTTCTGTATGAATTATAGCGTAGCCTTTCTTAGGGAGACAAACACATTGTGACCAGCTAACCGTAGAAAGTGATTCACCATAGAAAAATGTCACATAGTATAGTTAAAAACCAAACCAAACCAAGCCAAGCCTTCCTTGTGGCTTTCTATGCAACCCATATTGCTTTCCCTGTGTCATGCCCAGACTTCAACAAAGGCTGGGCCCTTGTGCGGCTCCTCTCAGAATGAACCAGCCAGTCGCTCAATTGTGTTCTCGTGGCCCTGGGGGATAACATTCCTTTATGATCCTCAGTTTAGATCAGCTTACCACCCAAAGCATGATATTTGATGACCCTTATTAGGTTACTTTGCATAGCTACAAATGTTGTTCATGGTGTAGCCTTATCAAGCCTTTTGAAAAGCCCACATCCTTACCCACGCTCATCCCTGCTGGAGAGGGTTCTGTTGCAGGGATCCTGGTAACAGGAGCCTGGGAGACTGGGGCAGCACCGGGTCCAGATAGGTGCTGGAAATGCACACATTTTTAGCTCTCAAGTATTCCACCGAGGGCTGGCCTGGCTTCTCCTTTTAAGTGCTGATCTTAATCTCAAATGCAGTTTTTCTGGACCTGAATTCTTCAAAGAATGGAAAAAGATAATGGCTGGGTCTGGTCATGTTCTTCTAAAAATCAAGGTTTCTATCCTTTCTTCTCTTTCCACATGTTCTGAATGAGGCTCTCATCCTCATGGGGCAAGAGTCCAGCAAACCACAAGAGGCAAGTGGTGCCAAGAGTTTTCTTTTTTTTTTTTACCTCATTCATTAAAGTGCGAAGCTGAGTTTTGTCTCTCTTAATTATCCCCAGGCTTTTAAATTTTCCCCTCATCAGTAAAAAGTTGGGGCATATACTACTTCTAAGCAATAGGTTGTATAAAATGGCCTCATGCTCTGAGCGAGAGGCACGTATGCAACACAAATGAATTTTCATTTAAGAATGAGAATTAGGGACTGGAGAGTTGGCTCAGAGGTTAAGAGCACTGCCTCCTTTTCCAGAGGTCTTGAGTTCAATTCCCAGCAACCACATGGTGGCTTACAACAACCTATAATGAGATCTGGTGCCCTCTTCTGGTGTGCAGGCATACATGCAGGCAGAAGTAACAGAAAAAGTAATCATATTTGATACGGAAAGATAATTACTTTAAAATGATAAAAATGTGCTATGGGATTTATAACAAACATAGCACATGGGCCAAGAGTTGGGGAATTGGAAGTGTAGATTGAGGATTTCTTATCTGAAATTAGATATGTATGTTTCAGAACTGGTAGTTTTTCGGTTTTTGGACTGTCTGTACAGGCTTTCTTTCTCTTGAGGCTTCCCACGTTTACCAGTTGGAACATTTTGGATTCAGGTTTTCAGATTAGTAATGCCCAATCTTTCTACCATTGTGGCATTTTGATATTCTATGTGGCATGGAGTAAAATCTCTTGAAGATAAGCAGTTTAAAAAAATGTATGTTATAAAGCTAAAAGTATCTGTAAAATTGTTATAGTTAATAGTCAAAAGAAATAAATTGGAATTAGAAATATTTCAGTAATCCCCAAAAAGATGAAAAGAAGTGGTGAGAAAGTAATCGGTGAGAGAAATAGAAGACACAACAGGAAGAGGCCTAAATACAACCTTATCAACAGTCACACTAATATGTAATGCATCCTAATGAAGAAAAGCTTGTTCCAGGAATGTAAGGCTATCAGCATTTAAAATTTATAATTGCCATTCAAAATATTAATTAACAAAATGTATAATCATTTTCGAGGCACAGAAAAAGCATTGTAAGTCTAATATCCATTGGTGTGCACCTGCATGCGTGCGCACATGTGCATGTGTGCGCGCGCGCGCGCACACACACACGCACACACACACACACACACACACACACACATCTTCCAGCTAACTAAAGTAGATGGCCTGGTTGAGCATCATGAAAAGCCTGCATCTGACAACATGCTTCATGGTGGAAGACTGGATGCTCACCCCTGTGAAGGCTGGGAGTGACCTGTAAAACCCAATTATCGGAAATCACACAGTAAAGTGGTAGGCAAAAGATTTGAATACTATGAAAATATTTATGCTGAATGAAAAAGAAGGCCAGAAGAATATATTGTTACGGTTTTAAAGAATGCAAACTAATCTATAGTGACAATAGTCACTGGTCTTAGTTAGAGTTCCTGTTGCTGTGAAAAACACCAGGACCAAAAGCAGCCTGGGAAAGAACGGGTTTATTTGGCCTACACGTCCACATCACAGTCCATCCGTGAGGGAAGTCAGGGCAGGAGGTCAAGGGGATGCCATATAGGAACACTGCTTACTGCCTTACCCCTTGTACTTGATTCAGCCTACATTGGTCTAGCACCCAGGACCACCAGCCTAAGGGTGGTACCGCCCACATCGAGCTGGCCCCTCCCACCTCAGTCATCAGTCAAGATGCTGTTGGGGAGATCTTCACAAGCACCTGAGTAAGTAAATGGTATGTTATATCTTGATTTCTCTGTTGGGTGACCCGTGCCTAATAATTAGATAATGGGTAGGAACCGCTTTGGAAAGGATAAACTACTGTGGTCATTCATTTTTCTGTTGTTGAGATCCTAGAGAAGAGGAACTTCCTGAGTTGTTAGTGAGTGCTGCTTTCTTTAATTCTGCAGTAGCAAGCAAGATGGACGCTTCACAGTTGTGGGCCAGTCCCTGCTTGTGCATAGAGAACCAGTCTTCCATCAGTAAGAAAACTTTATTCTGCTGCTTAGTGAAATCCTTCAGTGGAGGCATGTTGCTTTTTAAATATTAATTAATATATTAAATCCTTATGCTTCTTATCCTTATTTAACATTATATTATTAGTACTTATTAATACAATGCATTAAGTAGATATTATATGTTAATTATATATTTATATATTAAATCATTATTTTTCTTATCCATAACCTTTAGAAACGTAGGGATTTATGTGGATTTTTTATGAATTCTTGAAAAAAGTACATATTCCACATGAAAATTTCTTCCTTTCCTTTTTAATAGGGACAATTAGAGTTGGATCTTATGGTTGCAGAAATATTGTCTCAGGAACTCATCTCCTGAAAACATTTTTTTTTAAATGTAAAAAACGAAAGGTTCACTTATGAGCCAATGTGTGTGTTGAAGATTGGAGCCCATGCCCTGACATGGCGGCCCTGGGCAGGACTGCCTGCCCACTTGGGCACCAGTTGGACTACAGGCTTATTTGCGTTCCTTTGAGTCCTGTAACTTCTGGGCTAGACCCGGGGAAAGGATTCCAAACCAGGAAGTAATACCCAGGTTATTCCAGAGTATTTGTCTCGGATCTGTGAGTCACCAATCACTGTTTCCTGTTCTCTGACAGCTATTTGGTGTGGTACTGAGGCTTTCATTCGGAGGCATTCGGCATTTATAGGCGATTACAGTCTGGGCAGTCACTTCCCCAGTGTATAATTTCCTGTAACTATACAATACATAAAATAGGAGCAAAGTACTTTTCAGAGACCAAAAAAGTGTTGTAAAATAATTCACATCATTTCCCCAAATCTTAGTTAAATCTCACCATCAAATTTCTCAGCTTCCAGAAAGATCACACAGTGAGCACACTTCGGTCTAATAGCTCTGCACCACAGAGTTAGGTTCTTGGTGATCTTTGAACACGAAAAGATCACAGGGAGCTTGACTTGAGCTGTGGGCATGAGAGGAGACGGAGAGTGACCTCTGTTAACAAGCAGGGCCTAGTGAGATGGCTCAGCAGTTAAGAGCACTGGCTGATTGCTCTTCCAGAGGTCCTGAGTTCAATTCCCAGCAACCACATGGTGGCTCATGATAAAGGGATCTGATGCTCTCTTCTGTCATGCAGGTGTGCACGCAGACACAGCACTCCTACTTTAAAAAAAAATAAGGTACATATTTATGTTAAATAAATATTAAGAAAAAAGAAGGTAATAAGTAATTGGGTTTGGACTCGACAGCCTACTCGGGTGTAGAGTCCAGCTTTTTCTACTTACTTTGGTCTCAGTTTCCTTGACTGTAACGTGGGAATTGGAATGCTGCCAATCTTTAGATAGTTGGTGTGAGACAGACTATATGTGTAATACTGAGGAGAAGGGCTTGGTCTGTGGTGACCACTCATAAGTGTTTGTTGTTAAAAGAGTAAGAAAGGTTAAAAAAAAAAAAAAAAAAAAGGTCCCCCTTGCCTTGTTTGGGCCGTCATTTTGTGAATGCTATGGTTAGTGTTTTAGGGCAGAGTTAGTGGGAGAACTTTTGTTTGTTTGTTTCTTTTTGAGACAGGGTTTCTCTGTGTATCCTTGGCTGTCCACCACACCGGGCTTTGGTGGGAGATTTTGTAAACCATATTTTCATAATCTTTAGATGTTCGTGACTAGGTACCAAGCACCGATGGCCACACTTTCAGGATGGCGTGCTTATAAGTGCATAAGTCAAATTTAAAACTCTGTTGCTTTGTGCAAGCATAAGGGTTGTGTAGAAGGTAAATGAACCTTGGCCAGAGACCTGTCTTATCTCCTTGCTATCCCTTGGGCCCTGGGAATGGGGCACATGGCCAAGGGCCTTCCATCCGTGGAGTCAGACTGTCATCCGAGTGTGCTGATGGAGGCATCGAGGGGTGCCCAGAAGTGCTTCCCATTAGCGCTCCCCAGCAGCACCCATTAGTGCTCCCCAGCAGCACGGCACAGCCCCGCTGCAGAGCTCCTGAGGCCTTGCCTTCTGGGTCCTGTTTGTTCATCCTTCCCTTTTGAGGCACCCTCACTCATACCTTCCCAGTTCACTCATTTCAGTTGCTAGGAAAAAAAAAAACTGACATTAATAAGCTTTGCTCTTTTGACCCTATCTTGTTGCTTTATTTACAATAGTAATACTTGGTACAAAATGGGTAGATTAAGTGTTTTCATCATCAGTAGGTGAGGGGGCACAGGTGAAGCCAGCAGTGCTAGAGGTCATGGAAACTCTTCCTCTGTTTTATTTTGCTGTTGTTGGTGGTGTTTTTTTGTTGTTGTTTTTGTGTGTGTGTATTTTTTTTTTTAGCAGCAACGAGGAGGAAAACGTGACCATTTGCAGGATAATGTGTGGAATTGCAGATTGTTGTCCCATTAAGCAAGATAACCCAAACTCAGGAAAACAACAAGGCACATTTCTCTCTTGTGAAACTAAAACTGAAAGATAAGAAAGTAAGTTAGGAAGGGGAACTATTTGGTCACAAACGGGGCCTAGCAGGAGGAAGGCTGCTGCTGAACTTTACTGACCGGCTCTGAGGTGTATAGCCCGTTCCAGCTGCAAGGGAGACAACGTACGGTTGGACCCCTTCACCTGTGAGTAGCAAGCGGTGAGGCTGGGACAGTGAGAGCATCACATGTAACACGTGAGGAAGAACAAATTAATGCATGTGAACTGAGTACTATACAGGAGGTGAAGAGCTGACTGGAGGAAAACACAGAGGTTATCTGTCATATACACGTGAGGAGGAGCTAAACAGGGAGGAGCGCAGTCAGGAGAGAGAGGCCCCACCATGAAGCAAACGTTAGATGCCTTTTGTTGTTATTGTTTGGCGGTAAAAACCGCCAGGCGTCCACTGACTTGGTCAATGGAAGGGAGCGGTATGGAATGCAGGGTCACTCACCCTGTGTTGGGGGCCGGCCTCACTCCTCATAATGTGCCCAGTTGGTGTTCTCGGGGCCTCTAGCATGAATTATCCGTGCACTGAGGCAATTCTCAAATAAGCAAAATAATTTCTTCTTTCAAATAGTTTGGGACTTGGCCAGTCTACGCTGTTGACAGTAAAATTGCATCTAAAAGAAGGGTTTCTATGGCAGCTCCTTATAGAACAAATGAAAAGGCCAACCCCAATTCTTTTCAGAGCTGAAGGGTTCTCTGGGATTTTGAGTCTTTTTAAATACCTGAAGCCTCTGCCCAAAGGACAGTTGTGCTGGTGTGTAGCATAGGGAACTCATGTTTAACCAAGTAAGCAATATCCCAGCTCCTACTTAAATTGAAGAGTTAGTAAACATTCCAATTAACCAGAGGGAAATCTGATTAAAAAATAGCAAGTTGAAGGAGGCTCTGATTGTGGAGTTTTTACAAACTGAATGATGGAGCACCTGCTGTGAAATGCGGTTCAGTAAGGAAATTGTGGGAAGATAACAGACACATGACAACGCTTTCCAGGTTTGCATTAAACTAGAAAGGAAATTCTTCAGTTACATTTTATTTCTTAGCTGCTTGTGTTTTTCACACGGTGGTGGATTCTGGTGACACTGAGATCTTTCAACTTATAATGGGACGCTGAAAATAGGAGACAACAGGAAAAGGAAAGGCTGTGGTGGGAGATAGGAGACGTGGAGGAGGGTGCACAGTTCCGCCAGCAACAGTGAAGTTCTCTGGACTCTTGATTCTAGACGTTTCTCAAGGTCTTTTCCATTGCCTTATGGAAAGGATAGACAATTACCATTTCTTACGTTCTTAGAGCAGCTTTGTCTTTGGGCTTTCGCCATTGCTGTCAAATATTTCCCAGGCAAGCGGGGTCTGTTGTCCTTGGGTGGCGCTCAGAAGCTCTGCCGCCTTTACATATCTGTCCGTCCTCAGTGGCGCTGTGGAACGTGCCGCCATGGCGCAGTGTGCGGGCTCCTTTTGGTGAAGTGTCTCTGTTCTTCCTTGGTGCCAGTTTATCTTCCTTCCCCTCAGGGTAAGAGCTCATTCTTTTTCTGCTTTCTCCATCTATGTCTTGTCCCGCCAACTCCGACCGAGACCGCGAACACCAACCTAGGCTAAACCTTTCCAAGGACGCAGAGAACCCCGGATTCCTGGCTGCTCTCGCCCTCTGTGTCTCTAGGACCCTAAGGGAACCGAAGAGGGAGAAAACTAAGCAGCATGCAACATCTTAGTAAACTCTGCCGTCACGTTAACTTGCAGTTGCTGAAGAGTGAAGTACTTGGTGTTTTCCAAAGCCTTGGGAATTTCCTCAGTTCAGAGAGATGGCCGAGAGGTCGTCTTTATTTTGTGTTGGTTATTTTTAGGTTTTGCCTGCTTCCTCTTGCCCTTTCCAGCCCCCCTTTCCTTTCCCTGTAGGCACAGAACCCAGAGCCTGCTGAGCACTAAGACTTCCCCACGTACCCTTGTGCTGTGTACCCAGGCCAGTTTCTCGTTTTATGTGCGTTCATATTTGTATGTGTGTAGGTGCCTATGTGTGCATGTACATGTGGAGGTCAGAGGACAACAAGTGTAATTCCACCCAACTTCTTTTCAATTAACTAACTAACTAACTAACTAACTAATTAATTAATTAATTAATGTGTGTGTCCGTGTGTGTGTCTGTGTGTCTGTGTCTGTGCACTATGTGGAAGTCAGATCAAAGGACAGCCTTGGAGAGTTGGTTTTCTCTGTCTACTTGAGTTCTGGGGATTGAACCCAGGGCCTCATGCTTGCAAGGCAAGCACTTTACAGACTGAGCTATCTATCTGCCCAGCTCCATTTCTTTTCTTTTCGTTTTTTCTTTCTTTTTCTTTTCTTTCTTTTTTTTTTTTTTTTTTTTTTTTTTTTTTTTGGTTTTTCTTTCAAGACAGGTTTTTGGTTGTTGTTTTGTTTTGGTGTGTGTGTGTGTTTTGGCTGTCTTGGACTTGCTTTGTAGACCGGGCTGACCTAGAAGTCACAGAGATCCGCCTGCCTCTGCCTCCCCAAGTGACGGGATTGCAGGCGTGCACCACTGTGCCCAGCACCAGCCCCATTTCTTTAATCAGTAGTTTGTGACTTTGGTTTAAGAAGTATCTTTTTTTCTGTATTAGAATTTTTTTAACATTATGAATTATATTTTTAAGGCCTGGAAAATAAAGGCACAGTGTAACTACATCTGCATACGAGCTCCTACCTTCCCACATTGAACATGTTAAACTTCTTGCTGTCATGCCCTGACACATATCTTTTTTGCTAGGGACCAGCTCCAGGACAGAGCACAGCCATCCCTCGGCCGTGCAAAGACAAGCAGGCTGCCTCCAGGAAGCTCACTTCTGCCTATCCAGCGTGCAATTGCTCCTAGCGTCTCGGCCTTTCCAATGAGTTAAATGAAGTGTGAATCTCTCTCTCTGGATAGATCATGCAGAAGTCTTGAAAGACATTTGAACATGACTGCGAATGCAGAGTCCACATGTTAACAGCAAGCTGTGAACCGTGTTAAACACCTCATAGGTGTGTTTGTACCTGATCTCAAGACACGTCTGACCTGTCATAGGGTAGAGGAGTAACATAAGTCTAGTCAGAATCAGCATGACATAGATAGTGAGTCATATCTCATATTTTGAATCTGAATCCTTAGGTAGGTGATAACTTGCTCTAAAGCATTAATTATATTTGTTACACCTTGGTCATTGCTATCCTGAGTAACCCATGCAATGGAATGTTTGAGTCAAGGAACGTACATGGTTAACAGCGTGTAGCTATTGAGTTCGAGCGGTAGCTTAAGCTGACGTACAAATCCTACTATCTAGAATAAGTGCAGCAATAAATCTCCTTGACTGTGAAAGAGCATTAGCAAACCATGCTGATGCATATGTCGCGAAGCCGTGAGAGAACAGCAGGTAACAACGCAAACAATGAGAAAGAACATCAGGGCTCATGGTGGAACTTGCGCAATAGTTATATAGCATTTTTTATTTTTTACAGGAAATACTATACACAGACCCATATTAAGTAATTTTTATATCCCCTCTAATCCCTCGGCGTAGAATAGCAAAGGGTGAAGTAACAGGAGCAGAGTTCATAAGAGGCAGAGGATGCAGGCGCCAGTCCTCAGTGTCTTTTTTTGATGAAGTATCTGACACAGGTTGGAGATGTTGATGGCTGAGGCAGGTGAAGGTCTCTGCCTTCAAGCTGAAGGCAGGTGTCCTGGCACAACCAATTGGTCTGGCTTCCATACAGGTGGATCAGTGTCCTGTGGAAACTGTGCTGACAAAGCTTCTCCCGGAATGATACATCGGTTCCTTTTATTGTCTGATTAGTGGGGCTTTTATTTTGACAGGGGTATTAAAGCATGAATGAATAAGAATATGACGAGGAGATGAGCATCCAAAAGTCCTGATGAGCTTGTTCCACAATAGCTTGTTCCTATGGATACAGGGGATGCCAGTGGAGTATGAAACATAAAAAGTTAAACAAAAGATTTCTGAAATCTTTTGAGGTACAAACAGTAAACAGTTTCTAAAGCTCTTGGCATATCTAAAATTATAAAATAGTAAAATAAGTGCTATATCCTATCTTTGGAAGCTTCCCCAAATCGGGCAGAAACTAGGTGGCTGTGCTGAGCTGCCCGTCTTTAAGACTTTAAAAAGCCTCTTCTTGGCAACCTGCTGTCCTTCCTCTGAGTGCCACCAGGTCTCCCCCTCCAGGGGACATGGTCAAATATGAGGCACCAGAGTTCGTGTGAAAGTCATACCCCACTCTCCACTCAACTGTGCAGAATGTTCTGTCCATTGGCTAGATCTGGGTAGTGGTTTAAAGTTTACCGCCTGCTGGTGGCACTCAGAGGAAGGACAGCAGGTTGCCAAGAAGAGACTTGATACCCTATGAGCATATGCAGGGGGAGGTAATCCCCCTCAGGAACAGTCATAGGGGAGGGGAATAAGGGGAAAATGGGAGGGAGGGAAGAATGGGAGGATACAAGGGATGGGATAACCATTGAGATGTAACAAGAATAAATTAATAAAAAAAAAAAAAAAAAAAAAAAGACTTTAAAAAGCAGTGACTACTGCTGTCAGCTCAACCCATGGTGCAGAGGTTTCTTGCATGGGGAAAGACTATTTATGACCATCAGGAATCAAGCAGTGCCAATCTGAAGCTGAGCCATTAGTGAAAACAATTGCTGCTGTGGGAGGCAGTGGTCCAATCCTGTAATTATTTATTCTCTGGAATGGTAAGAGAAAACATCATGCTCATCTGTAGCATGAAGGATATTGGATGGGAAATTCTAATTTCTTGAACCCAGAAAGCTTTGTCATTAGAGTCAAACCCTGCAGCTCCCGTGGATCCTGGCTAGCTGGGCTGCCTGTGACCTGACAGGACAGTAATCCCAGCAGCTTCTCTGGGTGAGAGCCATAGGTGAACATCATCATGGGCAGTGGGGCTGCTCTGGTTCCAAAAGCTTTAACTTGTCTGTAAATATTTTTAAAAACAAATCAAATTGATATTTTAAAGAAGTTTTTTTTTTTGATAGGTTTAACAGTGCTTATATATAGAATAAAAATGAACATACTCAGAGGTGTGTGCTCAAAGACAGTTATTGATTAGCTGGTTTGATTTAACAGTTTTGAGATGGGGCGAAGAGCACTAGGCCCCTCCTTGAAAGCTGCAGAACTGAGGGGATCTGGTTAAGCAACAGTTCTTATAAGGCCCCTGCGTGCCGAGTGGCTCCATCTTGAAGTAATATTGTGTTATCAAAATAAATAGTTTGCATTTCCCATCCAAACAGTGCATTAATGTCTGAGGGCCAGTACAATGGCAGCAAATCTCATGAGTAGCTTTTAGCTTCTATTTGCATTTTTTAAAGGTTTTGGGGAGTGACTTATGAGGGCTTGGGAGAGGTCAGTTAGAATTATGGTACTTTGTTACCTCCCTCTCCAAGTTAGATTGCTCCTCGGTATTAACTTCTTTCCCCATACGTTAAAATCCTTTCCTGAGCTGTCTTTTTTTTTTTTTTTAATGCTTTTGTACCAAGGGAAAATCCCTATTTTGAGGCTGCAACAAAGGAAGGAGGGGCTGAGGGCTCTGGAGCATATGGGAGCTTCTCATAATTTGTTAGTGTCTGTCTAACCAGGCTGCAAATAGACTATACAGCAGGAAGCTTATCGTTGACTCCATTTTTTTTTTTTTTTTTTTTTGTAAACCGGTTCTTAATGTCTATTTCTATCCTTTTTCATGTATCTTTAATCTAAGGCTGTCTGGTCTAGAAGTTGGAGGCTGACAGTATGTAAAATGGAGATTGTATCTGAAACTTTTTTGGAACCATATGAAGTCCATATGAGCTCAACTGCTCAACTAAGAACTGCAAGGCCTCTTCTAAATAAGCCCTGTCTTTATAAGAAAGTAAAGTATCATCTATATGGTGAATACAATAAACACCAGAATAAACTTTATAGACTTGTAAGACAGCAATATCCACAAATTTATAACAAATGGTAGGGATATATGTGTGTGTGTGTGTGTGTGTGTGTGTGTGTGTGTGTGTGTGTGTGTGTACATATATATCTACATATTAATATATTATATCCTAAGGACACACTTCTCATTAGTACCTTTAATAAGGTCTCTGAAAGTTAGGTGAAGTTAAACAAAAGGCAAAGCACCAACAGGCAAAGGACGCAGTGGAATAGTAAAAAGGCAATCTTGAAGACTCAATGACAGTAATTGTATCGTCTTTGGAATGACAGAAGGTGATGGTAGCCCAGGCTGAAGGATTCCCATACCTTCCACAATGGCAGTTATCTCTCTAAGGTCTTGTAGTATTCTCCATGTGTCTGATTTTTTTTTTTTTTCTTCAAAACAAAAATTAGGGAGCTTCAAGGGCTAGTGGAAGGCTCAATGTAACTCTCTCGGAGTTTCTCTTTTACCACACAGGTAGCTATTTCAATTTTGTTTATCTGTTCGTTTGTTAAGGCCCTGATATGGGGGTATAAGCAGCTAAGCAAATTTCTCTTCTAAACAGGCTTAAGCTATTTTGGTAGGAGGTTGTGTAATGGTTTCAATTTCTCCAGTGAAATCAGAATCGGTCGCCCCAAGGACCATACTTATTTTCTGTAAAGCGGTGAAACAGCCGTGCAGTCTCAGCTGCTCATTGCAGTTGTTGAAGAGTTCTTTGCTGACAAGTGGATAGGTTGTCTGAAGCTGTCAGGTCACCTTTGTTATTTGGGGGGGGGGTCTGATGTGGTCCCCTCACCCAGTTTCCCTGGTTCAATGGTGGCCTTACATATTTAGGAGGTAGAGTAATATTAGATAAGGGAGTGCCGTTCTTATGAAAGTGGGGTCTACATTCTCTCTTCCAGCGGCAGCGAGGGCATAGTGAAGGAGTCAAGCTTGGACGCGTGCCTTGAGTGGGATCAGGAGTCAAGTTCCTGGGCTCTTCTGTCTTATTGGGGAATTGTCTACTAATATGTCTAGGCTTGCCATATGAACAGCATTTGTAAGCCATGCCCCTCTGATCGCATTTCCCTTTTTCTTGACTAGGTAGAAACTGGGTATTAGTCTGGCCTTGCAAAACAGCTGTAATAGTTACACATCTTGGGGATATGAGGGAGTAACTTTAGTACATGTTTTAATAAAATCAGAAATATTTCCAGATTCTCTAATTGGTCTCAGGAATGACTGACAAGCAGTCACAGCACTTTCTCTGTGAGTTCAAGGCCAGTTGCTTTAAAATGGTATCTTTTACCTAAGAGCTAGAAACTACTTTTTTCACTGTCTCTGTCAGCTGGGAAATAATTTCCTCAAAAGGCTCCTCCAGTTTCTGTTTTCACATTAGCAAGCTGTCTAGTTTGTATCTCCCACGGGTAAAAAGGACCATCTGTCTGCAGTCACCTTGGCCCATCCTGAGGAATAGTTTAAAAATGTACAGAAAGGTGTCAGTTCCCAACAAAAAATAGCTAGGTCCTGGTAGCATGTAGCTTATCAACCTGTGCTGGTGGCAACAGGCAGATTCAACCCCAGTGGCTCACCTGTCCTTTCCCAGCTTTCTGCTAGGGGCTCTGTGGCAGCCCTGGTGAGGTCCTAGCTGCAACGAGACTTATCTTCCTCAGGTCCCTGTTCGGGCGCCAATATGCTAGAGCTCCAGCACACAGGGTAAACCAAGGCAGGTCATAGCATCAGTGAATGACCAGCTTTCAGGCTGGTGGACTTGCTATTTACACTTTAACTCTTAAAGTTCCATGCAGGTGGCCTTGCTATCTATTTACACCTTAACTCTTAAGGAAAAGAAAAGTAACTATTCAGGTTCTTGGCTGCTCTCTAGCTGAGAACCTTTGTTATTTAACAACAGGAGGTCTTAAGTAAAAAGAAAAACCTCAGTTCCTTTTCACTTGATGGCTTAGCAGTGAACAGTGGCTTGCTGGAAGCTAGAGACCTAATTAAAAAGGCTGATAAAACACTGTTGGAAGTGGTGGCACATGCCTGTAATCTCAGCAGAGGCAGGCGGATCACTGTGAGTTCAAGGCCAACCTTTTCTACAAAGTGAGTCCAGGACAGCCAGGACTACGAGAGAAACCCTGTCTCAAAAACAAAACAAAACACCACTCTGAACTGTTTATCACTTACTAAACTTAGAAGCACACATGTGGCAGACAAAGCAAGCAGATTTTTACGAAACTCACACACACAAGCACATGTACAATCAGTAGACAAAACAAAGGAACTCCCATACACATCATTCATCCACATATATGTAAATATATATATGCATATATGTAAACCTATATGTACATGTTTATATGTATACATGTAAACATATATGTATGTTTATATGTATATATGTAACATGTATGCATGTCTGTATCTATATAAAAACACATGTATATATGTTTGCATATATACATATGTATATATATATACACCCATATACAAATGAACACGTATATACATATATACAGACAACTACATATATAAACAGATATACAGGCACATTTTTGGATGAAGCATATTGTTTAATTCTGTCTTGGGTTTTTATATGATCATAGAGATTCATAGAGAACAAAAATTCTCTATGAATGGAAAAAATTACCTTATTCAAAAATAGATACAACTGTTACATAAAAAGGGAGTTACAGTAGCACTATTGATCCTAATATCTAACTAGATACTTTGTTTATTATAAGTTTAAAGCAGTTTTATCTGTATGTTCATGAGTTCAAAGCAGTTTTACCTTTTTTAAAATTTCAAGTGTACATTATGTGTTCAAAGCTGTCTTATCTTGTATAGATAACCATTAATTTTTTTTGTTTCTATATTCATGTGGTCTTTCTTATCATGATGTACACCTGGGCCATAACCTTGGGCTAAATTTAGAATGACTATATCTCCTAGATTATTAATTTGTTTAAGTCTTGTTTTCCTTCTTGGTATAAATCAAGTGCTTGACATATGGAGGTTCACAGAGCTCCTAGCAGTTTTTGCTATACTGCAGGAAGGCTTTAAAATTATTTGAATCAAGTCAAATTTTTTAAAACCATCATCAGGGATTATGAAATCATCAATTCATTTGAGCAGTACTATGCTATGAAGGAATAACTTCAAATAATCTTCAGGAAATCTGCCCAACAGAGTGAGGCAGTGGGCAGTGAGGGGCTCTGCCATACCAGATACATGAGACAAACATGGAAAGGCAGTATAGCAACAGTAACCAGTCCTGAGGTAAAATCCTTGGGGCGTTGCCTAAATCAGGGATACAACATTTGTCAGCCATGAGAAAACAAGTGGGCTGCCTCCAGGAAGCTTGCTTGCTTCTGCCAATCCAGCATACAGCTGCTCCCAGCACATTTTAAAGAGTAACAGACCCAGCTGTGACCCCTGCCTCCCTCTGCATGATAACCACTCTTCTGAACTTGTTTGTAGTTCTCACAAATTAATCATAAGCAACATTTACAGTATTGCATTTTTATGATTTATAATAAGTGGCATGCAATATGCATCCTTTAGCACTTTTTCCACTTGTATTTTTTGAGAAATAGATGGTATTCATCTAGTGATGTCTAAATAGCTAATGATTGAATAGTAATGTAACTGTATCAGTTACGTCTCTGCTGCTGTGACAAAATAGGTGACAAAGCAACAGTAAGAAAGGAAGGGTGTGTTCTGGGTTATAATGCTGGGAGGTACAATTCTTCATAGCAGGGGAGTCATGGTGACAGGGCAGGAGGTGACTGGTCACAGGGCATCCACAGGCAGGAAGGAGGAAGGAGAGAGGGAACAGAAAGTGGGGCTGGGCTTTCCAGTCTCAAGGCAGGGTGTTTCATCTCTGTGGGCCTAGTGCTCTGTTTAAGGGACCCTCTGCGTGTTCTGTCAGTAGAAGAACAGGTTAGAGTGTGTGGGGAGCTCTGTACACTTCTGGGCCTGTTGAAAGCTCTTTGTAACTATTTGCCATTATGCGTTAGGTTACTGAGGGTGGTGGAGTAAGGGGGGGGGGGACTTTTGGACGGTGTCTGAGGGAAAAGCGGGCCAGGCTGAGTCAGAGGAGAGTTTGAGAACTCTGATGCTGAGGAGGTGCAGGGAGGGAAAGTCAAGCATCTGGGAGCGCAGGAAGTGTCCGCATCAGAAGGAACAGTGCAGGGTTGGTCTCGGATGGTTGGAGCGCTAGCGCTGGTAAAAGGCATACAATTTTTTTGTTTGTTTGTTTCAGGCCAGTCCGGGGCTATTTCTAGTGCCTTTTCTCCTCAGACTGTTCAGCGAAGCCCATTAGATCGTGCCGATCATATCGGGCGCTTTGGCAAAGCTTTAAGAGACTCAAGGAAGTTGAGTATTTGAGGGAATATGAAGATTAGATTAAGTTTCAACCGAATGCCTCTTTTCTCAGAATGTGTTTCCTTTAGCTTTCAAATATATATTTGGTTGGGCCAGAAGCACTTGAAGATTAGAGACGGGTGGTTGCTTTAATTGGTTAAAGAATGTCCAGTTTAAATCATAGGTGCTAAAAGGAGTGTGAGCGATGCAGCGCTGAAGTGATTGGAGACATTCAAGGGGCCATGCCGAAGCCCGTGGGCTGTAGATACAGAGTGTGGCACAGCCTGCCCGCTGGCAGGTCTCACGGTGAGCCTCGTGCTCTTCCGAGTCCATCCGTCTCAGGCGTGTGTGTGTGTGTGTGTGTGTGTGTGTGTGTGTGTGCACTTCAGTGCTAGGCTTTGGCGCTGGTTCCCTGACAGGTTCCTTACTTAATGAAGTTGCAAAGTGAATCCAAGTAACTGTGTGGTCAAGAAAATTTAATTAAGTGACTGCTTAGTGGTCAGGTGAAAGGATCCCTTGAGCAAAGGGGATGACACAATTGTGCCCTTAGCTTCTCCACTCTCTCAGCTCTTTGGACTTTTAAAAAAACAGTGCAAGGTTACATAGTGGGCAATGTAATATTTTAAAACATATGTAAATGCTGTAAATTAGGATTAACTCTAGAAAAAAAATGTAGAGCACAGAAATGTGTCGCTTTGAGAGACAATCACAGATTACATACATGTACAGCTTTAGTGCACGTGCTGCCGAAGCAGGCTCTGTGCTTAGATCTTAACAATTTTTGAGTGTTTCATGTTTGGTATGTTAAGTTGCCAGTGATAAATTTCAGTGAATAAATGATTTTGATAATTGTTATGATTTTGTGAAAATTCGGGGATGTTGAAGCTCATATAAATGAAATTATATTTAGGTATAAAAACATTATAAATCGGGTTTCCCACTTACCTTCAGTTCCTACTGCCTTATTAGATACACGTATTTGCTTATTTTTCTGTGGTACATATTAGCTCTCTCTTATAACTACGTATATATGAGAGGAACATAAAGTAACTTATATACATCTTCTATGCTGAATGTAAAAAATCACTTAAGTCATCTAAAACTGGAGATGTGCTGGTGTGCTGCTGTATGCCCATAATCTCAACAGTTAGGAGAAGGGGGCAGGGTTAGCGTGACTTTCAGGTTACCGGGGCTACTTGGTAGGGCCTTGTCTCAAAAACAAACGAAGCAACAATGTAGAACTGTTACGTATCAAAAGGCTTAAACAAGTAAGTAATTTACATGCTTAGAATTTTGGTTTTTCGAGACAGGGTTTCTCTGTGTAGCCTTGGCCATCCTGGACTCACTTTGTAGACCAGGCTGGCCTCGAACTCACAGCGATCTGCCTGCCTCTGCCTCCCGAGTGCCGGGATTAAATGCGTGCGCCACCATGCCCGGCTCTTAGAATTTTATCATACAGAAGCAAACATGTATATGAACGAGGATGTTCTTTGAGGCATGAACTGGAAACCATGTAAATACCCTGCAATTAGGATTCACCAAGTAAATTATGAGATAGTACTATATGGTCATTAAATGTTTTATTGATGACAACATGGAAGCATACTAATAGTGCATTGATACGAGTATCATACTTTGAACACATTTTACCACTCCCCCCCACCACAGAATGAGGGTCTAAGAAAAGATAAAGAAGATATTAGGTGGCATTTCTGGACAATAAGATGAGTGTAACTTATACACTAAACACCATCTTTCCCTCTTATTCTTATTTATTTATATGTGTGCCCCTTCTGGCTTCTATGGGAACCATATGTGTGCAGTACTTGTAGTGGCCAGAAGAGGGCGTTAGATTCCCCTGACACTGTAGATGCAGGCAGGTGTGAGCCTTGGTGTGGGTACTGAGAATTGTATCTAGGGCCTCTGCAAGAACAACAGATGTGCCCAACCACTGAGCCCACTTCTTACTTTTTTATAGTTTAATTTTACACATCCCCTCCGCCCCCGCTTTGTTTTCCCTGTTCTGAGAAGGGCTCCAGTAACCTCTCTTGACCTCTCACAGAGAAGGGGGAAGAATGTGGCTATGGTTGGATTATTTTGAAGGTGAACATTTCAACCATAAATCCATCTCTGCATGAGCAGACGCTGACCCGTTTTGTGGCTACTATGCATGTCATTAAGTTTTACTTTCTTTGTCCTTCATATTTGCAAATACTATGCTTCCCTGAAACTGAAATAGTAGGCTAAAAATATAGGCCAAAATCACACAGACTGTTGAAGGTTCGAGCCTTGTAGAAGCACAGGGTGTGAAAACAAGGCTGAGTCTGTTATTGTTTCCCAGCCTGGCCTGGACGTGTTACTAGGTGACCCCACTGTTTGTTCCTTGTCAGCCGGACCTCACAGGTAACGTCTTGCAGGGACCGTGCTTCCTCTGTGCCCTCCACACCTTGCCAAAAGTTTCCCCAGAGCTAACATTCTTTTTGTAATATGTTCTTTCTAGATATAGAGACCTGAAGTAGCCTTTCCTGGCTGAAGATGGAAAACAGTACCACCACCATTTCTCGGGAGGAGCTTGAAGAGCTACAGGAAGCGTTTAATAAAATAGGTAAGCTTGCAAAATTACGGTGTTGCGGTTCTGTTTGCTGCCAGACTTCAGGGATGGAGCAATGCTGTCAGCTTTTCTCAAGGGCGTTTCTTTCCTTTTCCTACCCACGTTTCACTGCATTCTTTCAGAAAGATAAGCTAAAGACAGCTTGCATTTCTAGGTGAACTGGACTTTAGTTCTTGATCATTACAGCACAGAGAGCAATCCAGGTTAATGAATGACAGTGCAACTGAATACACTTTCCATGGTAGCCTCATGACAGAAAAGAAAATACAGAAACGCTTCCTTGTGTATATGCTGGACTCTGCCTTCCTGTCTTTGTCACTGACAGCAGCGCTTTCTGACTCAACGCAGAACATTTAAAAGTACAGTTTTGTTTTTAAAGGCTACATGTCTCATTTTTCCTCCTATACATAATTTTAAAAAATCTTAGTTTTGTTTTCAAAGGCCGAGTGTCTCCCTTTTCCTCTTCCACTCTTTGAAATCATACCGTGGTTTGACTTTGACATTTATCTCCTCAGCAGCTTTGTGCTTTTCTAAAAATACTTTCCTTACTATTTGTCGAAGCTGTTTCTTCTTTTAAAAACTCTGGTAAACAAGGAGTCTATGAACACCCGGTTCCTCCCTTCCATCCATCCATCCTTCCTCCCTTCCTTCCTTCCTTCCTTCCTCCCTCTCTCTTTCTTTTCTTTTTCTTTTTGTGATTTTTTTCTTTAGTTAGTAAATGTATGGGAGTAGAAAGTAAACCTTATGAAAACTGAGCTCAGTGAACAGACACAAAGGCAGTGGCCTCACCATCTTTCTCCTTCCTCAGCACAGGTCTTGGGTAATAAAGCACTCAAATTAAACAAGTCAGGTGGTGGGGCAGGGAGGAATTAATCATGGGTGGTCTCACTCCTGGGTATCTCACCGGCCTTCCAAACAATGACCAAAACCCATGTAGGGCAGCCCTTAGATAGTGATAATAATAGTAGTAGTAATCGTAATAATAATAATAATTTATGTATTATATAAATATACAATTATACAAATATATAATTATAATTAATGATTATAATAATATTAATATTGTTATTATTATAACTTTTAAAAATATAGCTTATCTTTTTAAAGTGTTTCACAAATCATCAGTTTGTAAGTAAGTTCTTCTAAAAATTCCCTGGGCCTTCCCTTCCTGCCTGGAGATGGAAGTGGATGTGCTCTCATTTGTCACAGTAACACCGCGTGAGTATGGCATGATTTGCAGAAAGCTATTAGCAATAAATGTTCTCGAATGTTGTCTGCAGTGCATTTTTTTCAAGCCAAGAGCTAGGCAGTTATTGAAATGCCCTCTCTTATTTTAGGCATCCAAAAACCAGGTAATAAAAATGGATCTACCTGTTTGGTACTGCAGTCATTTTACAGGTGCCCTTTGATGAAAGAGACGCTTCCTGAGTCTCAGTGAAATGAGTTAGTAATCTGTTTTCTTTGTCAAGCTTGCCAACTTTGATCTTTCTGACTCATGGAAACATAATCTTGCAATATTTAATTAATGGTGTTTTGAGTAGACAGTGCCCTGATGGAATAATTTGACAGCAGCGTAGTTTGCTCTGTGAGGGAAGGGCTAACACCAGCAGAATATGTACTTGCTGACTTTTTACAAGATAAAGTGTGATTCATGCACTCAGCAAACAGAAATAACTCTCTCAGAGACCAGAGAGCACACGCATGCAGCCGTACCGGGTGGAGGATTTTTGAGTTTACTGGGGAAAGTGGGCAGTTAAAAATACCTGCTCTGCTTTCTTTTTAAAGCCGGGTTAAGCTACAGCGGGCTGTTTTGACCATCTTGAGTGTGCAGTTGAGTGGGGTCAAGTCCGTTCACATTACTCAGCACCACCGTCCTTTTCCAGAAGCCTTTTCCATCTGGCTCCGCTAAAACACTGCGTTTGTTAAACAGCAGCTCCCAGGTCCCTCTCCTCCAGCCCCTGGAGACGACCACTGTCCCTCCTGTATGGATTCCTCTCTTCTAGGTACCTTGCATAAGTAGAACCATACAGTATCTGTGGCTTTGTGAGCGCTTTGTCACTTGGCACGAAAACAACGCCTTTATGACGCAGCACGTGCCACAGCTGCCTTCCTTTTAAACCCTGAATGATATTCCACTGTGTGTATAAACAACAGCAGCATTTTGCTTGCCCGCGCTCTCATCAGTGGCCTTCTGGGTTTCTGATTGTTTCGGACCCCATTGTTGTGAACACAGGTGCACAAATGCCTGCTCAAGCCCCCACTGTCAGTTCTGGGTGTACTCCCAGATGTGGACTTAGGGGGGGGTCCTATGAGAGTTCCACATTTAATTTTCTGGGGGCACACCCCATTGTTTTTCATTGTGCATGTGCTGGTCTTGCTGTTCAGCGGCATGGCACTACTCTTCTCGTTTTGCCCGTCCTCGGCAGTACTTGTTCATCGCCGTTGTTTTGTCACGAGTAGGATCTTGTAGTTTCCTATTTCCCAGGTAAATACAGAGGCTGAACAAATTTCTTACGATGACTTGTATGCTTTCTCTAGAGGAATGTATATTCAAGGTGCTTGCCTGTGTCAAGGTGTTTTTGCCTCAGTTTCCCTCTAATGATTCAGTCTTGGGTCTTTTGTTGTTGTTGTTGCTTTGTTTTTTGAGACAGGGTCTCTCTGTGTAGCCTTGGCTGTCCTGGACTCACTTTGTAGACCAGGCTGGCCAGGAACTCACAGCGATCCGCCTGCCTCTGCCTCCCGAGTGCTGGGATTAAAGGCGTGTGCCACCACGCCCGGCCCAGTCTTGGGCCTTATATTAATGTGTTTGATCCGTTTTCAATTGACTTTTGTGCAGGATGAGTGATAATGAATCTGATGTTTTTTTTTTTTTTTTCTTTTTAACCCGATGATGTTGTTTTCCCCAGCCAGCATCTTTTCGCTGATGTTTTGTTCTTGTCACCATTGTCACAGATTAGGTGGCTATCGATATATGAGCTTATTTCTGGGACCCGATCTTTTATTTCATTGGCCTGTTTGTCTGTTTTTGTGCCAGTGCCATGCTGTTTTGGTTACTATGGCTCTGTAGTATAGTTTGGGCGGAGACATTGTAAGGCCTCCAGCACTGATCCTTCCATTGAGGGCTGGTTTGAATACTAAGAGACTTTTGTGTTTCCGTATGAGTTTTAAGATTGTTCTTTTCTGGTTCTGTGAAGAATGCCATTGGAATTTTAATAAAGGTTGCATTGCATATGTAGATTTTTTTTTTTTAGTAATTTAGTCATTTTTATATTATTAATATGCCACCCATAAGCATGAGAGGTTTTTCCACATCTAGTGTCTTCAGGTTCATTCCTCGCTGTTCAGAGTTTTCCTTATAAGAGGCCTTTGTTTCCTGGCTAGGTTTATTCCTAAGGTTTTTGTTTTTAAAACTGCAATGAGATAACCGGTAAGTCCATTTGACATGCGTGTAGTTTCATTCTGCTGTGTCTTTTTTGAATTAGTTTGGATAATGTACCTAAAGCTGAGTGGGGGTATTGAAGTCTTCTACTGTTAGCGTGTTGGGACATATTTGACTTTTTCTGCTATTAGTGTCTTTGTTATAAGATTGGAAACCTCAGAATTCAATCTCTGTCTGTCTGTCTCTCTCTCTCTCTCTGTATAATTATTTGTATCTTGGTAAATAGTTCCCATATTCATTTGTAGCTGTGTTATCAGTTCTGACCTATTTGGTTTGGTTTGGTTTACTTTATCAGATATTGAAGTAGCTATGTCAGCTTGTGTTTGATTTCTTGTGTATTTGATAGGTTGACATCCATCTTTTGTCCGTCTGACTGTGATGCTTTTTTGCCACTCAGCTATGATTTTTGGAAATAGCAAGTGATTGGATCCCCCCCCCCCCAACCTGGCCAGCTCAACTGAATTTTTGGGATTTAGGACCATTTCCATTTAAGGTTATTATTTAAAGAACTTGGTAATTCCCATGGATTTGTCAGTTGTTTCTCGGGTTAACTGGATTCTTGCTTCCCTCTCCCCCCACTTCTCTCTCGCTCTCTGCCTTACTAGCATTCGGGGTTTCCTAGATTACTGTGTTAGACAAGGCAGACTCCTTCCTAATTCTTCTTTGTTCGTCTATCTTTCTCATGAAGTTACTTTTTCTGTGCTTCCTCCCCCAACACACTTTGTTATGTTTTGTTTTGTTTTGTTTTTTGAGACAGGGTTTCACTGTGTAGCCCTCCCTGGCTCTCCTGGAACTCATTGTCAAGACCAGGTTTGCCTTGAACTCAGAGATCTGCCTGCCTGCCTCTGCCTCCTGAGTGCTGGGATTAAAGGTGTGCCTATGCAGCCACGCCCAGGCGCCACGCCCAGGCTTCTCTTTCCTCTCTTTTCAGAGTATTTCTTTAAGTATTTTCTGCACTGCTGGCTTGATGGTCAGTGAACTGTCTTAGTTTGCTCTTGTCTTGAAAGGTCCTTGTTTCTACATCAATTTGAAATGATGGTTGATCTGGGTTGTAGTCTTAGTTGGCAGTTACTTACTTTAAGGGCTCGAAATAGGATATTTTTTGCTTCCTGGCTTTTAGGGGTACCAATAAGAGATCTCATGTTGTTCTGATGTGCTTTCTTTTACTGATGAGTTGGTATTTTTCCTTACAGCTTTTTATATTTTATTTTTAACATCTTGACTAAAATACTTTAAGGAGAGATTCTTCTATCATCAGGCTTATTTGGGGCTTCTCAGTGTCTCTTGTGTCCATTTCTTTCTATAGACTTGAGGAGTTGCCTGTTACAGTTTTGTTGAATAGATTCTCTCTATCTTTAATTTTTTACCTGAGCTTCTTCTCTGTGGGTAATTAAGGTTAATCTTTTGATCACATCTTAGAGTTGTTAGACATATGGTCATTCTCTCTCCCTCCCCCCACTTGTTGATGCTTGACTGTAGTAGTTTCTCAACGTTGTTATCCTTCTCTGAGTTTCTTTCTCCTGCATGGTTGAGTCTGTTGACAATGGGTGCCCTCCAGTATATTGTAGGCCAGGCTAGCCTTGAACTCATAGAGATATGCCTGTCTCCGGCTCCTGAGTGCTGGGAATAAAGATGTGCGCCACCACACCTGGCTTCCACTGTATTTTTATTTGCCTCATAATTTTTTTTTTTAATTTCCAGAATTTCTGTTGTTTTAGTGCCACCCAACCCTTAATATTTTTTCCTGACTTTCTTTTCCTTATTGCTTTTTTTATACATATTGTTGATTTACCCATAGTCCTCAATGTTGCTGGGTTTTTTTTTTTTTTTTTTTCTCTCTCTCTCTCTCTGTTCTGGATTAATTTCCTTCCTTCACCAGCTTGTTTGTAATCCTACTTGAGGTCATTGACAATTTTTACTAGTAAACTTAGGAGATCTTCCCCCAGCATTAATCACCTCCATTTCTGTACCTTTGAACTCAGTAGTTGAAGAGTTACAGTCTTTTGGAGAGACCCTGTTGTCTTGATTTTCTTATGTTGCTTTGTTGCCATGGAGCATCTGTGGGTTTGAATATCTTGTTCTCCTTTTTATTGGGGGTAGTTTTGCTGAGCTCCCTACTCCAGGGGGGGGTCATTCTCCAGTGTCGGCCAGAGAAAACAACCCGCTTTAACAGCAGAGACTGCACCAAGCAATATAAGATACAAAAATGCAGCTCAAGCTCACCAAAGCATCGCCAAGGAGCGACACAGAAAATGGCAACGCTAGTGCAGAGCGCTGGGTGCAGTTAATAAATTATCTAAATGCGGACATGGTAAATTAGTGAGACAAGGGAAGCGGGGCCGGAAAAGGGAAAAGCAGAGGACAAACAAAACAAGACTAGGGACACGAGAGGATGTTTCGAGGGCTGGGGAGAAAAGTGTGAGGAGTAAGAACAAAATAAAACAAGACGCGGGGACACAAACCAATGTGTGTGTGCGGGAATTGGGCTCATATTCTCCTCTTACTCAGCTCGGGCCTCAGTTTCTGGGACGGCACCGGCCACGGTTGGGATAGGTGTTCTCTTTCCACTTAAACCTTTGAGGAAACACCCTCCTCAGCGTGCCCAATGGTGTGTTCCCAATTCTAAATCTAGTCAAGTTGACATGAAGATGGAGCTTCCCACGCATGGTTCTCTGATGTAAACGCTTGGCGCTCTGGACTCTGGAAATCAGACATCCCGAGCTACTGCACAAGGTGACCCCATGCCATAGCCAGAACAGCCGAGTCGGCAACTCATTGTGCCGCCAGCTAAGCAGAAGTGTTTTGTGTTGTCTTTGTTCTGAGCCTAGAAGTCTCCCAGGATCCCTGCCACCCGCCCAAGGCCGTCTTAGTGATGACATGAAAAACTGAGAGGTTTATTTCCAAAAGTCCAAATATAGGGGTGAAATTGCTTGAACACTTAGTCCCAAAATGTCATCAAACCTTAAACATATATAACAGAATGATAAATGCATGTATAGCAAGCAGTAAATTATCAACAAGCAAACTGTCACCAATGAAATATAGAGAAAAATTACCACATATGTTTTATATGTTGCAGATAGGTATTTTATAAGGAATGAGGACCCAGCAGACTCATTTTATAAATTTTATCAGCACAAAGTCCAGCTGGTTATTCCATCTTGATCTTTGCTGATATTTATTTATTTATTTATTTTATGTATCTGACACTTCCCCAGGCTTCTTTCTTGGAAACTTAGTCGTTTGTCAAAACTGAAGTTTCTGTCAGAGCTCTGTCCGTACTGAAGAACACTTAGAAAACATACACGGAGCTCTAAATCTGTGAGATGAACTCTATTTAGACACAAGTGCTGTCATTAGGTGTGTTGTACAGTGTGAAAGCTTGAATACGATCTCCCCCATCAGTCCCAGTTGGTACCCAGTTGGGTAGCACTGTTTGGGAAGTTTAGGAGGTGTCGCCTTGCTAGGCAGCATCTGTTGCTAGGTGTGGGCTTTGAGAGGTTCGTGAGTCAGGCCAGTTTTAGTTCACTCTGCGTGGTTTGGTGTGTGAGCCCTTAGCTTCTTGCTCCTGCCGCCATGACGCAGGCTCTTGATGCTCTGGAGCTATAAGTCCGAACAAACTCCTTCTTGTGTAAGCTGTCCAAGTCAGTGTGTTTATCATCGCAACAGAGAAGTAACTAACGCATGCACACTCTGTCTTGTTCAGGTAGAGGAACAAAGCAGCAGTTCTCAACCTTTCTAATGCCACGGCCTTCTTGTGCGGTGACCCCAACTGTAAAATTATTTTCATTTTTACTTCATTACTATAATTTCGCTACTGTTATGAATCAAAATGTAAATGCCTGTATTCTCTGATGATCTTAGGTGACCCCTGTGAAAGGGTCATTCGATGCCGGGGGGCAGGGGGGGGTGGAAGGGGGTCACGACCCACAGGTTGAGAACCACCAGAATAAAAGCTCCCACCACTCACGAAACAAAGATGTTGAGTTCTGCCTTTCCTGCGTTTGACAGTTTACCATACGTCTTTACAGACATTGACAACAGTGGGTATGTTAGTGACTATGAACTTCAGGACCTGTTCAAGGAGGCAAGTCTTCCTCTTCCTGGGTACAAGGTGCGCGAGATCGTGGAGAAGATTTTAGTAGTCGCTGACAACAACAAAGATGGCAAAATCAGTTTTGAGGAGTTTGTGTCAGTAAGTAATCCAGTTCTTTTCTAGTCATTGATCATTTTAGTGCAAGTGGAATTTCCACACTGCCTTTGTTAGCTTTGGTGGGACCTGGCTGCAGAGGCCAGACAAAACACTGCTCTCATAACGATAGTGACGATATTAATAACAAATGTTACTGTGGAAATAATTTCCACAAATCATAAAACAAAGGGGAATATCTGTTTGTTTGTTTGGTTGGTTGTTTTGGTTTTCTTTGAGACAGGGTTTCTCTGTGTAGCCCTGGCTGTCCTGGACTTGCTTTGTAGACCAGGCTGGCCTCGGACTCACAGCGATCTGCCTGCCTCCGCCTCCCTGAGTGCTGGGATTAAAGATGTGTGCCACGATGCCCAGCAAAGGGGAATATTGAATGGAAGTCCAGTTCAGATATTAGTCATTCATGCCCTAGAAAAACTGTACTTAAGTTGAGTATTATTGACCATTAACATAATTGAATAAGTCTTTGTAACATGTAACTTTTCTAGTTTTGCATTCTTTATCTGTTAAGTAAGCATTTATGCTCTGGGCATGAGCAGAGAAAGGCATGGTCCTTGCTTTTGTGATGTGCTTATATGGGAGGAAAGGCCAGTGGACAGAAATGCCAACTACAGTGACTGCTGAGGTGAAACAGCACAGGCCCCATGAGCATAGGATGAGTAGAGCTGAGCTTGCAGGGGTAAATGGAGGGACCCAGGGATGCAGGGGAGTATCCTGTGAAGGTGTAAAGTGGAGGCTTCTGAAGGAAGAAGTTAAATAGGGAAAGAGGGGCAGGGGGACACACGATGTGGGAGGAGCTAGAAGTGGCAGTGTGTCCCAAGACCCTGTAGGACTAGAGAAGCTGCAGCTCTCAAGCAATCAAAAGAGGATTAGGGGGCTGGAGAGATGGATCAGAGGTTAAGAGCACTGACTGCTCCTCCAGAGGTCCTGAGTTCAATTCCCAGCAACCACATGGTGGCTCAAAACCATCTATAATGGGATCTGATGCCCTCTTCTGGCGTGCAGGTGTATATATGTGGGCAGAACAATGTATACATAATAATAAATATATAACTAAAAAAAAAAAAAAAAAAAAAAAGAGGATTAGTATGGCCAGAGCTGAGGGGGAAGGCGAGAAATGTCGCTGGGGAAGTAAGCAGGAATCAGGTCTTGTGGGGCCATGTTGGATTTTTCTTTTTTTCCTAAGCACCACCAGGAGGTGACTGAAGTGGGAGAAAGAAGTGATCTGATTACATCTGCATAAACAATCATCACTTCTATTGCACGGAGAAGTTTATCATTTAGCCTTGCTGGTCTTTGTAGAGCCCAGAGAATGACTGGGAGAGGGGCTTTTTGTTAAGCCTCTAGCTACTCCTACAGTAGCTGGCTTACTTACTTGAACGTGTATTTGTACTAGGGAGATTCAGGGAGGAGTTTGTCTTCACTGAAGTACTTTAAAATCATTGTCACGCAGTGCTTTCTTGGGCTACCGTATAAAAGGCCTTGGCTGGTCAGTAACATTATCAGTGTATTCAGTGTCAGCTCAGCTGTAATGTGTTCTGGTTGCTGGGTTACAAACGTTAGTCCCTTTTGTGTAATTGGTAAAATGGCAGAGTTATCTGTTTACACCCAATTCAAGTTTATGTTGGTGTCACTTCAGATAAACGCAAATGTTGGATTTTCCTCATCACTAAAATGTCTCAATTTTACTTACATTCCATTCCAGCTAATGCAAGAATTAAAAAGCAAAGATATCAGCAAGACATTCCGAAAAATCATTAACAAAAGGGAAGGGATTACCGCTATTGGGGGAACATCCTCCATCTCCAGTGAGGGGACGCAGCATTCTTACGCAGGTAATCCATCCACCTCTCCGAATTCGGCCTTTCACTTTAGCGAAGCGTCACATGCCGTCCTCTCCAAGCTGCCGTTCTGATTCACTCTGTTAATTTCTATACAGCGGAGGAAGGAAAGAGCTGCAGACTTAATTATACTGTGACATCAGATTTAAATATAATCTCAAGTTTAGCACTGCCAACGTGAGAAATAACCAGAATTACTGAAACCAGTGTGTTCCTACTATATGTCAAATCAAAGGCATTGAGAAGGAAGCAGAAGGTGTTTGCTTTTCAGCTCTGGATGGGTTTCATTATGCATGGAGTAGTTGTAAAGGGGTTTGGGGGGTAATCTCTGAGGACCAAATCTAGGGCCTCAGGCACATTTGGGAAGTACTGTACCCCAGCCTTCGTCACCGCTTTTGCGTGGGTGACATCACGGTGATGTGCTTGACCCGTACAGCTGGTCTAGGGACCGGGAGAGGCTTCTTAGGAGGATTTCTTCCCCCCTCCATGTTCCAAGAGTGGAGATGCTTGTTGCAGTTTTTGATCAAGCCACCAAGAGAGTCGAGGGTGTGTCACCTGAGGTGCCCAATGTGATTGGATCACTGGGTGATTGGCTCAGTTTGAAGCCTAAAGTAACTCTCTTGATGAGCCTTGTGCATGATAGGTAAGGAGCCTTGCTCTGGCAACACATCAGCTCGTGTGTGTTTGTGTGTGTGTGTGAATGTGTGTGTGTACGTGTGTGTGTGTGGTGTGCCTGTGTGTGTGCATGTGTGCGCGCATGCATGTGTGAGTGTGTGTATATGTGTTTATTTTTGCATAGGTTAACTATATTCTGTCCTGGGTTTCATTGTGATCCTTTCATACACACGTATACTGTATTTGGACCGCACTGTCCTCTCCCACCCCTCCTTCCCAGCCCTAACTCAATACTTCTCTTAGCCCCAGGTCACAGCAGTCTTGATCTTTTTAGGTGATGGAATTTATGTCCATGGAGTTTTTCTTACCTCTCTCTATGATATAAGCAATCCATATGTCGGTGTGTGCATCTGATCTCTTGTGGTATGTTTCTAACTCGCGTGATTTTAAAAGCAGCTCACATTTGGGAAGATTTAACATCAAACCAAGTGTGTCGTACACTAACGTGAGATGCGTGCCTTCCCTCTTGCTAACCTGCTGAGTGAGAAAGTGCAGCGGGTCCCCCGTGTTTCCATATGTGAAGTCACTGATCGCGTCTCAGGAGCATTTTAATAGTGTCATTTATTATCTCGTAATGGGAGTGAACAAGGACGCTCTTGTAGTGTGACCAGTGCTGGGAAATGAAGTCGGCCTAACGAGATCTTCTGTTTCCAGAGGAAGAAAAAGTGGCTTTTGTGAACTGGATAAACAAAGCTCTAGAGAATGACCCAGACTGTAGCCACCTTCTCCCCATGAACCCCAACGATGGCAGCCTCTTCAAATCGCTCGCCGATGGCATCCTTCTCTGGTGAGCTGAACACAGGAGCCGTGCGCGCTCAGTGGCCCGGTGGTGCGTGTTCCCTGAGCACTGCGATCCAGAAGATCTGTTTTCTTTTGGAGTTAGTCATGGTTGTCTAGAAATTTAAGTGTTATGTGCTTTCCAGTATTTCCCTGTAATGTAATATTTTCTTTTATATGTGCCTTTTGTACGTATTACCATAATAACACTGGGGATCTTCTGAGTCCTTTAATGTGCTGTAAAACGTTGACATGATTTTTCTTTTCACTTCCCCATAAAAGAGTGCGGAATCTAGAGGGAAGCTACTCCTTCACTGAGCCGAAATGAAGCAGTATTTTATTTCAGCCGTGGCTTTTTCAATATGGTTTGCATTATACTGTAAACTTTCCAAGAGAGCGCATTTGTCTCTGTCATGTTTACCACAGCATACTTCTTAAAAAAAAAAAAAAAAAAAAAAAAACAGGTTAAATTCAATGTCTTCATTCTCTTTTGTCTGTGTGTCCTGCTTGCATGTGTATGTGTTGCACCTGTGCTTCATGCCTTCGGAGGTCAGAAGAGGGTGTGAGGCCCCTGAAACTGTTGCTATGGATGCTTGTGAGCACTGGGAATTGAACTCTGGTCCTCTTTAAGACCAAGAAATGCTCTTTACTGCCGAGGCATCTCAGCACCAAGTCCCAGCACACATCTTTGATACAACGCAAGTGTCTTTTTTTTTTTAATTAAAAAAAAAAAAAAAAAAAAAAAAGAACAACCCCAGTGTAGAAAATACGTATCACAGACAGGTACAGCACCTGTGATTGACCCAGTGCACTGGCACATTGTTTTCAGTGTTGCTTTTGCTTTTTGCTTTTTACTTAAGTAGGAAAGAAAAATCCCTAAACCTACCAGTAAGTATAGGAAATCAGTGTCTATAAAATATACCTTGGTCTCCACTTAGAATTTTTATCTCTTCCCCAACTTTTAGAGGATTTCTAACTATGAGCCAAAACTGTACTTTCTTATTTTAGTTTCCGAAGATAAAATATATTCTGAAACATATAAACAAAATTCTTTTTTTTTTTTTTTTTTTTATTTTAAAATGTCTAAATTTTTTTTTTTTTGAGGCACGGTTCTCTGTGTAGCCTTGGCTGCCCTGGAACTCACTCTATAGACCAGGTTGGCTTGAACTCAGAGATCCGATTGCCTCTGCCTCCTGAGTGCTGCTGGGCTCAAAGGCATGCACTACCACAGCCTCGCTAACATGTCCCAATTACTGAAGTTTTCAACCAAGGCTTTTGTTCTTTCACCACAGCACACAGTGTGTTGACTTCCATCAAAGTTACCTGTTTCAGAATTTGTTTCCATTTCAGGAGCATCTGGTGAAACAGTGAAGGCTCAGATAGAGAGTGGAGGTGCCGGATGGGATTGCGCCTGCTGGAGGGGGTGCGCCTGCTGGAGGGGGTGCGCCCGCTGGAGAGGGTGTGCCCGCTGGAGGGGGCGCCTTTGCTGGAGGGGGGCGGGCAGATGGGCTTCCAGACACGACCAAGTCTTAGGTTTTCAGATGAAGCGCCTAACATGAACTTCAGCTCAGTAAATAGAAAGGCAGGCTGTAACTTTTCAAAGTCTCTAGTCTGGCTGCTTGCCACAATGAATGAAAACATTTCTAGACATTTCCAGCTAAATGGTTTCTATTTTGTCCTCAGCAAAATGATCAACTTATCGGAACCAGATACGATCGATGAAAGGGCCATTAATAAGAAGAAGCTCACTCCTTTCACCATTTCTGTGAGTACTTGCTTCTTGCTGGTAATATGTGACCATACTAGAAAAATATAGAGTGGTGCTGGGAATTTAAAAATAACTTGTCATTTAAAAAATATTTTAAAACAATTTTCAGTGTTGTGAACTGAACCCAGGGCCTTTTGCTTACATGGCAAATGTTCTACCAATTGATCTATGCCCCTTATTTTTTCATTAAATAAAAATTCAGCTGCAATTTCTAAGAAAATAAATTAATATTTTAAGTAATTTTGATACATTTCTTTATTAAAGCTAATAGTACTAATTTATATTTCAGTTATTATTTTATTAATAGTCATTTATTTGATGCCAGTGGCCATTTTTCTTCCTTCCTCCTCCTCTTCTTCCCTCCTTCCTTTCTTTCCTTCTCCTTCTCTCCTCCTCCTCTCTTTTCTCTCCTTCCATCCTCTCCTCCTCTGCACTCCTTTTCTTTTCTTTCACAGTGAGAATTACACACAGGACTTATAGCATGCTGGCCTGGTCAAGAGTTGCTAAAAGAGAATGCTGTGCAGTTAGGTCAGGGCTTACTAGTCACAAAGTGCTTAGTCTTTCTGTGCTCGTTTTTCTTTAGAGGACTAACCAAAGTCTGAATTCACAGTTGTCAGTTTTCCCTTTCACAACACTAAGCAAATGCATAACAATTAATATACACTGAATATTTTGTTTAAAACCCAATTTTTTTTAGCCGAACATGGTGCTACACACCTTTAATCCCAGCAATCAGGAGGCAGAGGCAGGTGGATTTCGGTGAGTTTCAGGCCAGCCAGGGATACAGAGAGAGACCCTGTCTGGAACCAACTAACCTAACAAAGAACAATAACAAACACACCATGTGAATTATCCCCCGACTCTTGCCAAAACTTTTTTTTTTTTATAATGAGGCATGTATTATTAGATCAGGAATGTGCAATCTTTGATTTTGCTAAAGTTGTGTGACATTTCTTCTGTAGCAGGTATGACCTTAGACAGTGATGCTGTTTTTGAGCTGCGAAAGATGTTCCCCTTTTATTGTCATCCTTGAGAAGTGGAAATCTCAGTGCTGAGCATAAGATTTTCCTGCCCCTTCCTTGATAACAGACCATTGATGTTGCATCCACTTGGTAGAAGTACTGTTCTCAGAGACCATTTCCAACACAGTGGCCAAAAGATCATTTTGCCTCACATTCTGTGATAGGCTTCTCAGCTAGTGAGCACCAATACTGAAGGTGTTTACACCTGCCTCCCTTCTTAGAAATACTCAGGCCATGAATTTTTATGGCACTGAACCTGGAGTCCAGCATTTTCTGTGGTTTTATAAACTTCTTGTTTGCTCTTCCTTTTACATCTGGGTGTGGCGAGACATGTCTGTAATAGTAGCACTTGTAGATGGAGGCAGAAGGAACAGGAGTTAGGGGCCATCTTTGGCCAGAGAATAAATTTGAGGAAAGCCTGGCCTATAGAATCCTCTTTCTCAAAACAGAGAGAGAGAGAGAGAGAGAGAGAGAGAGAGAGAGAGAGAGAGAGAGAGAGAGAGAGAGAGAAAGAGAGAGAGAGAGAGAGAGAGAGAGAATCAATACAAAACTAGCTTCAAGAAATTGAATCTGTTACTAAATATAAAAACAAAAAAACCAAACAAACCCAAAACAAAAGAACAACAAAACCCAGTGTAATTGTGGTGATTTGCATGAGAATAGCTTCTGCTGCTCAAATGTTTGAATGCTTAGTTACCAGGGAGTAGAGCTGTTTGAAAGGATTAGAAGGATTAGGAGGTGTGGCCTAGATGTGGCTAGAAGTGTGTCACTGGGGAGCAGGCTTTGGGGTTTAAAAAACAAAGCCCAGGCCCAGGCCCAGTCTCTCCCTGGCTGCTTTAAGATCGGGATGTAAAGTTCCCAGCTACTGCTCCAGGGCCATGCCTGTCTGCTTCCCACCATGGTGATCATGGACTGCGTCTGAAGCTGTAAGAAAATTCTCAATTAAATGATCTCTTTTATAAGAGTTGGCTTGGTCATGGTGTCTCTTCACAGCAATAGAACAGTCACTAAGACAGCAATGGATACATTCATATATGTACAAAGTACATATCTGTACTTAATACTTATATTTATTAAAATGTACACACACACACACACACACACACACACACACACACACACACACACACACACAGAGTTTTAATTTTACCCTACAGGCAGTTATATGTTCTATAACTAGGAAAAACATAAAATTCACCTGGACATTTCTATTAATACATATACAGTTCTCTACCTGCAGGCCAGAAGAGGGCATCAGGTCACATTATAGATGGTTGTGAGCCACCATGTGGTTGCTGGGAATTGAACTCAGGACCTCTGGAAGAGCAGGCGGTGCTCTTAACCACTGAGCCATCTCTCCAGCCCAACCTGGACATTTCTAATGGAGGAAAATGACGCTGTGTAAATACAAATAGCAAATGATGCCATTAATCTTACTAAATCTAGCACAGCCCTCTAAAGAGCATTTAAAAAATAAACTCTTCTAGAAATAAACCTTTATGAGCAACAGGAGCTTTCAAATGGTTAAAGAAAACAAATTTGCAGTTTGACATTGTTGGTAAAGGCTTGGATATTTAATCAACATAGAAGTGATGTCAGAAGCCATCCAAGTCAGTGTACGTTTTCCTCTATGACAAAATGACCTTTGTCTAGGCAGTCAGTTCACTGATACACAGAAGAGGGAAGAAAATGGATGGGTAATCCAAGATGCCTTTTTCCTGTGTCCATATCCCTATAAGGCAGGGCAGGGTGTCCTGTTCTACATACACTGAAACACTGGGAGCAATACTTCTCTTCTGTGCCAGCTTTGAGTTCCACACTGTCCTCGTCCTCCTCCTCCTGCACAAGCCTTCAGAAGGAAGGCTGGACACTCAGGGCAGCTGTCAGACCTGGAGAGTGCAGTTGGCTCCTTAAAAATTAAGTGTACATGTGGAGATCATGCCCCCATGTGTGTATGGAGGTCAGAGGACACGTTTTTGGTATATGGTCTGTGTTTTAAGGCAAGGTCTCTCTTGCTTTGGCTACCACACTGCATACTCCCGACTAACTGACCATCAAGTTTCTGGCTGAATATTTTTTCTCTGCCTCTCAGCTTGTGACAGGGGTGGTAGGTTAAAAATGCACACCACCACACCCAGCCTTTATTGTGGGTTTGGGGGATCTAACCAGGTCTGCAGCGAGCGCTTTTAGCCACCGAGCCGCCAACCTGGCCCTTTACTGTCCTGTTCTTGAGCTGTTTAGGAGTTGTCTTACTCTCTGTTAACCAACAGAGCAGTAATGTTGGCTTTATTGAATGAAAACTACTATTTACCTCAATTCGCACGACTCCTTGCCCAGTTACATGTAAGGCATTTTCTATACTTACATTGCAAACATTAAAAACCAGAACTACAACAAACATCAGACGCTAATGCTTTTATATTGTCACCAAAACCTGTTGATACGACAAAGTCTTACTAGTGTCTTGGACCTGGGAAGGTAAAGGCTGAATCTGAGGAGTTCAGGTTGGTTTGGGACATGAGGGGGAGAGGACCCTGATTCAGACTGGGTGAGGAGAGCAACACAATGTGAGACTGCTGTGTAGAAGCAGTGGGGGGGTTTTGAGGTAAGAAAAGGAAATATTTACGTCGTAAAAAGATCTTTTTAATGGATTTTTTGGGAAGTGCCTATAGAAAAGACTCTTGAAAAGGAAAATATATATATATATTAATGAAGAGAGAGCTAGTCAATTCATGCCAGGAGAGGCAAGAGCAGCAGCATATGTCATCCGTGTAGATAGTTGTAGGGTTGGGATGCAGACCATAGTGGGGTGGGGGCGTATATAGATAATAGTGGGCGGGGGGCAGTTAGTGTCCAAACTGACAACAGTGGGAAAAGTTGTGGTTCTTAGGATTTCAATGAATTTAGTGCAATTACATACTTCTTTTGAACACATCTTTATGATGTCAACAAATCTGAAATGGGTTATTGTAAAATTTTGTTGTAATCATCGTCAACCCAGTTCTTCCCTTTTGCCAATTCCTTCTGGGGAGTCACACGTATACAGGCATTCTTTATGCTCTGCACGGAAAAGCTAGGAGACTGTTTGTGGTCAAGCTTATATTTGCAGAGAGGCTGTCTTGAAAATGGTATTGATTGGCTTTGGGTATTTAAAAGCATCTGAAGCTATTGAATGTTTTATAAGCCTTCGGTTGCAGCCAGGTACCGGTAGCACTTCGGTGTTTGTCTGAAGTGAGTTATGGGGTCGTATAGATGCTGAAGAGTTTTCTTGTTCTGCCGCTGCGCTGGGGAGAACTACACTGGCAAGAAGGTTCGTTATTACACACACACAGTTCCAAACCCTGACTTTAATCACCTCTCCTGGATCCCCAGGAGATACAGTGGTTTACTTGGAGCCCAGCAAGGGCGATTATGTCCCTATATTGTATCAGGAAGCCACTGAAATACTCCACTCTAAAACCGCTCCACTGTTGCTGTTGTTACCAGCTCATAAGGTGGTTGTTACCACTGCCTCTGCACGAGTCTCTCCGGGAAGCGCCCAGACTGAACCCGCTGTGACTCACCAGCTGGCTCATCTTACTCTCCATCTTTGGAGTTACTGGAAAACTATCCTGAATCTGGCATCTGATTGCACATCCTTTCTTAAGGAAATGCTTCTGAATACAAACTTCACACACATAAAGATTTCTTACTCAACACTAATAAACCAGTAGTGCTGAAATTTATAGAGGAAAATTCCAGTCGAATATGTCCAAACAAGAAATGTTATATACTAATAACTTCCTCTAAGTAGAGGTGGTGGCACGTGCCTTTAATCCCAGCACTCAGGAGGCAGAGGCAGGAGGATCTCTGTGAGTTCCAGACCAGCCTGGTCTACAAAGTGAGTCCAGGACGGCCAAGGCTACACAAAGAAACCCTAGCTCAAAAACCAAAAACAAACAAAAACCCCTTCTTCTGTTTGTACAGATACAGTGTAAGCCAAGAAACGCAGGAGAAGGGGTGGCCGATTGTGTCTGTGAGACTCTTCAGAGGAGACCTAGCGAAGCTAATTAATGAATGGGCATGTGACTCGGAGAGCAACATGCTAAGTCAAGGAAAGGGTTTGTTGGTTTGTTTTCCATAAATGAGGCCAGAGCTTCTGATTGCCCCACCAAGCATTTGAACTTGACCCTCTCCTATCCCTGCATGCCTAGCTCACTCTTACCCATCCATCCAACTGCTCAGTAAATGTTACTGGACATGTAACTCATGCCTCCGTGCTTGAGGAATGCCACTAGCAGCTCAAAGCTTTTACTGCTAGAGGCCCCACACTTAGCTGGTACAGGGGTTGTAGTATGGGATTCTGAGGTAGAATGTTGGCCTTATATTAGTAAAGCTCAGTGTTTAAGCTGTAGCACACATAGATAGATAGATAGATAGATAGATGATAGATAGATAGATAGATAGATAGATAGATAGATTAGTATTGTATTGACTTGTTTGTGTATATGGATCTGAGGATTGGTGTGTGTGTTTGCTTTGTTTTTTTTTTTTATACAATATCTCATGTCAAAATCAAAAGTCTTGCACAGTTTGAGCAGACAGAGCAAGACAGAATGACAGCGTAAGAGAGCAAGGGAGAAAGCGAGAATGTGAGTAATGGCGGCACCAGAAAGCGCGTGAAAGGTTTTAAAGCCGACGCGTAGCCTCGGTTTATATGTCTATGTAAACTGACGGTTTGACACTAGAGCTCCACTCACAACAGGCTGTGCAGCGGAAGTGTGAGAGTGGACATTCAGAGTTGGGAACGGCTGGAGAAAGACACGTTTTCGGAGGTATTTATTGATGGAAATTGGTGACCGGATGTGAAGGCAAGGAAGAGCAGGGGCCCTGCTTGGGCTGCTGGCGTAGCAAGGACAGTAAGAATAAAGCTTGCTCCTAGCCTCTGGGACAATAAATCAGCGAGAACTGATTTTAGTCGGGGCGGAGGAAGACTGTGGAAGGGTAGCAAGAAAAGCTGGTCATTTGGACACGCTGGACTTACGGTGCTTTTAGAACACGCAGCAGATATAACCAAGAAGATACACGGCCATAGAGCTCAAAGCGGCGTTTGCAGATGTGGATGAAAGATGCACATCTGAACTTCCTTGGCCTGGCTAGATGACAGTTAACCATGGAGTTTTCCTGCTAGTAGCTTAAGTTGTATAAGGTTATGTTTCAAATTCTGAAATATTTTCAGTCGGTAGCTACAGGTAACTTTGTGGATAAGACTTCAGAAATATCTCCTCACGTGTATTTCTTTTGGCAACTCAGGAAAATCTGAACCTCGCCCTGAATTCGGCCTCAGCCATCGGTTGCACCGTGGTCAACATCGGCGCGCAGGATCTCAAAGAGGGCAAGCCTCACCTGGTCCTGGGGCTGCTCTGGCAGATCATCAAAGTTGGTCTGTTTGCTGATATTGAGATTTCCCGGAACGAAGGTGAGCTCCTCCTCCTCCAGAGCACTGCTCCCCAGCTGTAGGTAGCCCGTGAGGGAAGAGCTTACTTCTCGCCTTTCCCTCTCAGCCTTGATCGCGCTGCTCAAGGATGGCGAGGAGCTGGAAGAGCTCATGAAGCTCTCTCCAGAAGAGCTGCTGCTGCGCTGGGTCAACTACCATCTGACTAACGCGGGGTGGCGCACCATCAACAACTTCAGCCAGGACATCAAGGTTTGGGCTTTTGAAGAGTTGCATTGTTGGCTGTTGCTGCCGCTGTTGTTGTTATCGTCATCATCATCATCATCATCGTTATTTGTGGTGGGAGGGGCATATGCCACAATATGTGTGTGGCAGCCAGAAGACAGACCGTGGAAGCCGATTCTCTCCTCCAACCACGTGGGTCCTGAAGATGGAACTCGGGACACCAGGCGTGCACAGCAAGCACATGACACACCCAGCCAGCTCACTGGTCCAGGGTTTAGATTTGAATGTTCAAATGTTTTTGTTTTTGTTTTTTTTTTTACAATGAGATAAGGGTATAGGACATAAGAAATACGGGGCTCAGACTTAATGAATCCACAAAGACTTGATAATGAAAAATGAGAGTTTACCTTTCCCTGTGAGTTAGATGCTAGCAGTTGTATTCACAAAATCTTTTAAAATAATAAACTCATTTATTGACTTTTAAAAATAAGACTTACAACTGGCTGTGAGATAAAGGGGGTGTAGCTTTAACATATTAAAGCATTTTATTTTTTAAAAAATACTTTATTCAGATTACATTCCAATTGTTATCCCCCCCGACACACACTTGTATTTTCCAATTCCTCCTCCCTCCCTCTTCCACCCTATTCCCCTCCCTTAGACGTGTGACAGAAGGGGACCTCCTCCTCCCCCATATGATCACAGATTATCAGATCTCATCCGGACAGCCTGCTTCCCCTTCCTCTGAGTGCCACCAGGCCTCCCCACAAGGGGAAGTGGCCAAATAGGGGACACCAGAGTTCATGTCAGAGGTAGTCCCTGCTCTCCCCACAACCATGGAGAATGTGCTGTCCATTGGCTAGGTCATATTAAAGCATTTTCATTGGAGGCCCTGTGTGTTCAAACTCTCCCTCCCACTTTGCTAATAACCACCTAATAGAAAATCAGATCGCCCGAGACCACTGAGCATCCACTGACTATGTGGATCTTGAGGTTTGTCTCCTAATCACAGTAGCTTCGAAACACTTTTCCTCTCTCCTGGAGAGTCTTGTCAAGAACACAAAAACATCACTTTGACTTAGCAGTGGCTTTCCCTAGGTCACCGCTGGCATAAGCACTGCCAAACTGGGTCCCTGTGACTCTTTTCTGTAATTTACTTTTTCCAGAATGACCTGGAAAAAAAATTAGAATAGTGCTGTCCATATTTTATCTATATTTGATCTTTAAATATATAACATCTTCAGTCATATTTTGCTACGATGGTGACACAGTTTCCTCTGCTTCCAGGTATTAACTACGGTGTTAAAAGTTTTACTAGTGCGGGTCCCCATAAAATTCAGTGCAGTTCATTCAGACGTTTATTAAGGCTTTCCTGACATTGCGTGGGCATGGAGATGTAAAGGCCAGCCTTTGAGAAGTTCGCCAATTCGACCTCGCAAACTATGCAGAATTTACTGGCTTAAAGTAATGCTTTACTGTTTCTCATAGTTCTGTGTGGTGGTGTAGCTTAGCTAGGTGGTTCTTGCTTACATTTGTCTTCTCGGTTGTCAGTTTGGATAATTTGAGAGGTCATGGGTCCGGTGCTCCTCTGCCAGGCCTTTCCATGTAACGTAACAGAGCCACAGTTCCCTTCACAGTAGGGATGGGAAGGGATGCAGTACCATGGAGGGAGGCACTGTTTCACTGAGCTTCTCAGAGTAAATGTTTGACTTGAGCCTTAAATGTCACTGATGCCTGAGGATGTAAACACATGAAAAAGAGGAAGGGATTCTAGGTATAGGCGACAGCGTTGCTAGAAGCGACACCCTGAAGTATAAAGAAGTGTTGTGTATTCGGGGACCTCTAGGTGATGATGCACTAAATTGTTTAATACACCATTTTGTTTTGAGATGGGAACACTTTTTTCCCCAAAAATATTTTTTTTTATTTTATTCATTGAAAAATACTATTTCTTTGTCTTTTTTTTTTTTTTTTTTTTTAAGGACTCAAAAGCCTACTTCCATCTGCTTAATCAGATTGCTCCTAAAGGTGACTGTGATGGTGGGTCCGCCATTGCCATTGATCTTTCAGGATTTAACGTAAGTGAATTTTTTTAACTCGTTTTATATACTGTGGTAATATATAGTACTCATGACATAAAATGTGTCATTTCTGAGAGTGTAATTCAGTGGCACTTCATATATCCAGTGTTCTTTGCAACCATCACTACTCTCTCTGGAACATTTTCTCAGTCTCATGGGGAAACCGTAACTATCCAACAGTAACCGTCCACTCCCCCGACTCCTGGTGACTCTTCTGTTTTTTAACTCTGATTTTGAACAGTGAGTGCAGCGAAATGTGTAGCACAGCACACTCCCCCTTCCCCGCTCCCTGCCCGCCCTCCTTCCCCCATATTTTTCTTTCTGTCGATTTCTGCTCCTCTCCCCCCCTCTCTCCTCGCTGTTAATCCTATCCTGAAGAGGCAGAGGCAAATAGCTTTGTGCATTTAAGGCCAACCTGGTCTATACAGCAAGTTCCAGGCCAACCAGGGCTGCAGTGAGACTGTTTCTAAAAAAGCAAAGACTCAGTACTGCTCTAGCCTAGTTAAGCATTTGTCATCTTATAGTCACTGGACTTACTTTATTTCTCTACACATTTTTCTACTCCCCTGTTACTGTAAAGCAAAATCTAGGCGTAGTATTATTTCATTGGTTATTCTGGTATTTCTAAAATAAAAGATATTTTATCATAACCATAAAACTTTACCCCTAAAATTAGTAGTAGTCTATAATATAGTCACTGTGACATTTGTAATTGTCTTATAAATGTCATATTTTCTTCTTATAGTTCACTCAAACTAAAACCTAAATAAGGTCCATATATTGAAACATGTTGGCATCCGCCTTGGTAACTTTTCATTGCTTAGTAGAAGTGACTCTATTGTTTTTGCTACTGTTTGTTGCTTGTTTGAGACAAGAGTTTTAACTATGTAGCCCAGGCTGCCCTGGAACTCACTTGGTAGCCCAGGCTGGTCTTAAAGTTGCAACAGTCCTGCTTCAGCCTCTGAGTGCTGGGACTATAGGATTGCCACAACACCGTGCACGCTTTATTTCTTCTTGACTGTGGGTACACAGGACGAGACAGACCACCCTGGCATTTGGTGCTCTCTCATGATCGGCCACGAAGCCTTGCGCACTGTTTAGTTTGTTGGTGGCTGCTTGGTTTGAAATTGGAACAAATGTCATGATCCCTTGATGTAATGGTAGGATGAACCATGATGGTGGCATTTAGTTCACCACTTCTCCCTTGTTTACTGGTCTGCGTCACTTCAGTGTGTGAACTGCCAGCTTGAACCGAGTGTTCCTTGCTCACCCGATCCCCTTTTAATACTTTTCCTTCCATTCGGTGTATTCCTTATAAAACCGAAACCCTCACTTCCTCTTTAACTTTGTGTGAAGCTCATCACTTTGTACTTAAACTCCTCCTAGGACCTAGTTTTGAACCGAGATCTCTTCAGTCACAGTGTTGTCTGTTGTCATGTGGGTGCACTTGGAGTTCATTTACTGTTTTGTTTCTAGACTTTTAAAGTTTTGAACAGTGTGATTCTTTTAGTTCTCTCTCTCTCTCTCTCTCTGTTTCTCTGTCTCTCTCTGTGTCTGTCTGCCTGTCTGTCTGTCTGTCTGTCTCTCTCTCTCTCTCTGAGCTCATTTATTTTTATTTTATATGTATGGGGTTTTTCCTGAATGTATGTTTCTTCACCATGTGAGTTCCTGGTACCTATAGAGGTCAGAAGAGAGTTAGAGATACTTGTGACCCTCCACGTAGGTGCTGGGAATTGAACCCAGGTCCTCTAGAAGAACAATTGTGTTCTTAACCACTGAGCCATCTCTCCAGCCCCCAAAGAGACTTTAAAATACTTAAAGTAAATGGGGAGGTTGATTTGTGATTCTTTCACACCTTGCTATTATTTAATGTATTTGTGGAAACATAATTGCTTGTAAATATTATATTTATAAAATTATGTCAATAAAAGCTTAATATTGGCCGTTTTTGTTTTACTTCCGTGTTTAGGAGAAAAACGACCTGAAGCGGGCAGGATTCATGCTTCAGGAAGCGGATAAGCTTGGCTGCAGACAATTTGTTACTCCTGCAGATGTGGTTTCAGGAAACCCTAAGCTAAATTTAGCCTTTGTAGCGAATCTTTTTAACACGTACCCATGCCTGCACAAGCCTGATAACAATGACATTGATATCAATTTACTGGAAGGTATGTCCTTTCTGCTGTGAGTTGACTCACTGTTTCTTTCTGTGATATTGTCTACTTCACTGTCCTGGGTAGGGGACCGTGGTGGGAGATGCGATTGTGTGTGTGTCAGCCTGTGCAGTCACAAAGGTTCCTGTTAACAGAATGAGATCGCTGGGTTTTGTTATAAGAAAATGCCGGAGTAAATCTTACTTACCTGCCATTCTCCATAAGTGAAAACCATCAAATGCTGAAAGGGTTCTCATAAATGACCCTGTGCTCTATATAACTCCACCACCAGTACAGAGAATGAATTATCTGTTAGAGAAAGTAACGGTTGACAGCATCTTCCCCTTTGCAAGCAAGTTTGACTTCACTACTGCTCTTCCTCATGTCTTAGAAAATACGAAAAATTATTATGTTCATTATTTGTGTGTAGGTGGTTGTTATCTGTCTCATAACATAATACTTTCCTGTTTTGCTTCATGAAATGCAGATTTGACCCCTCCTAATGTAGGTACTGTATTTAGTACTTTTCTATGTCCTATAAATATATTCATTCTGAGTTTTCCTTTTTATTAGTGGCATTTATCCTTTCCATCTGGGTGGATGTTTATTGTTTTGCATTTTATGCTGTGTTGTCTTAACATGCCTATAGAATGAATGACTGCAAGCAAGAAATGCAAATGAAATGTAATTGAGTAGAGCAAGGCTTTGATTATATACACTCTACCTAATTTGCCTTCTATAATGATGGGATGTTGCCTTAAACATGTTAGAAACCAGTTTGACAATTAGACTTCATGGTTGGATGTGAAGTCCTTATCTCTCTCGTTTGACAAATTGCATCTTTTATCATGTGTCTTTGAAAGGATTTATTAATAGTTTACAACATATTTTGTCCCATTATTTATGTTGCATAGTCTAAATGTCATTGAAGCTTACAATATATGAATTATCTTAATGACAAGAACATTCTCAATAAGTACTTCTTTCTCCTCATCTCTGCTACCCAGACTCTCCCGCTTTCTCCCAATCTCGTACCCTCACCCACATGAACACCATTAATATTAAAATGAAGAATAAAAACAGTGGCCTCGGCTGGCCGCTGTCAGAGGGAGAGCTAACCCTATGGCTTAGTTGCCCTGGTTTGGGGAAACAGGAGACTTTAACGTTGCAGTGTGCCCTCCCTCCACACCTGCTCTTACTGTCCTCCCCGATGAGATGGAGTGAGTCGGCTTCATAACCTTTCTTTCTGGGCTGCCACAACTAGAGTGCCAGTGTCCTGTCCCTTCACAATTGCAGTATCATAACTAATGAAATTTCAGATTAAAGAAATTATAATTATATACTAACTATAATTAAAGAAATTAAACATGCATATTTATGTAATTAACCCAATGCAATTTTTCTGAGAGTCCTGTCAAATAAGGACTATATTCTCTACAAAAATACATAACCGGAGGAAAAATGACAAAAGCATAGGTTTCATTTTTTTTTAAGTAAAGAAAAAATTAGGGTTAAAAGAAAACTAAACTAAAAACTTAAGTCAAAAAGGAAGAGTATTTTTCTGAGTCTGGAAAATTTCAAGATCCCTCTGTTTCTTACAACGGAAGGCATTGTTTAGAGTGGCATATTAAAAATGATCTGCTTTTTATAGTTACTGAATTCTTTGCTAAGTACCCTTTCCAACTTGCTCGCTTTCCTCTTTGTCATGTGTGGGTTCCTTTGCTAGTGTTCAGCATGCTTTGGAGAGTTTTCCGTGTGAACACGGTTGCTACATATTTCCTCCACCTGATAAGATGCTGTGGGAAATATCTATCAATCTTATTTATTTAGAACATATGTATGTCCTGATGTAGCTGCCAAAAATGCATTTGACTTTGACTGTCATTGGATTATTTTCCTCTGTAAATTTGTATTTACGGATCCTTATGAAGTTTTAGCTTTGACCTTATCACATCCCAAATTCATATATTAGTATGACTCACTGACACAGGATTTCTCCTCTAGGGAACTACTGAAATTTAAAGGCCCAACTAAGTGTTCCTTCATATCAAATTGTGCTAAACACATATGCGGCATACTGGGAGCCTATCTGAGAATTCACTTGTGATGACAGAAAGCACATAGAGCATAAAAGTACAAAGATTTCGCTCACATCATGGGTCCACCATTTACTGCCTGAGTAACATCCGTGAGCCTCGGCTTTCTTGAATATATCAAACACAAGTAATAATACTTACTGTGAAGAATCACAGAAGAGGTTTGATGTGGCCATGAGTGAACGCATTTGCTCTGCAGTATGTGCCCATGAATGGTCAGGGTGGGAGAAGGAACACAGGCACACCCAGAGAGTGTGGAGCACGCCATTTCCTTCTCTGTCTTCGTAATGATGTATTTTTAAAAGTACACTAGTTTTATTGAAATTCTTGCCCATTCGACTTGTAAATGAAAAAATAATATTTTACAGGGCTATCAGGTACATTAGAAATTAAGATTTTCAGTCACACAGCTGCCTTAGTTGTCTACAGTCTAAAGGCATTTTCTAGTCTGAGATGCATATGTTTTTGAAATGCTTTACAGTGGCTCCAGCACAGATGCATAGCGCTTCTAGCTTTGAGCATCTACTTACCAAGATGGCTTAAGTGACTCTAGGTAAATAAATGCTCGCTTAGAAAAGCCCTAAAACTTATAATAGTTTCCAAATTTCCCAATGTAAGTTTAGTGCCTTGTCAAATATCCATTGGACCAACAGTTTCAGTAGACTTTGAGTATCTTAATCATAACTGTGATGCTCCATCTTTTGTAATTTAAAAACATGATTTGAATTTCCTAGCTAGAAACAATGTAAACATTTACTAATTACTGGAGAAAAATGGGTCTTAATACAGTACCAGTAAGTGAGAGAAAGAACCAAAACACAAGTCCAAGCCATACATATCGAGCGTTGAACATAATGTGCTTATGTGTCTGCCATGTTGGAAACAGTTCAGGGATTTCATTTGCACCATGTAGTTTAACTTGCCTCTCTTAATAAAAGTTTCCCCATGTACATTGTTCATTATAAAGTAATGTGGCAGAGATGACAAACAGATCAGTTACTTTTTGAGATCAGAGAGGACAGAATTTAAACAAGAAATTATTTGGTTAATACAAGTAGAATTATATAGAGTCTGGTGTTAGGTAATAGCATTAAAAGTCTACATGAAAATAGGGTGAACAGTTTATTTGAAGGAGATAACAGAATCCTTTAGATTGTATAAGGCTTCGGTCCTTTGTGGATATGTAGGCTCATACCCTGTGGCACTTAGTTTGAAGTTGACTATACAGACGATTAAGCATGAGTCCTGGAGTTCAGGTGGTTATAGATTTCCAGGAGGGATGGCACTGCAAGTCTCGTGGACCAAAGTCTAGAGTGACCTACACTGGCCTGTGATAGAGAATATAAAGGTTTTCTCTTTGGGGAGTTTGGTAATTAAGATACTAAATTATTTTATTGTCGTCCCCCCCCCCAGCTTTGTCAAAGAATAAGAAAGAATGTAGTCACTTCGGATCATTTCCTGACCGTAGATTTCTGTAAGGCAGATATTGCAGAGTGAGCTCACACTCTTCCCGAGTTGTATATACCATACTCACATGTGGGTTTTTAATAGATGGTATACACCCAGGGAGGCCGACTGAACAAAAGTACCCACTGAGTTATCTATCCCCTTGAGTTGATCTTCGGGATCCAAGAACGTACTGTGAAGAAATGTATCTCAGAACAAAATGAAATGCTGTGGGTGGTCTGTGTTCCTGATGAGTTTTCAACAATAGCGATCTAAAGTAACTCAGAAAGCCAGAAAATGTTGATACTCCTCACTGCGTATTTTTTCTTTTACGTCACCTGACATCTTCTCTCCCTTTCATTATTTGGTATAAAGTATAGATTTGGTTTCCTGTCTAACCATAACCCACTCCAATGTAGAAACGCTGCACTTGAGGAAAGTAGAATCTTCTAGTCTGTTTACTGTGCTGCAGCAGCAACCTCACCGCTAAAAGATTGGCTTTTTGCATGGCCAGGCCAGGTCCTAACTTTGTACTATGTAAGTTGCACTTAGACCATCTGTTGCATTCCTGGACAGGCAAACCCATCGCTCAGTAGTAGCTCACAGACCACACATAAGGAAATCCAGACAGAGAGAGAACAAATGGAAGCTTCCTAGACAGTTGGGATGAGAAATACTATATGTTTACCCCCACCAGAATGAATTATTTTGGCCTGAATCACCAGTGTGATCTTATGTCTACTCTAGGGGAGAGCAAGGAAGAGAGGACGTTCCGGAACTGGATGAATTCACTGGGGGTCCACCCGTACATCAACCATTTGTACAGGTAAAATAGCTGACTGTCTTAGCCTTACCTTCATGGTCTAACTTCCTAAGTGTCAACTTTAGGTATGTTTACATGAGGATATTTTCCCAAATCACAAGAATTTAGCCAACCTTTGGAATGCTGGGAAATGGCAATCTTTTTTTTAAGTGTTATGTAAAAAGACAATATGATAATAATAGTATTTGATTATGATGTAAGAATAAATTCCCAAATTTTTACAGTGGTTAGTCATGAAAATAAGAATTTAACTCAGCACGAAGGCTTAGAATCACAGTAATATCTAGTAAATTGTTCTTATTTATACGTCATTATTTTTTCACTATAAATCGTAATTTTTCATTTATCTTTATCATACCGTATTTATACTGTAATTTTCACATTGGGCTTTTTCTTATTTGTGGAAATAACTCACTTTCCCTGGGTAATTATTTTAATTTTCTCTTATTATTCAAAACATTTTAAATTCATTTTCTTTTTCCAAAAATATCTTTATACTTAGATGTTATTATCCACCACCCACTTCCCCTTTGCTAGTCCCAATTCACTCCCACCAGGTCCCCTTTTACACCATGTATAGATTTAAGTCCAGATCCCACATGTGAGAGAAACATGTGATTGGCCTTTCTGAGTCTGACTTGCTTCATGTAACATAACAATCTCCATTTGCTTCTATTTTCCTATGTGTGTTCTAATTTCATGCAAGGTAATCTTGTTTTTGTTTTTTGTCACCCTTGAGTTGGAGACAGTTCACTTTCACAGGATCTTCAAATGTTACCTAATTCTCAAAAGAAACCCTTGGAATAGAAAACTGCATGCCAGGCAGCGTGTGTCTGTGAGCTTGGGTCTGGACCCTACTCTTACCCTTAGCCCTCAGCTCCCCACTACAACATACCCTGCAGTACCAAAGCAACTACGCTGACACTGGTTTTAACTAAATATTTTTTTTTCTTTAGGTAAACTATTAAATATATTTCTACAACTATTAGCCCCAGAGTTTTTCTAGCACCGGTTGGTTCTGGGTTGTATTGTAAAATCCCTGGGAATTATTCAGCCCTCTGGGACTCAGGTTTCCAGTGTGCAGAGCAGGAAGAATCATAATAAGATAGTATATAAGACGGAGGGTGAATTTCTTTAAAGTGGAAGAAAAGAAAAATCTCATGAAATAGGTGAGATTCCAGGACTTACACAGACTGTAGTGAATTCTCCTTGCATACAGAGTGTCTGTGTGCGTTCAGATGGCCCAGTCTGTAAGTGTCTTTATTTTATCTATTTTTTTGGGTTCTTGTGCCTTTACCCCCTCCAATCCCTATCTGCCCTAATACCTTCCAACTTCCCCAATACCAGGTAGGAGGGGAAAAGTTAGTGGGGAAAGGGGACATCAGACGCTTTCATACTTCCTGCTGCTGGTTGGGGTTGTCATTTCGTGGGGCAAATCCAATCTTCCCTTCAGGATATCCCCTACTTCTTCTCTTCATCAGTCTGCAGCCATAGCAACCAGGAGCAGCAGGGAGAAGCAGCAGCCTCCTCCTCCTCCTTCCTTGGCGCCCCCTGGCTCTCTCCCAGCTCTGACTTTTTTTGTGTGTTTGTTTTGTTTGTTTTTTTTTTTTTTTTTTCGAGACAGGGTTTCTCTGTGTAGCCTTGGCCATCCTGGACTCACTTTGTAGATCAGGCTGGCCTTGAACTCACAGTGATCCGCTTGCCTCTGCCTCCCGAGTGCTGGGATTAAAGGTGTGCGCCACCACGCCCGGCTCCCAGCTCTGACATTTATACCCACTTAGAGTCCTCAGAATTACACTATCTTCAGCTGGCAAAGATCACACCCCTGCCAGAGCACGAGACAATCATGGTTTATCAGCTGTGGACAAACTGAAGCAGCCCCCTCGTACCCCTGGGATTAAAACACAAACACATTTACATAACGTAACTTGAGTTTTTAAAGACGACAAGACTTCCGCACACTGGTCAGATCTGACTAACCGTTCTTTGGATGCCCCCATCACTCAGTACAGAGCCTAGCTTCATTCATTCACTGCTCCATGGTGTGTGTGCTCAGAGCAGGAGCTCTGGTGTGGACCTTAGCAGAACCCAGGCAGCACACAAGCTCCTGGGGCAGGAAAGCCAGGCCTCCCTTCACCCGGCTGCTGCGTAAACGCGTAGATGTTGCTCTATGTCCTTCGGAGCGAGAGCTGAAAACTGACTGACTTTACAGACCTCAAGCTTCGCAGGGAGCTAATTTTCCTGAATCCAAAGTAACAGTGTTCTTTAGTGTTCTTACAGTCACAGCTCCCACTTCCTTATAAATTGCTTCCTCTCAACTTTTATTATTGCCTAGAAACAGCTACCCAGTGGGTAGCTATAATTTTCCTATACCTATTTTTAAAGTTTTTAAAAGTCCTAATACCCACAGGCTCATTTTAACTGTACAAGTTTCAAACAATATAACTATATAGAATGAGATGAAACATCTAATTCCCCCTTGTTCTTTCCTTTAGTCTCCTTTTCCTGCTCACAAGTGATCACTCTTAGCCATTCATATATAGGTGTATGTACATATGTGTGAAAATTGACTAATTTTTTATTAAATGAGATCAAACTGTGAGTGTCCTGCCACTTACTTTTAAATACTTAATGTATCTTGTAGAACTTTTTCCCCCCCGAGACAGGGTTTCTCTGTGTAGCCCTGGCTGTCTTAGGCTCGCTTTGTAGACCAGACTGGCCTCGAACTCACAGAGACCCTCCTGCCTCTGCCTCCCGAGTGCTGGGATTAAAGGCGTGTGCCACCGCGCCCAGCTCTTGTAGAACTTTTTATATCAGTATTTTCAGACCAAATTAATCTATCTAACGACAGCCCGGGAGTTCATGGTAAGGATAGTTGACTCAATAGTTTTTATAATACTAGACATTTAAGTGGCTTTCAAATGTGTAAGTACGGTGGCAACACACGTTTATATGTGTGCGTGTATCTGAGTGTGAGCATATGTACAAATTGCCTTGTAAGACATGGAAAAAATTGGACAGAGGTTTAGGTTGAAAGTTTGAGGCCAAATGAAATGCCTTGCCACTTATAAGCTTTAAGTGACTCTATTATATGTTTAAAGACGCATATCCACGTGTAGTCTATTTAGCAATATCAGCACTGACGATTGCCCACCCTTATGTGCATTTCCTTCCTGTTTCAGCGACCTTGCGGATGCGTTGGTGATCTTTCAGCTCTATGAGATGATCCGAGTGCCAGTCAACTGGAGCCATGTCAACAAGCCTCCTTACCCTGCCCTTGGCGGGAACATGAAGAAGGTGAAAGTAACGACTATGGCCGCATTGTTGTCACTCTGATTTAAAAAAAAAAAAAAAAAAAAAAAAAAAAAGCACCGAGGGTTTAGTTTCGTAGATGTTGGTGTGTGGTTTGCACCTGTAGATTTAGTCCAACTCAAAATGTGCTAAGGCTTACCGGGTTCTTTGTAAGCTTAGTTTCTGAGTGCTTAGAAAGACGAAGGCAGTCCCTTCCAGGCAGACACTTCATTACACTGTTTTCGTCTTTAACAGGTTATGGTGCTTATGCTCTCTGAGATGTTCCCTAAGTACACTCTTCTGCTGTAATTGCCATGACTTGCTGAGTACTGACTGCTTACTCATTCATTTATTCAGCAGACACACCTACATTTCTTTGCTACCTGCACAGTGCAGTGCGTGAGAGAAAAGGGCACAAGCCGTGGAGCTGGTGCTTGGGAAGCCTTACATAGATGCTGGGGATAAGATGCGCATACCGGCGACTGCGCGTGAAGTGGGTACCGTGGGCTCCTCAGGGAAGAAGGCCGCATGCTAGCCTGTCCAAATGGCGTCATGCAGACGGTTGGACTTGAGTCAGGAAGGCAGAAAATGGTTGAATTTTGTCCCAGGGGAACAGAGACAAAGGGGCAGAGGGCAGAGGAAATGGATAGCGGCGGGGAAGTGTGTGCTGGAGAAATGAAACATTGGAAAACGTGTCCATTTTCACGACACTCCTAGAACCGTTTTGGCAATATAGAACAAGAATGCTTAGTGAAACCCTCTGACCTTATAATTTCAGCTTATTTTTCTCTCATGAAAAACTACAAAGTTGGGCTAGGAAGTCAGCTCAGCTAGAAAAGTGCTTGCCGTGCAAACACAAGCACCTGAGCTCAGTCCCTACAACTTATATACAAAGCTAGGCGTGATGCTGACTACCAAGGGTAAAGCCAAAAGTCACCCCAGACGACCTTCACCCTGTACTGTGCGTTAGCACACATGCTGGCTCACAACCACGTGTAATTCTAGTTTCAGAAGATTCGATGTGCTCTCTGGCCTCTTCAGACACAGTGTGCATATGGCAAAACACCCAAATACCAAAAAAAAAAAAAAAAAAAAAAAAAAAGTTTTAATTGAAGATTAAAAAAAAAAAAAAAAAAAAAGACTTTAGAGCTTACAATGTCACCAGAGCAGAAGTACCTCAGGTGAGGCTGTGTGATGGTTTAGTGGGAGAAAAGTCCTTTCTACAAGCACGAGGATCTGACTTCAAATCCCAAGGATCCACATAAAAAAAAATGGGACACGTGGCATCAGTGTCCATAATCCCAGTGTTGCTGTGGTGAGGTAGGGGAGGGCGTGGGTGGGGTGGGAGAATCACCTAAAGCTGTAGGGCACGCAGAAAAACACGTGGAAGGAGAGGCCTGACACCCGGGGTTGTCTCCTCACCTCCACAGTGTACTGTGGCATGCATGTGCCACCTACACACATACATGCACGCGCACGCGCACGCGTTTAAAAGGTGACAAAATTAAGCAGGTGGGGAACTGGTTTATTTGGTGTTTGTCCTAGTTATGTTCTGTATGAAGAGATCCCAGGACCACGGCAACTCTGAGAAGAGAAAGCTTCTAGTTAGGGGCTGGCTTGCAGTTTCACAGGTTTAATCCTCTGTCACCATGGTGGGAAGCAGACAAGCATGGTGCTACAGGGAGCAGTAGCTGAGAGCTTTACATCCTGACCCACAGGCTGCAGCAGGAAGAGAGACACGGGCCTTCCTGTGGGCCTTTGAAACAGCAGTGCCTCCCTCCCTCCTCCAACCCAGTGACACAGTTCCTCTAACAACGTCACACCTCCTAATCCTTCCAAACTGTTCTTCAGCTAGCGACTTATAGGAGCTCATGGAGGACATTATTCAAACAAGCACAGTGTTTATAAATCTGATTTTTACGGCAGATGGCAGTGTCTTGAGAACAAAGCTGAAGTGTGTGGAGAGTGAATGACAGGGATTTGTACTGGACATATTTAAATATTTAAAAAAGATTTATATACTTTTGATTTATACAGTATTCTTTCTGCCTGCATGTATGCCTACATGTCAGAAGACGGCACCAGAGCTCATTATAGGTGGTTGCTGGGAATTGAACTCAGGACCTCTGGAAGAGCCCTTAACCGCTGAGGCACCTCGCTAGCTCCCGTTTGTTTTTATAAATAGGAAATTGTGATACTATGCATAGCAAAAGAAAACACATGAAAACTGAATACAAATAAAAGACAGCCCACGAATTTAAGTAGTTGATAAGGATAAAATAATTGGCTGGTACCGTTAAGGTTATTTGGTAATGTCTGTGATGCTTGGGATTGAACCCAAGGCCTCACCCATACTAGGGAAGTACTCTACCACTGAGCTACTGTTGTGTGACACTCTTTATTCCTTGGGGTGACTTGAACAAGCAATCATATTCTCACTCCAGATAGAGAACTGGTGACAGACCAAAGTGAGGATAGCATCAAAGTCCAAATTGGTGACCCAGTGAGTTTTATTGGGATTATTTACAGGAGTGTGAGTGACAGTTACTTACAGGAGCAGAAAGCACTCAAAGACAGCGGAATCACCAAAGCCCACCCCAGCATGGGTGACAGCTCCTGAGAGCTGGAAACCTGGAGCATGCTGCACAGCCTGCAGGCAGCTCAACAGGTGGGAGGGTGTCCGTTTTCTAGGCAGATCAGCTGGTTCTAGTTTCTTCTAAAGAGGCTCAGCTACTCTGACAGCCTTTCAGCAATCCATACTGGTTGTGTAAATTTGGGGAGGGAAGAGCCCAGGGAATCTGGTCAGTTTCAGTGACTTCCTGGCACTGTTGTTGTTTACTTCCTGAATTTGAAGGAGCTCTTTGGGAATGTTTCACTTCCCTTTAGAATGCTCTGTGTCTTAAGAAACCTTTCTCTCTGAGGTAGAATGTGTTATTTGGGAGGAAACCGCTGTTACAACAGCCACATCCCAGAGAAAGCCTTGGCTGATCAAGTGGACAAGGACCCACATTTCAGAGCATGCTCAAAGTCAAAGTTTTTAGCCACAGACTTGAGGGTTGGATGGAAGCGTAACACTGTTCATCCATTTTCATAATCTAGATTAATCCCTTTGTTGCTTGGGTCACTTCCCTGCAAAGTGGGCATAATTGTTTGACTACATTATTATGAAATAAAACATAGTCACATAAAATGTCTTCACTGTTACTTCTCAGGTGGTTGGACTAGTTGGCATAGTCTGGGGATTTTCTTTCTTTCTTTCTTTCTTTCTTTCTTTTTTTTAATATTTTATACTAACAGTTAGTTCTGCCACCTTCCAGATTGAAAACTGCAACTATGCAGTAGACCTTGGGAAGAGTGAGGCCAAATTCTCTTTGGTTGGCATCGCTGGGCAGGACTTAAATGAAGGGAACGCAACACTTACCCTGGCGCTGGTGTGGCAGCTGATGAGAAGGTAAAGGCGCGGGCCTTAAGCAACACCGAGATTCCTTCAACAAATCATTTGAACTAAACACAGAGCTATTCTTAGAGAGTTGTGAACATAAGAAATATACAGCGTGAAGCAAATTATTCCCCTAGAAGCTTGCTCTTGGTGTTGGGTTAATCTCTAGGAATACAATCACTTTCTATTAATACCTCTTAAATGGCTTTGTAAGGAATTGCCTTCAAGGTTTTAAAATACCGTGTGGTTTTGAATCGTGATCTTTGTGGCTTTTTGAATGTAACTACGTGCAAATGCCAAACTAGAGTTGGAAATACTACTTTCTGGAGCCGGTAACTTGCCATCTAGCTTTGGCCTTGCCAGTGCTGGGGTCACAGGCGCACACTCCCACACCTGGCTGTTTGGCAAATGTAGATATAAATGGTGTGAACACAAATTTCATCCCCTTGTCTCACGTTCATATCACGTCTGTTGCAGATACACACTGAATGTATTATCAGATCTTGGAGAAGGTGAAAAAGTCAATGACGATGTGATTATTAAATGGGTCAATCAGACTCTTAAAAGTGCAAACAAAAGCACCTCTATTTCCAGCTTCAAGGTAATCACGAACACTTAAAAATTATATCTAAGTTTAATACGAGGGATTTTAATTTAATTTTAATTTTAACCTTTGTGAGATTCGGAATTATATTAGTTTGAGACCCCAGAAACATATAACCCAAGAATTTAGACATGGTAGTTATCTGGCAAGTGTAACCAGAGATAATTAGACAAATTCTTACATATTGATTGGTTGGTTGTTGAATACAATTGCAAGTTAGCAGTAATCTGATGTTAGAATTGAGCCAAAATTCCAGTTGTCAAATGAGAAAGGAATCCGCAAGGCCATGGTTGTTTATCTGGGACCTGTAATGTTTTGTGCTCCCTAGCAGCAGTCTCTGAATTGTACTGGCGTCATGTCCAAGGCGTGCAGAGCCAGCCAAACTGAGTCAAGTGGGGATTGAGACAACTGGTAGGAAAAACAGTTCTTATCATCCGGCTTCATAATGCACCTAACACTTCCTTCAGAGCATTTGTGGATGACTCATAAAGCACGGACCTATGTACCCACTGACCTTCATTCATGCTCATTGTGTGTTGTTGTTGCATGCAAGCTGGTATGAGCTACAAATAAGCATGCCTGCCTGAACATACTCAGTCGGGGCCCTGTGTGTCTGCAATTTTTATTCTATGTAAAAAAAAAAAAACCACAAAAGTCCAGGAATTTCCGTTTTTAAAAATAATTTAAAAAAGTGCCAATAGATGAAACCCTAAGCTCTATCTAAAGACACCTACCCATCTTTGTTGTTTTCTTTGCCTTTGCTCTGTGTATTGAACAGTGTTTGAGAGTGGCAGAAATGTCATATGTTGATGAATTCAGTCACTTTATAAAAAACAAAGCTCCAAGTGGTTTTAACAGAATAGGTCTTGGGAGAGATGCTTCCTGGGTCCTAAGTCAAGTACATCCTCCTTTCTTCTTTTATATCTTGGAAGACACTAGTAAGACTATTTTTTGTTGATTTTTTAAAAAAAAATAACTTTTAGTCTGTGATTTGTGTTCATGTTTTAACTATACAATGAAAATTTAAATGTAAAACAGTAAGGCAGTATATTGTAAAATTCTCTAATTGGTCATCTTTGAAAATATTATGCTAAAGTTATACATACTTGCATACTATTAAAAATAAGAAGGACGGTAGAATGCTTGACCAGCATGCATGAGGTCCTAGGTTCGATCCCTGGTAGCAGCAAGCAAGCAAATAAATAAAGTAATCAAATACAATGAAGAAACATTCAGGGACACAGTGATATTTATTGACGTATTACTATTAAGTAGCTTTTCTAGCTAAAGAAAAAGCCAGAAGCTGTAAGAAGTTTATTTAGCCTTCTGTGTTCAACATTTACATTAAAGATAAAACTCATACAGTGAACGTAATACGGAGTAAATTATAAACTTTAAGAAGTACGACTGATTTTGTTAAGTGTACAGTCTGGTTGATATCCCCAACTCAGTGGTCAGTTAAGAGTGGACAGAGAAGGGGAGGTGAGTAAGGGGAAAATGGGAGGGAAGGAGGAATGGGAGGACACACGGGATGGGATATCCATTAAGATGTAATATGAATAAATTAATAAAATATATTTTTAAAAAGAAAAGTCTAAAGAAAAGAGTGGACAGAGAAAACAGATTTGATGATGAAGTACATTATATACCTTCGTAAACTGGCCTTAAATAACTCAGTGTAATAAACACTCAAAACCCAGAGAGAGAAAGAGAAGAGGGTGGGATTTGAACATCAGATGGAGGAAGGATTTGAACTGGTGGACAAAAGAGGGAGCTAGCAGGCTATAAGCATCCATCTTGAATAAAGGCCGTGTAGAGAGGATGGTTTCTAAAGCAAACTGTACAAAACAGATTAAGTCAGGATGGGGAAGAAATTGGGCCTAAATAAGGAATATTGAGCAAAAGGACCAATCAGACTTTGTGATCAGCTGACTGAGAGTTGTGGATGAAGATGGGCATTATTATAAAGTCATAAAGAATCAAGAAGGTTCACGGAGCACACGCAATAGAGAACACATGATGGCTTTACTTGTAACAAAGAGGAGGCAGAAATGTAGTAGCTGCCTGGTAACCAAGGGCCGAAGAATACCTGAAGAAGGGAGGCTTCTCCCCAGCCTTTTTGCTGAAGGTTGTCAGGTGGTACTAGTAAGAAAATATTGGTTTCATCCAAGACAAATGCTGTAACTAGGCTTTTTAGAAAAGACATTTAACTCTTTTATTTGTAAAGAATCTTCTCTCACCAAGAAGATAGAGCAGTAGTAATTATTTATTATTACTTCAGCAAGTAGTACTAATTATAATGAGACTATCTGTCATTAGGCTAAACATTCTACTCAACTCCAGGAGCAAAAATGTGAGCATTAGAGAACTCAATAACTTGTCTGTTGCCACGCACCTTTCAAAGGGACGAGCTGGCTTTCTTATCAAGGTCTGTCTCCTTACGGATTCAAAAGAAAACTCCCGCAGTTGTATGGCCCCGGGTCTGACTTGCTACCTGTGTGACTGACTTACTCATTCATTCTTTAAATATCCAGTGTGTCAGGTGCCTTGTTACCATGGCTACCAGCATCCTCAAAGAGCTTGCTGTTCAGGGAAGGACACAAATAAGAAGCGGAGCCCTGCAGTGTGAGGTGTCAGCTGTACTGTGTAAACCAGCTGAGGGGGTGGGGGTGGCAGCGCAGGAAGATATCTGCTGTGCAGCAACCTTGGCAGCTTATACTAGCAGCTGGGCTACATCTATGGGTGAATGAAAACAGACCTAATAATCTGATTTTTCATTTAGTACCTGGGTGTCCTCCGGCAAGTTATAACATTAATTTCTCGGTGTTTCAGTTTCTCCAAATCTGAGATGGAGATAAATCTGTCTTACAGGATCATTGTAAAACTAAATAAGTTAACAAACAGAAAAAGACTTAAGCATGTGTGGCACACTGTAAGGGCTCAATAAATGGGGCTTGCTATGCTAATGGCACAGCCTGTATATAAAGGACATCATGTGTGGAGGGATTCCTGTTAAGTCTTTTGGAAAACTCTCTTGGTCACATCCCTGTTTTTTTTTTTTTTTTTTTTTTCACTTTTATTTATTTATTTATTTTTTTAAAACAATGACAATAATAAAGTAGAGTATCAAACCAAAGGAAAAAGATGATACAGCTCATAATCTTGGAAATTAAGATTCTAGAGACTTCTTGCTTATGTAATTTACTTATGCTTAACTTAAAGGGAAAATTCTATAATTGTACTTAGAAGTGGTACAAAGAATTCCCACGATATCCTGTACCCCTTTGCAATAGTAAAGTGTCTTTCAGTGATAACTACAAGTCAGAAGATAGGTCTGTCCTTTAAGGATCTGATACAATCTTTAGAAACTTAAACTTTTCATTTAATTCAGTTAAAAACTTTCCCCAGGATAAAACATGAAAAAGAGGAGGTGTAAAAAAATCATTGTTCCCTAAACCTAAATCAAGACACACTTAAAAATGCCACAAATATGTAAACAAATAATCAAAAAATAAAGTACGATTAGGTCATTTGTCTGTATGAAAATTGAGCTGGGGAAAATTTAGGTTCATCCTAGAGCGAGATAACCATCGCATCTCTCTTTAGAAAGTGTAACACCCCGGGGACCAGCTTCACCCACAGATTAACAGGATTAACATTTAGGATGAAGCACAGGGCGTGCCAGGCAGGCTGGACCACCAAGCCCTTCACAGGGCTCTACGTCTGCACTTCATCCAGTACTCCTGCTGATTTTCACGTAAATAGTCTGCAGACTACACTGAGAAAACACCTATGAATTTCTTTTCAGAAGTAGGAAAGCAGGTCCACAGTACCTACATCATTTAGATGTGAGAGGCCTAATTTGTTTTTAAATCTTCCATTTGTATCCCAAAACATATTTTTTCGTGTAGAATAAATAACCTAAGTTTATGGCCTTTCAAAGCAACTCTGTCACAAAACATTCTTCACATTATCTTGTCAGTCGTTTATTATAAAGCTGTATATGGCTAGAGACTGTGCCTGTCCTGTCATTTCTGGTAAAGATCAAGAATCCTGTGGCATCCCAGTCCCAGAGCGAAGGGAAACAGGTTTCTGGCTTCTAGAGTAGAAATGTAAATTGGTTTAGATAAAAGAGAAAGGAACCAACTACAATAGCAGAAATGCGAAGGTCGGTTAGACTTCAGGCTAGTAGTCCCCACCACAACCATCACTGCTTTGCTGTTTAATCTGCCAACTTTCCCCCCAAAGCTGACTCTCTTCTTAGTTCTTATTGCTGCTTATGATGGAGAGTTCATCCTCTCATTCAGATAAAGTTGTTGATTTCTGAAAGTCTAACTAACTTAGGCCCAAATAACATCATTGTGGTAAAGACAGAACTGCTCTGTCCATCTTAGACTAGGGGCTTTCCACTTTATTTACTGGACAAAGGGGCATTTTGTTTTGTTTTGTTTTGTTTGTTTTTTTGAGACAGGGTCTCTCTGTGTTACCTTGGCTGTCCTGGACCCACTTTGTAGACCAGGCTGGCCTGGAACTCACAGAGATCCACCAGCCAGCCTCTGCCTCCCAAGTGCTGGGATTAAAGGCGGGTGCCACCACGCCCGGCCTCAAAGGGGCATTTAGATACTCTTTTCCCATTTTTGTTTCTTTTCTTTCTTATTTTATTTTCAAGGTAGGGTTTCTCTGTGTAGCCCTGGCTTGTCCTGGAACTTGCTCTGTAGACCAGGCTGGCCTCAAACTCAGAGCTCCACCTGCCCCTGCCTCCCAGTTGCTGGGATTAAAGGCGTGCACCACCATGCCCATACTTCTTCTTGTTAATTACTCTTTCTCTGTCAATTTTTTTTATTATTGTGAATGTTTTGCCTATGCCGTGAAAACCTGTGTGCTGTGTACATGTCTAGTGCCTGTAGAAGTCAGAAGGCAGCTTCAGCTCTATTGTAATTGGAATTACAGACAGTCTGTAGCCACCAAACGGGTACTGTGAACCAAAGCCAAGTCCTTTGGCAGAGCAGCCAGTGCTCTGAACTGCGCGACCATTTCTCCAGCCCCTCCCTGAGAATTTTTACTACAGACACATATTGCATACCTGCTTATGAATTGTTTGTTTTATACATAAAGTTTGTTTAGAATGCATGACCTACACCAGTTCAGCTTCGTTCCTAGAGCACTGGATGACCAGAGCTTTCCTTGAAGCTCATGTCCCTGTAAATGACAGGGGCACAGTGAAAACATGGGTTCTGTTAGAACAGAGAGAGGTGAGGACTGAGTCGAGGATGGGTAGGCAAGCAATAAAAGCCATCGTTCAAGCTGAGAACAACAGATCATTTTTCATGTGCAAGCAAATTGCAAAATCCATTCAGATCAGATTTCTCTTTAAAATTTTAGCTACAGTACTCTGTCCCCTAGAGTAGCTGTCCATTTTTAATATACTCTGGAAGTAACAACAAAATGGAGTGTCTTGAGTATTAGTGTTAGGCTATCACAGGTTAAATACTTGGTATTTGTTGGCTGTGTTAGCTATTTGAGCTTTTTGGATTTATGTACTTCATTGTTAAAAAAGAGTCTCACACACACACACACACACACACTGTTTCCTGAGATGTAGGATTAATATACAGTGACAAATAAAAGATTTAAACCAACAAGAATGCCGTCTTTGTAAATGCCAGGTTCCCTTCACTATTTCCCTTTCCTTTCTGAAAATACTAAGTGAGGTCTTGGGAATTCGTGGTCTACAAGATAGAAAATTATTAATTTAAAATGCATCAACTCCATCTTAAAAGTTGCTTATCACAGAAAGGATGTTACAGTTGGCAAAAAAAGTAGGAATGATCATGACCATAAATCTTATTCCAGTATGGGGAAACTCTGTATATACTATAATTTATCATGAAGACTGAAGTGGTTTATTGTAGGTGTTATTGGCGGTAGAAAAGCTTAATCTCGAGTTCAAAGATGATTTAGAGGTTGGTTTCAGTTACATGACTGTGACCAGAAGAGGCTGACATTTGTGAACACTGCAGGTAGGATGTTCATGCGTGTTTGTCTTTCTTTCCTAGGATAAATCTATTAGCACGAGTTTGCCTGTCTTAGATTTAATAGATGCCATTGCACCAAATGCAGTTCGTCCAGAAATGATCAAGAGAGAAAACTTGACTGATGAGGACAAACTGAACAATGCTAAGTAAGCCCTTCTGGTTTATATTAGACCGTGGCGATCCTCTCGGCATCCGAAATCCTGACAGGGATGTTTTTAACTTTCAAAGTACAATTCATGTGGGGAATGCGATTTTTAAAATTACCCTTAACCCTTTTGTTAAGTTAAAAAGGTGCTTATAAAAAACAAAAACAAAATGTGTTAATTGAAAATATGGTAGATAATAAATCCTAAGACATCTTTCTTGTCTTTTCAAGATACGCCATTTCAGTTGCTCGGAAGATTGGTGCCCGGATATATGCCTTACCTGATGACCTTGTTGAAGTAAAACCCAAGATGGTTATGACAGTGTTTGCCTGCCTAATGGGAAAAGGACTGAACAGAATAAAATAAATGAAAATTCACTATGGTCTGCCACATTATACACATCGAATGCCTCAGTTTACAGAATTTTGAAATGTAGTGGGTATAAAATCAGAATATCTGTATTCTCAAAATAGTTCTGTAATGAGTAATATCCTGTCCATACTAATTAGAATTTGTCAGTCTTTTTGGATAACACAATTACTTTAACAATCAATACCAATACAAGAATGTCTCATCAGACTGCTATTTCATAATTAAGTTACTTTATTTCCTAAAAGTCTTACCAAAAGAAGACTAATCATTCTTTTTCATGGCTCAAAAAAGACCTGTGTAAAGTTTTGTCAGTTCCTCCTATTAAATGTGTTTTTGCATTTTTTTTTGATGTGTTATTTAATTTTGATCACAAATGTACCTGAAGTCATAATTCAACTTAATCTTTTTGTTTTCTCCCCGATGTAAAGAGATCTAAAACTTTCTGTAAATTTCTTTATCATATAAAAGTTTAAATGGAAAAAAAAAAGTTTAAATGGATAAATGTAGTTCCTTAGCATTAAACTTTTTAAATATGAGAACTGATTCTTGAATAAACCCCAAGGCTCACTCTCTTGCATAAGCTGTAGGAGGTTTTTACTTAAAGTTTGATTATAACTGTGTTGCTACTTTACTTGTCCTAGTTTGATCAGATAGCTTTATCTCCGACTGTAGCATAATACTGTATGCCGGTAAGATGTTACACACATGTGTTTCTCTAAATCATCTGAATTTCCCATATTTGCTTAAATGGTATGTATTAAGTGGTCAGCCAGCCAGTAAGTATTTATTTTGTCCCCACAATGTGTGTGTGACACTTTCCAGTTTGTGGATATCTGATATGTGAAGGTGTCTTTTACAAATATTAATTATGAATGTGCATATAGTTATTTTTGCACCTAATTCCTTTCAAATACTCACAGCCAAACATTGGATAGGACATCCCAGCTGACATCGATACTATCCTGTTAGTGTCACATTGCACTTAGTGGTTTCAGTCTAAAATGAAACGTGCATAATTAGAATATGCCCACCAAATAACTTCAGTAGAAAGCATATAAAAGCGAATAGCCATCACAGTTCCATGTTTTTCACAGTCCTGTATAAACTGGAAATGTTTAAGGTTTGTGTTCCTTAGGAAAAGTAAAAGCTTGAAACCTCTTTTCCCCAGAGTACTTATTAGTCGAGAAATTCTGTTGCCTATAGTTGAAGCCAGAAATATGCTCCCCAACTCCCGCTTTAGTGCCAGTGAGCCATACTACTATGCAACGCAAGTGTGAATGAGTCGTCTTCATCCTCCCCTTCCACCGATCACAACACATATTAAGAGTGTGAGTGTCTTTGTGTTTAGGATAGACTTTTTTAAATGAAATACTAACAGGTGGAGTTCTGAGATATATTCTTCTACATGAAATTCCTTTGCGTTTTGTATTTTGATGATTGTTTCTTATGTGACGATGTAAGTATGCTTTTGCTCTTTTTCTCAGATTATTTAAATCATGCCTCTGATTTTTCACTATCATATTTACTAAAATAATCTGACTCACATGGAATTTAGCACTTTAACGTGTTCTTTTTCTCACAAAGTATATTTAATAAAAATGCTGTGTATGTAGAATGTTTATTTATTTCATTTAGAGAAAAAAATAGAGCCTTTTACATTGGTCTGTTAAAAACTCATTTCTCCACACACAAAAAAGTATAACTCCTAAATGAAGTAATACAAAAACTATTTATTTGGAGGTGAGGTTTTCGGTGGCACACGCCTTTAATCTCAGCACTCAGGGAGGCAGAGGCAGGCAGATTGATGTGAGTTCGAGGCTAGCCTGGTCTACAAAGTGAGTCAAGACAGCCAAGGCTACACAGAGAAGCCCTGTCTCAAAAACCAAAAAAAAAAAGAAAAAGAAAAGAAAAAATTAGTCATATGGTGGTACATGCTCGAAATACCAGGATTCAGGGAGGCAAAGGCAGGCAGAGCTCTGTGAGTTCAAGGCCAACCTGGTATTTAAGGAAGTCCAGGACACCCAAGGCTACAAAGGGAAACCCTGTCTCAAAAACCAAAAAATTTTAAATTCTAAATGTTAATATTTTTAAATGTTAATATTTTTATCATGTGTGTACAAACACATGTGCATACATGTGGAGGTCAGAGGACAAATTTGTTGGGTCAGTTTTCTCCTTATACTTCTATGGGAATTGAACTCAATTGAGCTTCAAGTTGCATAACCAGTACTTTTATCATCTACTGAGCCATCTCCCCAGCCCTCAATGAAGAATTTGATTAAAGACTAACTACATGACTATTACAAACTTAGTTTGTGATGAAATAATTTGAGTGGATAAAATTCATTTAGGGTCTCCAATGACCAAGTACCACATTATATTCTTGGGATTCAGCTAAGGTCAAACCGTCTTTTGACCTACATCCGAGGCTGTCAGCTAATAAAGAAATGGCAATGAAAAAAGCAGGAAGTTATAGTAATAATGCAATGGACAGAAGGAGGCAGAAGGCTGTGCTACAGACCGACCTGAGAGCAGAGGGGGAGATTATGTAACCAGGCAAGGAATCTCTGAGGATGCTTTGTTTTGGACTATGTTCAGCACGGAAAACAGATGCAAAGAAAAAGTCTAGTGGGCACTATGAAAAAAAAAAAAAAAAAAAGCAGACAGATGTGGCCCTAGAGTAGTTAAGGAGGAGGACATTGGAAACTATCCACAGGACCTGTCATGTAGGACCAGATCTAAGCCTGACTTTCCCTTCTCTGACTGGAGTTGTGATGCCCGCCCCTCCCCCGCCTCCCCTCCCCGCCGCCCCTCCTTCCCCCACCTTAATACCTGTGATTTGAAGGAGCTGCGTAGAGTGCTGTGCGACTTGTGAGTTTTCCTTTCATCGTTCAGCGTAACTCCATCTCTGGTCTTCACATCACACATGCAAACTATGTAGGTGCTGTAAACTGCCCCAGTCTGTGCCGGCTGAGCAGTCTAATAGCTGAGACAACCCAAAAACTGGTGTGATAATACCAGCTTGCCTGAAGTAGGCGCTCTAACGCTTTGGAAGGCCTCCGAAGGTTACTACCAAAGTGGGTTGGGATTCCCTCCAATCTGAAAAACTCATCCAGTCCCCCATACGGAGTTCTGTGGATAATGAATCTGAGTTGTGAGCCATTTTAGTTCTTCACCTCAAATATTGAAATTTTGGATGGATCAGGGTTAGAGTGCTGCTACTGGCTGAACGTTTTGCTGAGCAATATAAGTGCATATACAGGAGTAAGCATGTCCCTCTTCCCACTGGCCTCTCCTTGTGCCACTTGGAAATGTCACCAAATAGAAAAATTTGGAACTGTATAAACATTACAGAGCAATGAAGAAACTGTCTAGAAACAAAAACAGCAATGACGCGACATGATCATCTAAACACAGAAAAATATTTGAAGAGATGACTTTGGCATCTAAGCTTTTTAGAGAACATCTAAAGAGAACATTGATTTAAAAAAAAATTAGGAGAGCAAATAGAACGAGAGTAATGGGACACAGGAGCCTGAACGGGAGAGGAAGTATTCCCCTCAAAGTTAAGGTACTCCTAAGTACATTTGTCCATTGCCTTAAAAGTCTAACCCTTAAACGTCGAGAGAGTTCCCCCCTAGTGTTGACTCTAGGAAGCAATAGGAAATTATTTAAAAGATGTAGTTTGCAAGTCGCACTTGCTGAGTGTCAGCCAACTGTTGTTTAAATACCAAATCTCTTAAAATCAGATGTGATAAATGTAAAACAGACAAACAAACAAACAAAAAACACTGAAACGACTTGTGTGGAGAGTAAGTTCTAAACTGTGCTTACGGAACGGTTAAATAAAGGTCACCTTTAAATTACATGCGAAAACATATATAGTGACTTTAGGAATATCAGGACTGTTAGACTAAATCACACACACACAATGTTTTTAAACGGATTTTAGGAACGAAGGAAACGTAAACGCAAACTCCCAAGTCTGGTTGCTCGTCCAGGCTCTAGGGCAATTCCATAAGGGATTTCAAGTACACGTTAATTCCTCAGAAGCTCCGTGGCACACTGCAGTGTATTTACTTTCTGTGCGGCAGCAGCAGCTACAGGCTCCGGGTAAAATTACCTCAAATCCGCAACTTGGGTTAAAAACTGAGGCTAAGCAGTTCCCATGCCCTCAGGTGCACCAAGATGCAGCAGACAAGCCAGGGCTCTGAGGGACCAAAGAGGCATCGGGCCTGGAGCCCCGCCCACTAGCCCCGCCCCACAGGCCCCGCCCTCCGCTCCGCCGCAAGCCCCGCCCCAGTGTCGTCGCCTCCTCGGGGCTGAGGATGACGTGAGGAGTGAGCCGCGAAGCTCTGTCTCCTGCTGGTGCAGCTGGACCAGCGGTTCCCTCAGCCCCGGAGCCAGACGTGCTGCGAAGCGCCCCGCCGAGCTCCTGGGCCGGCAGCCCCGTCACTCCTTCCCAAGCCGGGCCGCCCTTTGAGCGGCCCCTGCGGCTCCTGGCACGGCCCCGCGCTCGGCTGCCGCCCTGGCGCGCTCCACTCTGTCGTCCCCGGACGGGCGCGGACCAGCTCGACCGGGGCGCCGGCGGCTGGGCAGAGGGCGCTGGCCCCGGGGACGCGCGGGCGCGGCCACCAACCTGGGGCTGTCGGTGGAGGGCGAGTGCTGGTTCCGGGGCGAGGCGACGCCCTTCGGGGCCAACGGGCCGCACGCAGATGTGGCCGTGGGAACGACACACCCGTTCTCCGGCTCTGGGGCGGGGCTGGGGTCGGGGTCGGCGCCCATGGGGGCTCCACCTCCGTCTCCTGGCCTGCCCCCGTCGTGGGCCGCGATGATGGCGGCCCTGTACCCGACCACGGACCTCTCGGGCGTCTCCTCCTCCTCCCTGCCTTCCTCCCCATCCTCCTCGTCGCCCAACGAAGTGATGGCGCTGAAGGATGTGCGGGAGGTGAAGGAGGAGAACACCCTGAATGAGAAGCTTTTCTTGCTGGCGTGCGACAAGGGTGAGAGGCCCCCTTTCTCCATCTCCTGACACCCTGGCACCCACGCCGTGGGTCCTGCCCCTGCCTCAACTTACTCCTGGCACTCCTGCTTTTTCTTGCGTGCAGCGACTATTCCCACACTGTGCAGCCCGCAGGACTTCTGCCTAATTGAGCATGAGCAGCTGGCAGGTAGGGCGGGGGCTGGAGGACTCGCGTAGGTGGGATGACTAGGTGGGAGCCCTGATCCCAAAGTTGCTCCACAGTCTGCCATGGATAAACTCCAGTTTGGAGTCCTTCCTTTGGGAGCCAGACCTTTTGGGCCTTCTAATCCGGAAATCCTACGAGTTTCTCTTATGATTTCTCCTATTTGTGGAGTGTCATCTGGTATGTTTGGGCTTTTTGTTTGTTTGTTTCTTTTTAAGTTTTTGCTTCTGTTTAACGTCAGCCGCCAATGCCTTAGCCTGTTACAATTGAGTGGAGTTAGTCATTCCATTTATCCTAAGCAGAAATAACACGAAATAAGAACAAGACAGAAAAATCCTGCCCTAGTTGCGAAAACTTTTCTCAAACTTATTGAACCCCTTTGAGTGTTTTGTTTTGTTTTGTTTTTAATTTGGGAGAAAAGTGTATTGCTTCATAGAGTTTTGGTGAGAGGCAAAGATAGTGAAAAGTAAGTATAGGCAAAATATGTGGATTATACGATTTTTTTTTAAATCTAGAAATTGATCACTTTGTGTCCACATGAAACGATAAGCATTGTTGTAATAAAGGAATGGGAACTTGATTGCTCCTCTATCAAATATAATATTAAAAAATTCTCATTCCTCAGTTAAGCCGTTTGTTATTCAAAGACTGTGTTCATTTGGGAAAACTTTGTTAGAAGCATGCAGACTTCTGAAACCCAGTTCCAGAGGCCAGCTCACACTACGGGAAAACTAAGTTTTTGGTTTTGCTTATATGTATATGCTTATATCAACAACAGACTCCCTAACCTTTTAAAGCCTTCGAAATAGGCTTTCTTTTTTTTTTACACAACTACACTTCATCTTAGCCAGGCCAAAAAGCAATCTCTCCATGACATTTACCATGGAGAAGGGCTGGGGAGGGCCGCATTTCAGCTGTTCCCTGGGTTCATTTGAGTTTGTGTTCTGTCACCTTTGTGGTAGGTTTGCTACATTTATAAGGCAGGATGCTTTAAGCGTCTGTAGCAGCTTTGTGTACCTTAGCGCTCTGGATGCTTTCCAAATGTGCAACATTGCCTGGAGACTGTATGCCACTGTTGTATTAACACCTTACTTAATATATTTAGTGGTACTTTCTGTTTTCGTTACTTTGGAACGATTTGAAGGGCGTGAGGTTAGAGGAGAGTGGCTTGAGTAAAATACGAAGTCCTGAGTATTGCTGATAGGCAGCACCTAATAATTTGCATAAAGGAGTAGTGATGAGAGTATAATTAGTAGGAAGGATACTGGGGTTACTCTAGGCCTCATTCTGCACAGCTCAGGAAGTGTCCTAGTAACAGTGCTTATGCGCTCTGGGGCTGGAGAGATGGCTCAGAGGTTAAGGGTACTGACTGCTCTTCCAAAGGTCACGAGTTCAATTCCCAGCAACCGCATATTGGCTCACAACCATCTATAACGAGATCTGTATACATAATAAATAAATAAATATTTTTTAAAAAAAGAAGGAAACTTTGTAAATCAAAGTTTTAGAGTGTACTAGCTGAGACTTGTAGTCATGGAGGATGACTCAGGCTTGCTTTAATGAAGGATGACTGAGCCGCTAGCTGCCTTCCTGGCATATGTAGTGTTCTCACGGTGTCTTTCTCTTTATTATTTTTAGTTTACCATGCTATCAAAATATACACATGAAGTTCTTGATTGTGTTAAGGCATTCGACCAAAAGCTGTACTAATGAGTCACCGACTACATCCATCTTCTTCAGGAATTTTTCTGTAGTAAAGATGTTTTCTTATGCAGTTGCGAGGGTATAAAAATGTGTAGTTGTGTATATAATAGATCCCTTTGAGCAAATGTTCAATTTAATATAAGTGGCCTATGAGAGATTTGGAAGATAGGATTCCCAATATGGAGTCCTCTTCTCCTGGGCACTTAAAAATGAATTATCCAAGGGAAGCCTCAGGACATTGTGTATTACAAGGCTGAAGGATGTTTAAAGACTATTTCTGAGTGTACAAGCACTGTTGTAGCCTGAGTTTCTCTTGTCCCTAGTGCTGTAAACTTCCAACTGATTCCATCAAATTTAACGATGCTGGGAAACCTAAGACTAGATGTAATAGTTTAATACAGGTAATGAGAAATTAAAATCTTACTTAGAAGCAATAATAGGTGGTAACATTGAAAAGCCAACACAAATGATTAGGACTCGAAGATTCTAGCACTGTATCAATTATTTATGAGTTCTAGTAGGATTTCTTTGGGTTCCAAAACTTTCTTTTCTCTCTCTTAATCTATTTTAATATTAATTGAGAATGTTTTAAGTGAATATTATAATTCCATGTCCAAAGATTTTTGTAGAAAATTTGGCTTGGAAAGATTTGTAATTTTTTTTTTTTTTGACACAGAAGCACCCCACACTTCACCAATAGCTTCAAGTTCAGTTTGGTTAATATACAGTTTGAAAAATTGTCAGGTTTTTTTTGTGGGAGTTGCGGGGTGACTTTTTGAGACAGAATCTTAATCTGTAGTCCATCTTGGCCTGGAATTGACTATGTAAGTAGCCTAGGCTGACCTCAAACTTCCAACAATCCTTCTGCCTCCTGGGTGCTGGCCTTATAGGCATAAACCACCACATTAATGCTCTTGTGTCAGTGATGGTGACATTTATCACCCCACGTTAGAAAGTCAAATGAGAAGCCAGTGCGGAGATAATCATCTTTCCTAATGATGCGGTAACACCTCTCCACTGAGCATCTCTCACGGATTTGCCAGCGTTGGACAGAGGACATTTACTGCTGAGCATCCATGGGTTGTCTTGGTATTTTACTATTACATTTGCTGGCCCAGTTTCCTGTGGACTTTAGACCCCAGTAAAAAGTGGGGATGCTTTGAGTTTTACAGAGTGGATGAAGAAGCAGGGCTAGACCATGAGTGATTAACTGACCCATGAGCCAAATACAACTGCTTTTGCCAAGCCTCTGAGATAAGACTGGCTTTTACATTTTATATTCTAAATACTTAAACATATCTCTAACTGAAAGAATAATATTTTATAACATGAAAATTCTATGAAATTCGAAGTTTTATTGGAACACAGCTTCACTCACTTCCATGTGGTCTGTGTCTGCTTTGATGCAAAAGGGTCTGAGTAATTGTGACTGAGATATCATGTCCCACAAAGCCTGGTATATTTTAGTATCTGGCCCTTTTCAGTATAATTTTGTTAACTCCCTGTATAAAGCATTGTTTGAATAATAACACAGACAAGAGCCCAGTGTGAACTGAATCCGAGTTCATTCTGTACAGAGGCAGCTAGTTGTGTAAAGGGCTGGAGAGGAGTGTAAGTGGGGTCAGGGAAGTGAAAAGTTATAAAACAGCAGGAACATTTTTACAAAAAGTGGGTGGTTGACTTATGAGATAGCAGTGTGGATTTGTTATCTGGCACTAAGGGAGGTTAGGTGGCTGTCCTTTCACAAGGACCAGGAAATGGGCCCCTTCTTCAGTGCTGAAATGAACCAAGAGTGACGCTCTGGTGCCCATGACTTTCCTTGACCACACATTTTGCAGAGGATCATGCTAGTAATGCGACCTAGAGCTGTTAGAAAGTATGTTAATACTTTGTTCAAGTCTTCATGGGCTAAGGTTGAAGGTTCGCGGGAAGTGGGAAAGGAGCACCTGCTTGCTTACGATTTGGTCACAGAGAAAATTTTTTCAGTTGGCATATCAGTTAAGAGGCTGTTTCAGTGTCTGGAAAGATGGTAATTGTTTTGGTGAGGGTTCGCTGTGTGACAGGGGCAGGGAAGTGAGTATGGGAGATACGTTAGAGACTGGACTGAGATGACGTACTCAGTCCAGATGCGCATTGGTGCACCTTGTGAACAAAGACACCCAAGGGCTAGGGAGGTGGCTTGGCAGATGAAGTGCTTGTTGTACAAGCCTGAAGACCTGAGTTCACATCTCCAGCCTTCATGTGAAAAGCAGAGCGTGTTGCTATAAGTCTATAGCCCTCAGCAAGCCATCCCTGGTGCTTGGTAGCAGCCAGTCTAGCCTGTCTGTGAGCTCTGAGTGCAGGGAGAGATCCTGCCTGGCAGAGGCGGTGAGGGGGCCAGTGGGGCAAGTAAAGGAAGGCACCCAACCTGGACCTCTAGCCTCCACATTAGCACACCCACACCGACAGGAACACATACACACACACACACACACACACACACACACACACACACACACACACACTTCTCACAGACACACAAATAAAAATAAATTTTAAAACAACTATAGCATCAAAAAAGCAAGCTAATTATATTGCCTTTCCAAAGACAAGAGATGTGACTTGCAAGCAACTTCACGATGAAAGGCAAACATCATCTGGCACCACAGGCGTTTTGAATTGCAATTGACAGCTGTTCTCATCCTTATGATATGTCACTTTAAATGACTTACAAATATAAACTATAGCAATGAAGCAACATTTAAGAAACGATGAGTGAAAATATTGTAGAAGTAATGAAACTCAATGATCTTTTATCTAGAAAGCCTATTGAGTTCCAAGAAGGTGAATTAAGATGAATAGCCCTCACCTGGATGCCGCAGGACAGCTTTATGGGTGTCATTTGCCTATCCCAGGGCTTGAGTCGTAGTCGTCTGAAATAGTTTTAAATGTTATTACTATTGTTTTTTAGCAATAGTGATGTCATTTTACTGGATTATTTGGCCACTCTTGGTACAGCTCAAGACTAAGATATCACTTCATCAGTGGACTCTAAGTGTTAATTAGTTTTATGGTGAAATTATCTCATGACTATTTTTGTATTCTTGAGAGACCTAAGGAGCTGTGTTGTCAGGAACACTGTAATTCAGCTTCTTTTAAAATGTGCAGGGACTGTAAGCAGACATTAAAAATAATAGCAAATTTGAGATTTTCACAAATAAAATCCATTATCTTATTTGCAAAGTTGTTTTTCTTACTCATTTGTTCTAATTTAATGTTTTCTCTCTCGGTACCATGAAATTATTTCTTTTCTTATTCCAGTTCCCACTCTGATTATCCTTTCTCTGTTTCTTGCTCATAGATATCTAAAGAATAACTATATGTAAAACAGCTTATTCCTTTGTGTTTAAAAAGTGAAATGAAGCAATATCCCTTTCTCTAATGAACATCTCTTTGGATTTTTTTGTTTGTTTGTTTATTTCAAGACAGGGTTTCTCTGTGTACCCTTGGCTGTCCTGGACTCACTTTGTAGACCAGGCTGGCCTCAAATTCACAGCGTTCCACCTGCCTCTGCCTCCCAAGAGCTGGGATTACAGGCGTGCGCCACCACACCCTGTTGCCTCTTTGGATTCTTATTTGTCCATTTCCTGCACAGTCCCATTATCAGGCAAATATAATTGGCCTTTGGTGACAGTAATTCCCATTTTTTCTCACGTAGAATGATAGTTTTGTGGTGGCTTTCAGTTAGACAGAAGACAGCCCGCCTGCTCCTGATAGATCAGTCATTCTAGCCCCAACTTGGCATGTTGGGAGCTGCATGTTCTCTGTTTATTAATACTCTCACCTCATCTTCCTTAACAAGGTGGTGTGTGAATATGTGCATGTGGCAGGGAGAGGGGGCCGGGGGAGGGGGGAGGGGCAGAGACACAGACAGACAGACAGACAGACAGACAGACAGACAGACAGACAGAGGGAAGAGTAAGAACTTGTAGGTACCCTTATACATATTGTTAAGTTCATATTACTTTTTAAATGGACACTTTCCCCGTCTAACGTCCTCTACCCTGATCTCCAGTTTAACCAATATGATGCAGGAGTAAATGTGTGTGTGTCCAGGATCTAAAACTAATTTAAGTTTTGTTTGATTTTTCTATAATAGCTGCTAATCTGTATTTTGGGATATTTCTTAAATAGTTTTGCATATCTTCAATAAGTTTTTCTCCTTGTAACATCATATTAAGAATTTTAAACTAGAAGTTTTTATCACCTGCTACACATTTATCTTTTTCTACTTCTGTTTTATATTTACTGTTTATATGTATATTATTTTATCAAGATAAACTTTTTCCAGGAAATGTTCACATTTTTCTGTGCACATGTCCACATGCAAAGCAAAAATGAGTTTAGGTATTTTTAAATCTTTTAATTTAGCATGATAAAAAAATTTCTTTATAGTCATTCTTGTTTAATGTCCTAAATATTAAATTATGTTTGTATGTTGTTATTTAGGTGACTATTATATGGTTAAAAAGATTTTGGAGGAAAACAGTTCAGGTGACTTGAACATAAATTGCGTAGATGTGCTTGGGAGAAATGCTGTTACCATAACTATTGAAAACGAAAGCTTGGATATACTGCAGCTGCTTTTGGACTACGGTTGTCAGGTACAAGGCTAGATGATTTCATCCAGTCGCTTCTAAGAAATGTTAGCTATGCTGTGCCTTCATCTTTCCTCCTAGGTTACTTTCTTTTTCTTTGCTTTGTTTTCTCTCTCTTCCTTTGTCTTTCACCTTCTATCTGGTTTTAAGCCACTAAAGATTTTTACAAAACAAAGCCAAATAAGCTATTTAAAAATGTAACATTTGAAGTGTATTTGTAATTTTCCTCTTGTTTCCCTTCCCTCTCCTCCATCAGATGGAAGTGAACCATCATGAATTACTAGAGATGACACTATTTTTATCACTGATGGGATTACTATTTGTATTGTATGCCTAAAAATAGTGCAAGTGCTCTAGAAGTGCCAGAGGACAGGTTTTTCTGTGACCTGTAATATTTATAGGCACATGAATAAAATGTTCCTTACAAAACAACTTACAGTTCAATTTGGTTTTCTCCTAAGTTTTATTATGTTTTCCCTTTTGTCTGAAATTTAGTGTTTGCTTTCATCTAAAGAGGAATGATTTGTGTTAAGACTGGAAAGGCTAGAGCTTTCCATTTGTCTTCATATCAGTTAAGGCAGAAAAGCAGGCATGCGCGTACATCCTGAAGGTATAATGCAGTAACAGCGTCATTTCCTTTCCCTTTGTGGTGCACTCATGATAAACATAGCTTAGGAACTCTGGCTCTTCTGATGTACTGCAATGAAGATTAGTTTTTGGAGTTACACCAGAAACTTTACAGCATACTTTTTTGTATGATAGGTGGTTTGAGATACATCCCTATTATCCATACTATACTGTACTGTCATGACTGATATATATGTGTACACACACACACACACACACACACACACACACACACACACACACAGAGAGAGTATAGAAAAGGAGATTGGGTACCAAGACACTTAGCTGTCTAGAATACAACAAGAAACTAAATGTAAGGGCTTCTGCGCTGCCGCAGTAATTTTGATGACATTTCCAGGTTGAATTTAGTTGTAGAGCACTTCTTCTTTAAAGTCTATTTTTTTTTTCATTTTAGATTTTACTTTAACTTATTAGTTTTCTGATCTGAAGAGAATCAAAAAGGACAATGAAAGGGACATTAGAACTGTAGCTGAGCAAAGTGAAGGGTGGGGCCACACACTATTTCATTAGAAGCTGTTACTATTGCATGTCTGCCTGGTGGCTATGCGTTATAACAATGGTTTAGCATTATATTCACTAGATAACACCTTAGATGAAAGCACATATCTATGTGTGTGTGTGTGTGTACATACGTTTGTATGTATGTATATATGCATGTATGTATTTATGTATGTATGCCTTATAAAAGCAGAAAGCTTCCATCAAAATTATTTAAATTTTAAAGTTAAACACTTAAAGGCATAAGCTTCAGTTACCTAGAAAATAAGGTTATAAAGAAATTAAGTCCTTGATGATTTTGGATAAGAAATTCTACAGTATAATACTTGTGTGTTTACATACATGGTGTTGTATACTTAATAATTCTCCAGTGCACCTGGTTCTCTCACATTCTTGATCACACTTGAATATCATAGTCAGACAATCCAGATGCTGTATTTTATAGATTAGAAAACTGAGGCTCACAGACTTTAATGGTTTGCCCAGATATAAAACCAGTAAAGGCAAAGCTAAAGTTTGAATTTAACTTTTTTATTACAAATCCCATCCTCTTTTCAGTTCTCCGTATTCTGTCTAAGTTACCTGTGTCTCCTTCTGTCAGTCAACAAATGTGCAAGACTTTTGGTGGGTGTGATTGTGAAAATAAGTAAGGAAAATGTGGCTTCTTCACCAGTGGATCTTAAAATGAATTAGACAGCTAACGCACATATGGATTACAAAGGAATTTAAACATAAGGCTGTTTTACAAGTGCTGAGTGGTAACAATGCCTGATGCTTGTATATTGTTTGCAGTTACAAAATGGTCCTTTTTAAAAAAAATCTTGGGTTATATCCATGGTTCTCAAACAAATGGCTTTACCTGCACCAGGGGATATTTGGCAGGCAGTATTTTTAGTTTCGCAGTTGTAGGCAGATTATCTAGTGGATAGACACTGTAGATATTACCGTACATTCTATAATACATAGGAAAGAACTACAACACCCAAAGGACACCTAACCCAAAATGTCAATAGAGCTGCTTTTGAGAAGCCCTAATTATACTTAAATGTTTTGTAATTCAACATAAATGTCATATATATGTATATGTGTATATGTATAAATACACATACATGCACGCGTGCTCGCGTGCACACACACACACACACACGACCACTGTGGGTTGGAGCTATCAAGAAAACTAGGTTTTTGCTGCCTAGCATAGGTGAGGCCCTGCATCTCATTCCTAGCACTGAAGGACTTGGAAGAGGCATTGTTTTTAATGTATTGAAGTTGAAGACGTGGTTTGGTGGCTAAAAGCACTTGCTGCGCCTGCAGAAGACCTCTGTTCTGTTCTCGGTCCCTACATCAAGTAGTTCCTAACTGCAGCTCTAGGGGGCTGTGGTGCCTTTGCGCCTGCACAGGCACCTGCATTCACTGCACGTGTTGCTCACTATCCAGGGAATTAAAAACATATTTGTTTTGTGTGATTGGGGGTTTTGTGTTTTTAAGGCAGAGTTTGTAGTTTTGAATTTTTGTTGGTTGGTTTGTTTGTTTTTGAGATAGTGTTTCTCTATGTAGCCCTGGTTGTCCTGGAACTCGCTCTATAGACCAAAGGGGCCTGGAACTCACAGAGATCTGCCTCCTGAGTGCTGGAGGCCTGCACCACCACTACCTGGCCTTAAAAAAAATTTTTTTTTTAAGTTTTAAGAAAGATTTCACTGGAAGATTGTTTGTTGAGCTTGGCCTTGAAATATTAACATGGGTCTGGAGAGATGGTTCAGTGGTAAGGAGCACACAGGACCTTGGCTCAATTCCTCACACCCACATGGTGACTCATTCTAGTTCCAGGAGATCCGACACCCCTTCCTGGCTTTTGAGGGCAAGGCAGACATGTGGTACACAGACATACATGTGGAAAAACATCCACACATGTAAAATAAAATTGAAAAAAATCAAAAGAGAAATATTGACATTGCTAACTTTGTGCTATGTCAGTGGGCTTGCCTTTCTGATCTTCAGAAAGAAAGTAACTTGTCCAGACGTCCTCTATAAATGGTGGACTTGGAGTTTGGGTTCTGGTTCTAGAGCCCACGTTCTGCTGTTCCCCAAGTCTCCTCACGAACTTAGAGGTAGCTAAGGAACAGGGGATTCAGGGAGGGATGTATGCAGACTCGAGACAGGGAAGTTACAGCTTTTAGGATAAAATACTGGGTTTGTAATACAGTGGGAATTCTCAGGAAAAACAACTCAAACAGAACTGGTGGGAAAGGCCTTGAACGGGAGGGCGAGAGTTTGTGTTTCGTTGTGAGGTGTCATTCAGAGCATTTGTGGCGTCCTAGATAGATGAACATGATAGTCAAGGTTAGGGAGACCAGGAAGACGGGAGGAAGCGCTGTTTGGAGTAGTTCTAGTGTGAATACTGAGGTCTAAGCTGGAAGGTTGGCTGTATCGGCTGTAAGAGTGATACAGTCACGAAGGGGAATTGAGGGTCCAAGGGTTTCATCAGTCTTAAATATGGGTATCTCGGGGACAGGAGAGAAAACTAGCAAGCCTAGCACAGAAGCTAGGCTTGGTGTAGAGGAGTCCATGCCAGGCGGTGGCTTTCTTATCTGGGGCTGTCTGATAAGTCCCAGGCTCCCTAGGCACCATAAGCAGGAAGATGGCCCTGCATATCTTGAAAATGACTGGAATCACAGAGCAAAGAGCATCACAGATTCACTCTTAAGGAGCATTTGTTTTTAAAAAAGGGCACTGGGAGGAAAATGTTGCATTTTAAAAAATCAAATCAAGTATTGACAATTTCAGGTCAGTTAGAATGGTGGTGTGAAAGCCAAAAGGGAATTTTTAATTTTTTCTTAGAAATAAAGACACAGTGAGGAGAGAGAAAAAGTCACTGGATTTTCAAAGTACGGTACTGGTAGATTTAGAAACATGGTGTATATTAATTTGAGAATATTAACAGTGAAATAAAGCAGAAAATATTTAGTGACAAAGGAAGGATAAGATCAAGCTAAGTTAACAAAGAGAAAAATTTAAAGTTGTGAGATATGGGACTAATATTCATGTAGATGAAGGACAAAGTTCTTATAGAATATTCCAGAGCATTATTGTATACTGTAAGGGAGAGATTAGAATGGAAATAAGTAGCTTCTCATGCTGAGTGAAGAAGAATGCAGAGGAGTTGCTGGACAAGTTCTGAGGCAAGAAGGAAGGTAGCAGCTTCAAATACATAGTAAGTGTGTGTATTGAATATGTTTTAGTGGAAATGCTTAGATTACTGAGAAATTGGGAAAAATGATATTTTTGTATGTTTTCAAATATTTAAGAATATTTTAAGCTGGGTGTGGTGTCTCACATGTGTAATCTTAACACTTTGGAGGGCAAGGCAAAAGGATTACAAGTTTGAGGCCAGCCTGGTTTTAAGACTTTTTTAAAAATTAAAATATTTTCCTTCAGAACTGCCATCTATTTATTTATTAGTAACATACTCTTTGTATAAAATGAGCCAATGGCCACTCTTTAATTACATGATTTTTAATAGAAATACTTTTTATAGCTGAAGCTTATCCTTTTAAGCATTGAATGTTAGCCTGTATCTTTATCTTTTACTGAGTAGTATGTCTGCATATAATTTAACTTAACCATCATTAATTGGAGTTCTTGAGAATGTCATCATCTTACTTTGCTTCATGAGGTCCAAAATTATTAACAATTTGTCCCGGCATTAAAGTCCACAGGCTGCTGTGTTGCCATAGTGACTTTGCTATGCTGGTATTTTATTCTTTCCATGGTCAACTTTTAGTTTAGTTTTGGTTTTTTCTTTTTCCTGTTTTTGCTGGTTTTATTCTAGCTGTCTTTTATTCAGTAAAGATCTGAGGAATGCTTGGGAAAGCCACTTCACTTAAAGTCTTGCTTAGGCCTGTCTCTTCCGGCAACTAATGCCTGCGTGTTCCTCTGTGACTTGGGTTGTGTTGTTTTGTTTCCTTTTTTTTTTTTTTTTTTTAAGGTGTTGTTGTTGTTGTTTTAAGTTGTAAATAAATCCATGGCCATATTTCTGATTATTAAAGCTGCCTGGTATTTGAGAGCGCTGGCATTACTATATAGTTAGCTTTATCAGTTACAATTAAAACTAAATCAAATATCTAGTAATGGACACTAGGTTCTTGTTTTGAGAAGTTTGTTTGCTTCGACTGAAGAGAAGCATTATGAAGCTGAAAAAACAGAAGTGCTTGTGCTCTTTAGGCCATGTCTAATGAACTCTAAGATTTCCAAGGGATTAAGTTTCCCATCTGGCGAGGAAGCGTTTCCTACAGGAAAACATAGGTGATTCCTCAGAGTTTAATGAGAACGCCAGCCCTGTCTTTAGGTTGTCAAATAATATTTTTTAACATCCCACTAAAGCCTGCTATTTTCAGTCTTATTTTTGGCATTCAAATAAGGAGACTAAAGCTTTATTCTATGGTACTGACCTTCTATAGTTTCATTCCTGGGATGACTGACTTAAAAATGGTAAAGGTCCTATCAGTTAGAAGTGCACGGATTAAAAATAGTCATGGCATTTTCTTATATTAAATCATTATTCATTACTTCATTTTTCTTCTTCTATTATGTTTTTTTTTTTCTTTAAAACAAAACTCAAAGAAACCAAAAGAAACCAAAACTTGGTGCCATGGTCACCAGTAGCATGTGAGGTTCATTACAGAGCAGCACAGGCCACGTCCTGAGTCTGTCTGCGTATGCCTCTGGTGACAAGCACGTCTACACAGCAGGCTGGGAGCCCAGCTGTACACTGCTTCCTGCCTCTGCCAGGCAGGGTATCTGACAAGAGTGCTGGCACCAGCGTCAGGCTGTACCATCCCTATCAGCCAGCCGTGTACAGTTTGAAGATGAAAATAGAGGGTTTCCCTTTTTGTATATTTTCCCATTCTGCCCTCTTCTCAGAATTGCACTGATGACGCTACATCCAACACATTCCTTTAACTTGGTCCTGGTAGCTTCTCTCATAAATTTGAAACCTTAAGCTTTTTCTGGTCCACACGATTCAAGAGAAAATATCTTGAAGGTTTTTTGTTTTTGTTTTTGTTTTCTTTTAGCTTTAAACATTGCATGGATCAGCACTGTTCCATATGGAATCCCTTCTATGAAATAGTCATTATTTTACCAGGTTGTGTATTGAGAGCAGAAGAGACATGCTTATGTTGTGGTACACAGAAGTACTACTGACTTTGGCAAGCAAATGTACTATTTGTACAATATAAATTTTTAAAAATCCATTATTACTGTATATAATACAGTTTGAAGAATTTTAAAATAACCATGAATTAGTAAAAACAGTTTACATTTTTGTCTTCCATTTTCATTTTTAACTTTTATTTTTTTGAAGTCCGCAGATGCACTTTTGGTGGCAATCGACTCTGAAGTAGTGGGAGCTGTTGATATACTTCTTAATCACCGACCAAAACGAGCATCAAGACCAACCATAGTAGTCAGTACTCTTACATATCTACTAATTTGGATTTTTAAGCCAAAGTGGATCTCCTGCCCCATTGCCATCTTTTCCCCCCCTTCCCAGTTTATTTTGTTTTTAAAAATACTGATATTTTCACTTTGTAAAATATTACTTTGAAGTAAATAAAGACAATAATAATTAATCTTTTGTCAGTGTGACCAGTATTTTTAATTTGGGATATTCTTCAGGTGATATTGAAAATATAGATTAGTTTCTAGATAGATTTAAGAAATGCAAGTGATGAAACGATAAAAGTGGAGGAAAATGTGGATATGTATTTAGCTGACTGGTATAAAAGACTTGTTTTAGCTTAAGTGCAGTGGGTATGGATTATAGCGCAGTCTGATTGGTACAGAAGCTCTGTCTCCGTTTCAGATGCTGGACAGATGTAGAAAGCTGTGGATGCCTGAGAAACATGCTTCCACTAAGCATCTTAGATTAAAACAGGAGAGCTGGGGTGGTGGCGCACACCTTCACTGCCAGCAGTTGGGAGGCAGAGGCAGGAGGCTCACTGTGAGAGTTGAGGCCAGCCTGGTCTACACAGCAAGTTTCCAGGCCAGCTAGGCCTACACAGTGAGCCTCTGTCTCATGATGATAATGATGATGATGGAAGAAAAATGGATGGAAAGCTCCAGAATCTATTAGAAAAGAACATTTAGAAATTCTCAGAAAATAAAATAAAATTTGAAACCTTAATTGCTAACTAAGTATAAGACACTGGGCTGGCCATTGGTAGAGCACCCTTTAATCCCAGCACACAGGAAGCAGAGGCAGGTGGAGCTTGTGAGTTCAAGGCCAGCCTGGCCTACAGAGTGAGTTCCAGGGCGACCAGGGCTACACACAGAGAAACCCTTCCTGAAAAGCCACATACATACACACACACACACACACACACACACACACACACACACACACACACACACACCGACCAATCTTTTTTTAGTGTCTAGGGTTGCATACTACTGTAGGACAGGGTATTTTAAAAATTATTTTGGCAAAGTATATCATACACAAGGACATTTGTATTTTTTAATCCAGGGCTTTCTCCTCTAGAAATCTGAGAAGGAAATGGGCGACTCATTGGTTTACATTTTATGAGTAGCAGTGGGAAATACTGACATACCCTAAATGTCCTAAATGTAGCTCAGGTGTAGAGCACTTACTTAGCACGCCCTTGAAAAAGAAACATCTGAAAGACAAAATAGGAACGGTAAGTGAATGTGTTTATAAACTTTGGAATACAAGGCAGTAATTTAAATGACTTAAAATTTTCTGAGGCAAGTTTTAATGTATCCCAGACTTCCTGAACTCCCCATATAACCAAAGATGACCTTGAATTCCTAAGCCTCCTGCCCTACCATTCAAGGGCTGGGGTTTTAGGTGTGATCCACCACACCCAGCTAAAGATAATATTTTAAAATTACATTTTAGGAATGAAAAATATTAAATTAAATAAAATGAGAATAGTGATCCATACATACAATTAACTGGAGGTTGTATACATAAAAAAGAAGCTGGAGAGGTGGCTCAGTGGTTCAGAGACCTTGCTGTTATTGCAGAGGACCTGGGTTCAGTTCCCAGCATCCATATGGTGTCTCACAACCACGTTCAAGTCCAGTTCTAGGGGTCCCTCACCCTCATCTGGCCTCTATGGGTACTGCATGGACATGGTACCCAGACATCCATGCAGGTAAAACACGAATAAAATAAATCCTATCGCTTCTCGGCCTTTTGGCTAAGATCAACTGTCATATCTGTTTTTATCAGTTTAATATCTGATACGTCCTCTATCCAAGGACAATATGTTAAATGGATTTTTGGAAGTAGGAGTTGGAATAGGAGCTTGTTCCGTCCACTCCACGCATCGACCTGGTATTACAGTACCTCCAAGAACAGAGCACCTCCTCGGGGGACTCATAAAATAAATAAATCCTTTATAATTCCTTAAAATACACACAGAAAAGAGATATGGAAATGTAGCCAAATGTTACTTTATAGTAGTCATTTCTTACTGATTGACCTAATTAAGAATTTTTCTTTTATATTTTTGTTTTCTCAGTAGGTAGGCAGTCAATGATAAAAGAGATAATTTTGTACATTGAATTTAAGATTTTAAAAAACATTTATCATTGCCAATTGTATAGTAAAACAATCAGTTTAAATAACTGCTGGATTAGCCAGGTTTGGTGCACACGCCTATAATCCCAGCACTCAGGGAGGCAGAAGCAGAGTTTGAGGCCAGGTCTACAAAAAATGAGTCCAGGACAGCCAAGGCTACACAGAGAAATCCTGTCTTGGAAAAAAAAATCATAAATAAATAACTGCTGGATTACCAGCTGTGACTATATTCAGAATAAAAATATTTTAAAAGAAATAAACACCTTTTTATATTCACCTAGACTACCTAAGAAAAGCCTGTGTTTAGGGGCGGGTGTTGTAAATAGTGTAAAGGGTTTGTCTACCTAGTTCCAGGTTTCAGCCTTTACACACGTGCGTGCACACACGCACACACACACACACACACACACACACTTTAAAAACTAGCAACAACAAAGTATCACTTACCTAGAATACCCTTTAGATGGTGGCGAGAGACCAGTAAGGATGGAATAAAAATGGCTAAGAAGCAATACTTCCATTAAAGGACCAAAGATAATAGAATCCCATTCAATTTCTACCATTTATCCTGCAGTTACTATACTACTCTGTGTTTCTATGCCTGTTCCACCTTCTAGCCTTTGAACACATTTCCTTTCTTTGGACAAGGTGGAGTGCTATGTGCCATTAGAACAGTGCCAAGCGTTATTTCCTCACCATGCCATCAGCAGTTGAAGCCCTTGGCTGTCCCCACTAGTCAGTGAAGAGGACACTTTCTGTTCTGTCTCTGACAAGTAGAGATTGTTTAGTCTTTATTTGAATACTGACAACAGCTGTAAAACCTCCTTTTAACAGCTATATTGCTTCTAGGCAGACACAATAAAATATTTTAATATATTTTTCTTTTACTATTTCAGTGAATTAATTCTGTAGCTTTGGCTTGTCGAAGTGTCTCTTCACTATTAACCTGTAATAAATACAGGTTATTTATTTGAAACTATGTAGGTCACGCTATCTGCAATGAAATTATAAACTTTAATCTTAAACAAGACTAGTAGTGGTTTTCCAGCTGGGAGTGCCTCGTAGGAAATACATGGGTCACTTTAGAACTTTAAGTATGGGAGTAAATAAAATTTTCAACCAATGAGAGAAAAGCACCAATTTTAGGCTTTAATGTAGCTGTTATATAAATTCATGAATATGAAATCTCCAGTAAACAATGAGTGATAAGTACATCAACAAACTTCATAAAAGAATAAAAGCATATGAGAAAATATCAAAACTTACCAGTATTTAAAAGAAAGTAAATTAAAATTTCATTATTTTTCACTCATATTAAGAGTGACCATGCCCTTTACTGTGAGTGAAACTTCAGTATGAAATGGCTACATCTCTATATTATCGAGAATATTAACCATTGAAAAGATTTTGACATTATGTATCAAGAGCTTCACATTTTTTTTTCTGGCTTTTTAACCTACACTTCTACTTCTAGGGGAGGGTCTATGCTAATGAGATGGTCCAATATTTGTAAAAAGCTGTTTTCATAGCGATGTTTGCTGTAATGTTTACATTGCAGAATATCTTGAACACAGGTTCTGTGAGCTTCCTTAAATGGCATGCAAAATGCTGTGCATGGTTTTTGTCCCGTGAAGGTCCTGGGCTCTAGGGCAATGAGAGTATTCTGTTGATCTTTAAGTAATAAGAACTTTTATCAAGAACACTAGGGTTTATGTGAAATGTGACCTTCAAAGGGGGCGAAGTAAAGAAAGAACTAGAGGGAAATGCTGTCCTGTAAAACGTTATTCGAGGAGGAGGAATATGGGTATTTTTATTCTTCTCTCTGCTTTTCTGTATTTTTCACATATTTAAATGAGTGTACACTACTTTTACAGTGTAAATAAAATTACCAAAATGTGAACAGCTCTCAGGGAAACTTCTGCAAAAAAACTGAGGAGCATTGGAAAGAATACGAGTAGCCATAAAATAGCCAACCTTTTTATTTAACCCTGATTCTTACATTGCTAATTTTTTTTTCTCCATTACATGCCATCGTTGGCCTAATGTGTTTGGAGCTCAGGGTCCCGAGTCACCCAGACTGGATGCAGTCAGCTCCCGTGCTGACAGTATTTCAGGCACATTTCCTGCCCAGGGCCTCAGCGCCTCACGATCACTGCACTCAGCTGTGCAGTTCACTGTGGGCTTTACGTGGAGTAGCAGCCGACTGACAGTCCCAGCTCTCCTTAAGTATTAGCTGTGGCTGTGGTGCTCTTGCACGCTTGTGACGGGGTTGCAGGCTAGGCAGGGATGGACTGTAAACAATTAGCTTCTTCACTATCTGTAGGACAAGGCTGGCCACACAGGTGGGAATTTTAGTTTTTCTCAAGCATTTATACTGTGGCTGTTTTTAACATTTCTATTTTTCCATTTTATTCCTTTCCTAAAATTCTTGCTCTTTCTCCTTATCATTCGTGTTTCTATTAATTTTTTTTCTAAAAATTAATAACTTTTCTTAAAGTATTTCTCTAGATATCCTTGCTTCTTTATTAGTAAAATGAAACTGTAGTTTGAGGGATGTTGCCTATTGAAGAGTCTATCCATTATATAGGATTTGTTAATTAGAATTGAAATTTTAAAGCTTCAAAAAAATGAGTCCTAGTAAAATGTATTATTCTTAAAATAATTCTTAAGTTCCTTATATGAAATTATTTTTATCCCGTCCTTTGGATAAGTATGTTTTTGAATTCACAGATAATAACCTTTGGACATTTTCTATGAATATTTTTCAGAAACTTATGGAACGAATTCAGAATCCTGAGTATTCAACCACAATGGACGTGGCACCTGTCATTCTAGCTGCTCATCGGAACAACTATGAGATCCTTACGATGCTTTTAAAGCAGGATGTGTCTTTGCCTAAGCCCCATGCAGTTGGCTGTGAGTGCACGCTGTGTTCTGCAAAAAACAAAAAGGATAGCCTCAGGCATTCCAGGTTAGACAACCAGGGTTGTGATAAAGAAGTGTGGTGTGTACTCGTCAATGGTGCTTAATTTCCCCTCCCTCCCTCCCTCCCCCCTCCCCCTCTACTCCCCCCTCCCTCCCTCCCTCCCCCCTCCCCCTCTACTCCCCCCTCCCTCCTCCCCCTCCCTCCCTCCCCCTCCCTCCCTCCCTCCCCCTCCCTCCCCCCTTCCCTCCCCCCTTCCCTCCCCCTCCCTCCCTCCTTTCTTTCTTTCTTTCGTTCTTTCGTTCTTTTCAAGTCAGGGTTTCTCTGTGTAGCCTTGGCTGTCCTGGACTTACTTTGTAGACCAGGCTGGCCTCGAACCCACAGACATCTGCCTGCCTCTGCCTCCCTGAGTGTTTGGGTTTACAGGGGTGTCTCACCATGCCCAGCTTTTAGTGCAACTGTTAAGAAACGTGCTTGGGTGATTAGGAGAGCCAGACTTCTAGCTCCTTTGCTCATGAGGTGAATTCTGAAGTTTTCAGAAATGTTTATCAGGTGCTAAATCGGAAAACGTTATGAATGACGTCTGTCTCCTACTCCTTCTGGTAAGGCTTTTTAGAGGCCTAGTTTATTAGTCCAAGAGTACAAGAGTGGTTCCAAGTGGTCGCAAGAGTAGCAGGCACCACTTGGCACCTTATAAAGAAAACACAACTGCTACTGTAGCACCACCATCACCACCACCACCACCACCACCACCACCACCACCATCATGCTAAGGGTGACCACTGTTAGCTTTGTGAGGCAGTCTTGCTGTGTGCACACTGCCTAGTCTGGATCTCACCTTGTAGGCTTTAAAGCTGATCTTAAAGTTGTGATCAGTACTTGGACTGTAGTTGATGAGTGTGCAGAGACTATCAACGGCAGCATCCTCCTCCCAGATGTTTGCAGCCTGAGACAGCTGCCTACGGAAGGTTACTGAGAACAGCCGATCCCTGCCCTGTGCTGTACATATTAAATGTGCCGAGAGGCTCCTCAGGTAACAAAGCCCCACCTGATCCCAGCTTCACTGCCTATGCGCCTGTGTGGGTGCAGTTTGTCCTTTCTTCATTCCCTTCCCACACTTAGGGTTCCAGCACCCAAGCTTCACAGGTCATGTTGTACTTGACTGCCACTAAGTGGGTTCTGGGAATGGAACCCAGATCCTCTGCAGAGCAGTGAGTGCTCTTAACTTTGAGCCATCTTTCCAACCCACAAAACTTAATTTTTTACTAAATATTTGAACACTTCTTGCCTCTTATTTTCCTTCCTAGACCATATTTATCTTTATTTCATTACTATTTATCATCTCTTACCATTTCTCCATTGAAATGTTAAGATAAAGAAAGTATGGTGTACACCTTTAATCCCAGCTTTTGGGAGGCAGAGGCAGAGGCAGAGGCAGAGGCAGAGGCAGGTGGATCTCTGTGAGTTCAAGGCCAGCCTGGTCTACAAAGGGAGTCAAGGACAGCCAGGGGCTACACAGAGAAACCCTGTCTCAAAAAACAAAAAACAAAAACAAAAACAAACCAAACAACAACAATGAAAAGTACCTGCCTTCTATAGGTTGAACAAGAGCACCCATGTGTGGTTTCATTCCAAGTGTGGTTGTCAGCTGGTTGAGGAGTCAGCTTTTCAGCATAAGCCTTTTCTGTACTTTATATTTGGTTTTGATTCCTATTGTGGAGTGCTGAGATATGGCCAGTCTTAGACATGGTAGCATACCTCTCCAGCCTAATTTCCTAGAATGTTAAGGCAGGAGAATCATAAATTTGAGGCCAACAGAGGGTATTATGGTATGCCTAATCATATCCAAAGATGTTTTCATTGTAATGAGGCAAGTTTTTCCACAACCTCTTTGGTCATTTATTTCCTTGTCTATAAAATAGAACTGTTAAAAATGCAGTGCTGTTTTAGAAATATTTAGATAATAAATGTTAATTACCAAAAACTGTGATGTGCAGTTTTTATTCAATATATGACACTTTCACACTGTTGTAAAGTAGAAGTGCTTAAAAATAGTTATAAGTCGAACCGTAACACGCTGAGGACCATCAGTTTAGTGTTTGCTGTTCTTGATGGTTTCAGGCGTCAACATGGGTAATGTATTTTAAAGTGGGGCTTGTCTACCCATTCTCTTGACCCATGAGTTATTTTTAAATGTTCTGTGTTTTATATACATTTAAACAAAAGAATTCCCAGTTGTTTTTTTTTTCCTACTAGTAACTGCTACCTTAATTCTGAGGGATTGGGAAGCATAATTCATTCCTAGTAAAATATAAAGTAACAAAACAAGTTTTACCCTTTTAAAATGTAACACTCTGATCTTAGGATACTTATAAAGGTGTCATTGATCACTTTACCTTCAGAGAATTTAACCATTTCAAACTAAAACATCATGCTATTAGGAAACTCTCCCAGTCCACAGAAACAACAGAGACAATTTCTGTATCCTCCTCAGGACTGTTTTGCCAATTTTGTCTCAGTGGCATTGTTTAGCTGCTTGTGGGCTTAGTGCTTCCTTAGGTCTTTTCTTTTTTTAAGCTTACATGTTACCTACATGTGTGTAATTGTCTAGTCAGCTGGGAATTTATGGAAATGTTATTAATCCACTTGTGGTTTTCTCATTTCTAGAGCCTCTCTTGACATTTCTGCTTGGTCCTCTGCTGTCTCAGTCTTGAGATACTGGTTTTCCTTTGGTCATTTTGCCCAATCCACTGTTTGGTTCTTCTGGCCCAAAGTTACAGGTTTACTGGCTTGAACCTGATAAAATTACAGCTCTTTATTGAACAGGGAAGAGGAGGAGTTGAGGCAGATCGCAGCCATAGCCTCTTAAACTCACTGGGAGGGCCATAAAACTTGTCAGCAGGAAAAGGTTTGTGAATGTACAACAATTAATTCAAAATCAAACTGACTGGAGTGTTTCTGGCATCACTCCATTGTGCTGTGCAGCTATGTGCAGTCTAGCCTGTGCCATCTACCATGAGAGGTAGCTACACTGATGAAAGCACCAAGGCAAGCTGTCTGCACATATTTGGATGGTCACAGTGCAGGCAATTGCCTCTACAGGAACACTTAACACAGAGATAAAGCAGATATGGCTGTGTCTGCCCATTATCTGAGCTACTTGAAAGGTTGAGGCAGAAGGATTGTAAGCTGACCGCCAGTCTGGATAATGAAAAGTAAAAGACACAGACAATTATATTTGAATCACTTTTGACTAGAGAGTAATCAACGGGAAATGGGCTACAGAATATGAGCAGGCAGTTTACAGAAGCATAATTGTAAAGCATGAAGGGACAGCCGAGCTTCTGAAGCAGCAGAGTTTAGAACGGTCTGAAGCTCCGTTTTCTATGGATTTTTAAGACGACAGTACCAAATCCAGTGAATGTAATGGAGGGTGTGGAGAAATTCACTTTCCTTATTTTATTGTTTTCTATAATATCTGTTGTGGTTAATTTATCAGTATGGCCTAGTAATGTTTATTATCAGGCCTATAATTATTATTACAGCGATTTTTTCTTTTTGGTTTTTTGAGGCAGGGTTTCTCTGTGTAGCCTTGCCTGTCATGGACTCACTTTGTAGACCAGGCTGGCCTCGAATTCACAGAGATCCACCTGCCTCTGCCTCGCGAGTGCTGGGATTAAAGGTGAGTGCCACCATGGTATTTTCTAACTGCTAGCAATAAATAAAGACACAAGCACTTGTTATATTTTAAGATAGCCTTAGTTAACCTGGGACAGGGCAGATATTAATCCCCTAAACTACTTCCCATAATGGCAGATGTGGGGTCCCTGCCCCAATCCCATGCCATCTGCTTCTAATAATTTCTATCAAGTTACCTCCCCATCCATAATCCCAAATATTTGTTAATACTGTTGATCTGGGCCAAACCTCCCACCCATCCCGGCCATGTGCTTCTTCCTCCTTTAACCCGTGGCACTACCTCCTTCTTCCTCTCCTCTCCTCCGGTTTCTCTTCTTTTCCAAGATTCTCTGTGTCCCAAAGTCTGGTAACCTTAGCCACGCCTATCCCATTTGCCCGCCCAGGTGTGATGGTTTTTTATTGGTCAAACGGGAATAAGCTTAGCCAAGGTACAATCAATTTGGGGTGAGTCTGCTCATTTGGGGAGCAGCCAGACCAACCTCCAACAAATATCAGAGTACATGACATGCTTGCTATTTTTGCCCAGTAATTTGAACTGTGTGTGTATAGGATGTAGGAAGTAAAGAATATTTGCTATTTCATTTTTATAGTAGAGACGAGTTAGGAACAACTTAAGTGTCCGATAATGGAGATCCAATGGACAGCCATCAAAAGGAAAACCGTTTGCAGGAAAGAATGACCTACATTGAAATACGGTGATGATAGAGAAGGATTGTGGGCTTCAGGTTCCTGGACTGTCTACTCTTGTTTTTTGTTTTTGTTTGTTTGTTTGTTTTGAGACAGGGTTTCTCTGTGTAGCCTTGACTATCCTGGACTCGCTTTGTAGACCAGGCTGGCCTCGAACTCACAGCGATCTGCCTGCCTCTGCCTCCTAAGTGCTGGGATTAAAGGCGTGCACCACCACCGCCCAGCCTGGACTGTCTACTCTTAAAAATGACAAGTCTGCATTAAGTTTACATGTAAAGGAAATGTAAATTTACATGTATTAAATCTCCCAAACTTATGAACTAGAAATTATATTTAAATGTTTATAAATAAAGAATTTTGAATTTTTGTTTACTACTGTGTTATTGAAATAGGAATATTTATTAAATTACAGAACGTAAAAGGATTATCTCAGTTAGTTAGAGACTATACATAACCAAATGATTTCAGTCATAACTAATTGAAAAATCCTTCAAAATTGTAACCTGGTAAAGAGGCATATATTAAATATATCTAAGATGCTGAAGAAGTTTAATCTCTGGGAGAGGAAAACTATTCAGTCCATATTATATTAATTATTTGTTAGCACATTTCCTTTACAATGTAGGTTCAAGAATAGAAGTTTACTTTAAATGTATATTACAAATGATATTTTGGTATCATTTCTTTTTTCTTTTAAAGAAAGATCACAAGGTAGCTATCATTTCAGTCAACTTAATCTGATAATATAAACTATAAACAAAAATCGAATTAAGAAAGGGCAAGTGTAGGTTTTAAATTAGACCATTAAAGTATGTGTGTTCACATTTTCCAGACTAGCTGAAATGTTAAGTGACAGGGATTGTAGAGAAAATATTTCTCCTACAATTAAGATGTTCAGAAGTAAAAGAAAATTCAGTTTGACCATCGTGAATGTTTGTTTCCTCGAGGCATGGTGCTCTACAGTCTTAATATAATTATGCCGCTGATAAAGAGATTTAACAGGAAACATTTATCTGAAGAGAAACAGAAATAGTGTCTTTCTCTGTAGTCATAAATACAACTAAATTATGGGTCCTTTGTTGTTCTTTTTATTTTTCTTTTGAGAGCTTCTTGCATGAGCACAGTGTCTACATCATCACCACCTTTCCTTCTCTCTCAAGCTCTCTCTCTGTGTTCTGCCTCCTAAATCCATGGTCTCTTAGTCATTATTGTTACATGTACACATACATAATCTACTGAGTCCATGTAATGTCGTGTATATACCTGCTGGCCATTTGGGATTGGACTTCTTATGCAGGAGCTACCCCTGGAAGAGGCTAATTCTTCTCGCAGCAGCCATTCACTACCTGGGTTCATGTGGACTTTCCAACACGAATCCTATGTCAGCTGCCTGGGAGAAGAAACTACAGGCGTGTCTACAAGGCAGCCAACATCTCGAATGTTCCTCAAAATATTTAAGTTTTAAGTGTCTCTTCTTATGGAACTTATCTTGAAATAAGCATGTGTATAGTTATATTGAACTGTTTTACACTTTATACATTTATAACAATTGTAGATTGAAACAAACAAGGATTTGTTTTTTACATTGTGTAATCAAATTTTATCACAGGTTTCGTCTTGATATCTATAGATGTCTGGCCAGTCCAGCGCTGATCATGTTAACCGAGGAGGATCCAATCCTGAGAGCATTTGAGCTCAGTGCCGACTTAAAGGAGCTCAGCCTCGTGGAGGTGGAATTCAGGTGGGCAAGAAGGGATGTCGCACGTTGTGCCTTTGGCCGTAGATTCTTCTGCCTCAGTCTGTCCATAGGCAGAATTATAATTTGCACTTATTTACAATGTAAATATTTAATCTAAGATGGCTGGTGTTGTTGCCACTTGGAATGGTCTTTCCCTGTCAAAGGAACATATCTTGATGTAGTTTGGTCCACTTCTGTCCTCTGTTCTTCAGCCCCTTCATCCCTCAGGCAAACCTTGGGGTTGTCCCTATGGCAGGGTATCTGTAGGCCTCTCACCGGCTCCCATTTGCAAAGTGCTGACAGGGACTGTACATGAACCCACTTTCCTTTCACGCTTGTTTGTGTGGCTCTGCTCCATCTGGAGAGGTCAGCAGTGTACCTTCACACTTAGTGGACTAGGATCAGAAACTCACAGTTTTCTTTAGCCTTAATACAAGCAAACACAGTGTGATCTTGAAAGTTCTAAGTCCAGAGGTTAGGGATGGTGTCACCTGCCTGCAGTCACACCACTTGTGAGGTGGAGGCAAGAGGATTGCTGTGAGTTTGAAGCCAGCCCCGTGTCTTAAAGAGAGAGAGGGAAAAGGAGACAGAGACAGAGAGAGAAAAGCGGAGAGAAGGGCGGGGCATGGTGGCATGCACCTTTAATTCCAGCGCTGGGGAGACAGAGGAATTGTGAGTTCTGAGCCCAGCCTGGCCTACCTAGTGATTCTAAGACAGCCAGGGCTACACAGCGAGAGGCTCTGACTTAAAAAAGAAAGGAAGAAAGGAAGGAAGGAAGGAAGGAAGGGAAGAAGCCATAAAGTTATAATTAAGGTGCAAGATCCTCACTCATCACTAACTGTATCACTGTCTACTCAACAACTTAATTATCTTCTCAGAGTCTATTAAAGAATAGACAGATTAGATTTATAAATTATATGTTTTGCTCTAGAACTCTTAAATGCTTATTTAAAGATGTCTTTGTTATAACACTTTGATGTATATTCCTATTTGGAGTTATATTCCTATGCCAAAAGGCATATAATAAATGCTTCATTTGTTAAAGAAATCTAGCTAATTGTTCTCAGATTATATAGTAATGCAGAGAATGAGGAAAATGTTTGCCTCTAAGGGAAAGTGTTGGGTTTTGAGTTGCAGCTTCACACAGCCACATTTACCGTGTGGAGAGAGTAAGCAGTGGAGCCTCCTGGTCTTTGCTGAGGGGGGCTAGGTCGGGAGAAGCTGAATAAAACTGATTTCTAAAGTCCAGCCTCTCATGCATGACTCATAGCTATTCACAACATATCTATTTTTGGTTAACTGGGCTATAAATTTAACTTATGTTTAATAAAGAATTATGTGGTAAAACTTCATTTTTCACAAGTTATGCCAAGTACATATTTTATAAGTAATTCAAAAACAGCAGTATGGTCTAGAAAATAGAACCGCTGAAGAGATTCCTTAGGAGGTGCAGTTAGTGTTTTTTCTAACTTGAATTTCACTCAAGTGAACCTATTAAACATGTCAGAATAATTTTTCAGTATTACAAGCAGCATAATATATTACAGATTATTGAAAATTGCTGTAGTCTTAAGTTACCTAATAAGATCAAAAGTATTTTTTCTAGTGTTTACATGAGTAATATCAAGGGAAATTTTAGCCATTTACAGAGAATGAGAGAAGTGAATTAAGTGGAAAACTGACCAAGTTTTATAAGCGTTTCTCAGAGTGTTACTATATAAGGTATACAGTGCTCGCCTAGAATCATCAATATGGCCCAAGAAGCATATGTCTCCAAAGCTGTGGAGAATTCCTGCACCAGTAAGCTTCTAGGATTGTCAACAAGAAAAGAGCAGATCTTCTGTAGCCTGTCAGGATTTAAATACTGCCGAGTGAGGTAGCATTGGACAGTGGGAATGACATTCCTAACAGCAGACTATGCATTTTATAGGAATGATTATGAAGAGCTAGCCCGTCAGTGCAAAATGTTTGCTAAAGATTTGCTCGCCCAAGCCCGGAATTCTCGTGAACTGGAAGTTATCCTAAACCATACATCTAGTGATGAGCCTCTTGACAAGCGGGGACTACTAGAAGAAAGAATGAATTTAAGTCGTCTAAAACTTGCTATCAAATATAACCAAAAGGAGGTATGAAGCTTTCTGTGATATATTTAAATTATTTTCTTTGCTTTGATTCTCAAATAAAATAAAAGTTGTGACAATATAAACGGTATAGTGTTTATAATTCAACAGTGTCTATACGGCTTAAAGGAAAGGCTAGTGTCTGAAAGCAGGAAGTCTGTTTGTAGGGTTGTCACTCAGATGTCTGGTTTCTCAACATCAGCCAGGACCATGAATAGTGTGGTCTTAGTGGGCTGGGTCATCTGACGGGCGAGTCCACAACAGGGGAGCTCCCGAGAACTCAGATCTGGGACCCAAGAGGCGCATGGGCAGTGAGGTGATCGACCGGAAGCAGCAAAGGGCTGACAGGAGTGCCTTCGTGTGTCTGTTTCTTGGGCTTTTCGCAGATTGGTGGCTCTCAGGTAGTGGACCCTTTTACAGGGCAATTCTTAGGATTTTAGAATTAGTTCTAAAAGTCAGTGTTTGTGTGAAGAAGATGAAAGAAGCTTGACGCCGAAGGAGACCTTTCAGAGGTCACATGCACCATTTCTACGAGAATCTGCTGGCTATAGTAACCAGAGAGTACTGAGCTGAAGGGCGGATGTGAGCCGTGATCTCTTCCTCTGCCCATCACTTCTTGATGACAGGAATATCAGAGAATCTAGGTTCATGATTCAAACCTCTGTAGACTTAGAACATTTGAAGTTGAAATCTTATTCTTCTAAATAATATTATAATTTCCTTTTAAACTATCATATATTAGAGGATGTCAAGTGCAGTAAAAGAGCTGAGGTTTCTTTGATACTTGGGGAAAGGCGACATCCCTGAGTTTTTCTGGCTGCTGCAAGAAAGACTGTTCCAGTCCCACCTGTCTCACCTTCTGGGACAAATTAAAATTCCGCAGAGCACTGGAACCCAAGCAGAGAAAGAAGGAATGCAGCTAAGCAGCTGGAGAGATGGCGCTGTGGCTGAGAGCACAGGCTGCTTTTCTAGAGGACCGAGGCTCATTTCCCAGCTCCCACATGGTGCTCACAGCTGTCTGTAACTCCAGTTTCAGGGAATCCTCTGGTCTCTGTGGGCACCAAGCAACTGGTACGCAGATATACATACAAGCAAAGTGTTCATACACATAAAATAAAATTTTTAAAAAATTAAAGAATGGCAAAACCTAATAAGCATGATGAAATACTTAGTTTTTTTTATTATAGAATGAAACTCTGTGAATTAAATTCTAACTCAGAACAAATTCTTTCTTTCTTTTCTTTCTTTCTTTTATTCTTCCTTCTTCTTTGTTTGTTTTCTTTTTCCATGACAGGGTTTCTCTGTGTAGCCCTGACTATCCTAGAACTCAACCTATAGACCAGGCTGGCCTTCAACTCACAGAGATCTGCCTGCCTCTGCCTCCTAAGTGCTGGGATTAAAGGCATGTGCTACCAAAATCTTTTTAAAATGTTGTATTAACAAAATCCTATTTTAGGTTACTTGAATAATATGACTATCTGTAATTGGTAATATGAAATCTGATTACATTATTTTAGAGAAATAGTGCCATTTACTTAAATTTGTATGCTAAGATAATTTGTAAACTTGCACAAATTAACTTCTGTACTTGGATGCGACTTTTGTTTTTCTTTGAGATTTTTCTCTGTACATGAAATGGACTATTAGACAAGTTTCAGAGCACTTTTAGGGGGCTGGAGTGGCGGCGCAGTGGTGTGGAGCACTTGTTCTTGCTCAGGATGCTGGTTTGATTCCTAGAACCCACGTGGTGGCTTATGAACATCTGTGATTCATTTACCAGGGGCCCGATTCATTTACCTCTGTGGATACCATGCACATGCATGGTGTACATACATACATGTAGGCAAAACACACACACACACACACACACACACACACACACACACAAGATCTTAAAAGTAATTTTTAAAAGAATATTTTCAGGGCCTGTAATCCCAGCTACTGAGGCAGGAAGGTCTCTAGTCCAGCATCAGCCTGGTCAGTTTAGTAAGACGCCTGGAGGGGATGGTAGAAAGAGGGCAGGAGAGCAGCTGAGTGGGAGAGCACTTGCCGACAATGCGCAAGGCCCCACTTCAATCCTCAGCACTGCAGGGGAAAACCAGTATCTCTGCTCTATTTCAAGTCTCTCTCTCTCTCTCTTGGTGTTTCCATGAAGCGTGTCTAGGACTAATACATGGACCATTTTTATCATGCCGTCTCTCTTCCTCACAACTTGCTAATTAAAGCCAGCACTTTTTCAGAAGGCAGAAGCAGGTGGGTCTCTGTCCAAAACAGCCACGGCTGTTACAAGAGAGAAACCCTTATCTCAAAAAACAAACAAACAAACAAATAAACAAAACAAAAGGTTAGTTAGTGCTGTCTCTATGGAATGCGCATTAACTTTCAACTTTTATACACACTGGATGTCTTTGTGCTGGTTTACACAGGCTCAATGGTCTTTAAATATACTAAGACTGTAAATACTTAGTCTGGCAAGTGCTGTGAAAAGGCAGTATCCTAAGGGCTTGACGCTGAATCTTCACAAACTTGTGAGGAGCCACTGTTGCTATCACCATGTTAGAGACGAGGACTGGGAAGCTTAGAGAGGTTGAAAACAGATTCCTGGTCATTTCGTCTGTGTCGGGGCCTTTAGTTGACTCTGTGTAGTCTATGCTCTGAACCTCTGCACTCCTAGTTGTAAGAGAGAGAGAGAGAGAGAAACAAAAAACAAAAAGCAAAACAAAAACCTGTGAACTTTATAGGCTCTGTAACCTAGGGTTAAGTCTTTGAATAGCAGTCAGTTACTGTTTAAAGTTTCTATTTCCCTTTTTTGTTTTTTATGTTTCTGTCCTTTTCAGTTCGTCTCCCAGTCAAATTGCCAGCAGTTCCTGAACACCGTTTGGTTTGGACAGATGTCAGGTTACCGCCGTAAGCCCACCTGTAAGAAGATAATGACTGTTTTGACAGTAGGCATCTTCTGGCCGGTTTTGTCCCTGTGTTATTTGATAGCTCCCAAATCTCAGTTTGGCAGAATCATTCACACACCTTTCATGAAATTTATTATCCATGGAGCGTCATATTTCACATTCTTGCTGTTATTAAATCTCTACTCACTTGTCCACAATGAGGACAAGAAAAATACAATGGGGCCAGCCCTCGAGAGAATAGACTACCTCCTCATACTGTGGATTATTGGTAAGTGTCAAGTGAGTTCAAACATTTTTCCTTCTTATTTAATATCCCCTGCTTAACGGCATTATGAGCATGGAGTTCAGTGTATGACTTTGTCCTTTGGCACAGCTAAGACATGAACATTTCCATGATCATTTATCTAATATTTTTACAAAGGTTAATGTTCCTGATTTTATAACTTTATATTACTAAAATACATGAAAGTCAAAAATTCCTCCCCTGTGTGTGAGTGTGTGTGTGCGCGCGCGCGTGCACGTGCGTGTGCGAGGAATATCTAACTCAAATCATCATGCTTGCACAGGAAACACAGACTGTCTTCCCAGCTAATAAGTTAAAAGTTTTTTGTTTGTTTGTTTTTTTTAATTGCATGTGATCTCACTCATATAGACAGGCTGGCCGGCCCCAGGCATCTGCCTGTCTTGGCCTCCCTAGCACCTCACCAGTGTGCACTGATGCACTTGGTGAGGGCACTCCGGTCACCGCTCTTATCAGTGTGGTGAGCATAGCTCTGGCAGGCCTTGCCCTTCTCCCACTCCCTCTGCCTTGCTAGAAAGCATTAGCTTACATTCCTAAAGCTAGCCATCAAGGTCTATTCCTTTATTTGACCACTTCCTCCTCCTGAGGCTGACCACCAAAGGTTCAGCTATCAAAGTATTGGAGTCCAGCAATCAAAAGCCCCCTTTAACTCACCTAATTAACATGCTCAATTAAAATTAAACACCTCATCCTAACACTGGTTTCCCCTTGTACCTTTATAAACTGCCATTTTTCTATAGCCAATCTGTCTCCTCTCTATCCAGAGGCAGTCCTTTGTTGTCCCCCACCCACCCACTGGGTACAAATACCCCTCCCCCTTTCCTCTCCCCCCTCCCCCACATCCTCTATCCCGTGTCTTAGTCTCTTATTCCCTGCCCTCTGGGCATGGGTGAGACACTTAAGGAGAAAGTATAAAATGGGAGAGAGGTTCAAGCTTTTAAGAATCTCAGAATAGCTCAGCCTAATATTTACTAAATATTCCTAATTCTAAGCAGCAAAGTAGACCCAAAACAAATGGAATGGTGATTATGTAGTGATGGCATTGCTTGTAATAGTTTTTAGCTATTTTTCCCATTGCTACTTCAGCTCTGTTTTATACAGTGTACCCTAGAAATTTGAAATTCATTAAGTGTATTGTGGCGATTCCCCTGCAGGCTATACAGCTGGCAGGGGAAAAAATCAGGATGAGGTAAGAAAGAAACTTGGCTCAGCCCAATTCTGTTGTAGCCAGTGCTAGACCAGGACTTCTAGAGTCTAGCCCAGATTATTTTACTTTAGCTATATTTAGCACAGCACTATTTTGGAAAAACCATTCAGATAACAATGAACTCAGCCCCATGAATACAGCAAAGCTTAAGACACGTTTATATTGAAGTTCTTAGCAGAATACGTATGGCTTCACCTGAAAGATGGTTTCCTGTTGACTTAGAAACAATGCTCAAGATGAGGAAAGGTCTAGGGAGAAGACTAGGATAAGCATAATGCCTGTGGGAGTCAGGATTGGCCTGGCCCTAAGATAGCGTAGACCATCACTTAGGTTATAAAGCTCAAGTGACATCAGTCATAAGAATGGGTTTTATAGTGTCTGGAGTTAGGGGTTCTTGGTATGGAAATCCTGCCTTCCATCTTGAGTGGGTGTCTGGATCTGCTTCCTGCCCTCTGCACTCATCAGGTTGCGTCCCAGCTGAAGGGAGCTTGGGCCTCAGCTGTGGGGCGGGTCATTGTGATGATAGAATGTGGTGTTAGAAGTAGTCCTGGCTCAGTGTAGGCTAAGTGAAGTTTCTAAGCCCAGGAGCAGACCGGCTGCAGAGTTACAATCTCAGGGCCAATCTTTGGGACTCGAGGGGAAGTGCTCAGGAATTGTCCTCAGGCAGCGGGAGCCTGGAGAGTTGGTGGTGTGAGTCTAGCACCCTCAGCTGGAGATAGGCAGCCTTAGCTACAGGAATGGGTGGGGCTGGTGTCACAAGTCTGGGCTCCTTTCCTGAAGAGGAGGAGCCAGGTGTGGGACACAGGGACTTCAGGCAGGTCTTATGGGTGGGTAGAGTCTAGGGTTGCTGCTTAGAGACGGGCCAGGGGGTTCAGAGTGGCTGTGAGTGGAGCTGGTGGCTGAACCTGGGTTCCCTCCCTGAGGAGGCGTGGAAGGGCAAGACTTTTGTAATGAACGTGAAGTTTAAAAGAAACAGGAGTTGGGGTTAATTCAAGGATCGAATTGGTTCACATTAAACAACTAGAAGGATGGAGTGCTAATAACTGAAATGAGAAGAAAATCTGCAAGTATGGTGAATTTGAGGCAGAGATAAGCTCAACTGGACACATCTCCAACAAGAGAGGCAGAGCAGAAAAGTGCCTAAGTAAGTTGAGGTCTGGAGATAGAAATGGTTATATAACTATTAATTGAGTTTAAATATATGTGTTTAAGGAGTTGGGAAGGGGCCTCAGTCAATAGAATGCCTACGGTGCAAGCTTGAGGGCCCGAGTTCAGGTCCACAGCACCACATAAGAGCCATGCGCCACAGTATGCGTCTGTAACCTCAGCACTATGATGACAGAGACAGGCGCATCCCTGGAGCTTGTTGGACGGCCAACAGTGGGTTCCAGCTTCACTGAGACGCCTCTCAAAAGGTACGGTGTAGAGAGATTGAGGAAGTCAACTGATATTGACCTCTGGCTTCTGGATGTATGTTCATACATGGATATACATGATCACATAAAAATTACAGAAACTTGAGACTTTTTGTTATGTAGATGCTGTGTTAAAGCTACTAGACTGGCTAAGGTCATTAAAGCACTACACTTAATAGTGGAAAGAGTCAAGAACAAAACCTTGTGTGGGGGTGTGCAGGGTGCACACATTTGTGCATTTATCTCCTTAGACTGTTTCACATCACTTGGCATTCCTTTCTGGCAAATATGAAATTTAAGGGTTTTGTGTGTGTGTGTGTGTGTGTGTTTTTCAGGTCACAGGAAACATAAGATTTTTTTCTTTCAAAATGTAAAAGCTTTTCACTAACAGTCTGTTGTTCCCCTCCATTAACCCCCTACTGCCTCTGGAATTCAGTTTTATTGGAATATAGTTAACCCAAAAGCTATAAACACTTGTCTCTTAACGCATTATTTAGCTTGTTCTTGTATTAATAAACCTGGTTTTTTTTTTTTTTTTTCCTATTGCTTTAGGGATGATTTGGTCAGACATTAAGAGACTCTGGTATGAAGGGTTGGAAGACTTTTTAGAAGAATCTCGTAACCAGCTCAGCTTTGTCATGAATTCCCTTTACTTGGCAACCTTTGCCCTCAAAGTGGTGGCTCACAACAAGGTGACTGTTTACTGTCAATCAAAGACATTTACTTAAAAAAAAACTAAGGTGATTATGTATGTAATGTCGAGTTAATATAGACCCAAATCTATGTCTGGTATATTTTCATTTTAAAATAATCTGCGTGAGTCTGGTTGCTTACTCTTTCAGTAGTGTGAATGGTTTACCTTTTCACTGGTGGTTTCCTGCCATGTGGTGGGTACCATGGCTGGTGTTTCATATGCTGCGTCTTGTTTTATCCTCACAATTGATGGTTGTCTACACCATAGCTAGGTTCCATGGTTGATGGTAGGTATTCTGTATCTAACTTCATTGTCACAGGAATTCTTTAAAACAGAACAAAAAGCCTTACCCTCACTTTGCAACTAATAAAATGTCTTAGAGATATTAATAACATATATGGCTATATAGTTTTTAAAACTATGATTTAAATCCAGGTCCCAGTTATTTAAATTTTATCAAATGTCTTATTTCTTCATTTAGTTCATTTATCATATATACTTAAGACCTCTTATAATTTTACTTTCATCGCTATTTATGCTTTCTCAAAGCCAGAAAATATGTTATGTTAACTATGAGGTGTCACATTTAAGGAACTAAGATTATATAAGATTTCCTGATTTTCTTTTTTGCTATTTATAGATTATAGAAAGAGCAAAGTGATTCTGTCAGTTTACTTTATGTGACATCTGTTTCCTTAATTGATCAAGAGTGTACAGTGTGTTGGTGAGGGATTCAGTGACTGATGTGAGAAGTTACTAAAAAGTCAAAATTGGTCATATATAAATGAAAGTTGTTGTATATAAATACCTGATAGATTCTGTAGCTGTTAATTTTTATAAAATTGTGTTTGTTTATCAGTTCCTCTCTTAACCTGGCTGTCGCCCAAATAATTGAGACTCTATTATATTATTTCTTTAACAAGCTTCATAGCGCAATCCTGAGCCGTTTTAACTCTATTCTTAACCCTATAAGCTAGTCTGGCTTCCTTCCAGAGTAAATCTCCAAGACCTTTGCACCTTACACCTCTCCTTTCTCCAGCTGAATCCTCCTCCTTTCTCCTGGACCTCTGCCTGTGGCTCAGTCCTCTACTTCCTCCTCTAACTCCTCCTCCTCTGGCTGGCAGGAAGTCCAGTCCTGTTTTCTCCCCTGCTCAGTGATTAGCTGTAAGCTGCTTTATTAGTATATCAGGGCACAGTTGGGGAGCAGACTGTATACAACATTGAGACAGAAGATTCTCAGAGCAAGGACTACAACCAGATATGAGGGATACAGAAATCAGCATTTGAATTACATAATAACCTTATGCCTACAGGTGGCATTGATTTTTCCGATTAATTTCTTTAGTTCTAGAAGTAGTTTTCTAATCCAAACAAGACATTTTGGGAGCGGAAGGATGTGGCTAACAGTCACACAGAACATCTAGTATGTGGTCTCAGTCAGCAGGACAGACAGACAGTCTTTGTTGTATAAGGACAATCACTTATATTTTTTTTTTCTTTTCTTTGTAACTTGAAAGAGGAGTGACTTTTATAGTTCACTCTAAATTCCTAAATCAAAGGCCTTGGTTTAGTAGGTATTTAATTAACTGGCAGCATACATTCTCACAATTTATATAATAGAATTTAAAGAATACTCAGAAAATGTTTAATGATAAAGTTTTAATAACCAAAGAATTTCTGGTAAATCTTGGCATATAAAGTGGTATTTCCTAACACACATGGACATCTTTTGCTTGGCTAAGACATTATTTAGGTCTTCTATCAGAACATAATTAAAATAGTTTTCTTTCAGACATTTCAGAGTATTTCTCTTCATTTTCCTGACTGACCTTTGGCTTCTCTTCCTGCCTCCAGTTTCATGACTTTGCTGACCGGAAGGACTGGGATGCATTCCACCCCACACTTGTAGCAGAAGGGCTTTTTGCTTTTGCAAATGTTCTGAGTTACCTCCGGCTCTTTTTTATGTATACAACCAGCTCTATTTTGGGTCCATTGCAGGTAAATAAAAGTCTTTTTCGTTTTGTTTTTGTTTTTTTCAAGACAGAAGGTTTCTCTGTGTAGCCTTGGCTGTCCTGGACTCGCTTTGTAGACCAGGCTGGCCTCGAACTCACAGTGATCCGCCTGCCTCTGCCTCCCGAGTGCTGGGATTAAAGGCATGCGTAAAGATCTTAAGGAATGTCTGTTCCATGCCACTACTCTTGTGTCTGCTACCCACTCCAACACTGTTCTCATGATGTTAAAACTGCACTGGGCTCTGAAATGATTGCTAGACTTTGTTTCTGACTCATTGATAATTTTATTTTAAGAATTGAAACTTAATTAAACTATGGTCCATTGGCTTCCTCCCTTTATTCTTTGACAATAGATAACCTTAAAATATTATGCTTCATGGAAAGAAGTAGCAGAAAAGTCTGGTTTTTACAAAAATAAATTTAATATTTAAGCATTGAAAGATAGTGGCTTTTAATAAAAACTCTGTCTATAATATTTTAACATATAGATATGTACATGTGAAATGAATAACAGTAATAGCATAAAGACTGGCTGGGAGAAATGGGAATACACTAGGAAGGCTGTCTACTGTATACAAAGTAGCGTGATACCACTTAAAAATAGGCTATGCTAAGGTAAAGATAGCTACCATGAGCCCTATCTATAAAATAAAGCAGTTATAGTTAATAAACCAACAGAAGGCAGACATTGGCATTTAAAGTTACCAAAATAAGACAGAAAAAGAAAAAAAGCCCAAGTGGACTAAAGAGGAAGAAATGGCGTGATAGATACAAACAGTTCAGATGCTGCCACAGCCTTTGCCAAACACTGTCAGGTGTGTCACAGCTCTACCCCATGACCTGGTCCCAGTTTCTGCCTTACTGCCCTGCTAAAACACCACGACCAGGAAGCACTTGGGCAGGAAAGGGCTTATGGAAGCTTACAGCTCTACTCACAGTCCATCATTAGAGGAAGTCAAGGCAGGAAGTCAAGGCAGGACCTGAAACGGAGGTATTGGTGTGTGCTGTTTCTTGGCTTGCTCAGCCTACTTCTGTATACACCCAGGCCCGCCAGTCCATGGGTGCCACCACCCACAGTGAGCTGGACCCTTCTGCATCCATCATGAGTTAAGAAAATGCCTCGCAGGCCTATTTGGTGGGGGCATTTCCTCAACTGAGGTTCTGTCTTCCTACATGACTAACTTGTGACATCTTGACATAAAACTAGTCAGTACAACCATGAACATGTAATTTTTGTTCTAAAACTTTAGAGTTTCAGGTCTTATATTTAATTATCTTTTTCACTTTGAGGAATGTGTGTGTGTGAGAGAGAGGTGGGTAAGATTTGTATGATGTAAAATAAAGGTTAAATTTTACTGTTGTCCATGTGGATAATATAGTCATTTTTTCCAAGTATCATTTGTTGAAGAGACTACCATTTCCTCAGTGTGTTTTCCTGGCACCTCTGTTGAGAAGAAGTTAGAGTTTACATATTTTTACTTTTATTTTTAACCTTTTAATTTTGTCTCATCAGTCTACACATCAATCTTAACTATAGCCACATACTGCTTTAGTTACTGTGGCTTTAAAATATATGTTGAAATTAGGAAGTGTGTTATCTATAGCTTAATTTCTATATGTATATAAATATAAACATATTATTGGGATTTTGACAAATTTTACCCCAAATCTGTAAATGTTTTGGTAACATGAGGATCTTAACAAAATTAACCACCCAGTTCATAAACATCTATCTCTCTGTGTCTTCTTCCATCTCTTTGTCAGAGTTCTAGAGTTTTCAGTGTGCAGGTCTCTTACTTCCTGGCTCATTCTTTTTCATGCTGTAATAAGAAGGATTACTATCATAACATTAAGTTGTTGCCTGTTTGTCTTGCACGCTGAAACATTTACAGATTAATTTCTGGTTGTTAGATCTCAAACTTGTGGGATGTTTTTTACTTTCTCTCCACGTAAAATCGTATCATATTCAAAAGGGGATAGTTTCCCTGTTTCCAATGGATACTTCTCACTTATTTAGTTGTTTTGAGTGGCACTATGTAGACAGAAATGCAAAGGGAAGTCCTTGTCTGATCCTGATGTTCATAAAAGAAAGTGTGTTTTTTCAATACTGAGTATATTAGCTGTGAGCTTTCATTTATGGCCATTATTACGGTCAGGTAATTTCCTTCTGTTTTGTTGAGAATGAACTTTTTTTGGTCATTCAAAGGGGGCATTAAGATTCATCACATGCTTTTTCTGTGTTTATTGAGCTAACTGTATAACTTTTGTCTTCATTAATTTGATAAATGTAGCCACTAAATTATTTTGTTCTATATCCCAAAGATAACACCTTATTGGGCGGTGTGTGTCCTTTCCATGTGCTATTGAGCTTGGTATGATAGTATCTGGATAAAGAGGGTTTGCTTTCTTTTTTATATTTTTTTATTAAATGTGTTTATTTTATATAATATTTTGGTGTATGTGTACTACCTTAGTGTTCTATTGTTGTGAAGAGTCACCATGACCAAGGCAGCACTTATAAAAGAAAACATTTAATTATGGGCTGGCTTACAGTTTCACGGGGTTAGTCCATTATAATCATAGTGGGGGCCACGGCAGCACGGCAGCACGCAGGCAGACATGGCCTTGGAACTGAGAGCTTTACATCTTAATCCTCAGGCAGCAGGGGCCTGTGAGAGAGAAAGAGGGAGGAAGAGGGAGACGGAAACTGAGTGAGACAGAGACAGTTTAGCATCGGCTTTTGAAACCTCAAAGCCCACTCCCAGTGATAGACTTCCTCCAATAAGGCCTTACCTTTTAGTCCTTCTAATCCTTTCAAAGAGTTCCACTCCAAGGTGGCTAAGTACTCAAATATATGTGCCTTTGGGGGCTATTTTTATTCAAATCACCACATCTGTGCATGTGCCATGGGCCCAGGAATCCTGCAGATTGAACTCAAGTTGTCAGATCTGGTGGCATTTGCCTTTACCTGCTGAGTCATCGCGCTGGTTGTTTTTTTGCTCAAGATCTTTGTAGGTATATTACAGAGATATTTAAGCCTATAGTGTTCTTTTCTTATAGTCTTCGTTTGCTGTTGGCATCAGGGTGATTTTTTTTTTTTTTTTTTTTTTTTTGTCTTTTGAAACAGGGTTTCTCTGTGTAGCCTTGGCTATCCTGGACTAACTTTGTAGACCAGGCTGGGCTCGAACTCAAAACAATTCACCTGCCTCTGCCTCCCGAGTGCTGGAATTAAAGCTGTGGACCACCACCGCCTGGCATAAATATTTTTATTAATGGCCTCATAGAATGAGCTAGAAGTGCTTTCCAAATACTTTTAAAAGGATTTGTATTAATTTTTACTGAAGTCATTTGATCCTTGGCTTTTCTTAGTTGAGGGGCTTTTATTATTGGCTTAATTTTAATAATATTTATATGTCTGTTCCGGCTTTCTATATCTTCATGACTTATTCTTGGTAGCTTGTATATTTCTAGGAATTTGCTCATCTATTTGATCTATTTGGATTACCCAATTTGTTATTTGTGGCAGTATACTATGATTCTCTGTCTCTGTCTCTGTCTCTCTCTCTTTCTCTTTCTCTGTCTCTCTGTCTCTCTCTCCTCTCTCTGTCTCTCTGTCTGTCTGTCTGTGTCTCTGTCTCTGTCTCTCTCTCTCTCTCTGTCTCTGTGTGTGTCTGTGTGTGCATGCCTCTCATCTCTCATCTCTGTCTCTTTCTTGCTCTCTTCTTCCTTTTTCAGTTAAAAAGTGTGTGTGGTGTGTGTGTGTGTGTGTGTGTGTGTGTGTGTGTGTGTGTGTGTGTGTGTGTGTGTGTGTTTTCATTTGCATGTGCACATATGTATAGAAGCCTGAGTTTGGTTTCAGGTGTCTTCCCTGACTGCTCCCCACCTTATCTTTTGAAACTGGGTTCCTCACTGAAGTTCCTCATTGGTTGTCTGGGTTCTCTGGCGAGCGAGCTCTGGAGAGCTGCTGGCTTCCTTTTTCTCCCCACCCTTGCAAGTGGCTTCCCCTGGCATTTTTATGTGGGTATTGGGGATCCCAGCTCGGGTCCTCAAGCCTGTGTAGCTGCATTTTACTGATGATCCACCTCCCCTGCCCTCTTTTCTCCGTCCTGAGGTCCCTGGGCTCTTGTGATCCTGCCGCCTCCACCTCTAGTGCTGGGCAGCAGGTGTGCTCTGCTGCACTCAGCTTGGTTTCCATCTTTTTGACAATCAAAAATGTTTTTCTCAGTCTGTACTAGTATTAAGTCCTTTATAAACTTTCAGTAACGAAAGCTTAATTCTCTTTCTTTCTCATTTCTTTACACTTTCATACAAGTTATAATATTGTCCTCACAAATGCATGACCTTGTTGTTCTTGCTGCCCATCACATGCAAGGTTAGTATTCAAGCCAGTGCCCGTTACTGTGATGTCTACTGCACTATATTTAGTTCTGTATTATGCAAGAACTGATGCCAGTTTCTGGTGTTCTCCTTCAATATTACCTTGAAATTCAAATTGCTTACACTTATTTTTTGAAGCTTATTTGTGTTAAATTAAAATTTTTATTTTAAAAATCATTTTTGAAAATTAAAATTGTATCATTATAAGCGACCACTTATATGACCACTGATTGGACTTAGTTATATGATTTATTGATCGCTTATCTAACTCTATTTATAGATAAGTGAATGGTGCCAGAACTCTCATCAAATGTCATCTTTCCTGAAGTTGTCAAAAGCAATTGATTTATTACTGCCTTAGCACATTTTTGCTGACTTGGGTGTCATTATATTCTGAATATTCAGTCTGAATGAATGATATTTTTTTTCCCTAAGTGACCCACTAAAGTTACTGCCTGTGCACTAAAAAGGAAAATGTCTTATGATTCTAAACTCACCTTGTTTCTTCTATCAGAATTTTTTGTGAGAGGGCCAGGAGGGTGAGGTACCGGCTTTGAAAAGTACGACATGACTTAGTCACTGCTGCAGAGTCTGGATTCCCTAAAATTGTTAGCACATCTCATACTTCTTCTGCTTAAGTAGCCAACACACTTTAGTTGGATAAGGGAGCTTTGTCACCTCCCTGTAAATAACACACAAACACACACACACACACACACACACACACACACGCACACACACACGAACTGACTTTGAACTCAGAATTCTTCTGCCTCCTCTTTCCTAGTGCCATGATTTACAGGCATGCACCACCACACTGAACCTGTACTGTTTTCACTGTGTGGTGCTCTGTAAGTGTTCTATGCAAGCACAGAACATATACATATGTAATATATACAATATACTTCACTTTAAACAGTATTTAGAATGTTCTACATTTTTTTGTTGTTGCTTCTGTCAATGACGTGTTACTTTTTATAGATGGATCCTTTTGTGCTTTCTACCCATTGGCTGACTTTCTAAGGCTAACTTGCATCAAAAAGTGCTGTCAGGAGCTAGAGAGATAGCTCAGGAGTTAAGAGCACTTTGTGTTTTCACAAAGGACCTGTGTTTGTTTCTCAGCACCTTAAATAGTAGCTCACAACCTCCCATAACTCCAGTTCCAAGAGATCCAATGCCCTTTCCTGGCCTCTGTGGACATCAGGCATGACTGTGATGCCTGCACATACACACAGGCAATACTCATACACATAAAATAAAAATAAAAAATTTAAAAAATGCACAGTAAATGTTAAGAAATGCTATCAGAAAGTATTCCTTATTTTTAAAAATACCAAGATGTATTAAAAGTACCTAATTTTCAGACACTGAAGGAGTATAGAAAAAAATGAAATAGACTTGAATAAAGCCTCTCAGTGCTCCATGCTAGTGTACAAAGATAGTCATTACTAGCTGTAGTGCTGGAGTGGCTTCACATAGAATACCGTCTTGTAGCAGGGAAGTGAGAGAAAGGTCACTCCTGGAAAGAATTTGGGACAGTCCCGGATGATGGTGTTGTCCTTTAGGAGTCAGTTGAGAATTAGTTACAAAATCAGATGAAATGCTTCACTGTGAAATGATTTAATATTTGTAAACCTTAAGAAGCCACATATAAGCATTTGTTTTCCTCTACATTTTTCAGAGAGTCATTTCCTTTTGTCTCTGCCAACTGGCCTTTAAACAGTCTCCATGTTACCAGCAGTGGTGATGTTTGCCTCTAATCCTAGCAGGTGGGAAGCTGAGGCAGGAGGACTGTGAGTCTGATAGCAGGACTGACCGTTGTCTGTGTCTCAACAACCAAAATAATAGTAACAATAAATGATAAAAGTACGTGAAAATCTTGGGGTCTTTATTCTCCCTCCACAGCAATGATACCCTTTGAAGACCTTGTCTGGCAAAGGCTGGGCATTTTGTACTCATGGCACTAGTTTGACCAGAATGGCTTTTTGTTAAATAGCTGAGTTTGTTTTGTTTTTTGTATTCCCACAGCTGGAGTCTTGATGCTCTTAACATATTTAATATTTCAGCCAGGTGAAATAAAGGGTATGCCTTATGGACTGTGTGTTTGTTTTCCTTTTATTACTGGGTAATTTCATATTTAATACATAGTTTTCCCAGCAGTTTTAATGTACACCCGTGTGATACGTCCACAGATTTCGATGGGACAGATGTTACAAGATTTTGGGAAATTTCTGGGAATGTTCCTTCTTGTTCTGTTTTCCTTCACAATTGGACTGACACAACTCTATGACAAAGGGTACACTCCCAAAGAGCCGAAGGACTGTGTTGGCATCTTCTGTGAGCAGCAGAGCAACGACACCTTCCACTCGTGAGTGTCTTCATAGTTTACCAGATGGCTTTCCCTCTGCTGAGTTCTGTGTGGGTCATTCATTACACAAGTGGAACTTAAACTGTCCTTTAAAAATTTCATTTTAAATGTCTGCAAGCTTTAACAAATGCTGTTTTTCCTTGTCATTTTTCATTATCTTTACTCACAGGATCCTCTATAGTAGATCCAAACCATTCCCTGTGTTTTCTCTACTGAACTCTCTCTGAACTAAAGAAAATTTGACATCTTTACACCTTTGGAACCTTGGGAGATGTCTTTCATTCATCTCATATAATAGAATGTTCAGCATCTCTGCCCCTAAACTAGTGATACATGTCGCAACTCTTGGCTACTGATGCAACCCAGCACATTCATGTTTTCAGTACGTCTTGAGAGGTCATTAGAACTGAGAAGCATTAGAACGTAAGGACCAGTCCCCTGGTGTGTTAGAAAGATGGTACAGCCACCATAAAGCAGATAGAATACTTCCCTCTGTTTCCTTTTCAGTGCTGGGGATCCAAGCCAAGGCTCTGTGTGCACTAGTCAAATGCTATAAACACCAAAGCTGCGTCTCCAGTCTTACTCTCCTCACCCTTGAATAAAATACAGAGTATGGACTTGCACATTTGTGTGTTCTTATTATGCACCAACAATTCTTTAGGCAGCTTGTTTGTCCAGGATAGATGGGTAGTGTGGTGATCATGTAGGCCCGTGCTGTCCTTGTAATGACTTGGGGCTATTGCAGTTTAGAGCCATCTGAAGGTTGAAGTAGAGGACTGGCAGAATCTAACTAGATACCTGTGGAACTGCTGTGTTGAGACTAGAAAGGCAGCAAAAATTAAACAGGAATAATATCTTTGAGCATGTTTCCTCATTTAAAAATAAGACCTTTGGGGCCTAGAAAGATGGCTGAGTGGTTAAGAGCACTTGCTGCTCTTTGCAGAGGACATGGGTTTGGTTTCCAACACCCACCTGGTGGCTCACTACTGTTACGCCAGTTCCAGGGGATCTGGTGCCCTCTTCTAGCCTCTGCAGGGTCCTGCATGCATGTGCTGCATACACTCCACATACACTCAGGCGCACACACATAAAATAAAACTAATATTTAAAATAAGACTATATGTACTGCGAGAATATAAAATAAAACAATAACATTATTTTTATAGTGTATGACACAAGAATTAGTAATGGTTCATCTGTATAATTTTGATATAAGTGCATTATCTGTTCCTGCTAATTAGCTCCTTTCTAACAGAATGTACCTGCCCTTACAGGTTCATTGGCACCTGCTTTGCTCTGTTCTGGTACATCTTCTCCTTGGCACATGTGGCCATCTTTGTCACGAGGTTTAGCTACGGAGAAGAGCTGCAGTCTTTCGTGGGAGCTGTGATCGTGGGGACGTACAACGTTGTGGTTGTGATTGTGCTTACGAAGCTGCTGGTAGCGATGCTCCACAAAAGCTTCCAGTTGATAGCGGTGAGCGCTCTTCCGGGGCTGGGTTCGCCTCAGATCCCAGGCAGTGCCCGGAAACAAATAGCTAAGAGTACAGAATTAGTGGATACTAGTTTCAGAACACAATGTCTAATACTTGCATATCCTTGGCCATTTTTTAACTCTACACGGTGTGACAACAGTTACACAGCCGTAACCCGTATCTCCCCCAACCTTCCCCCACCAGCCCATGTTCGTTTTCTTAGTCTATCCTCCTTCCTCCTTGCCTCACAGAACCACGAGGATAAAGAATGGAAGTTTGCTCGAGCCAAGCTGTGGCTTAGCTACTTCGATGACAAGTGTACGCTGCCCCCGCCGTTCAATATCATTCCGTCACCAAAGACTATCTGCTATATGGTCAGCAGCCTCAGTAAGTGGCTCTGCTCGCACACCTCGAAAGGCAAGGTCAAACGGCAAAACAGTTTAAAGGTGAGAAGTCAGAGGTTTGAATTGCACCGCAGTTTTACAGTTGCTAATTTCAATTTTTTTGTTCTTTGTTTTACTTACTGAGGCAGAGTCTAACTATGTAGCTGGCATGGAACTTGCTCTGTAGAGCAGGCTGGCTTCACATGTGCAGCCATCCTCCTATGTTCGCCTGCCATGGGCTGGGACGATGGGTGTGTGCCACTGTACCCCGCTGCCTGCTGCCGTGCCCAGCTCAGATGTTTCAAAGCACAAATATGCAAGTCTGATAAGGCCTATGCTGACATGTTTTAAACTGGTGTATCCCTAATGCATGCTTAGTATATAAAGATTCAATAAATAATTGGGAATAAAAAATAGAACTAAGGATTTGGGGGTTTGTTTTTTAGTTTTCAGGGTTCCCTAACACATGAACTCTTATTCCACAGGCTTTCAGTATAGATTTAAAGAACAACTATTAGTTCATACCATTTTTAGATCTTACAAGATGGTATGCTGGCAGACATTTGCCTAGCAGACATGTGGCCCTGAGCTCGCTCCTCAGAGCTGCCAACATCTATGTATGTGAGTGTGCATACGTGTTTTCTTGCATCTCTATGACTGTGCTCACACACACTGCCGCCGTGTGACTCTTGCTTTTGAAGGAGTGGAGAAACCTGAAACAAAAGAGAGATGAGAATTACCAGAAGGTGATGTGCTGCCTCGTGCATCGCTACCTGACGTCCATGCGACAGAGGATGCAGAGCACGGACCAGGCCACCGTGGAGAGTCTCAACGAGCTGCGCCAGGATCTGTCAAAGTTCCGAAATGAAATAAGGGATTTGCTTGGCTTTCGGACTTCTAAATACGCTATGTTTTATCCAAGAAACTAATAATCTTCTACATCTCATAGAAACCATTTTCCATAACAAATATGAAAGACTGTATTGCATATGTTGCAATTAAATCATTAAGATATATATGGACATAAACAGTTACACAAAAGCCATTCTTTAAATATTTATAGCATAAATATATGTCATGTAAAATATGTATACAGAGTTAGTTTTTTTAAAACCTGTCTGTGGCTTTTTGTAGAAGCAAAACATGAAGTAAGCCGTTTGGTTAGCATGCTGTCCGGTTTTCTTAGTTGGTCAGTGCTTCAAACTCCTAATGTTTAAGGCGGGCAGCTATCAGTACACACATTGCCCACTCCACTTTATAAAATGCGGATCAGCAGATGCAGCCATCGTAAGAGACCCTTGAGACATAGAGCTCGTGGTGTTTACATCTCTTGTTTTAGGAGTTCACACAGAGTTCAGTATTTATTGTTTAGAAATGTAGTTTCATCTAAAATACCCTATTTTTCTTTTGTTATAGCCTTAGAAAACAAAGAAAAATTTCTAATGACTATTTGAATTTAAGCTGGGCATAGTGGCGCACGCCTTTAATCCCAGCACTCAGGTGGCAGGCGCAGGTGGATCTCTGAGTTCACAGTCAGCCTGGTCCACAGTGTGAGTTCCAGGACAGTCAGGGTTACACAGAGAAACCTTGTCTTGGGAAAAAAAATTAATTTATTTAGATCTATCAATCTAAATTCACCTTGGTATTTGTTGTGTAATATATTTACTTTTACATGGTTATAATTATTTTATATTTTTAATTTTGTCTTTTGTCTTAATTTATTTTATATATAGTTCTCTGTATTGAGGTAGTTCATATGTTTAAATATCTATAGTATTCTGTGATTTTTGAAAAACAGTAGCGATCTTTTAGCCATAGAATATTTATTCATATTTATACATTTGCCAAGTTAATTCTCTAAGCATTTGGTTAGTTTAGCTTTTTCTTCCAATTTTTGAAGTTGAGTGAAACTCCTCGTTACAAAGTAGAAGCTACTTGTCTTCATGTGTGGTCACAGTGGGCTTGGCCGGAGGGCACTGGGGCCTGGAAGAAAGCTGCTTCCCGTTCAGTGGAAGGCTCCTGAGCTCCTCTTCCCAAGTGTTCTCACAGTCCAACGTAGCTTCTAGAAGAGTGACCTTACTCGCTGCCTGAGACGTAAAGCATTGTTTTCACAATTTGAAGATAAAAAGACTGTTTGATCTCTTTTCAGTGTTCATGTAAGGGTGCAGCTGAGGGTTTCCCCAGCTATTGCACAGACATTCTTGCAGCATGCTTGGTGAGGAATTCTGGTGTTGAGGCCACCGACTGCAGGCAGTCCTGGGTCTGTGAGCACCACCTGCCCCGGGTCGTCTGAGGGTTAGGATTAGGTTTCATTCTTGCTTTTTACATTTGTTTTTAATGTTCAGGTTTAAGAGTTCCCTCTTTGGGGCAAATTCTTATAAAAATGTTTATTGTAAAGTTATATATTTTGTCTACAATGGGATTATGCACTTCCCTGTTGGGATTTTACATCAAGATTTTTAGTCATTCTAAAAAAAAAAAAAAACCTAATTATTTAAAAAATTTATAGAGTGCCTACTGTGTGCATGAATTACCGATGAGGTATATTTTGAATGACAGCATATTGTAAGAAAAAGGTGAATAAAATTTGATATTAGATTATAAATTGGTAGAGCTTGAGCATTTTGTAATTACTTGCTTTTATTTGTTTAATATTTTATGTGTGTGAGTGTTTTGTCTACATATATATCTGTGTACTGTGTGTGTGCTTGGTACTCAGAGAAGACGGAAGAAGGCGTCAGACGCCCTGGAACTGAAATAACAGACAGTTGTGAGCCGCCATGTAGTGGGGAGGAATTGACGCTCTTAATGGAGCAGCCACCTCTCCCGCCTCTCATCTGCTTTTTAAGCTTGAGATACAGGGATGGCAAGATGGCTCCGTGGGGAAATGAGCTTATACCACGCCTGCAAGCCTGAGGTCTGCCTGAGAGCAGGAGAAGACCTGCTCAGAAGACCTGCGCCCACAAGTTGTCCTCTGTCAGCTGCATGCATGCTGTGTCACACAGCATCTACACACACACACACACACACACACACACACACACGTAATAAAAATTTTAGGGCAAATAGAAGGACCCAGAGGGACAGGAGCTCCACAGGAAAACCAACAGAGCCAACAAATCTGAGCCCAGGGGGCCCTATGAAGACAGATGCACCAACCAACATTGGGGGATGGTCTGATGTGTTTTGATGCTAATTACTGCTTGGTGTCTGTGTGACCCACCTTTTGCTTAATAAAAAGCCATCCCATCTGGGCAGGGCAAAGGAGATAGGTGGGGCTAGGAGAGAGAGGAATTCTGGGAAGAAGAAAGACCACCACGAGGAGGAAGAAGAGAAACCCAAGGAGAAGGCCACCATGGCTTAGATGGAGGAGAAGCACGTGGCTGGTGTGGATGGGGACTTGGCCCAGATGAAGAACATTAGCAAGTATTTGGGATTATGGACGGGAGGTAGCTTGATAGAAGTTATTGGAAACAGATGGCATGGGATTGAGACAGGGATCCCACGCCTGCCCCACTATGGGAGGCAGTTTAGAGGATTGATATCTGCCCTGCCCTAGGTTAACTAAGGCTATTTTAAAATATAACAAGTGTCTGTGTCTTAATTGATTGCTAGCCAGGCCTACTGATCATACAGATAATTTAAAAACAATAAACCAAGAATCATTCATGGAGAGGACCTAGGCCTATACGCTCCAACTTTTCCAACCTACTTTATTTGGGATTCTTTAAGTGCTTATACCTCCCTTCCAACCCACCTACCCTAGATAGGAGCGAGAGGAGGTTTGTGGGAACAGGAGACGTAGACCTTGTTGAATTCAGTTCCTGGGAGTGATTCCCCTGGAGTAGTCATATCTCCTCTCAGAGTCTGTACTAGGATGGTTTTCAGCTGGCAAAAACCAAGCCCCCACCTGAGGTGGTTTGACCTCCAAGTAAATAAACATCACCTGCTCTCTCACAAGTCTGTTCCCCATCCCACACTTGGGATCAAAACAAAAACATATTTACGTCCACTACATAGGCCCCTTGCTCATAGGTAGCCGATAGGCAGCTCAGTCTCCTTGTGGGTCCCCTCGTAATGGGAGCAGGGGCTACTTCCAACATGGACTCTGTGGCCTGGTCTTCGATCGCTTCCCTCAGGTGGGGTGCCTTACCAAGCCATAGAGGAAGAGAGTGCAGGCAGTCTTGATGTGACTTGACGGGCTGGGGTTGGTAGGAGAGGAGGGGTTCCCCTCTCTGGGGACTAGGGGATGGGCATGGGGGGGGCGGAGAGGGAGAAAGGGTGAAACTGGGAAGACATGAGGGAGCGGAGCGGGCTTTTATTGGAATGTAAAGTAAGTTTTAATTTGTCTTTTGACTTAATTTATTTTATATATAGTTCCCTGTATTGAGGTAGTTCACATGTTTAAATATCTATAATATTATGTGATTTTTGAAAAATAGATGACATCTTTTAGCCATAGGGTATTTATTCATATTTATACATTTGCCAAATTACTTCTCTAGGCATTTGGTTAGTTTAACTTTTCTTTCTAATTTTTCAAGTTGAGTAAAACGCTTTATTACAAAGTAGAAGTTACTTATCTTCATGTGTGGCCATAGTAGGCTTGGCTGGAGGGCACTGGGGCCTGGAAGAAAGCTGCTTCCCGTTCAATGGAAGGCTCCTGAGCTCCTCTTCCCAAGTCTTCAGTCCTCAACACCCCCGGTCTCACTGATGGAGAGGCAAAAGACAGAATCCTAAGGCTAGCTGGCCAGCTAGTGTTGTTGAATGGGTGAGGGTCAGGTTCAGCTCTCTCAAGTCAAGGACTTGGAAGATGGATCAGTGGAGACAGTGCTGTGTAAGCAGGAAGACATGATTTCAGAGCCCCAGCACCCATATAAAAGCCAGACATGGTAGTGCAACACTAACCCCAACATTGGGATATTGAAAAAATGTGGACCCCAGAGGGTCACTGGCCAGCCAGTTCAGCTAAAGTAGCAGTCCAGGCTCGGTAAGAAAGCCTGTCTCAGAGAATGATTGAGAAAGACATTGTCTGTTGACCTCTGTCTGCATGATCTGGAAATACACACCACACACACACGCACATGCACATGCATACACAAGCAATTGAAGAGGACACTTAATGTCAACCTCTGGCGTCCACATACAAAGGCAAACATGAACACACATACAAAGAAAACTTAACACTAAGAAAATATAGGGATGGTGGCTATCTAAATTTCTCACTGGCAAGTCAGTGTTCGCTTTCTGACATCACACTCACCCTCCATATGTAGAGGGCATTCTTAGAAAGCTTTCTTTTTCATTTGATAATTTCACAGTTTCCTTTATTCTGTTTTTATCTGCATTTGAGGATGAGCACTAGCTACACCACACAAAAATTGGGAAGCATTTTGCGTTCTATTTGAAGGCTTTAAAATAACCATTTTCAGGAGACATGGTTTCTGATGCATATTACAGGAACACAAAAAAATGAAACAGCAGGCTTATTTTTATATATGTGGTGAACACGTTTTTTTAAAAAAAGCAACTATGGGCAAGCTCCACTCTCCTCATCCTGCAATTGGCAGCCAGTTCATTCTCTGCTCTCCCCCACTGGGAATGCTATTTAAGGGGCTCAGCAGGCAAAAGCACTTGCTGGTTTGATGATTTGAATTCAAATACCCAGAATCTGACACATAAGAACCTGGACCAGGGCAGTGGTATGTGTCTGTAATCCCAGCGTTCTTATGATAAGATTGGAGAGGAGAGGACAGGGGACTGCCCCTGGAAGCTTGCTCGGCTTGGCTAGCTGCCATGACAGAGAACAGAGACCCTGCTTCATCTGGTTTTATCCAGTGCTGCACCCTGCATGCTACAATAATGATCAGTCAGGCAAGTTCTAGCAACGGGGAGGCTATTTATGGGAGTTAACTTGGTCACTTACTACAGTGGGTAGTGATTAATACAGGGACGCGTTACTGTTTAAGGTGAGCAACTGCGCATGCTCAGCTATAAATGGGCCCTCTAAACCTCAACAGATGGAGAACATTGTGGAAAGGGGGCGGAAAGGATGCAAGAGCCTAAGCATGGCGAAGGGTGCTGGAAATGCTGTCCCCTGGACATAACGTGCTGTTCACACACGAACTCAAAGCAACTGTGAGTACCTACATGAGACCTGTAGCTAAAAACCCAGCATGGAGTGGAGGGGCCCCTGAGGCCCCACACTACCCGAGGAACTATTAGAAACTGATGGCTACTAAGAGGAAAGAGGGCTGGTCACTTTTTGTTAGGAGTATACCCACCGGTACATATACCCCCACGCCAGCGGAGTGCCCCATGACCATGTGCATACAGGCAACACTAGCTGGACTCAGTATAAGAGCCTTTACGGTCTTGAAGTGTGTCCACATTATTTATATCCACACCAGCCAGGTGAAAAGTGGCACAGAAGGAAGAGGAACCAGTGTGGTGGTTTGAATGAGAGAAGCCCCCACAGCTCATCTATTTTGAATGCTTGGTTCCCATTTTTAAGTGTTTAGGAAGGACAAGGACCATTAAGGATCTCAGGGTTCTACTTGTCTTTCTCATTATTATTATTAATTATTATTATTTCCGAGACAGGGTCTCTCTGTGTAGCCTTGGCTATTCTGGACTCGCTTTGTAGACCAGGCTGGCCTCGAACTCACAGTGATCCTCCCGCCTCTGCCTCCCAAGTGCGGGGATTAAAGGCGTGCGCCACCACGCCCAGCTTGTCTTTCTCATTCTACAGACACACTACAGTTGTTCTAGTGCGACGCTGTGCATGAGAATCCAAGTATTTTCCTTCTTCATCCAGGAGGCTCCCTCTTGCATTGTGTAACCACTAACATCTTAGCCTGTAAATTTTCCTAATAGGTTCCTATTTATTTTTTTAAGATTTATTTATTATGTATACAGTATGCATCAGATCACATTATAGATGGTTGTGAGCCACCATGTGGTTGCTGGGAGTTGAACTCAGGACCTCTGGAAGAGCAGTCCGTGTTCTTAACCACTGAGCCATCCCTGCAGCCCCTAGGCTCCTATTCTTAAAAGCTCTGTGTCCAAAATCTAATTGAGTCTCACTATCAGTAGACCGCAGACATCCTTCAAGTAGAAGACAATATTTCTAGTTTTTATTTGATCAAATGTTAGCCTTTTGAGGCTACTTTGCTTTTTAAGAGGAAAAACAAATGACAAAGAAAAATAGCAAGAATTTTTAATTATAGCATTAAAATGCCTCTGTTAAAAATTTTTCCACACTTGAGTTCAGCCGAAAGACAAAGAAGTTTCTCTGTGTGTTGCAAGCTCCTCTAATACAATTCACCTGACTACCTATGAATATTTCCGTACTTACACAGCCGGGCGCTCTACCAGCTGGTCACGCTGTCACGCTGAAGCGTGCTGCGTGCCACCTCTGCATTTGGGAGGCACCATGCCCACCAGAGCATATTTTGATATCTAAGTCAAACACGTGAAAACTCTTGTTTTTAATTACATCTTATTTATTATTTAACCTAGACACCAGTGCACATGTGTGTTAGTGTGATGAGCGTACATGCTACAGGGTGCATGCGTAGGGCAGAGGCCAATTTGTGGGAGTCACTTCTCTCTTCCCATTATGTAAGTTTTAGGGATCAAACTCATGTGGTTCATTTGGTCGTAAGTGTCTTTACCTGCTGGGCCATATTGCCAACTCTCTCTTCTTTTAATGATCAAATAACTCTTTTGTTGTTCATAATGGTCATATTACTTTATTGTATATTTCATTAAAGTATTTTGTAATTTGCATTTTATGTCAGAAAACCTTAATGCAACATATTTTGATTATTTATTTTTCCTCTACCCCAACTCCTCCCAGATTCACCTCTTTATGCTACCCTCCAGACTTTTCTTGACTTCTTCCCTCTCAATCTCTCTTGGTCCCTCTGTCTTTGTTTCTCTCTGAAGTTTTGAACTATAAGATGACATGACCAAAAAAAAAAAAAAAAAAAAAAAAGTATTCTGGATGAGTCATGGAGAACTGCACTGATCATCTCTAACCTCTTTAATAAGTCTGTCTCTGCGAAGCTCCATTTCCAAGGTGCCGTCAGGTTAGAGATCAAATCGCTATCACTGCTTATCATTTACCTGCAAGTTTCTTCAGCTGAGCTTTTTATTGGGATAGCCTATCACCTTTGTATTAATCTTTTTCCTTTCCAATTTTTACATCATACATTCTATTTCTTGCCTCACTACACTGTCTAGATCCTCCAGTATAACATTTTTAACAAAAATGGCTATCTCATACATTTTTGATCATTAATCTTAAATGCTTTTCGTAGCTCACCATGAGGTTTGCCCGAGAGCTCCGTGCCTGTGGTGATGTTCTGTTCTATCCATAGATTGCTTTAAAAGGTTTATTTTTGTCATGAAAAAAAGAAAAGTCCTGGAATCAGATTGATCAATGCATTATTGAGAGCAGGAGCTGGGACTGCAGGTGTGTGCCACCATGCCTGGTTTGCGCAGCGCTGGGGATCAATTGCAAAGCTCCGTGCTAGGCAACCTCTCAACCAGTGGAAGTATATCCCCACTTTATCTAATTGGTTGCCTAGCAATTTGGTAATATGGTATGTCAACTCTGTTGCTAGGCAGACTTGCTTATGGTTAAAACCATGAGCTGACTGGGAAACTACATCTGGACTAGGAGGAACCATAAACAAGCTGGGAGCGTCAGGAGGGGACCAGAGGTTTGGGCTTTCCTAAGCCTAAGGCCCAGGCACCTGTGAGAAGTCTCGGAGCTGTGCCTCTTGCATTGCGGGATGGAGCTTTTCTGAAGATAAAGCTTTTGGCTGACATGTCTACACCCCCTGATGTGACTGTTTTCTCGTGCACGTGACACATCATCTAGGAAGGCCAAAGGAAAAATAGCAAAGGGTAGCTATGGATACTTGCATTGAATATCATATTGTGTAGGATCGTATTATGTCTATATGTATGCACATACATATGTGTGTGTGTGTGTGTACATATATTTCATGCATGCATCTCATCTGAGAAGAATGATACCAAAAACGACCTGTAGAGTTCTTCGGAGTCTGTCCAGCTGCACCAAAGCTCTTAGTGCGGTGGAGTATACCCACTGACATTTTACACGTTGAAAGCATTCCTGGGATAAGCCCTGCTTGATCGCCATCTTTTCGTGTGATGGGTTTTATTTGGTAATATTTCGTCTAGAGCATTTGCACCTATGATCCTAAATGAAATCAGACTGATGGCTTCCCCGGCACCTACTGTCTGCTAAGCCTTTAGAGTTATGGTTAGCAACCTCAGTGAAAGGGCCTGTGTTCCTTCCTTGTGCACACTCTGGGAGCCTGTGTTAGGTGGACAGGCCTTCCTCTCACGTGCCTGCTAAACTTTCCAAATAAAACTAATTGAGTTTGGAGTTTCTTTGAAGGAAGGTTTCAAAGTAGTTACTGGATGCCTTCGATGTGTATGGGACTGTAAGGTTTCTTTTTCTGCTTAAGTCTGTTGCGAGGCACCCTTACCCCCAACCCAGGGATGTCATTTTCTCCCTCATTTCATATACATTTTCCAACCTGTGAGCATAAACAGTTCATAATGTATTATTATTATTGTTGTTGTTGTTGTTATATTGGTGAAGGGAGAAAGAGAGGCACACACACACACACACACACACACAGAGAGAGAGAGAGAGAGAGAGAGAGAGAGAGAGAGAGAGAGAGAGAGAGAGAGAGGTGAGAGGTGTCTTTCTATGTGTACCCGTTCCTTGCCTCAGCCGTCACAGCAGCTGATATTACAGGTAAGCGCCATTGTGCCCGGGACTTGTATTACTACTTAATCATCTATAATACCTGAGAAAAGTTTCTCTTTTATTTATAAAATTGGTTTTATCTGGTTCTCTCTCTCTCTTTTTTTTTTTTTTTTTTTTGAGAAAAGTGTTGTGTCAGAAGTGGGATTTGAACCCATGTCTCCATACAGAGACCAGAATCCCCAACCAGGAAAGCTGCGCTTGAGTCTGGCACCTTAGACCACTCAGCCATCCTGACACACCTTTTTGTTTTGTTTTAATTTGTTTATCTTTATTTTACATGTCTGGGTGTTTTAACTGCATGCATATCTATGTACCATAGACATGCAGTGCCCAAAGAGACCAGAAGGGGGTGTCAGATCCCCTAGAACTGGAGTTACAGATGTTGCGAGCCACCACGATGGGAATTGAACCAGGGTTCTCTAGAAGAGCAGTCGGTGCTCTTAACCTCTGAGCCATCTCTCCATCTCTCCAGCCCCTACTTTTTTTTTTTTTTTTTTTTTTTTACTATTTTTTTTTTTAGATTTTTTTATTAATTTATTCATATTACATCTCGATTGTTAGCCCTTCCCCTGTTTCCTCCCATTCTTCCCTCCCTCCCATTTCTCCCCTTCTCCCCTCCCCTATGTCCGTGACCTAGGGAGACCTCCTCCCCCTATACATGCTCTCAGAATATCAAGTCTCTTCTTGGTAACTAGCTATCCTTCCTCTGAGTGCCACCAGGTCTCCCCATCTGGGGGACATGGTCAGAAAAGGGGCACCAGAGTTCCTGTGAGAGTCAGATCTCACTCTCCACTCAACGGAGGAGAGTATCATGTTCGTCGGGTAGGTCTTGGTAGGGGTTCGAAGCTTACTGCCTATATTCTCCTTGGCTGGTGCCTTAGTTTGAGGAGGACCCCAGGATCCAGATCTGCCTGTCATAAAGTTCTTCTTGTAGGTTTCCAGGACCCTGTGGGTCCTACTATTTCCTCTTTCTTCCATGCTACTCTTGCCTAAAGTCTCAATAGGATGTCCTCTCCTCTGACCCACTTTCTTGGTAAGTAAAGATTTTCATGGTACGTATCCCTTGGACTAGTGTTTTGATATAAGTGAGTATATACCGTTTGTCTCTTTTTGCTTCTGGGGGTACTATTTTTTTTAAATGTTTAATCTTGGCAGTTTTTTGAGTGATATTAGCCATTTCAAAGAAGCAACTTTTAGCTTTGTTAGCTTCGCCTGTTAGTTATAACTACTTTTTGACTCAATGTCTGTTCTAAGCGTATTTTCCCTTGTGTGGTGTGTGTGTGTGCATACCTGTGTGCACGTGTGTGTAGAGGCCAGAGACCAATGAGTGTCCTCATTTACCATCCACCTTATATGAGAGTCTCTCACTGAATCTGGAGCGCACGGATGCAGCTACGCTGGCTTCTAGCATGCTCTGTGATCCTGCCTGACTCAGTTTCCCCAGTCTCCCTATGCACAGTATTGCATTGCCAGTACTGGAATTACTGCTGCTGCATGTGGCTTTCTTGTGGGTACTAGGGATCTGAACTCAGGTCCTAAAGCTTGAGTGGCAGCCCTCCCCACAGGCCTCTTCTCCCTATCTTTTATAGTTTTTTCATATGCTTGTTTGTTTGCTTTTTGAGGCAGACCCTCACTATGTAGTCCTAGCTGGCCTGGAACTCACTATGTAGACTAGGCTGACCTCAAACTCATAGAGATCTGCCCACCTCTGGCACTTGCATGCTGGGATCAAAAGCAAGCACCACCATGCCTGTCTCTCTCTCCTTTTAAAAATTTATTGTCGCTGGGCGTGGTGGCGCACACCTTTAATCCCAGCACTCTGGAGGCAGAGTCAGGGGGATCGCTGTGAGTTTGAGGCCAGCCTGGTCTAGAAAGCGAGTCCAGGACTGCCAAGACTACACAGAGAAACCCTGTCTTGAAAAACCAAAAAAAAAAAAAAAAAAATTTTTTTTTAAATTGTCTTTCTTTTACTAATTTCTTAGTTTGTGTCATTTATGAAATTATAAAATTGAAAATGTTTAGTTTTAAAAATATTTTTGTTATGATTTTAAAGTTAATTATTTAACATATTTCCAGCAATAGATTTTATTAATGTTTTTGTTATTTTTGTTCTGGTTTTTTTTTTTTTTTTTTTTTTTTTTTTTTTGGCACTGATCTCTAGTTGCTCACAATTGCTGGAGAAAGGTATGCATATGACACAGTTCTTTAAAAATTGTTTCGTGATACATTAAGTGGGAAAGTTAAAAAATCATTTTATATATATATATATATACACACACACATACATACTGCTGAGATGGGTCAGTGGACACAGGTACCTACTGCAACTCCCTCTGTTTATAACTGAGGAAACTGAAATTCTGTCTAAATAAAATGGTTTTACAACTGAAGTTGGAACATTTGTTGGACCAGGAAGAATAGCCTTACTACTTGGCCTGATTATCTCTTTTAAACAACCGAGTTGAAAGACAAGCCAGTGTGGTGAATTATTAACCACGGACCCCTTGGCGGTTGTCTTGTGTCAGCGCTGTCAGGCTTGGATTACTGTCCTTGGTTTTTCCTACAGTGTGGCTTCAGACCCCACTCGGAGTCTTTGCCCTGGTAACACAGGAGATGCTGTGATAATGAGGCTAGTGCCACACTCACAAGCTACCCTTAAAGCACACCAGCAAGCCGTTTCCTATGACAGAAGCCAGTGGCCATCCCCACGTGCATTCCTGACAGAACTCTGTTAGCAGGCCTGCCTACCAGGTGTCACTATCCAGAGAAGCCGCCCCCCCAGCTGTTGCAGGGTCTTCTAATTCATCCTTGCCTTCAGCTGGCCCGGTCCCAGTGCTGATGGGCATCTCGTTGGGAGAGTTTAGAATAATTGCGGACCCTTCCAGCTGACTCCTGTTAACTGCTCTTACACGTGATCGGCTCCCAAAACAGCTCTTCAACGTAACCTTAATATTTTGCTGCTATTTTTTAAAATAAATATTTTATTTAATTTTAATGTGCCTTAGTATGAGAGTGTCAGATCTTGGAGTTACAGACAGTTGTGAGCTGCCATGTGGGTGCTGGGAATTGAGCCCGGGTCCTTTGGAAGAGCAGGCAGTGCTCTTAACCACTGAGCCATCTCTCCAGCCCTTTGCTGCTATTTTGTTCAAGAACCGGGAATTGCCGTTTTTCAACCAAGAGTTCCCCTTAGTTCTAAAACTTTATTCCTCCCATGGAAGACATTGTGACTCATGCCTTTGTCCATCCAGTGTTCCCTCTGCCATCTTTAGATGGAGATGATGAACCCCCTTCCACAGCCGCTGGCTAGCAATCTCCTAGAAGGCCGACTGTCATGCACACTGTGGGTATTGCTGTCTCTTGAGCAGTTCATCTCAGCTGATAAAGCCTGATTCTGTGAAATGGATACAGGCAGGGAAGGGGCCTGGAGCTCACGGCTGAATGTTTGGATTATCTTATTGCTCAGTCTAGCAAATGCAAGCCTACATACTAGTCCTTAGTACTAAAATGCTGTGGCTTCAGGTGGAAAGGCGGCTTCCTTCCTAAGGGCTGGGGGTGGGGTGGGGTGGGGACTTCTAGTGACATTGTGAACACTGGGTTTGAAATTAGGACTCTTAGATGATTGTACCGTCTCTGATGAGAAGTGTACTCTGGGGAAGTCCCTATATATACCCGAGCTTGCATTTCAGAGACAAAATGAAGGCGCCTGGACTGGCTGCCAGAGGAGCACCTGTCTGGTTTTTGCAGACACAGATTCTATGGCCTCGGTCTCATCCATGGACTTCTTCGAGTGCCAGCTTCAAACGGACACAATGAGACCCTTATGTGCAAACAGCATCTTCAACCCTGTTAGACAGGAAGTGGCTCCACACCTCTACTTTCCAAGAGAAACACGTTTACTGGCTGCCTTGTGATCATTTAAAATATTTTATTAAGCATTGGTTTAAAAAAAAAAAAAAAAAAGCAAGAGAAAAACGTGACACCTCCGAGCAAATGCTTGAAGGTAGCCAAATATCATTATAAATATTGCACTTTATAAAATCCTTTTTATATCTTCACACAACTCAATTCTAAGAATATCCTTCTACAGAGGTGTATATACAAGCTTCCGGCTGCCGGTGCTTGCCGCTGTTTCCCCCTTCAGGCGGTGGGTGGGAGGGTACTTGGACGTCTGCTCCTCACCGTGCAGGCTTGGGACTTCCACCATCAAAATGGGGGGAGGGGGGGACTCACATATCCATCAAAGTGAGGAGTAACTTGGCCCCATATCTCAGAACGCTCAGTATGAAATTGTATGGGTTTTTTCCTACATGGGTGTTGAGCAAGTGCAGCTTAAGTGACAGAGCTCTGGGCTAACACTGCTTATTCTTCAGGGTGTTCAGAGGCTTCTGGTTCTTATTCTTGAACATTTTGACAAAGCTGTTTGGCATGATCTTGCCACGCCCATCGTCACCCACTTGTCCCATAATAATGTAATTTAGACCTAAAGAAAGAGAATATAAAAATGAATGGTTTTTTTTTTTTTTTTCTCCTTCATGTTCAGTCATGGCTAAAGGCCACCTCCTCCTTCAGAAATGGGCAATGTTTTATCCTGGTTACATCAGCCCCCTTGCCTGGAAAGGCCCATGACTTGCTCAGGGAGGCCGTCTCCTCCCCCGCCCCCCCCCCCCCCCCTCTCTGCTTCTGAGCTCCCCCAGGAGAAAGGCAACAGCTCGGTCCTTACCTCGTCGGAGGAGGGGGCACTGCCTGCAGACCACGGTTAGCTTGACACTCATGTTCTTGCCTGCCTGCTGAATGGCCAGGCTGCCCTCCCTGTAGATGCTAATGACGGAGACCGTGGCATGCAGACTCCCGCCTCGAGTGACCGTCGTGATGACTGTGCCGGCTAACACTGTAGAGGAAAAACTGACAGTGAAGACAAATCCGAGCAGAGCTGGACACGATTTCAATTCTTCTAAGTTTCAGAAACGAACATTTAGTGCTAAAGCGCTCTCAACACTGGGCACTAAAATGCAGGTTAGAAAAGGATGGAGCTACAAGGCCCGTGTTTGAGTTGCCAGTGGAGAAATCTAGCTGCTTTTCTGAACCCTAGCTCCCTAGAAGGAGACCCTGTTAGAACATTACTCCAACAGGTGGATAGATTGCCACTTAAAGGATAGAGTTATGAGCCTTGCTTATGAGTATTTAGCAAGTCTGTTTGTCTCCTTTAGAAAATCAGTAGAGAACTGAGCTGTAACTGCAAAGAGTGAGCACTCCTTAATACAACCAAACACCGTCCCCGGGGAGTACTTCCTCCCATGGCCGAGAGCTCCCTGTCTCTTGGTGATAATATTTGGTCACTGTGCCATCTAAGCAAGTCATAGGCTAAATCTAGTTTTAGGCATAGGTAACATAATAAATAACCCTCAGGACAGTATGAGCTCCCAGTGCTAACTTAATAGGCCAGGCTCCTAAGTTCAAAAGTCCTGAACACCTTCCTTTGGTTGTGGGTAATGTGGGTCTGCTGCAGAGTGTCAGTGTGTAGCTGATGGAAATTAGAGGGCGCCCAAAATAGCAAGGCAATTCCTCCCACAGAAAACTAAGTCAGATGTGGCTGCAAACACACCTGGCGATAGCCGCTTCCATTTTAATGCAATCATTTGAACTCAGCATGAAAACTGCAGTAAGATCCATCCCTCCCCTATAAGACAGTCCCTGGGCTACAGACAGCTACCACTTAAGGGCACAGAAAACAACCCAGAACTCAGGGGGGTGGGGCCTTGTTTTTGATAATCTGTTTCACGGCAGCAACTTTCTTTTTCTGATAAGAGTAAATTTGTCATCTCTTGCTCTCAAGTGGTTTTTAACTGGAAAAAAATCCCTAGAAGCCCTAAGCATTAGGGCTCCTCCTCAGGGTCCAGTTTGCAAGCGCTTCAACTGCACGGCAGATTTTTCATGGTTTACTTTACCACTTTGGAAAGACGGGGCGGAGAATATACTTGCACTCCTTTAGAGAGAGGCCAGTTTTTGAATGTGAGCTAAACTAATGTACTTAACCCGGATCTCAGATGTCAGAAAGCAATTCTCCAGTGTGTGAAAAACAAAACAAGCCGGGCGGTGGTGGCGCATGCCTTTAATCCCAGCACTCGGGAGGCAGAGGCAGAGGCAGGCAGATCGCTGTGAGTTGGAAGCCGGCCTGGTCTACAAATGTGTGTGTGTGTAAAACAGTCTGTTTCTAAAATTTATTTTTCCCATCGTGAGGCCAAATAGTTCAAAGAGCACAGGAGGCCACTGGTGGACAGGACAATGCTTCCCGTGGGTAAAGGAACGGTGTTGCTGAGCGCCTCCCTTTAAGTCACGGGAGGGCCTTTGAGATTAAGCGCACAGTTTCGGGTTTCTCATTAGAGAGAAAGGCTGATTTCTGTTTCTTACCAAAGTTGCTTGAACAATAATTGCTCTCCAGGGTCCCCGTCCGTCTACACTTTTGCTGACACAGCGCCACAGTGGGCTTTAAACCTAATTCAAAGAAAGAATTTCAAAGAACGGAGTCGTGAGATCCAGGAAAATGAATTCAAGTATAATTGGTGTTTATATCAGAAGCTAGCCAGTTGAAATTACTATTAATTTTCCTGAGCCACCAATCTACCAATGCAATGAGATAATTATGAATCATGCAAGAGAAATTCCTCATGCTACCAACTACTGTTTTGTCTTTTTCCTCACAGGAACTCAGTACTCTCTACTTTAAACTTGAGATCAACAATAATCCAGTTTTAGCCTTGTCCCCCCTCCCCTCCTTTTTTGTTTTTTTGGTTTTTTTTGTTTGTTTGTTTGTTTCGAGGCAGGGTTTCTCTGTGTAACCTTGACTATCCTGGACTTGCTTTGTAGACCAGGCTGGCCTCGAACTCACATTGATCCACCTGTCTCTGCCTCCCGAGTGCCAGAATTAAAGGCGTCTGCCCACATGCCCAGCCCCTTCTCCCTTTATACCAGTGGTTCTCAACCTCCCTAATGCTGCGACCCTTTAATACAGTCCCTCATGTGTGCTGACCCACAACCATAAAATTATTTTCATTGCTGCCTCATAACTGTAATTTTGCTACTGTTATGAATTGTAATATAAATATCTGATATTTCCCATGGTCTTAGGTGACTCTTACGAAAGGCTGAGAAGCACTACTTTATATGAACTTTGCACTATAACAGAATAGACCTGTGTGCCCAGCTTAGGGAAAAACAAAACAAAACAAAACAAAAAACCCCAAAAAAGCAACAGGACAAATCTGAACTGACTGAGTGTAGGTTAATTCTTCTCATGAGAGTAGAGCAGTCTTCTTGGGGTGTTCAGTATGCGGTGATCTAGATGTCAATAGTGCAGGGATTTAGGAATGCTACTCACATGTGAAACCTAGGGTTTAATGCCAGGAATCACTAAGTATTTGTTTTGAACCCACTCCTGGCTATAAGGATCTCAAGAAGTAAACAGTTATCAGTTGCAGTCACCAAGAGTCACAAGTTAGCCAGGGGAAGGTGGCAACCGCCTTTAATGCCAGCACATGGGAGACAGAGACAGGTGGATCTCTGAGCTCCAGGCCAGCCTGGTCTACAGTGTGAGTTCCAGGACAAACAGGGCTTCTACGGAGAAACCCTGTCTCAAACAAACAAACAAACAAACAAAGAAAAAAAGAACAGAAAAGAAAGTCACAAGTTAAAAGTCTAGTTAGACACAACCACAGTTGTTCTCAATTGGTGGTGTCTTTGTTCTGCAGGTGACATGGTGAGCACAGAAAACATTCAAGTTGTTCTAACTAAGGAGGCACCAATGGCCGAGCGTGGTGGCGTACGCCTTTAATCCCAGCCCTCGGGAGGCAGAGGCAGGCAGATCGCTGTGAGTTCGAGGCCAGCCTGGTCTACAGAGTGAGTCCAGGACAGCCAGGGCTACACAGAGAAACCCTGTCTCGAAAAACAAAAAACAAACAAAAAGGAGGCACCAATGGCATCTAATTCACAGCTTCAACTGTGCATCTGTGAGGGTTTGTTTTTGTCAACTGGATTCAAACTGAGACACATCTGGGAAGAGGCGATTTTAGCTGAGAAAAATGCCTCCATACGATCCGCAAGTAGGCAAATCTGTAGGGCATTTTCTTGATTAGTGATCACTCACTGTGGGAGGTGCCAGGCCTGGGCTGGTGGTCCTGAGCTGTATAAGAAAGCAGGTTGAGCAAGCTTGGAGGAGCAAGCCCATAAGCACCACCCCTCCATGGCCTCTGCACTAGGCCCTCTCTGACGTCCCTGGATGATGGACTGACTACAAGTTGTAAGATGAAATAAATTCTTTCCTCTTCAAGTACCTTACAGTCAGGGTGTTTTACCACAGCAACACTAAACCCTAGCTAAAACTACACTGCAGTTCAGATAGGGTCCTGTAATTGAATGTGGGGTGGGGTGGGGGTGGGGGGAGTCACAAAGGGTTTGGCGATGCTAGAAGGTTCTGATTGCACAATGGCCGAAGAAAGAATCCAGTTTCACAAGCCTATCTGTATCTGAGGGGTGTGTGTGCGCGGCAGTGTTTGCCTCTGCTGTGCTATGAGCTACAGCCTGGGTTCTGAACACAGAGAGCTTCACACGGCTCCTCACACCAGCCATCGCTGCCCGAAACACCGCGGCTCAGATTCCACATGCCCGCATGCGGCAGCTGTCGGGTTTTTAATGTAGCTGTAAAGTTTCCTGCCCTAAAACACAGAAATTAAGTTTTCTCCAAGAGAGTCTCACAAGGGGAAACAAACCACTCTTAAGGGCAGGCCACATGCCCAGCAATGGACGGTGGACACAAAAGGAACTCAAAGGCAGCTTTGGAGGTTCTTTGTCTCACAGTGTTAAGTCACAGCATTTAAAAACAAAACAAAACAAAACCCCTTATAGGTCCTTTTTGTGTATCCTGTGGTTTTAATGGCTTTGAGGTTTTATGAGATTCCCGGGTGTGTCTCTGCGTCTGTACGTGTTTCTTGTGCTTTTTCTTTGCCTCTTTTTTTTTAAAACTTATTTTTTTTGGGGGGCGTTAGTTAGTTTGTTTTTGAGATTTATTTATTTATTATTTACACAGTATTCTGTACTGCATGTGTGCCTGCAGGCCAGAAGAGGGCACCAGATCACATTGTAGTTGGTTGTGAGCCACCATGTGGTTGCTGGGAATTGAACTCAGGACCTCTGGAAGAGCAGGTAAGTGCTCTTAACCTCTGAGCCATCTCTCCAGCCCAACCTTTTTTTTCTTTTCTTTTCTTTCTTTTTTCTTTTTCTCCTTCTCTCTTCTTCTTCTTCTTCTTCTTCTTCTCTTCCTTCTCTGTCTTCTTCTTCTTCTTCTTCTTCTTCTTCTTCTTCTCCTCCTCCTCCTCCTCCTCCTCCTCCTCCTCCTCCTCCTCCTCCTCCTTCTTCTTTTAAGAATTTAGAAACATTTTAAAAGGAAGGAGCTATGACATTTGTGCTGGGCAGTTCTTTGCCAACTGCCAACTTGTGTCGCAAGCTAGAGACAATCTGGGAAGAAAGAACCTTACTTGAGACAATGCCTTCATCAGATTGACTGGAGGCAAGTCTGTAGAGGCATTTTCTTTGTACTGTGCTAAGTGTATGAGTGTTTTGCCTGCATATATGTTTATGTGCCACACATATGCCTGGCACCTAGGGAGGCCAGAAGAGGGAGTTGGATCCCCTAAGACTGGAGTTACAAACAGTTGTAAGCTGCCATGTGCATGCTGGGAATCTAACCCAGGTCCCCTGGAAGAGCATCCAGCCTTCTCTCCAGCCCTAGCATTTTTCTTGATTCTTGATTGACACAGGAGGGCCCAGCCCACTGAGGCTGCTGCTGGGGAGGTAGGTGGTCCTGCATTGTATACCAAGCTGAGTGAGTCATGGAAAGCAAGCCACTAAGCAGTGTTTCCTCCATAATCGCTACCTCCATTCCTGCCTCCAGCTTCCTGCCTTGAGCCCTTGCCCTGACTTCCCTCAGGGATGGACTGTTACACAGAAGTGTAAGGTGCAATAAAACTTTTCCACCTCATGTTGGTTTGGGTCAGCGTTTTATCACGGCAACAGACAGCAAAGTAGGACATTGCCGTTCTAGAAGTGCTGGTCTCCACTTGGACAATAAACTTCTCTAATAACTCAGAAAAACTCAATGGCACAAGGGACAAAGGAAAGCATCTTCCAAGTGGATTGTGGGAAACAAGCTCCTTTTCAGTCCTGAATGTCTGTCTGGGAGTGGGTGGGTGCCCCACACTGCTGCTTCCTGCCTTTTCAGTGTACACCCCCACTTCCAGTCTTTAAGTCAGAGGCCATACTACTCCTCGCACCCCATCTTGTTGTCTTTCTCTCAATTTCTGCACTGGAACATTCCCCCCACCCCCTCCCCCCAGCTCTCAGCCTTTCCCCAGGGATTCTTACACTCTCTCCAAGGGTTCACCATCTTCGTAGATGATCCAGTTTTATCCTCATTAGGGACCATCCTCTGCTCCATCTGCCACTCAAACCCAGGCTCACATGGCCTCATGCAGAATCAGGTATTGTCCATCTATTAAACGGCTTAGGCTATTGTCTGCCATTTTAATCCTCGCCCTGACTCGGGTTTCTAACCTGAGTGTCCTGAATTCCCAGAGCAGGAACAGATAGAACATACAGACCAGATACCAGGCCCCAGTGCCCTCACCGATTCTTAGATCATGACCCATGACCATCTCTGCTGCTGTAATTTGTGGAACTTTTTGTTTGATTTACTCCATTTGAAAAAAAATTCTTATTTTATATGACATTTTCTGAGGTGCAAAATCTTAAAACTGGTAGATGTTAAAAGCTGGCAGGTATCAAGGTATCAAACATTAACTTAAATACAATTTTATGTAATAAAATTAAAACTATAAGATAGAAGGAAGAAGGAGGGAAAAAGGGAGGTGACCAGGACCGCATCTTCAAATTACAGTTAAATGGGAGGAACACCCTAGAATCTAATAGCACTGTGGCATCACTACATAATTCATTGTAATATATAGTGTTAGAATAGTAAATTTAAGGTTTTTTTTTAAATTTATTGTGGAGAGGTGTACATGCAGAGGTCAGAGGACAACTCAGTGCAATCTGCTCTCTTCTTCCACCTTTATGTGGATCCCACGATCACACTCAGTTGCCCTTGCACGGGTGCATGGGTGCATGGGTGCTCTGCCTCGCAAGCACCTTGTCCTGCTGAACCCCCCCCCCCCCCCGAGTCCTGTATTATACATACTAAGAACTAGAAGAGACGAGCTCAGAGCCTCCTAATGCAAACAAATGACAGATCTTTAAGAAGACAGAAACACTAATTACTCTGGTTTGCCCATTGTACATTGTATGCACACATGGATCAAACACTATACACCACAAATGTGCCAATTATTATGTAAAATTAAAAAAAAAAAAAACAAGGGAAGAATGTTGCCAAGTATTGGTAAAAGAACATTGGGTTTATGATGCTAGTATTTATATTATGATCAGTTTCCTTGTTATTTCTAGGTGGCTGTTGTTTTATTCCGTGGCTGCTATGAGCCACTAGCTGGTGAGCGTTCTTACCTGCCTTTCTCTTGTCTATGAAACCTCATTCTCACCTCACACAAGTTCTCGTTCAGTTACTTCTGTTTTAGGCGTCTTCTTATCCTGCCTACCTCAAAAGAATTCTTTTGTTTGTTTGTTTTGGTTTAGTTTAGTTTTTTGAGACAGGGTTTCTCTGTATAGCTCTGGCTGTCCTGGACTCACTCTGTAGTCCAGGCTGGCCTTGAACTCACAGCGATCCGCCTGCCTCTGCCTCCCAAGTGCTGGGATAAAAAGTGTGCGCCACCACACCCGGCTCTTTTTAGCATTCTAAAGTATCTGTGCCAACCTCCAAACACCAGAGCTTACCTGTCGTTGCGGGGACTGTGGTGGTGACAGGCGTGGCTGTGGTCGTGGGAAGTTTTTTGGGCCTGAATTTGTAGTGACCAATAAATCCATCTGCTGTTAAACTTAAGTCTGATAAAAACTGAATGAGAAGCTCATTTCTCTCAGACAGGATCGGCCTAGGAGAGAAACACATTTAAAGTTAAGTGACTCCTCTCTGAAAATGCCAACTCTACCTTTCAATTCATTTTTGACAATAGAAACATTGAAAACAAACATTCAAAACATTTGAAGGAAAAAAAAAAAAAAAAGGAAAGAAAGAAAGTCCTAACACCACATTCTTCCCAAGGACTGTATTATCATCTCCTTTTATGGAAGAGGGGGCTGAATGTAGAATTCAGTGGTCTTCCCAAGACTGCAAGGTCAGCATGTGGGAGTCAGGATTGGAACCTAGGACCCGATGATTCTAGAGACAGTGGGAGATACTGGACCCAGTGTGTGAACACTGATGTCATGGCTGTTTCCTATAAGCCCCTTAGGCTTTGTCTGACTTGTGACTCTGAACTAAGTCTGACATCAGCTGTTGGTGATGAAGAATCTGAGGGACAGATCTAAAGAAGGCTCAAAAGGGCCACATTTTGTTTTCTTTAGTGGGAAGTCTAATGCTTGTGTGAGACGCCTATTTATAATCCCCACCAGGGAAATGTTAATAAGGGAGGAGAGCAGGTGACCACTCACCATTCAGAGCGCCAACATTAGGAACTTGATGGGTGGTTGGAACTACAGGGTTGGAGGTGATACTAACAAGGCCTTGCCTCAAAGGCCTCTGAATCAGGGGATAATTACAGGAGGTGTCAATTTCACTTAAGCTGCTATTATTTCTTAGACAATGGTACGAATGGTGTTTGGCTAATTTTATTTAAAAACTAGTTCATATATAGAAAAAGAATAAACAAGTTATTTGATTGAGTTAGTGATTTGATGAAACTCCTTTTCTGGGGCATCCCTCTACTCTAACACTTGGGCCTCTCAACAACCCATAATGAGCAGCTCACTTCTGTACCACCTGCTGTGAGCAGGCAGATCCAACCTTGAGCAGACCCGCTGGGAGAACAGAAAGTCTTCTGTCTTGTGTAGCAAGGCTTTGAACCAAGTGTGGACCGGCAGAAACAAACAGGAGCCTCATGACCTACATCTCTATGCCCCATCCCTGGAGCAGCTAAGATCATGTAAATGATGCTTCAAGCTTTTAACAGACGTACTTTAACTTGCTTATGAAAAACATGTAACAAAAATTTAAAACTCCCTTGTACACAATTCTCACAATTACAAACGAAACACGCTAACCTTGTTTAAATGATAAAATTGCAACAAGCGCTTCCTATAGGCAGCATTGGAAATCCAATCAGGCTGGCCTTCTACACAGGCCCCTGCTAATTTTATCTCCTAAATATTTCTTTTTTTCTTTTTTTTCTTCCTTTAAAAGACTTACTTATGTATACAGTGTTTTGCCTACATATACACTTGTACGCCAGAAGAGGGCACTAGATCTCATTATAGATGGTTGTGAGCCACCATGTGGTTGCTGGGCATTGAACTCAGGGCCTTTGGAAGAGCACGCCCTGTTTCCAACCCTGAGACATCCCGCCAGCCCTTCCTAAATATTTCTTGACCCACCTTGCCTTTTTCATCTCTGACAGCTTCCTCCATAACAGGATGTATGTAGCCACCTCTCCAGCCAGGAGAGTAACGTATTCAAGGAAGGATACTTTCATAGCATAGACAGATTTTCTTCTCTACCTGGTTGGCTTCCCCAGGGCCATAGCAACAGCTTCCCTGCTCAGTCCTGTCTGGATGTGGAGTCTAGAGCCACTGGGCACAGCATCCCATGCCTCAGTGTCCTTGGGCGAGGGGGGCGGGGGCTCCTAGCTCTACAGGATGTAGCGCCCAACACATTCTTTAGCCTTTACTTCTGTCCAGGGTCCGGTTCAAGGTCGAAGCGTCAGAAACAGCATATATATGACCATGTATCTTTACTGATGTCTATCTGTGGAAGAAGTGTGGCCACCCTCCCCTCTCCCTGACCTCTCCCTGACCTCCCTGCCCTCACAGGCCATTCTCTCCAAATACTTTCTCTGACCAAGGACTGGCAATCTCTTTTCTTTTCTTTCTTTCTTTTTTTTAAAAAATGATTTATTTTATTTATTATTATGTATACAGTGCTCTGCCTGCATGTATACCTGCAGGCCAGAAGAGGGCATAGATCACATTATAGATGGTTGTGAGCCACCATGTGGTTGCTGGGAATCGAACTCAGGACCTCTGGAGGAGCAGTCAGTGCTCTTAACGTCTGAGCCATCTCTTCAGCCCCAATTTCTTATAAGTAAGAGATTCTTTGCTGTTTTGTTGATAATATAATGTGACTTAGAACTCGATTAACCATTCCCTTGTTAATAAACATTGGCATGTTTACTTTCCCCCATCACAAATAATATTGCTGAGAATATTCTTGCATATGCTGTGGTGCTCCTGGGCAAGGACACAATTGGCACATGAGGAAGGCAGAATTTATCTATGGGCTAGGCCATTGGCTATGAGGTCATGTTCAGCTTTATTGCTTAGTGCCAATCTGATTTCCTATGTGGGTCTATCAGATCAGACATTTTCCAAAAGCTTACTCATTGCATGGATTTTTCCTTATGGAAAGTCTTTTGCACGTTTTCCCCCCAATTTTTTTTTGATTGAGTTGTCTTTTCCTGAGTTTCTTTTAATGTGCTGTGGGACTTAGGGCTTTGTCAGATAAAGATTACAAACGCATGTCTCTGGTGTGTCTTCCCTGTGTCTCTTCCTTTCTCTAGCTTTAAGGTATACAGAAACTCTCCTTTCAAATCTCTCTTCACACCCGCATTCCACCTGCTGTTGGTCTTGGGTGACTCTAGACATATAAGTTCATTTTGTCATATGAATACGTGGACTCTCACCCCACTTTCAATAGGGTCTCCTTTCCCTGCTGGCCCAAGGGTCTCTATGGTGTGCACTGTCTACAGACGTGCATGGATAAACTCCTTGGGGTTCCGCTTTCCTTTCCCTCTTTTAAAATCGCAGTCTTAACTCATGGCTTCCCATGCAGGCCCCTATACACGGGGCACTGAGTCCTCTTTCCTGGTGTTTTCCTTTGGGACTCAGCACATCTCCTCCACCCACAGTCCTGCCAGTTCACTTACACTTTAGAATATAGCTGACAGTTTCATTATTGTCTAATGATGAGTCTTTCTGGTCATATATAGCTCCATTTAGTTAAGTGTTTAAAAATTTTTTTTTTCTAGTCAGGTTTTATACTTTTCCATGTTAAGGCCTAGCACATAAGCTTTAGAAATTTATCTTTGAGTCATAATATGTTTGTGGTTTAAAAAAAAATGTTTTAAATTATGAACTTTCAAGCTGGGCATAGTGGCACATACCTTTAATCCCAGCACTCGGGAGACAGAGGCAGGCAGATCACTGTGAGTTCGAGGCCAGCCTGATCTACAAAGCAAGTCCAGTCAGGTGCTTAGCAGAACTCTGGAGAAAGACCACATTGACTTATGTTAGGGGCTCAGCCGGATTGGCTCTCATGATGGGATGTGGGCATTTTCCCCCTTACCTCACCAGGCTCATGCCAAGCAAGGCCAGCTGCAGACCTGCGTGAGGGTCTCGTGTTGGGTGGGGGTAGTCCGGGAACTTGCGCACTTGACCTTTCCCACCCCCACTTCTGTGTGTGTGTGGTTGAACGCTCAGACACTGGGTGTCTCTGTTCGCTGTCCCAGAATGCACTTAGCTAAAGGGGAACTTGAGCTCTTCTGAACTCCCTGTGGTTTTGCTGTCTCGTGCACTTTGCTGGCCTCATTCTGCTTCCCCATGAAGGGTCATAAGGAACTGTGACATGAATAAACTCGCTGGCCTGGGTCATCAGCCGCTGCAGCCCTCTTGACCTAGCTCTTAACTCTATCCTTCATTTATTGTTTTCTTTCTTTTTCCTTTCCTTTCCTTTTCTTTTTTCCTTCTTGTCCTCAGTCTTTCCCCTTGAGACCCTGTCCAGAACCCTGATACAGCTAGTCTGGGTCCCACTTGATTCCCCCCCAACTTCAAACAAAAAACAAAACAAACAAACAAACAAACAAACTACTGGTCAAATATCTTGAGTGGTTTCTGTGGCTTTTTCTTCTTCCTGCATCCACTTTGGGTGAAAAGAACCCATGTTCTCTATTTGCAGGATGCAGTGCCCTTGTCCACCAGCCTAGCCGTGCTAACTTGGGATAACACTGGGGAAAGGCAATGTCTCAAGCGAATGTCCATCAAAGAAAATATCTGAATTTTATCATGAGCTTCCAGATTTCCTTGTCTGGAATTTCTGGCCCTTAGTCTTTCCCTTTTTTCTTAGAAGTTCCCATTCATCTCAGTTTTTGAGCTCCCCTTAGCAGGTCTGTGACTCAGGCAAAGCGTCTGGCCCCGGGGTACCAGCCTTGTGTCTATTTGTCCACGTGGTTGCTGGACTCTGTTTGGGAAGTTGGGTTTTGCTGCTGGTGGTGAGTAGGGCTCCACTGTCATGGGACCCAAAGCTTTGTCAAAAAACAATGTAACATTTTCCAGAAAATAAAGGTAATCGAGGAACTTAGTAGGACATAAGTTGAACCTGCTGGTTTGGTGTCAACTTGACACAAGCTAGAGTCACCAGAGAGGAAGGAGCCTCCATGAGATCCAGCTGTAAGGCATTTTCTCAATTAGTGATCAACGGGTGGAAGCGGGGGTGGGGTGGGGTGGGGGAGTGGGGGTGGGGGGGTGGCCAGCCCACTGTGGGTGGAGCCATCCCTAGGCGGACAGTCCTGGGGTCTATAAGAAAGCAGGTTGAGCAAGCTGAGAAAAGCAAGCCAGTAAGCAGCACCTCTGCATTAGCTCCTGCCTCTAGGTTCCCTCCCTGATTGAGTTGATATCCTGACTTTCTCCAACAATGGACCATGATCTGCAAGTGTAAGGCAAATAAAATAAGCCCTTTCCTCCCCAGTTTGCTTTTTGGACATGGCACTAGAAACCCTAAGACATAGGTTTAGAGTCATGAAAATATTAGTGATACAAATAGGCACTACTTACACAGGTGGGCTGTCACCGCAGTACTTTCCGATTCTTTTAGCGTCATTGGCTTCCCCGCCATTAAACACGGCCACGTAGTCGTATCGGCAGTAGTTGTCACGCTCAACGTCAAACTTCTCAAACTTTAACTCTATAAGCTTTGGGAAAAGCACAGGACGGAAGTGTCAATAACCAGAGTAGCCTAGAGTAGAAATCCTCCTGTAATTGGTATTGGAGGCCTACTATACTGTAACATGGCAACTATAGGTAATAATAATGTACACTTGAAAAATTGCTAAGGGCATAGACTTTACATGTTGTCAAGTGTACAAACACAAAAGTATAGCTGCACTAAGTGAAAGGTATGCTAGGTAGTTCAAATGTAATGTTTCATAATATATGCATGCATTAGCAAAGCATCGTTGTATGCTGTAAGGTATATACAATTTTTATTCACCAATTCTACTTCAATAAAGCTGGAGAGAAAAAGAGGAAAAAGAGGGGGGTTCTATCTGGATAACTTGGTGTATGTTAGGGTGATAAAGGGACCTGTATACTAGTCTATTCTTCTTTGAAAACAAATTAACAAATCAAAGTTATTATCTAAGATTTCCCCCCATATTAATTATATCTGGGTGTGGTACGTGTGCATGCTGTGTAGTCATGTGTATGGTCCTGAGATGAGTAGATTTCTCCTTTTGAGAGATGAACATTCTTTTATTTATTTATTTATTTATTTATTTATTTATTTATTTATTTATTATATATACAATGTTCTGCCTGAATGTACACCTGTAGGCCAGAAGAGGACATCAGATAACATTATAGATGGCTGTGAACCACCATGTGGTTGCTGGGAATTCAACTCAGGACCTCTGGAAGAGCAGGCGGTGATCTTAACCACTGAGCCATCTCTCCAGCCTGAGATGAACATTCTTATTGCATATAAAGGTGTCACTTTTGAAAGGAGGGTTCCAGGGAGGTGGGAACTAATTAGAGGTGCTGAAGTTGCATGCACCTTGTGCACTCTCCAAGCACAGTGCGCATGCTCCAAGCACTGGTACGTGGAGATGTGGTTGATTTTTGAAGAGCTTGCATAGAAGCACTAATGCACAAGGTATAAGTGTTAAAAGTTTTCCTGTGTGTACGTATTTATTTATTACATAAGCAATCCACCATTTCCCTTACAAGCAGTTCCTTTAAGAACACTTCCAGTTTGTGACTCTAAGGACATCTCCCTGGGTCGTTGACCCTGGTGGTGTTCAGCTGCTACCCAATATGGCTGGGTAATAGATAGCCAGGGAGCCTGTCTGCTAACTCAGGGAAGATTATGGAAATCATTTCCCATTAAATCAAGGGCATTCGTTCCCAACAGCAGAAGAAGACACTTGCACATTAAACTGACCAAAGGTAGCACAAGCAATGATATGGCAGTTTGACTCCGTGGCCGATTTTGATTGGATTATACCGTCCTTTAAAAAGCTGGCATCTGTGATGGGAGGGTATTGCCTTAATCGTGCCAAAAATTTGCTTTAAACTATGTTAAAACATCTCCTTTGAGGAGCCACTGACTTTTCACCGACAACTAATAAAATACTTTCCATTTAACAGTTGGCCGAACTTTCCTGCCCTAAAAATTAGTTATGTAAAATGTTTTTGGGGAGGGGATTAAAAAGAAGTAAGAGGAGAAAGGGGAAAGCTGTGACAAAATCCAGAGGCAGTGCTTTTGAAGAACATTCCACAGACTCACACAGAAATTCCTCGGGATTAATTTTCCTGCTGTTTTTCCTCTTTAGACAGAGCTAGCAGTGCTGGTGAAAAATTCAACCGGGGGGGAGGCAAAGCAAAGCAGAGAAGCAACGCTCAGACTCCAAATAACAGAGGAAAGAACCAGGAGAGAGGATGCAGGAGCTAAGTTGGAAGCAAATAACATTGACGCTATTCGGTCAGCTATATTAACAATGTCACAGACAAATGACCAACACAATTTGAAGGATTACATAATGGCTTTAAGTATCTAAAAATGTACTTTTAGACATAAACTATAATCTCTTCAACAGACATGTAGCCTGCCATTATCACATAAATAAATAAGTAAAGTAAGACTTGAGTTTTGAGATATGCTCCCAGTGTGGATGTGTGCATCTGTACGTGCATGTGCGCTCACCTCCGTGACTTATATGGTAGATTTGCCTGGATCATAACTGTTGTTACAAACAAATGTGTGGCAGGTGTCACGGAGCTGAAGACATGGCTCAGTGGGTAAGACCATGATTGCTCTTCCAGAGGACCAGGATTCAATCCCCAGCATCCACATGGCTGCTCACAATCATCTGTGTAACTCCAGTGCCAAGGAATCAGATGCCCGACTCTTGTGTCCACAGGCACCAGGCACACACACAGTACACAGACATACATGCAGGCAAAATACTCATACACAGAAAGTAAAAAATAAATAAATAAAATAATTTCAAAAGCAGTACTGTGTTGCCCCCCAGAGAGTTTTTGGACTAATTCAGTAGGGTTTAAGACAAGAACAATCTTACAAATTTATTTTTAAAGTTTTATACAGCAAGAGTCATCCATTCCTGCACCAAATTCTGTCCTACACTTAATATGTGGTGGTTCCCAGAAAGAGAAAAAGTCCCTATCACCACATATTAATAAACACTAGGGGGTTGAACCGATGGCAAAGCAGTTAGGGGCCCGAATTCAATTCCCAGCACCCCCACGGCAGCTCAAAACTGTCTATAACTCCTACTCCAGGAGACCCAACACCTCCATATAGACACATATGTGCAAGCAAAACTCCAATGCACATGAAATAAAGATAAATCAATAAAAATAAATAAATTAAAAATAAATAAATAAATACTAGAAAACTAGATTTCAGCTGATTCTCAACCTGTGTGTTATGACCCCCCCTTAGGGGTTACATAGCAGATATTCACATCACACTCACAACAGTAGCAAAATGACAGTTATGACGTAGCAGTGAAGTAATTTTATGGTTGGGGGAGGGGCACCACAAACAGGAGGAACTGTTTTAAAGGGTCGCGGCATTGGGAAGTTGAGAACCGCCGTTTTAGAGCAACAGATAAGGGACTTGCATACATTTTGTTTCAAACAACCCCAACACACAAAAGCCGACCAGGTATCCCCAGAGACGGAGGTTCCTTGAAGGCTAGCTGGCTTTGCTGGAGTGAGGCATGCCCCGGGACGAGGTGGCCTGACTGAGCAAAGGGGATGCTGGGATGTGCATGTGTCTGAGGACCTCCGGTCCAACGCAGCTAGCTCCTCTTACAGACTCATGCTCTGGATTTGCATCTGCCATAGGCCCACACAGTCCTCTGTGGAATTTGCTTACAATTTGTATTTTCAAAACTGTTTTGAAAGTTGTAATTACGTTAATAGAGAAATCAAATCCGTGATTTTGCAAGTCAAACAGTGCCCAGGGCAACTTCAGCCTGGGTCTGGGCTTCCCTCTCCTGTATCTTTAACTCTCAAGGCCTAGAGACAGAGGCTCACACCATGGCAGTTCACACCCACCCACTGTCATCACATTTTCCGAAGTCTCACCTGGTTTTTCGGGGCTATGATGTGCCACACACAAGTAACTCCTACAGGGTAATCTCGGTCTGGCCAGTTGGGAGTTTTAAAGGAACCGGAAGGTTTTTCAAGGCGTCCTCCACAATACCGGTCTCCTGAAGTTATTAGATATGAAAACCACACAAGTTTATACCCTAACATAGGTCACAATCACCTGGAGGTCAGGGGTGAGAACATTAGGAGTACTGCTCCACATTGAGGCAATGGTAGAGGCTCTTCAGTTTCCTCTTTGAAACAAATTATTTGTTCTATGTGTCTAATTTGCTTGTTTTTGAGATGGTCTTCTGGTCTTATGTAGCACAAACTGGTCATGAATATACTATTTAATCCCATTCATTCAAAACTATAGACAGTGCAATGAACAGTTTTTAAGAATTCTCAAGGTATTGGCTCATTGGTAATTTATTAAATTCCCATGGACAAAACTTAAATTAGCTGTTATAGACAGTTTTCATTACTAATATCTTACCTTTACATGACTGACAAATGAATGCCCCAGGAGTTGTAAGCCACACTCCTGAGATAAAATTCCTGTCGCATCACTTTTTCTGAAAACCTTTCACCTTAGTTTTATTGTCGAGCTTCGTGTAAATTGAGTCATGTAGGGGGCGCCCTTCTCCCTTTGGTTGCTGTCTCCAGTGGCTATACTTTAGACTACTGGGGTAATACTCCATTGTCTGCAAAGACTACAGTTTATGTACCCGTTATTCTATTGATGCTTATTTAGGGTTGTGTCCTAGTTTTATATTTATTGCTGTGATAAAACATCATGACCAAAAGCAGCTTGGTGGGTGGGTGGGTGGGAGTAGGGCACTTCAGGATTTTACTTAGCTGACATGTTCTGACCACAGTCCATCATGAAGAGAATTCAAGGCAGGAACTAACGAAGAGGCCATGGAGGAATTCTGCTTACTGCCTTTCTCCCTGTGGTATGCCCAGGCTACTTTCTTATATAAGCTAGGGACCACTAGCTCATGGGTGGCGCCACTCATATTGAGCTTGGTCATACAAAACTTCCCAGCAGCAGCCTTGCTTTCACATGTAGGCATTTTCTCAGGCTAGATTTCTTGTTTCCAGCGGACCTTGTGCCGAGTTGACAAAAAACAAAATGAAACAAACCAAACCTAACTGGCGCAGGTTGTTTTCAGTCTGGGCTGTTGTTAATGAGGCTGCTATGGTTATTTCTGTGCACATCTTTTTTGCTGATGTGTGTTTTCATTTTTCTTCCACTGATACCCAAGAATGAATTGCTGGGCCAGAATAGAGATACAGGTGTGTGACTTCATTAAGCAAACACCACCACCAAAACTTCTCCCAGCACCAAGCAGTTTATTATCATTTTATACCTCTCAAGGAGTTCTGAGCTCATCGGTTACTTCCTGATCTTAGTACCACATGATATCATCAGATTCTTAGATGACATAATGAGGAAGTAGTGGCATCCCACTGTGATCTTTAAGAGCATTTTTTTTTTGAGATTTTACTTTTATTCTATGTGTATAAAATATGTTTCTAGGTACATTCAGCATTGGCCTGAATGTTATTATCTGCGCACTGTGTGTGTGTGTGTGCCATGCTCAGAGGCCAGAGAAATGCAACAGATCTTCTGGGACTAGAGTTACAGCTCCTGGTCCTCTGGAGGACCAGCTAGGTAGGACTCATAACTGCTGAGCCATCCCTCAGCCTCTCACTGTCTTAATTTGCATTTCTCTGACGATGAAGGATACTTACTGGCATGCAAGGCATCCTCCGCGAAATGTATGGACAAGTGCTCCACTCAGTTTGTTATTTATTGAGATTCTTCTGTTGTTGGATGTTATTTTATATATTCTGGGTATAAACTGACTAAATGGCCCTTTGTGAATTTTCCCTTCTAGTGCTGTGGACTGCCTGTTCATATCTGTAATGGTGTAATTTAACATGTATCAGTTTTAATTTTAACGGAGGTCACCCTGTCTGTATCTTTTCCATCTTTTTACTTTTAGTCTCTTTGATATTTTTGTATTTCAAGAGGGTTTTGGTAGACAGCATGTGTCTGGGCCTTGTTTTTAATCTATTCTCCCAATAACACTCTTGACTTTGGGTGAGTAATTCCTTACATCTAGTGTATTTATGGCTCTCTTGGGTTTAGTGTGGCTGTTGCTTTTTTTTTTTTTTCCCTACTTGTTCTCACCTTTTTTTTTTCCCCCTTTAATATGTGCTCTTCCTTTCAGCTTCCTTTAAGTGGGTACTTTTGGTATTCTATTTAAGTCTTGTCTGTTAGCCACAGACCTTCTGGCTTTAATGGGTACTCTGCGCACAGAGCTCATCATAATCTATACAGAGCTCACGTGGGGTGTGGGGGCGGAGCCGTGGGGTGTGGGGGCGGAGCCGTGGGGTGTGGGGGGCGGAGCCCTGAGCATACATCTAGCGGTCCTTTGTTGTCACATTTAACACATCCTATAATGTTTTAGTCATGAACACACATGAAATCAAATGACAAACGTGATATGCGCTCCTCCCTGCTAACCATTCCCGGTGGGCATTCCTTCGCTGCCTTCAGTTCAGCCCCTGCTACCATCTCCCTGGACATCAGGTGCTGCCTTCAGCATTTCCTGCGGCACAGATACAGAAATGTCTTTTCCCTCGCTTTCATGTTGGAAGGCTGGCTGAGGAGATGCTTGGCCTACTCATGCCAGCACAGTGCCCTCTGCTCCCTCAGCCTCTTCCTGCAGGAGGCCAAGCCCAACTCTTACTGCTTTTCTCCCTTCATCTGCCTGACTCTAGAAGTTTTTAATCTTTTGAGTTCTGAGATTCAATGATAATGGAATAAGCTTTCTAATATTTCTCCTCCTTTTTTATTTATCTGGTTTAGAATTTCTCTTCCTGGGCTGTGTCCATTCGTGTGCCATTGGATGACCCATAAATATTGTATTTTCTGGCTACAATGATAACAAAAAAAAAGTGTGTTCTTGATTGTTATTTGAAACCGGCAACTGGCTAACCGGGTACATAAATGTCATTTCCTCCTGCCTCGGGGAAGGAGACATTCCCCAGTTGTCCCTCCCTAGTTATCACTGGAGTAGGGAATGTGGCTTTTTGCAGACTAAAGAGCTGGTGCCTAAGCTGGGGCAGGAGGTACAGGCTGAAGGAGACTCAGGGAGACTGAGGCAGAAGGAAAGCACTGAGAACCTCGTGGACAGAAGTCGGTTAAGTCAGTAGCTACCTGAGAGGCTGCCCCAGCAAAAGGCCAACGGCTTACAAACTATATAGATGCTTCCGTGTCTTAATTAAACCTCAAGTGGATCCTCGAAAGCCCTGCAATAATGTACTGTGTTAAATCTAGGTGCAGCTACGCCATTTCTCTTTACACTGTTGTTTCTGTACTATTGTAGTTGTTAGAAAACCTGGTACTGTCACACTAGTCTTTTTTTTCTGTGTTAGTGCTTTAGACTTGTAACTTCTACTTTTAAAAAATTTATTAAATTTTCTTTACATATACATTTATATTATTACACATATGTATGATAAATGACCTCAACAAGAAGAACCGTGACACAATCAGGAATTATATAAATGTTACATTCTTAGTGTTTTGGCTGTTTGTATTTGGCAGCCTTGAAGAAAACATCTTTCCTGTCTTGATGCATCTAAAATTCTGAATGTAAATCAATATCTATCATATCTCATCATTATCAACTTAAAACATCTATCTAGACTGCAACTTCTATGTATGGGCAACTATTCTGTAACCTCTAGGCAAGTTGCTGGGTAAATTGTAAGAGTCCAAATTCTGTACATTCTAGCTCTTAAATCATTATCTCTCTTTATATTTTCTGATTCTTGTTTTTACTTATTCTACATAATTCCTTTTAAGTCCCAAAAACTTTTTCCCCTCCCTCAATGCTGGAAATTGAACCCAGAACTTTGCACATGCGAATCCAGCATTCTACCACTAGGCCACACCTCCAACTCAACCCACCCACCCACCCCCCTTTGATAAAGGGTGCGTTCTGTAGCCCTGGCTAGCCCTGAACTTGCAATCTTCCTGCCTTGACCTCCTGGGTAGCTGGGATTCAGGAAACAAATTCACAATCAATCGCTGCTTTAAAGTGCTGCTTGTAGTGAGCCATTCCTCAAACCGGTCTGTCTGTCTCTCTACTCCTTATACTTCCATATGTGATTCCGCCTAGGTTTTTAAAGAGCTACTGTAAAAGTGCAAGTGTGTAAGTGAATATGGAGAGAAAGATTCAGAAACCACTGGCCAGGCCTTTCTGGAGGATGGGGTGGAGTAGTGGATTGTACACCTGTGGAGATATATTTGCATTTTTACCCCATAATTTTCTATATTTGACTTTTCACAAGAATATGTAGAGGCTTTCTTAAAGGGGGGCTGGCTTTTTAAAATGATCTCTTGATGATTTCTCAGCATTCCTTGGCTCTTTAAGAACTGCTATTATACTTTGAAGGAAGAAAGACATATAACATGCCAAGAACAACTGCTGAACCAACAAACAAGGCATGCAGTGAACCTAGACGCCCTGTTCAGATCTAGCCAATGAACAGCTCATTTTCCCGCTTGTAGGGAAAGCGGGAACTGCCTCTGATGTGAACCCTGGTGCCCCCAATTTGACCATTTCCCCTCGGTGGGGAGGCCTGGCCAGACTCAGAGGAAGGGGAAACAGGCTATCTGGATGAGACCTGATAGGCTGTGATTATATGGTGTGGGAGGAGGTCCCCTTCTGTCACAGGCCTAGGGCAAAAGTGGGAAGGGGGAACAGTAAGATACAAGTGAGGGGATAACAATTGGGATGTAATCTGAATAAATTAGAACAAATTAGTAATAAATAAATAAATAAATAAAGTGCCAAGAACAGCACAATGCCTGACGTGCAATAAGTAATAAGTCCCCATGACCCACCATCACTATTGTCACTGTCTTTGTGTGAAAATGAGTACCTTTTCCATCTGGTGCAGCAGCAGAGAACATTGCCATGAAGCCACTTCCAGCCGTGTTGGCATCAGAAATCATCTGTACCATCATCTTGTTGCCACTGGCCACAAGCGATCCAGGTCGGAACGTGCCACAGAAGCGCCCGATGCGCTGGCCGTTGGCATGGCCGTTGTACACGTCCACGAAGTCATAGCGACACAGGTTGTCATTCTCAAGGTCTATGAATCGGAAATTCAGAACGACCACTTTGCCCTCAGGGACCTGTCAAGGGGAAAAGAAAAAAAGAAAGAAAGAAAGCCAGAAGAAAAACTGTGTAGAAGCAGCAGCACGTGTGGCCTGACAGCACTAAAAATGGCAGATCAAAGTACAATATGGAGCCGGGGATGGGCCTCCATGCAGAGTCCCTGCCTAGCATGTGTGAAGCAATGGGTTCAATCCCAGAAACACACTCATAAATGAATAAGTAAATGACCCGGGGTGATGCTCTTCTCATGTCTGAGCTAAGCCAGGAAGAGTTTCCTGCACGGCGCTTCTGAAAAGAACACAAGCCCTTGCCCTCCTGTGCTAAATTTCTCAATTCTGTAAGGCTGGCCTTGAACTCAGAGGTTCGCCTGCCTCTGCTGCAAAATATTGGGCTAATCTCATTAGCTGGTGTCACTGTTTACAAATAATGCCAGTTCTGACTTATTAATACGTATTTACATATTCTAAATTACTGTGCCATCCAGACAAGTTGCTTGGGAAGAAACACTTTGAAACATCATTTTTTTTTTCATATAAAACAAAAGATAACCTCACTACATATTGTGCTTCTGTGAAGGTGAAATCTCAAGGTTTTTTGGCAGTTGCATAGTTAACTTTCAGATAGTTGAGGCCAGAAAAACATATGGACCAAAAAAAAAAAAAAAAAAAAAAAAAAAAAAAAAATCTATATTAAGTTAATTGGATACTTGTTTATAAAAAATATCTAATAATGTTTATTATTAAACACATGTAATTAATACGGTGCTATTACCTAACCTGGTATCATAATCAGGAAAAGACACAGACACCTGTTGTGTTTAGAATAGCCTCATTTCACCTGTGACTGGGCAGGCAGTAACCCTCTAAACTATCCTGATCACTTCCCAGCCCCCCATCCCAGGCCATCTGCTTTAGTCACTCCTATCTGGGCTATTTCCTATCCATAATTCCAAAATACTTGCTAATGTTCTTCATCTGGGCTGCTTTCCTCCATCCATGCCGATCTGGCCATGTGCTTTTTTTCTCCATGCTGACCCATCTCGGACCTCTTCTTCCTTCTCTCTCCTTCCTCATTGTCCCTGACCCCAGGCCTTCAAACCGCAAACTCTGCCGGCCCCCCCTGACAAATCCCAAGCTTCAGAATTTTTTTTTTAATCAGTCAACTTTAAACAGGCAGAGTAAGGTTTACACAACATACACAGGTGTTCGTGAGGATGTGCTCATCTGGGCATCAGCACCAGAATACACAGGACCAGAAAAACCCCCAACACTTGTTGATTGCCTCTGCTTAAAATCACTATGTTTTATTTTATTTTATTTTTTATTTTTGGTTTTTCGAGACAGGGTTTCTCTGTGTAGCCTTGGCTGTCCTGGACTCTCTTTGTAGACCAGGCTGGCCTCGAACTCAAAATGATCCACCTGCCTCTGCCTCTGCCTCCTGAGTGCTGGGATTAATTAAAGGCATGTGCCACCATGCCCGGCTGAAAATCACTATGTTTTAAAACATTTTTATTTATTGCCCCCGGGTGGGAAGTGTGTTTGCCAGGTGACCCTGAGGAAAAAAAAAAAAAAAGGCATTGCTCTTTTAGAAACTTTATTCCAAATCTTCTCTAGACACTCGCACATGGTGCAGACATCTGACAATTATTTCTTTATGTTGCTGGCAATTAGCTGAGGCTGTTGTTTTGTGAGATGATATTGGCTAGGGGATTCATTATCTTCCTGCGCCTGTGCTTCTTCCAAACAATAGTTGAGTCCTATGTGGGCTGACGGCGCTGCAGCAATGACCTCAGTTCACCCACGGCCCCTGGGATGTCCCGATTGTCACAGGCACACTTGCCAAGTCACTTGATGGCAAGGCCCTTGCCAGCAAACAGGGGAAGTGCATTCTAAGTTGGTGGTTTGCATTTTCTGGGAAAGGCGAGCCAAATGCAAATCTGCAGTCAGTTTCACTGTGGAGGGCGCATCACCTGTGGAAATGGGTCTGTTCCAGTCTGAAGCTCCCTTTCCCCAACATGTCACTCACTCCGTATTACAGAAAAGTCTGTTTCTGCAGCATGTCTGGTTTTTTTTTTTTTTTTTAAAGCCATCACTTCCAATTTCCAGGATTTCTCTTTTTAACAAACAGACACGCTCAGACCAGTTTATTCACATCAAACTTGAGAAGATAGTTCCTTGTGACCTCGTGTATGCACCCTATATGTAGTTCCCCCAAAAATTACGTTAAAAGTATGGCTAAGTATTTGGCTATCTTTCGGTTTTTTTTGTTTTGTTTTGGAGACAGGGTTTCTCTGTGTAGCCCTGCCTGTCCTGGGACTCACTCCATAGACTAGGCTGGCCTCGAACTCATAGAGATCCTCCTACCTCTGCCTCCCGAGTGCTGGGATTAAAGGCGTGCGCCACCACTGCGCGGCTGGCTATCTTTCAAGATGGGAGTAAGTCAGAAGCTTACAAGACCTTGTTCATATGTGGCCTGTATGTATCTCAATACAATTTTTAAGGGAAACCTTGTCCACGTTTAGAAAGTAAAACACATTTTTTTTAGTGAACAGAAATAATATGCAATATTGTGAACATTTCCTTTTTGTCCTTGGAAATTTCACCAAAAACTTAACATCCTTTCATGTTTAGGAGTGAGGAACCCCATCCACTGAAGGCTACAGAGACCGAGTCACACTGCCCTGCTGGAAATCACCCCAAAACTTTCCTGCTGCCTTTGCGACCATAGCAACCCTGAACTTCAGATGCCAGGCACGTTTCTAAACCCCGCGCATTCTATCCCCTACAGCAGGTCCCAGGGACTCTATGGTGCCAGGCACGTTTCTAAACCCTGTGCATGCTATCCCCTACAGCCGGTCCCAGGGACTCTATGAACGTGATGTGTATACCAGCTCAGGTTGATGGAAACTGAGAAGTCAAGACCCTGCACGCTACGGCCCTGACCATCACATGTATCTTCACTTTCGTACAGTTTTTGCCTCCGTGCAGGCCCCTTTACTGTTTGAGGAACACTCCAAAGATGGCTCCCACCTCAGGGCCCGCTGGTTGGCTAATGTTTCTTCCTATTGAAGTGGGATGCACTTTGTCTTAGGATTACTTCTTCACAGAGGCCCCCCTCCCCAAACCCTGCAGGCACTATATACTGACATACATATATGCATCACACAACTATCCTACTTCTTCACAGATTATCTTATCACCAGCACGTATAGTACAGAGAGCAGATTTTATCTATAACCAACTAGCAGGGTGCTCGGAAAATATGCATTGAGCAAATGACTACATCCCGAGGTAATCTTAAAAAAATAACTAAATAAAGTATCTGGGCTGTGATTCCTCCTGCTCATGCAAACAATTATATAATAATGTAAATCCACATAAAGGTACAGAGCAAATAGTCTTAAGAACAGGAAGAGAGCCGGGCGTGGTGGCGCACGCCTTTAATCCCAGCACTTGGGAGGCAGAGGCAGGCAGATCACTATGAGTTCGAGGCCAGCCTGATCTACAAAGTGAGTCTAGGACAGCCAGAACTACACAGAGAAACCCTGTCTTGAAAAACCTTAAAAAAAAAAAAAAGAACAGGAAGAGACATTACAGTGGTTTGTTTGTAACTTCCTGTGTTTTCATGGCCTGGGTATGACAGAGACTGAAAACTCATATCCTCTCTCCAGACACACAGGCGTCCACATTTCCCAGCCTCCTTTGCAGGTAGACTGAGGTCATGTGAAAGGGGTCTGGGCCACTAGCCTATCAGTAGACGTGGCATATCAAAAATTCTGCATAATCCTTTTGGAGTTCTGTTTTGGCTTTAAGAAAAAGATTCCAGCCAGGTGTGGTGGCACACACCTGTGACCCCAGCACTCTGGGAGGCAGAGGCAGGCGGATCGCTGTGAGTTCGAGGCCAGCCTGGTCTACAAAGGGAGTCCAGGGCAGCCAAGGCTACACAGAGAAACCCTGTCTGAAAACAAAACAAAAGCAAGAAAAGGATTCAGTAGCGGAAACAGGAGGTTGTAGCAGATGACACAGCTCCGCATTGAAGGAGTTAGCGGCGGAGGACAGCTGCCCAAACAGCCACTCAGCCACTCACAGCTGCACCGTGAGCACCGTGATCGAGGAGAACTGTGGGCTCTGTGAGGTCACTGGGGTTTGGGGAGCTGCTTGTATTTTGTACTTTGTGTTGGTACCCTATGCCTGGGTGATGGCATACATCAGTTTTTCCTCCCCAGCACCTCTACAACACGCAGCCATCATTTTTGCTGTTTTAGGTGTTTATACCTTTGTTATAAACAACCTGTTTGGTGTGCCTCCAAAAAAAAAAAAAAAAAAAAAAAAAAAAAAAAGCCAGCTTTGCCTGATGGCAGCTATGTCGATTTTCCTTGGCAAGCAGTATCGGGTTAAAGGCGACTCATTTCAGAGAGGATGTGGACAATCTGGATCCATCACAGAAATGAGACACTGCAGAATAACTGGGGCACACAGTGCTTGCCAGCTCTCTATCGCGGAGGCAAAATGCCTGAAATGACCGACTGGTGAGAGAAGAGAGCCTGCCCTGGGCTGGCTCCACCCACAATGGGCGGAGCCCTCCAGCCTCAATCACTATTTTCAAAGACACACCACAGGCCAATCTTTCCCCCAAAAGACTCTAGCTTGCGTCAAGTTGACATAACACTAGACATCAGAGGCCCCATGGGTCTAATTTCCTTCCAATGGGCCCCACCTTCCAAAGGGTTCACATCTCCTAATGTAATGGTCCTCGGCCTTCCTAACGCTGCGACCCTTTAAATACAATTTTCCATGTTGTGGTAACTCCTCAATCACAAAATAATTTTCATTGCTACTTCGGGACTGTAAGTTTGCTGCTGTTATGAATTATAATGTAAATATCTGTGTTTTCTAATATCCCCTAAAGGAGATATCGACTCGTAAGTTGAGAACCGCTGTCCTAATAGTCCCCCAAGGCTGGGCGCCATTTCAATACACTCATTTTCGGGGCATGCTCAAGATCCATACTTCAGAATACAGCAGTGGCTCTAAATTTAGTCTCTAAACTGCCTCCCATAGCCCACATCCCCTCAGGCCATAGTTAGGCGAAATATCATCCCTCTTTCCTCTCCAGAGCCCACAATTCCTCTCCCCTCGGCCGACAACGTCTCACCGCACGTCCACTGTGGTCTCAGCCTCACCGCGCCCAGCCCGGACAGTTCCCCTCGGAGATCTGTCTGTGTAACTGAAACACAGCAGCAGCAGAAGGGCGGGGAGGTGGAGCTGCTAATGAAGGGAAAGTTTTCAACCTTTATTTTATTTAATTTGATCTCAGGTAGGCATAGTTTTGGGACTTTTCTGTGCTGTTTTGAGTATCTATTTTGCAAGTCAGCAAGTATTCATTAAATGCCAGGCAAGCACAGTTATAGCCAAAAGAGAGGAAAGAATTGAACTCCAAGAACCCTCTAGAGCCCGGCGTGGTGGCGCATGCCTTTAATCCCAGCACTCAGGAGGCAGAGGCAGGCGGATTGTTATGAGTTCGAGGCCAGCCTGGTCTACAAAGAGAGTCCAGGACAGCCAAGGCTACACAGAGAGACCCTGTCTTCAAAAACAAAAACCAAGAACCCTCCTGACCCACAGCCTGTGGCAGGCTGGACCTCAGTGAGACGAGAGACGGCACCTAAGGTTGATAATGCCTGCCTCATCGGCTCTTCTTCGTTATCCTCTTCCAATCCATGTGCGCAGGGCTGTGTGTTTGTTTTTGTTTTGTTTTGTTTTGTTTTCCAAGACAGGGTTTTTCTTTGTAACCTTGGCTGTCCTGGGCTCGCTTTTGTAGACCGGGTTGGCCTGGAGCTCACAGCGATCCACCTGCTTCTGCCTCCCAAGTGTTGGGATTAAAGGCATGCGGCCACCACACCCGCCCAGCTGAGGGCTGCACGCTTTAAAAGCTGAGGTGGTCACTTCTTTTTCTAGATTATGCTTCCTGACAGACAAGTGCAGAAGCCGATTTCTCTACATCTTCAAAGAGTCATTTTAGGACATTCTTTCAGGTCTCCAGAAGTTGTCAAGATGAGTTAACCCAGAACAATTGGTGCGGATTTGTGGAGGAAAAATGTCCCTCTGTTAAACCATTAGCCCATGTTAGAGCTATTTTTAAGCACAACAGAAATAAAAGCCAGAGGAGTCTTTTACTAATGTAGTCTTTTAAATCTTGGGACAAAAGGACTATGCCATTGACTCTCTGGAAATTTTTCTTCTTCTGTGTGTGTGTGTGTGTGTGTGTGTGTGTGTGTGTGTGTGTGTGTGTGTTATGCAGGTGCTCATGCATGTGGAAGCCAGAGGTCACCTCAGGCATTGTCTTCAGGAGATGTCCACCTTGTTTTTGGAGACAGAGTCTCTCAATGGGACCTGAGACTTTTGGATTAGGCTGGGCTGTGTGAATTATCAATCCCCAGAGAGCATGCCTGGCTTTACCTGGCTTTACACAGAGGCTCCAAGGGTCGGGCTCTGCAGCAGCACTTTCCCAGCTGAGTTCTCACCCAGCCCCTGGTGCTTTCTTCTTAGACGATCATAAGTGCAATTTTCCCCCAAAACCTGTATAAGGTAAAGCTTATTTCTAACCAACGGCTGAAGTGTCATTTCTTTCTTTCTTTTTTTGTAATTTGTTTGAAATGTCATTTTCAAGAATACTTCTGTAATCTGGAATTTAACTGGATAGTTCTTTAATGGATCCTGAATATAAAATCAAATTGGTATTAAAAATGGGTGGGGGGGTGAGAAAGAACCTTCCCCTCTGAGATTGGGAGGAGTCACAGCAAGGTAATTGAATAGTGAAAACAGAATGTGTACAAATGAGCATCCAGTGTCCTCTTCTGTGAGTGAAATGGCTTTCCGTGGCTGTGTAAAGCTGCCTCAAGAGAGGACCTAATTGTTGGAAATCTAATTTCTTTGTAAAACTTAACGTCATTGGCCACAATGAGAGCTTCAATGAGAAGTACCAGGTGGCGCCATCTTCCCAACCCTGGTGTGTACTCCTCACGGGTGACCAGTTTGACTCTGTGCCATCCTTTCCAGGATCATCTCCTTGTGGGAAAAAAAATGCCCTTATTGCTTCCCTTGATTTGTCTCTTTTAATCATACTCTTCTGCTTCCTAGGATTGCCCTGCCCCTCCATCACATTTCTACTTAAATCAATACCGCCTTCATATAGACATCGCTGCTGAGGTTAAGTGTTACATTTCTCATAGAGTTTGTTTTCCCTAGAGGTTGTAATTACATTGCTTGTGGTTTGTTTAGTTTTCTAAGTCTCTATCACTAAATCCTCTCAGTACAAACAATCAGTAGCTTATGGTTCCCTTTTTCTCCTCGGGAACATCCATTCTGTTGCTATGTACGTAATTACACAAATCCTGTGCTTAAGAGAATAGTTCTACAGAAGAAATTCATGGAAAATGATGAACTCAAGACTTGTGCATAACTTATTTTATTTTACTATTGTGTGTGTGTGTGTGTGTGTGTGTGTGTGTGTGTGAGAGAGAGAGAGAGAGAGAGAGAGAGAGAGAGAGAGAGAGAGAGAGAGATGGGGAGAGAGGAGAGATGCATACATGCACGTGTCACAGTGTGTGTTGTGGTGGTGAGGAGATAACCTTGGGTGTTGGTCCTTGCCTTTCCACGTTGTCTAAGATGAACTCTTCACCGCTGACATTCTCGACTCCACTTCTCATTTCTTGTAAGCATGCTAGGATACTGATTCTGGCTTTTAATTGGGCTTTGGGGATATAAATGCAGATATCATGAGGCTTTTACACACCGAGTCATCACCTCAGCCCCAGCCTTTAAAAATTAACAGTGTAGCAACCCTGGAACATTGTATCAATTCCTGGCTTTGCTACTTTCTCCTACACTGAATGCTATCGATTCGTGACAATTTTGTGGGTGCATTTATACACATAACAATCACAACAACAAATAAAAGAAATGTCTTTCTTTTGTTATTTTCAGCTCGCTGTGGTCATTATAGGGGAAGGCTGAGCTTATTTAACTTTGCAACAGACCGTAGGAATGACGTTGGGTAAGAGATTCTTCATTAAAGATACCCTGGCGGTGGCAAGCCCCAGGAGCACCAACAGAAATAGAAAAACACCCAGGAGGAGAGGAGCTTGTGTTATTTCATCTTAGAAGACACGCAGAGAGGCAGCGGGTGTACACTGGTTTATTTTTGAAAATGTTGAGTTTAAGGTGTCACAGGCATAGGCTTCGATATCAAAACACAATTAGGGTAACTGCCACAAAGGCCCCAGCCTTGCCTCCCTCCAGTTTTGGCTTCCTAATCTGCTTTATATTTCCGGGAGCCATTTTTTTGCTATGCATATCTTGAAATCCAAGAGTACTGATCCTTACATGCAATGGCATCATGACAAGAACCACCATTTCGAGTCTCCTAGGCAATAAAGACTTTCTGGGGCCAGCATGACCCTGGAGAAGGGGACCTGAGAAATGGATGAACCAGACCAGGGTAATCAACAACCTACTGACTGTGCATTGCTCTCCTCTCTTTCTGATTCCTCCCCCACTAAAGCCAGTACCTCTAGGATGCTTACACCATATGACGAACAAGTTTATAAGCCTAGGATTTGGGAAGCTGAGGCAGAAGGTCAGAAGCCAATTTGAAACCAACCTAGTCTACATAGTGTGTTCCAAGGCATAGTGAATCCCATCTCCTAAAAAAAGAAAAAGAAAAAAAAAAAATGGGAGTGGGGAGCCTTACCTGTAACCACAGCACTTAGAGAGTTGTGGCAGAAAGAAAGTGACTTCAGAGCAAGCCTGGGCTACATACATAGTGAGACTCTGTTTCAAAATCCAAGGGCAGCGGGTGGGGTGGGGTAGGGTGGGAGGGGTGGGGGAGTTGGGGGATGGGGATTGGGGGGGGGGGGGGGTGGGGGGCGTGGGTCATGGGAGGCAAGGAAGAACCTTAGCTAAGTTTGTTATAAAGCTGGGGTGGTGGTGGCACACGCCTTTAATCCCAGCACTTGGGAGGTAGAGGCAAGCGGATTGCTGTGAGTTCGAGGCCAGCCTGGTCTACAAAGGGAGTCCAGGACAGTCAAGGCTAAACAGAGAAACCCTGTCTCGAAACCACCCCCCAAAATCTCTTTAAAGTAACTATATTATCTTCCATTTAGACAACCTAAGCAAAAAAAACTAAAAAAAAAAAAAAAAAGGAAATGAAACTAAAAACAGAAGCAAAGTCGACAAACTAGCATGGTATTTAAACAAGGTATCAGAACTCCCAGAGGAGAGTCAAACAGAGAAGGGGAGGCAGAGAGTGAGTCATTTTGCTCATATGGTGTGAATTTAATTACATGTTCTTAAATGTTCGGTGACAACACTGTGCTTAGGAAAAACCACAGACACCAGTGGATGGGAGAAAGAAGATAGGAGGCCCAGCACTGTCACTATGCAGTGTGGGATGCACATGGCTGGACAGGTCCCTGTGGGTGCGGGAACAGTGTCCAGTGTGTGGCGTTCAGTCTGTGTTTTCCATTCTTCAGTTGAAGAGCTCAGCTTTAATTGACAAAGAAAAGATGAAAGCACCTAAGATTCAAAGTCCTCAGCGACCGAGGGGCTGGCTGGCAGTGTGGGGGTGGGGTGGGACTTCTTAAATCAACAGAGGGAAGCTCATCATAGAAGTGCCCTCCACTGTCCCATGATATCTCAAATGTCAGTCAGGTCAGAGTTTTTCAATCTGAAACCTCCCTCCCCCACCCCCCTCCCCTACCCCTCCCCCCATTTTATAAATGCATTCATTTTGAGTGCACATTCCAATGGCTTTTAGTAAATGTATGCAGTTTTGCAACTATAATCACTGTCCAGTTCTAGAACATCACCCTGAAAGATCTCTTATGCCAGCTGCAGTCAGTCCTCCCCCCCCCCCCCGCACCAGCCTTAAGAAGCCACAGACTTGCCTTTTCTGTTTTTGTTGTTTGTTTGTTTGTTTTTGTTTTTGTTTTGTTTTGTTTTTCAAGACAGGGTTTCTCTGTGTAGTCTTGGTTGTCCTGGACTCACTTTGTAGACCAGGCTAGCCTCGAACTCACAGAGATCCCCCTGCCTCTGCCTCCCGAGTGCTGGAAGACTTGCCTTTTCTGAATGTTTCATGTACATGGAATCATGAAATGTAAGGTCTTTGCATCTGGCTTCTTTCACTTAGCACAGTGTGTTCAGATCAATCCACGTCGTGGCATCAGCAGAGTACCACATTTCCTTTGTGACTGAATAATATTTCATTGAATGGACACACATGCATCGTTGGTGGATACCTAAAATATATCTACATTAGAGGTATTATTATTAACAGTGTGTCTATGGCCCCTTTTCACAAGTCTTATGAATGCATATTTTCACTTTTCTTGTACTTGGGGGGTATCAGTACTGGGTCATGTGGTAAATGTTTAACTTTAACAGAAACTGTTTTCTGCAGTGACTTTACCATTTTATATTTCTACCAGCAGTGAAAGAATTAAGGCTCTGTTTTAGCCCCCCTCTCGTGTGTGTTTGTGTGTGTGTGTGTGTGTGTGTGTGTGTGTGTGTGTGTGTATGTGTGTGTGTGTGTGTGTGTGTGAAGTATACATGTGTGCATATCTGATGTCTCCCTCAATCACTCTCTACCTTACTTTCTGAGATTTTTCACTGAACCTGGAGCTCACTGATTGGCTGAGATCCACTGGCTTCAAGCCCCAAGAATCCTCCTGTCTTTGCCTCCTCAGGCAAAGAATTATAGGCCTGCCCCACGCTCAGTCTTTTATGAGTGCTAGAGATTAAAACCAGGTCTTCATACATGCATGGAAAGCACTTTTCTGACAGAGCCTGTCCCTATGATCTATGTCTTTTTGACTACTGCCATTCTCACATGTATGACGTTTGTGCTTTTTACTTTTGTACTCACTGTCATTTTTATTTAAATGCCTCCAGTAGCTAATGAACGACATATCTCTCTACTGGCCATTCACTTACATTTTGGTAACCTGTTTATTCAAGGGGCTGAAGAGATGGCTCAGAGGTTAGGAGCACTTGCTGCTCTTCCAGAGGACCCATGTTCGATTTCCACGCACCCACAGGGTGACTTGCAAGTGTCTATGCTCCCGCCGCAGGGGAACTGACACCCTCTTCAGGCCTTCAGAAGCATCCAGCACACACATGGTGCACAGGTACATATGCAAGCAAAATACCCATACACACAAAATTAAAATACGAATTCATTTTTAAAAGTCTATTCAAGCCAGGTGTGGTGGCGCACACCTTTGATCCTAGTGCTCGGGAGGCAGAGGCAGGTGAGTCTTGAGGCCAGCCTGCTCTACAGGGTAAATTCCATGACAGCCAAGACTGTCATACAAAGAAACTCTATCTTGAAAAAACGGGGGTGGGGGTGTCTATTCAGATTTTTATCTGACATTTTTTTTCTAAATTGTCAATTCTAGAGCACTTTTCAAATCTAAGTAGAAAGAAAAGAATCACAACTTTGCCAGTAATAAGATGAAGCTCTGAGGCACACAGCAAATCTGGGTCTGTACATCCACTCTATGCCAAGAGCGAGAGGCAGGGCACCACTAGTAGGCTTCTTTAATGAGATCACTCCACCGAAAACAACAGTGGACTCAGATCCCTGAAGAGAATGCTCAGCCCTGAACATTGTTCCTCCATTTCTCAATCAGCCATAACTTTTTTTGTTCTACTGCCCACTATAGCCCATCAGGGAGTTCCTAGGAAATGGAAGATGCTCACACTTTCTTTTACAACTTCACAGTGAAAACAAGTACGCGCGCAGGGCAGGCAGCGCTTCCCCTTGGTCTGCCCACACTGATGGAAATGCCAGCTTTGCCACCTGTGCCAAAAATACAGAATGCTTCCTGATGATCAGCTGTGATTTTAAAGAGATTAAAACAAGCCGAGCAGTGGTGGCACCTGCCTTTTAATTCCAGCACTTGGGAGGCAGAAGCAAGCGAATCTCTTGAGTTTAAGATCTGCCTGGTCAACAGACTGAGTTCCAGGACAGCCAGAGCTACACAGAGAAACCTGTCTTGAAAAAAACAAAAGAGGAAAGAAAGGAACGAAGGAAAAAGGAAGGAAGGACGCCTTCTTACAGCTTTCCAGAGAGTAAGATAGGAGACCAAGGATCTGTGAGGCCTGAGAAAACCAAAGCAGGATATAAAAACCACGAAGCGATTTGGACTCAAACACTTCAAGATGAACTCAGTTCCTTGAGGGTGGGCAGCGAGCAGCATGGAGTTGTGGGGTCTTAGTTTCTCCTGTGAAAGCGAGACCTTTTTTGGTTTTATAATTGACCAAATAGTTGTTGCGCACTGTAACTCTTGGCGCCAGGTCATGTACTGGGCTCTGAGGAGAGGATGAGGGTTAAGTGTGGCTCCTCCGCTCCCTAAGGCAACATCCTCAGCAACATCCTCAAAGACAGTGTTGATGAACTTCCAGCCTCCAAGCACACTACATGGGTCTTAGTAACAGGAACAGTCCATCAATATTAGACCTGCTTGCACATGCTAAAATTAACGGAGCCATGGGGTTTTCAAATGAATACAGTACTGTGTTCTCATGAGCAATGTATGCCGGTCCTTCTGCTAATGACCTCCAAGAAGGCTTTTAAAAACTCTTATTAATTTTCTTTCCATATGTGTGAATGTTTTAGTAGCATGTATGTCTATGCACCATGTCCATGTGTGTGGTGCCCTTAGAAGCCTGAGGAGAGCATCAGATCCTGTGCACCTGGAATTGTGGGTGGCATGAGGGGTTCTGGGATTCGAACCCAGGTCCTTCATTCAGAGAAGCATCCAGGGCTCTTAACCTGAGCCATCACTCTAGCCTTCACATTTCTACTGTCGCCGTTGTTGTTTATCTGTACAAGTTCACAATTCAGAACAGGAACAAGTCAGGAATGCCACATGTGTTTCCTGTCCTCCTCAAATAGTTCTGATGAGCTAAATCAACTGAGAACCCAAAAGCAATGGAGTCATTCCCTCTTACAAAATCCAGCATTGCGCAAAGTTCAGATGATGGACATATCACACCTGTGATCTAGGAGGCCGGCTGCTTTAATCTGGCCTGCAGCACTGGACAGAGTCCTGGCAGCACTGGGTGCTAGAAAGTATTTCTCATGCTTTGTTGTGGCGTTTGGGTATGGCTCGAAACTAGGCCCCATGGGTAACTGACTTAAGAAAACACCAAAAGCTGAGACATACTGCAAATCTAACCAAGGCCTTCGCGGGACAGTTCAACCTCAAAGAGCCCAGGAGCTTTGCTTTTGTTTTTAACCAAGACCTCTGCTCTGCAGCCCAGGCTGACTTAGACCTCACCATGCACATCAGCTGCCTTCTAATTTGCAGCAATCTTGTAGCTCCCGCTTCCCAGATGCTTAGAATATAGGCGTGTCCCACCATACCTGGCTACTATCTTACTTTCAATGTAAAACGGTGACATGGTGACACCAAGTGACCAGTTTAGGCTGAGTGGGTGGGAGAGGGCACACCAGAGCAGGGCATCTGAAACAGGAAACAACTTTACTGCCACCTTCAGTGAGTGCAGCAATGTAGTCACAGGATCTCATTCTTCACAATTCCCTGGTACCTTCCTCCTTGGCAGCCAGCACACGGGAACACAGAGGTCCCCAGCCAGCAGCTCCTGAACGGCTGGCTGCCTTAGAGACCTGTGCTCACCTCAGCGCTGCCATGGACCGGGCTGCTAGTTTTTGTTAATCGTCAAAGCATGGATTCAGGCTAAGCAGGAGCTTGCTAGATGCGTGTGTTCTCTGTTCTACTAGAGTGTCTGTGATGGCATTGTGACGCAATCCACCAGAGTGTCTGCATTGGTGTTGAGGCATCACACTGGAGTGTCTGCACTGGCCTTCTGAGGCATCACACTGGAGTGTCTGCGATGGCATTCTGATCACTTGTGACAGAGTGCACACCCAGCTTAAATGAAGGTTGAAAGTGAGATCCCTCGCCTCTGCTGTCAAGGCTGCTCTGGTCACTGCCACCTTTAGCCTGCTCAGCAATAACTTTTATTGATTCTACTTTACAGTATATTTAGATAAAGCTGTATAAATTGTATAGATTTAGATGATATATTTAGAAGCTGGGGTGTGTGTGTGTGTGTGTGTGTGTGTGTGTGTGTCTGTCTGTCTGTCTGTCTGTCTCACTGACCCTCACCATCACCTTCCTGGCTGCTGTGCTGGCCCAAGCCACCACAGTCTCACCTGAATTACAACAACAGTTTCCTACCTGGCCTCCCCTCTTAGAAGCCACAGTCTAGTCTCCACACAGCACCCAGGTGATCCTTTGAAATCACAAGTGCACCTCATTTGGAACACTCTAATCCCTACACTGCATAAAACCAGGAGTGGTGGTACACGCCTGCAATCCCAGCACTGGAGAGGTAGAGGCAGAAGGATCATAACCTCAAAGTTATCCTTGGCTACTTAAGTTTGGGACCAGCGTAGGCTACAGGAGACTGTATCTTAAAAAAGAAAAAAAAAAAAAAAAGTCACTTTATGCCATACTCCTTTGCTTTAAATCATGGAGAGACATTGGAACGGCTAGTTTGATGGATTTGGGCAGGCAATAATGACACTCAATGGTTATTAAAATACACACTTCAGAGAAGCCGGCCTCCATAGCCACCCACTTAAACTGTTGCTTTGAAATACGAGTCTCTAATGTATAATGCAAAATATGTATGTTAAATATAATATTTATATTTACAGCTGAATATTTTATTGTATGTATGTTGCACATTTTCATCATCCATTTATCAGCAGATGGACATCTAGGTCCCAATTGCCTTATGGCCTACGCTCCCAGGGTCCTGTCTCATGTTTATAAGTTGAAACTTCCCTTTCTTCTCCTCTATCAGGTGCAGGGTATCAGGTCACGTCTTCCGTTGAAGTCTTTGACCCATTTGGAGTTGCGTTATGTGCAGGGTGAGAGGTATAGCTAACCATCCAGTTTGACCAGCACCATTGGATGGAGTCGCTGTCATTTCTCCAATGTTGTTTTTGTTGCTGTTGTTCATAGTTTAGAATCAGGGGGCTATAGGAGGGCCTCCGTTCTGCTCCTTGATCAATGTGTCTGTTTTTATTACTACAGTGTAACCTGAAATCAGGCATGGTGATACCTCCAGAAATGTTTTTACTGTTCAGGATTATTTTAAGTGTCCTGGATCTTTTGTGTTTTCATATGAATTTTAAGATTATTTTTTTTCAAGTTCTGTGAAAAGTCGCGTTCAGATTTGGGTGGTGATTGCATCCAGTTTGTAGGTTGCTTTTGGTAAAATGGTCATTTTTCACAATATTAACTCTTCCAATCCAGGAGTATGGGAGATCTTTCCATAGTCTGGTGCCTCCTTCAATTTCTTTCTTCAGAGTCCTAAAGATTTGATTGCACAGGTCTTTCCCTTCCTTGGTTAGATTTACTCTAAGCCTCTTCTGAGGCTGTGGTGAATGGGATCGTTGCCCTGATTTTTTTTTTTCTCTCTGTATGCTTACCAATGTTCTATATGGAGGCTGTGTTATATAGGAAGATACTGATTGTATATTGAAGAGGCATTGTTATGTGTGAATATATATGTATATATCTTGTGTAATACGTTTGTAACTTACAGTTTTACTAAATAGAGTTACCGAATGTAGTCATTTTCTGGTTAGAGCCTCTGGAGTCTGTTATTTTTTGAATCATAGCCCCTGCAGTAAGAATGTTCTGACTTCATTCTTTCTTCCTTGAATACCTTTGCCACCTCCTCCTCCTGTCGTACCGCTCTGGTTAAGACTGCAAGCACTGCACTGAACAGGGAGAGTGGACATCCCTGTCTTGTTGCTGATTCTAATAAAGGCTTTGAGTTTTTCTCTACTTAGAATGGTGTTGGCTGTGGGCTTGCTGAATATTGCCTTTATTATGTTAAGGTATGCCTATGTATGCCTCGATTCTGTAGGACTTGTCAAAGACCCTTTTCTACATCTAATGAGATGATCATATGATTTCTATCTCTGAGTTACACTTATTGATTTACATATGTTGAATCATCCCTGCATCTCCGAGATGAAACCAAATTGACCATGCTGGATGACCTTTTTATGCATTCTGGAATTTGGTTTATAAGCATTTTATTTTATTTTTTTGTGCCTGTGTTCATCAGGGAGATTGGCCTATATTCTTTTGGGGGTTTCTCTTTTCCTGGTTTTGGTATCAGGGTAATACTGGCTTCATAAAAAGAATTTAGATGTGTTCTTTCCTTTTCTATTTTATGGAATAATTTGAGGATTGTTGGTGTTTATTCTTCTTTGATGATCTGCTATTATCCTGAGCAAAATCCATCTGGCCATGGGCTTGTTTTAGTTTAGAGATATTTATTTTAATTACTGAGTTTATCTCAGTTACTAAACAGTTTATCTGTTAGATTATTTACTTCACTTTGACTTAACTTTGATAGGTTGTTTGTATCTAGAAATTCATCTACTTCTTTTAGATCCATTATGTTGGTAAGACTTTCCACTGAGGTGTTCATTGGCTTATTGAATTTTTCCTTTCCAACATCATTTCAGTTGGGTATTTTTCATCAATCCCATTTCTTTGTTGAATTGTATTTTCATATCTTGGATTGACTTCCTCATTTAATTTATCTTTTTGTTTTGTTTACTTGGAGTATACTCACGTCTTCTTTGAGTTGTTTGAACTTACTTATCCATCATTCTTTTGAATTCTTTATCTGGTAGTTCTTCTAGGTCATTTTTATTAGGTGCCATTATTATCGGACCCGTAACTTGTAGAGGAAATAGGTAGTACTGGTTTTTCATGCAGTTTCTATGCTAAGACTTGCACACGTAGAGTAGTTTGTTGGTTGAGTCCTACTGATCCTTTTTTTTGGGGGGGGGGCTGTTGTTCAAGTTGCTCTTTTACTTTCAGTCGAGAGCTTCCAATGAGAGGACTATGTTGTATTAGGGTTTAGATCTCCATTTCCTCTGTGAGGCTAATGTAGGAAGTTCCAGAAAGAAAAAGAAACTACAAGGGCCACATCCTCAAGGGCTTTCGAGTTTGCAGGGGACACAGATTAGTAAGCAGACAAAGAGAGTGTGACCAATTAGCTTTGTAACAAAGGTTCCCCCTGGATGTTCTGAGAGAGTCACCTTAACTCCCAGCAAGGCCTTCGGTTCACAGATGTCCTGGGGGCTTGCTGTGTGCTACTCTAAACCAACGGACGTCACTACCACAAACTACGTTATCTGCACTTGGAATGGTGGTGACTTTACAAGCTTCCTGAGGTCCCATTAGTGGAAAGATGTCTGTGACATACAAGTTCCAGCTCTGATGTCACTGCATCATCAACCCTATTTCAATTAAGCTTGCTGTCCTCATTACATGCCCTGTGTGTTGTCGTCACAGAGCTTGCCACCATCTGATCCCTTCCCATTTCTCTGCTTCCAGCACGACTAATGCAAGGAACTTCCCTGCTATATATCAGAATATAACCGATCCTGGCTCTCAGGAAATGTTCAGTAAACATTTCACAGGGGGAAAAAGTCTTTAGTATTTACTATGTTTTAGATGTTGTTTAAACTTTTTTATTTAATGTGTATGGGTGTTTTTTTTTCTTTCGGCATGTGTGTCTGTATATCACCTGTGTGCCTAGTGCTGGTGGAGACCAGAAGAGGGTATCAGATCCCCTTTGGACTGGAGTTACGGCCAGTTGTGAGCCACCAGGTAGGTGCTGGGAATCGAACCAAGATCCTATGGAGGAGCAACCAGTGATCTTAATTCCTGAGCCATCTCTCCAGCCCCCTAGACGCTGAACTTAATGCCATCCATGTGGTAATGTAACACCCAACACAGTCCTATGAGGGATTAATACAATTTACAAGTTCAGAGAAGTAGACCCAGGAACAAAGAGGTGAACCAACAAAGACCAAGATCATACAAGTGGGACATACTGTCTGGGGATTCCAGGGCTCATAACAGAATTCCTCAAAGCCTTGTGGCTTTAAACAGTGATACAGTCCTGTTGTGATTCTGTGGACTCGCTGGCCTCAGGTGGATGGATCTAGCTTGAATTCTCTCCTGCATTACTGTGAGCTGGTACAAGGCATGTCCTCTTCTCAAGGTCTGGACACCTAGGATGACTTTTTCACTAACAGGTCAGACAAGTTGACAACTGCTGGAGGCTGCCTGTACACTCCTCACAGAATGATGCTTCTTATAAAGCATTTTGCGTGCGTGCGTGTGTGCGTGTGTGCGTGTATGCATGTGGTGCACGAGTGCATGGGAGTCCAGCCAACATTCAAGTGTCATGCTTGCAAGTCAAATACTTTACCTAATAAGCCATCTCCTCAGAACCCAGATGCACTTGGCAAAAAATTTTTTTGGAGAAAGGGTCTTCTTATGTAGTCCAGGTTGACCCCAAATTCACTATATAGCCTAGGTTATCCTCAGCATCCTACTGCCCCAGCTTCCTAAGTACTGGGACTATAGGCTTTTGCCACCATCTCTTGGGCTCTAAAATGCACGTTGTTAAAAACCAAGGCAGGACTGGCTATGCGGCCAGTGCCTCTTGGCTTGATGTCCAGAATAGAGAATAAAGAAAAGAAGAGAGGGAGGGAGGGAGGGAGGGAGGGAGGAAAAAGAAAGGAAGAGAAGGGAAAGGAAGGGAAGGGTGGAGGAGAGAAGAGAAAAGAAGGAAAAGGAGGGGAGAGAAGGAGGATAGGGGAGAAAGGAAGAAAAAACAAAGAACGTAGGCAAAAGCTAGGACTTCTTCTGGCCCAGGCCACTCCAACAAGTCACCTCAGCTTCGTTCTCTTTGTTCCACTGGGCCCCTCAATACTCACTATTGGGGGTTGCTGGGAAATCAGGATGTCTGGCAGTTGGAGGCCATCTTTGGAGACTCCAAGTGCAAGGCCTACTGATAATGTACCTCATCGGTCTGCCTCCAGAAACTGCACCAAAGACACGAGGTCATCTCGTGTCTTTATTGGGACTCTGGATGCTGGTTTTAGCTGGTTTGTGCAACTAGGGGCCGGTTTGGAATTCCAAAGAAGGATAAAGTCTTTGTATCTAACGTCAGAAACCTGCTTGCAATGTTTTTAATGTAGTCCTGGGGCAAGTGTCCTTCCGTGGAGCTCAGCCCTATCTCAGTTTCACTGGCAGACCTTTCTCTGCTTCCAAATACCCTAGCTCCAAAGTCCCGTGGAGCCTTCGGGTTGGTGCTGTGGTGGGAGGTGGCTGGGAAGGGAGGTTTAGAGGCACTTCTGTGCATGAAATCTTATGAAAGATCGTATTTTTAAATGAAGAAAGGACACAGTGAGTGATTTCCCATGGGAGTTCGCCATGCCCCCAAGGGATACCATCCAGCTCGAAACCAGTTGGCTTGCAGGCAAGTTCTACACAAACACCACGCTTTGATTCCTTATTACAGACCCGGAGAAGCGGTTTTAAAAGATCAGCACGCCCTCTAGCGTGTGCCAAGAGCCCCGCCCATCTCATACCGACTTCAAGCCCTCCCTCACCTCGGCCAGGGTGTCAGCCGCAGGAACTCCACCACATACCCAGCAAATGAGTAAACAGGGACTGAAACACGCGTCCATATGCCTTTCCAATGCTTATTCTTCTGGGCTCCAAGGAATGCCACCCAAACAAACCCGCCATTTTGATCCGCGCTCACTGGGCGTCTCCCTGCAACCATTACTACAGTTACTATGGAGACAGTTCAGCACTGACTGGGCACGTCGTGAACAATTTTGGTGAATTGATGAATTATGTTTCCTTCAGAAGGGGTCAGTTTGTAGCCCAGAGATTTTAGCAAGTCTGTGTCTAGCAGTGAAATCCTATCATCCATCTCTGGGAGCACCTAACTGTGAAACTGCCACAGACTACCATGGGCCTTTCTTCTCCTCAGTCTGGTCTGGTAACAGCCCGTCCTTGATGAACTGCTCTGTCTCTCCCTTGACATTTTGGAAAACACTATTTGGTTACGCACAGTGTTCAAGAGTGAACATTTGAGGAGGGATCCTAGGGAGTGGTGGTGAAAGAAAGGTGATACTTCGCGGTGGGACTTATGTTTTAGGACGCATCAATTCTGACTCTACATTGCTCTAAATTTCCTGATTATTCAGGATGTTTATATTGGTTGTCTAAGACTTACCTCTCATGAGCTAACAAATAATGTTTAAAAAAAACAAACAAAAACAACTCCTAGAGCAAGAAATTTAAAGACACTCAAAAGCATAATTGCACTGCTGAGGCGTAAATGCGTGAGGGCAGTGTACGCTTTCACAGGCTGTTCTGTTCCTTAGGCTCAAGGAGCAGCAACCTATATGCACAGCATCTCTCTGTGTGACAAAAAGGAGCCAGCAACCATCCACAAGAGCACAGCCAACTCCAGGGGTGAGAGAGTGGAACTGTGATGCCTCTAGCCGCACTCATCTCCAGCAAACAGGACCCAACCAAGGAGCTCCTTCTCTTTCACTGATAGCTTTTAAGGAACTTGCAAAGTTGCTGGGCACCAATTCAAATCTGCCACTGGATTCACATCATAAATCGAACTGTGGCATAAAGCAAGGGACGTGAAAGCAAACCTGTCAGCCCTTCTAACAATACCTTTAAAAAACCCTTCCTGGGTGTTTACTAAGTGCCTTCTCCATTGACAACGCTGGTACCAAAGAATCTCAGTGAAAAAAGAAAAACATGAAGACTTTGTTTCCATGGTCTCTCTGTCTGTTCATTAAGCCTTTTTTTTTTCATTAAGCCTTTTTTTCCCCCATTTTTTTTTTCATTAAGCCTTTTTAAAGGCATTGGATTGGAAACAGACCTTAAAAATACAGGCAGAATAAATAAGCATATTTATAAAACATCAGGTTTCCAATCAATAAAAACATACTTAACTTCCATGTGAAAGAGCAAAGAAAAACAAAATTAAAAGAGGCAACAGAAGCCCTCAAAAGCAAGCAGAAAACTAAACAAATTTAGAAAAAGTAGACCAGTCCCCCAGTGGGAAAGTGTTACCTCCCTGCTTATTTATTTAGGATTTATATTTGTCCTTCCCAAAAGGACCAAGGCAACGGGAAAGCTTTGTACTTCTAGTGTCTTAATTGAATCCTAGCTCAAGGAATTTATCTTTCTGAATTACAAACTATCAGATTAAAAAGCAAGACAGGTAACAGATGCAGCCCCTTTAGCTCGGCCACGTGACTCTCAAGCTTGAAGCTGCAAACACGTTCTACTAACCTCGCTCTTCTGTATTTTCCCTTGGTGCAAATCATATTAACTTTAGCTTTGGGTAAAATTATTACCCAGGTGGCTAAATGACTATTATTCAGTGCCTATAAGAGAAATGTATATATTCATTAAAAAGCAAAAACAAAAACAAAAACAAAAAAACCTTATGATTAGAGCTTAAGACTCCATATAATATTAAATCCTATGTTGAATCAAAAGACAGGAAATACCTGGTTAAGGCCAAAAATTCCATTCCTCTATTTACCCTGCTGAGGCTATTCCCGACAAATAATGGTTATGGTAATTTTAGAACCCTTTCCTTACCCTTAGCTATAATTAACTGACTTAAATGCTGAGTTCCTGCCCAAATTAATTATTTGTTTTCTCAAATTATATATCTACCACTGGCCTTCCTAGAGATTCACTATATACTTTAAACATACACAACCCCATGTCCATCACTGACAGTTTTCTTCTCATTAATCGTAATATAAAAGCTGTTGAGAAGACACGAACCCCAAGCTCAAATTTTCATTTATAAATTCCTTACTTTTAATGTATAAATTCTTTAAGCAAAATGTAAATGCCATTTAAATCTAAGCAGGCTTCTGGAAGGTAGATTCAGCATGATGGCTTTAACACACACAAGTCACAAGATTACCCTCAAGGCAATGACACAGAAATGCTTCTCCAGGGCTTAGTATCACTCACACATGAAAATAACCAGGGCGCATGTCGAACAGACCTGTGACTCCAACCCTTACACAGGCCTCTACAAAAATTTCAGTACATAAAGCTACTTGAGAGTGAGCATTCCTGCCATTTATTTATTCTCTTATCTCTTTCCCACTGATCTGAACTCTCTGAGGATGGACCCTAAGCCTTGTCCCTTTACCTGGAGGGCCAGCACAATGGAGCATCTGTACAAGGGATTCAGTGAATTGTGGTGAATGTTTTCACATAAGAGATAAGTATGTGCACAGCTAATTGTATTACTGAGTCTTTTAATGGTGTTTATAGACACGATGATATTAGGCAAGATATAAGTTTTACTTAGTTTGATATATATATGTATATGTACACACACACACACACACACACACACACACACACACACACACACCATATATCATATACCACATACTATATTGTGTTAGATTTTAGCTGGGTATGGTTGCTAACACCTGTAATCCCAGAGGTTGGAGTATCACTGTCTATGTCTGTATGGTTTGTAAATCATAAAGACCAGGGATCAGCCTGGTCTATATTTTGATATGTATATATGTATATATATGTGTGTATATGTAGACTATATATAGTCTATGTATATACCCCCATATATAGTGACACACACATATATTGGATTATATATTATCACATATGATATATACAATTTGATATAATACACACACACACACATATATGTCTCTCTGTAGACTAGGCTGAGCCCCAATTTACAGCAATCCTTCTACCTCTGGGATTACAGGTGTTAGCAAGCAACCACACCCAGCTAAAATCTAACACAAGTTCTTCAGATAGCAGTTTCTCTCCCTGTGACACGGGAAAACTAATGCTCGCCTCACCCAGCTCAGAGAATTAAATGCCAGTGAGATAAATGGTTCAAGATATGTGAAGGCATGCTGAAAACTATACATATCATCTTAGCAGCTTGAGTTACACAATATGTATATTAAATGGGGTAGAATAAAGCAAGCAGTCTAGGACTTGGCAGTGCATGTGGTGGCTGGACAGCTGAGGGTCTCTCTGCAGAGTAACAGAGGTACACTGCTCAAGGCTCTGCTGGGGGTTCCCCCAAGTCACATTCATGCTGAAATCAATATTTAAGACTTTAATAAGTGACTGGTTTCAATACTCTTCAAACACTTTTTTATAAACGAGGCAATTACAAATAATGCAAGTTTTGAGATTTGCTCAAATCAGCTCTGACACCCTCCAGGCTCGCCTAGGAGATGCTGCAAAGGCTTTCCGGTCAGTGTTCTGGAGAACCACACTGTTCACCACACTGGCTGAGTTCTTGCCAATGGATTCATGACTGCCCCTCCACTTTCTCTGAGGGTCTCAGATGCCTCCCATAGTCCCCTGCACATTACCAAGTGTGATGGTAGTGTGCCAAGGTTTGGGGTTTCATCTTTTGCTGCAGAGGCTTGGCACATGGTCCACAAGCTTCAGTCACTCCGGGAGACTTCAGCCACGCCCCAATCTTATTATTTCAAATCTCCTCGAAAGATCTATTTCCACTTTTCAAAGGACCTTAGTTGTTGAATCATACTCAACTCTTGACCCTTACAGCAGACATGAGGACTATGGCATCCAATGCAGATGTCCCTGTGGATAACTTCCTGTAGAAGTTAACTCTACAGGCAAGTTAAGAAACAGTCATGGATTACGTAATACTGAAGAGTTTCATAACTCTCAAATCCTCTGATTTAATGCCTAACCGTGCATTTTTAAGGAACATGCTCAGCCAAATTAATCACTAAAACTTAGTCAAGTAAGGCCACCACAAGGCGATGGCCGGAGTGATAAAGCTTAGTCAACAGGATTATGTCATCAATGATGGAGGCCTAATATCAACTTCCCCATTGGCAGGGCAGATGTACAACTAAGCAGCCTGGAGCATTTCTATCCTAATGTCTTTACACAGGTGAAACTAAGCCCTAAAGTTCTCTAGAATTGTCCAAAGGACACAGACACACACACAGACACACACACAGACACACACAGACACACACACACACACACGAACAGAACCCTGTCTAACACAACTGGCTTTGGGACAGTCTCTCTAGATTGACTTGGGTAAAGTCCTAGAAAAGGATGTCCCCATCCAGGACAGGAACCACAAAGGAGTTAGGCTGGCACAGAGGCCTCTCAGCTGCTGCCACTAAACCTGACTGCGAGTACATCTGCCTACGAAACACCTGAAGGCAGAAGGTGTCATATTTCTTCATCTTTGTTGTTACTACTCCATCTTTTCCTGGGTCCTTAACAGCATCCTAATCACACCCCCCACTCCTCCATATCTCCCCCCCCCCCTTTAAGTCCAAGCCTCACTACCCAAGCTTTAAGGTTGGCCTTAGTTTCCTCTCCAGATCACGGTCTTTGTTCATTTTGTCCCAGCACACTGGCATACTTGAATTGTTCTTAAGGCAATCAATCCTCTTGCCCACCCCACCCCTTAACACTCCACAGCCACCCCTATGCCTTTGTTTTGGCAGCTCACCTCCTCTGAGGCAAAGCCCTCCCTGGTCCAGAGACTCCTCCCCTGGATACACCCTTTCCCAGTTAAAGTTCTGATGCCTCAACAGCGCGTGACTGCTAAATGCCCCCAATACATGGCTAAGCATGCATTGTGATTGGCTAGGCTGCGATGCCTCTTAGATCATTTTGAACTTGCAACCATTAAGTCACAATTAAACCACAACTATAATATAAAACCAAGTCACTTTATATTTGTTTCCCAGCCCTATTTTCACATTTATTAATATCAGTATTTCAAGGCGATTCCTAGAACTTATTCTCCCCTAGCTCTGTGTGCTTTAGTAACATAAAGAAATCTGTATCCATTCGCATAATTTTACAAGAGGACACAAAAAGCCAAATTTTATATTATGGAGGAGGTCCTTCTCCTAAATCTGCCTCTCTATCTACTTCTGTTGAGCTTTTCCATCTATAAAGTAGGGAAAATACTGACCAGAATGGTTCTGAAGAGTCAGTGAGACGCCTGTTAATTACTTGGCACAGTTAAGTGCCTGGCTTGCAGTACTTAAAACATGATCTGGGGCTCTGTATGTACCTCAGTGGCAGAGCACTTGTCCAACATGCATGAGGCCCTGGGTTCAATCCAGAGTCACACAACATACAAACACATTTAAAAAAAAAAAAAAAAAACGTAACTGGTGGGTGATACGCCCTGATTCAATGAGCTCTTTTTGACTACCACGTAACCTCCCAAGAGCAGCAACAATATGAAGATAGCGACAAAAATTACAGGAGCAGTGACTGGGAACATTACTCAGACCAGCTGACTCGCAATCCAGACTTTATTTACATTTGTTGTGTCTATATCTGGTTTCCTGCCTTGACTCCAGCTAATACAGCCAGCACTGACCACCATGGGCATTTTATTAAGCCCTCGTTATTACCACCCTCCATTCTTAGATTGCATTTCGAGGAGGTTCCTCAGCAGGGACAATAAGTGGCAGCAATGTTGGTAACTTGTTCTTTTTCTTCTGAGTATAAAGTAGTCAAAACTACTTTGATCTTTTATTTCCCACGAGGGGATTTATGTAGGCATGAACAGCATCTGACTTTCAAGGGTGCTTACAACAGACCTCTGACCGAAAACAGCCATAATCATGAAGCCATAAAACTAAAATTAAGTCAGGCCTGAGCTTTCAGAAACATCTGCTTGAGGGCTTTCTCCTTCTATCATCATCTTGAGCCCTTTCTGATCGCTATTGCAGGACATCGTCAGATCTCTTAATAAAAACCTCCCAAATAGTTCAAGTAAATCCCACACTTCACGTTTTCAGGCATCTGACACTAACCCAAATCCTGACACCAGAGGGAAATGGCATCAATGTGCGCTGTTTCCAGAACCCACGTCCAGAAGAACATCTTTAAAATAAATGCTTACTGTGATTTTCCAAGTACATTTGCTATTTGGAGGGTACATTCCGGGAAAACCTTCACTGCCAATAAATCCAGACTCTCCGGTAAGAATGCCGCCACATGTGAAAACAGGTCTGGGGAAAATAAGAGAGGAGAGAACACTTTCATTGAGACGCTGTCTAGCAACCAAATGTTAATTTCAAAAAGGCATATGTGCTGATATGAACAAGCCAATACTGTTTAACAAAATCTTGCACCAGGTAAAAAGATCTGAAAGCTTGCCAGCTCTTAGAATATTTAAATTATAGCCCAATAACCCAAACACCCAAATTCATTCATCATTAAGTTAAGACAGGTCATATATTTGTATATATAGTAAAATACTACACTCAGAGAGTTGTATAAAAGTTGAATGATTTAACTGGAGAGAGTGGGAGAGGTGCTGAGGGCCACTTTGGGAGAGTTGCATGGTTTAATAGACTTGGTAAAGAAAAAGTTTGACTCCAGATTTGTAGATGGGCCTTGTTCCGCCCCCCCCCCGCTCTCCCCCCCCGCCCCCTTTGCAGAAAACTTGGGTTTCTTAGCGCGCCCCAGGAAAAGGAGAGACAAACGGGGCTGGAGGTGATGCGGGAGTTAGTTATCCTGTTTGTAGGTGCCTCTGCCCAGGCAGATGTTAACCAGGGTTCACTTAAAAGAGCGGCTCCTGGGATCGCCTTAGATTGGCCAAAGCTAGGAAGAAAAGAGCAGAGAAGAGGAGGGCGCCTACTAGAGCGCTAGTGTTCCCCGCGACAGCACACAAACCCGGAGGAGGAGAGGGAAGAGAGAGCGAGCCGCGCCACGTGGTGGCCCAGGGGGGCGCAGGGCCACCGCTTGGGAAGGCAAGACAGCTCCCGGTGGCTCTGTGCGGGGTCTCGGGCGTGGGGAAGGGCGGGGAGGGCGTTACCTCTCTGGGGTCTGCGTCTGGGCCAGCTGCGCGGCGGCCAGCAGCAGGCAGAGCGGGATGCAGGCGCTCGCGCCCCCCATGGCCGGCAGTTCACTGCGACATCCCGCCCGGCGCCCGCAGCCAGGTACCGAGTGCGCCGCGGACGGCGGGAGGGCGGCTTTTGAAGGCGATCCGGGCGGACTCCACGCCTAATTTCCCCGGGGGACGCGCCCTGGCAGCAGCAGGCGGCGGCTGAATGTCCCGTTTGTTCTCTGGCGGGAGGGGCCGCGGCCTGTCCCCCGGGAGGCCGCGGGGGAAGGGAGCCCCGCCAGCGGTACCCAGGGCCAGCCTTAACTCTCCCGCGTGGGGGTAGGGGCTTGCCCCCAGCAGCTTTTAAGTAAAATGCATCGGGCCTGCTGGAGAACCTGGCTTCTTTGTCTTCTTGGAACAGCAACCCTAAGGGGCTTGTAAAGAGATCCTTCCATAGTGGACCTCCAGCCCTCATTCTTGCTTTAAATATACACGTGCTAGAGCCTGTGTTCACTGGAGTGTTAACAATGGCTAGAGAGATAGTTTTGTGGGCAGGTTTCAACATGCGTTTCCAAGCAAGCGATTTGTGAGTGCATTGTCATTAAATGCCAGATCGTCTCATCTCACCACCCACGTTAGGTTCTGAAAATGCTGTTTCTCTGCAAGCACGTCTATTATTTGAAGAGTTTTCTCAACGCCTGGAAAAGGAAACTTAATTTATGGGTTAAGGTTTACACACTTTATTTCGCTTAGAACAGTTCCACCCTCGCGGCATCGAGGCTTTATTTAACATCAGAAAAAATTCATACCTTTGTCTGTGTGTGTGTGTGTGTGTGTGTGTGTGTGTGTGTGTGTGGGTGTGTGTGTGGTGTGGCACGTTGCCAGAGAGTCATAAAAGACCAACAAGAGCAGGATGCACTTGACACTCATGGGAGATACAACCGAACTTTGAGGTTTCATCAGTGTTTTTGCTTTTAAATTTATGTTCACCTTTGTAAGGGAAAAAAAAAACCAAGGCAGTGTTTATCAAGACTCCAACTCTGGGACTGAAGGGATAGCGCAGAGGGCAATAGTACTTGATGCTCTTTCAGAGGACTCAACTTCCCTTTCAGCACCCATATCAGCCAGCTCATAATTACATGTAACTTCAGCTCCCTGGGATTTAATACCCTCTTCTGGCCTCTGTGGGTACACACACACACACACACACACACACACACACACACACACACACACACACACACTAAATAAGTATTTGTAAAAGATTTAATTTCTAATGATGAGTTTGTAACGGTAAGAACTTACCGCAAGCAAATACCTATGGCTACAGGCAATAGTCTAAAAGTTGGAAAACCCAAGGACCTTTTTAGGCACCAGAATCCTCTTCAGAGTTTATATTGCCTTAGCACTTAAAATAATTTTTAATTCATTTATCTATTTTATGTGTATGGGTGTTTTGCCTGCATATATATCTGTGCACTGTGTGTGTGTGTGCAGTGTCCACAGAGGCCAGAAAAGGGTGTTGGACCCCCTGGAACTGGAATTACAACTAATTGTGAACCAAGATGTGGGTGCTGGAAATTGAACCCTGGACCTTTCTCTGGAAGAGTAGCTGGGACTCTACATTGCTGAACCATCTCTCTAGCCCCTCCCTAATCTTAATTTTTTTTTTTTTTTTTTTAAGCTGGAAGAAAAAACCTCACCAGGAATTACAACTTTTTAAAAAAATCCTCTAAACGTACCACACCCTGCATGACATTTTTGTAAAAGGAATTACAAAATCTGGCAGAGTACATTATATTCTGAAACTTACACCCTCAACTTAGCAAAAACTTCTTTATAAGAGCCAAAGGAAAGTAACTTGTTTATTTCATACACATTTCCAGAATGTGTATAAAATCAGAAAACTCAAGAGTTTGCAGATCATAGTTCATTACAAAGTCATAGTTTAGAGTTATAAGTGAAAATATTGCTCAATTCCTTTTCTAGTAATGGTTTGGAGTTTTCATACCTGAACATACTTTATTTGTAGGATTTTTAAAAATAAAATAAAATAAAGTATTAACCATGCATAAATAGAAAACTACCTGGGCATAAATATACAGCAGTATTTTCTTTCCTTAATTTATAGACCATTGGCTGTGTTTGTATCCTCACTAAAAGGTAAAAAGTTCTAACATGGATCATTCTGCTGTTGTTGACTCTCATAAAAAAGGCATTGATCTTACTGTGTGATTTAAAAAGTTTATTAAGAACCACATTATTTGCTCTTAAAAACACATATTTGGCCTGGAACTACACTTCTGACCAAAATTATAAACCTTAAATGTCCTGAAATGTTTAATGTGTTAAATTAGAGACAGACTCAAGGAGTCTCTGAAGGTGTGTGTACACTTCACACGTGTGAGATCAGTTTCTGGTGTTTTACAATGCAGAACTAGGGTGAGCAGCTACAGGGCAGCAGGCAGGAGCGGAAAGGAGCTGTTGGGAGACAAGGGTCCTGTGGGTAGACAGAGGTGGCAGAGTGAAGGGCCAGGCATCTTCCTCATCCAAGTGTGTGTTACCTTTTCTGATGCTGTCTGGTCTGCACATGGGAACAGGAACAAGATCACCAATGAACCGACCACTCGCAAACTTAGTGTGTGTTGTGCAGAGTGTTGGCATCTAGTGGGCCATCATGTCAGCTGCTTGGTCTCTGGTTGTTCCATCAACCTTGTAAACATCTAAAAATGCCCAGCAAATTCAACACTATCACTCATTGGTCAGCATTAGCCTTATAAAAGATCCAGAACACACACACACACACACACACACACACACACACACACACACACACACACACACACACACAAATGGATGCAAAAGGCATTGACATAAATGAAACAATGGGGAGCTTTATACGATGACCAAACTTAGGCTGCTTAAGTGAACAACTGAAAGAAACCAAAGAAGGTTGCTGATGAAAAAATCTCCAAAACAGGTTGGCTTGAGTCTCCTCTCCTCTCCTTTTGATAGGCTCCAGGGCCTCGACACATGCTCTATCTCTGAGGGACACTCCAAGCTCAAGAGAAGGTTTTTCTTTTTTTCAGTACCAAAATATTACTAGAAGCGGGTGAAACAAATGGATCCCTACAATGCTTTTCCAAAGGTGATGCTGTTTCCTTTATACCCCACGAACACACACACACACACACACACACACACACACACACACACCTGCAGCAGTCAAGTTACAAAGAGAAAAAGGGTTAAAATTTTACCTTTTTAAAGGCATTGGTCAGTGTGTGGCTGGCTGGATGTATTGCTTCCAGCCTGTGGCACCATATCCTAAGAGGAGGGGGCAGCCAAACTGTTCCCCTTGTAGAACCGTGATGCTAACACCCTTTAATATAGCTCCTCAGGTTGTGATGAGCCCCAACCATAAGGTTATTTTCATCGCTGCTTCATAACTGTAACTTTGTTACTTGTTATGAAATGTAATATAAATGTGTCATACGCAGGATGGTCTTAGGCGATGTCTGGGAAAGGGTCATTCGACCCCCCCCCCCCCCAAAGGTGTTGCGACTCACAGATTGAGAACTGCTGCTGCAGAGGAAGGAAAAGTAGAAGAAACAAGAAGGGATCAGGATCCGCACACCTGCTGAGAGAAGGATGTGCTCTCCGTTACTGGCCACAAGGTCCTGCCTCTTGACACCTTGGGGACCACTCCAGAGACAAACAGTGGCAGCGAGAGTCAAAAGTGAAAAGGAGATTGGTTAGGTGCTCTTGTCAGGAAAGTAACGCCTTAAAAGTTACATTGGGGCAGGGAAGATCTCTTAAGTGGGTAAGCCAAGGAGCAGAGTTCAAATCCCCAGCACCCACATAAGCACAGAGTGGGGTGGATCTGGGGGCTCCCTGGCCAGCCATTCTAGCTGAAATGGGGGAGCTCCAGGATTAGTGAGAGACTGAATCTCAAAAAAACAAAGAAGCATGTTGTTGAGGAAGACATCCTGGTGTCAGTCTCTGGCCTTACATGGAAACACATATCTATGCACATATGCAAACGCCTCTCCCTGCCCCGCTTTCTCCCCCCCCCACCCCCACACCAGAAAAGTTCAAATTGATTCAGTCCTTGTTTATTAAGAGAATTAGCAGTAGTTTGAAATGTTTGTAGCCTGTTTTAAGAAAACAAGTGGATTTTCCAACACAGTTAATCCCAGGTTTGGTACGAGTGACTCTTAATTTTCTTTTCCCTTCCTTTTACCTTAAGGCGAGGTTTAACCTTTAGCCTAGGCTGGCCTAGAATTTAGTGTGTACTCAGGCTGACTATAAGTTACAACAATCCTCCTGCCTCGGCCTTCAGAAGGCTGGACTGTCCTTATTGATGAGTGATATAGGAGGGCCCAGCCCACTGTGGGCAGCATCACCCTGGATGGGACTGTACAAGGTGGCGTTTTGCATCAGCCTTTGCCTCCAGGTTCCTGCCTTGACATCCTTCAAAGAATGGACTGTTAGCTGGCAGTGTGAGCCATAAAGACCCTTTCTTCTTGTTCTTCTTTTTTTTTTTTTTTTTAGATTTATTTATTTATTTATTTTATATGAGAGCTTTATCTGCAGAAGAGGGCATCAGATCACGTTACAGATGGTTGTGAGCCCCCATGTGGTTGCTGGGAACTGAACTCAGGACCTCTGGGAGAGCAGGCGGCGCTCTTAACCACTGAGCCATCTCTCCAGGGCCCCCTTTCCTCTTCTAAACAGATTTTGATCCTGGTGTTTATCGTAGCAACAGGAAGCAAACTGGGATGGATGCCTGGCTCCCGCTAGTTCTCTGGAAAAGTACCTGGAAACCAGTCTAGCCAGGGCTTTGGATCTGGCTGAGGAGGCCATGGAAGTTTCTAGACTCTCCCCCTCACTGTCCCACGTAGTACATGGAGGAGCACAGGTGGGCTCTGTGCTCCAACTGTCCTGCATTGCTCTCCTGATTTATAAACGTTATAATACGAGGAAGAAAAGAGGCCTGAAAAGCTGTTGGTGTGGATATTCTTTTTGTACAGCCTAAGTTAGTGATAATATAACGTCTACATAATACGTTTAATTCTTTAGAGATATGAAAGTGGGAATTCCTTATGTTCAGAACATCTTTCTTGGAGTCAGCTTTTACTCTTTCCATTTCGTTTTTGGTTGCCTGCCTCGGTTCTGCTTCTGGCACTGTTGTGCGCAGATGCTGGACTTGAAGGAACGAAGCTTAGCTGGGGGGGGGGGAGGCTATCACCATCTCGGTCCAGTAGTGATGATGGGGCTTCTCCAAGACAGTTTTCAGTAAAACAGCTCTTCTTTACTGGAGGGAATAAAGGCTATTTAAACCGTGGGGAAATGGGTAGGGGCCCTCGGAGTGAGTGTACGTCATTGGCTAGGGCTGAGGTGCTGGGAATGCCTCATTTGCATGGAAAGGAATTCAAGGTGCTAGCTGGACATGTCCTTATAGGGAAACACGAAGTTTTAACCTGAAACCTGGTCACCAGGCTAAATTAAGGGTGGTGGAGGTGGGGGTTGCAAGGCATGGAGGCCCAGAACCGGAAGGGAATGATCCTTACTTCTGCAGGTCTCAAGATGAGATTTTGGGGGTTTGGACAAGTCTCAACCTCACTCTTGCTGCAGGCTGGTTCCCCAGCTCCCACAGCTCACTTGTCCCACATTTGGTGTTATTACTGTTACTGTGCTTCTGATGCTGAGGGGTCGAACCCAAAGCCTTGTGCCTGCTTAGTCGAGAGTTCAACACTGAGCAGCAGCAGCAGCCGCCGCCCCTGAACGCATCTTGAGAAACAGCATCAACATGCAGGATCTCTGTTAGCTTTGACATCTGTACAACACTCCACCAGCAGGTTCTCTGTGTTCTTGCAGTTTTACAGTTAAAAGTTCACTTAAGCTGGGCAGTGGTGGTGCACACCTGTAATCCCAGTACTCGGAAGGCAGAGACAGATGGGTCTCTATGAGTTCCAGGCCAGCCTGGTCTACAGAGTGAGCTCCACACAGAAACCCTGTCTCGCAAAACCAATCAAATAAAAGTTCACTTAAAACTTTTGTTACCAGCCAGGTGGAGCGGCACACGTTCTTTATCTCAGCACTCGGCAGAGAGGCTAGCCTGGTCTACATAGGGAGATCCAGGACAGCCAGGGCTACATAGAGAGAGACTTTGTCTCAAATAAATATATATTTGTAACTACATTAGGAAGAGATGTGAACTTTCCTTCTACCCTTCCATTACTTCTACCAAAAAATCCAGTTTTATGGAGGGACTGAATTGAGAATATCTTTTTGGCCACAGACAGCCAAGCAAGCAATTCACAATGACATTTAGAGAATCAGAGAAAAAGACTCAAGGCTTATAACCCTTGGTTGGGATAATGGCCAGGATCTCTCTCACCTGGCAACAGGCCCTTCGAGAGGCCTACTGGCATCACTGCCACTAAAGCTAAGTACTAAATGCAGTTACTTGAACGTATTGCCATCGCCACTGCAGCGAGCCCATTGGGCACTTTTCTGCTTTGGGAAATTCCAGCTTGCAACACCCCTGCTCCCCTCTACAGAATGAAAGCTGAGCGCAGGATCCAAGGACTCAGACTAGGATTGTACTGTCCATATCACCCACCTTGATCTCAGCTCCAAGGGAAGTTGAAACTCAGCACGTGGGGAGTGAGGGTCGTACACTGTTGGAATCCTGCCCCTTAAAACAAAAACAAAAACCAACGGGCAGGCAAGAGAATAATTAACATTCAAGCTAGGGGACTACACAGCCCCGTGAGCCCTTCTCCTTTACCGAGGAAAGCAGCCTGAGGGGGCTTCTTTCTGTGTGAGTTTCTAAGGTGATGTGTTTTAGCTCAGTGTTTCAGCTGCATAGGCTGGGTCAGTCAAGGCAGAGGCTGGAAGCTAAGCAAGCTGAGGTCAAAGGTGTGAGCTGTGGTTGCCTGGTAATGGACGCCCTCGATGATGGAGTCCCACGGTCAGCCACAGTAACATGGTAATAATCTTCTCTAACTTCAGCTGAGCACTTCCTGTATAACAGGAAGTGTGCTGAGACCTGCACAATAAAGTTATCCTGTACTCACCTTGTAGACCAGGCTGGCCTCAAACTCACAGCTATCTGCCTGCCTCTGCCTCCCGAGTACCAAATTACAGGCGTGTGCCACTGTGCCTGGATACTTCTCTCTTTAAAAAAAAAAAAAGATTACTTATTTTCTTTATTCTCCTTGTGTTGAAAATAGATTCCTTTCTCCTACAATATGTCATGATCATATTTTCCCACCCTCTATTCCTTCCGCTCCCACCCCCCTCCCCTCCCCTCCAGATCCATTCCCTTTCTCTCATTAGAAAAAGAACCCGCTTCTAAGAGATAACAACCAAACGTTACAAAATAAAATATAACAAGATGAACTCCCTTCTATTTTCAAGTCTGTGAGGCAAGACTGTTTACCGTCATTTTACAGGTGGGGACTCTGAGATCCAAAACAGTTAACCATTCACTGACTTAAATGAAAACCTGGGATTTGAACCCAGGCTGACTGTGAGGCAGCCAGCCCCATCATGACCTCTATCGGGACACAAAATGCTCACAGCCAGCGGAAGACAGGGGCTGTAAACGGAGGGGGCAGATGCTGTTTGCCTTCCCAGCATCCCTCCTGCAAGGAACCACCCCTCCTTGTGTTTGCGGTTCTGTGAACACTGAGCCCATGCACTACCCCTCAGGCACCCAGGTAGGAAATGTGACCAAGGACTGAATGAGAGGCCTCACTCGAGGTTTTTAATTATCTATTTTTGTCTCCTCTTTCTTCCCCTGGACATCCTTCGTGAGTAAGCAAACATTTCCAGGACCAAACCCAAGGACAGCGTTTCAGAACAACAAACCATAAGCCTCTTCCTTATGACGCTGGGGTTCCAAGAATTACAAAGACTACTGAAAACTCAGAGCTCTGCCATGTAACGCTGAGAAGGTGGGGATGGAAGCTATAAGGATAATCAAAGTGCTAATCACATATCCATGCTAGCCAGTTATGGTTGCCCATGCCTGTAATCCCAGGAGGCAGGAGCAGTCAGATCCTGAGTTCAAGGCCAGCTTGGGTTCCATCATACCAAGGCCTAGAAATAACGCTCAGGAGTTGCATATGCAAGGCCCTGGGTTTGAAAATAATAACAATAATTTTTTAAAATGCCAATTATGTGGTGCATGAGTGGCAGTGGAAAGTATAGAAAACAATTAACATCACCAAATCAACCCAAAATTCTCCAGAATTGTCTCATTGTGTCTATTCGTAGAGACGGACTTTTGTGTCTAGGAGGGATTTGTGACTGTAATGCCTGTCTTCTTATTGTACAGGTGCACTCACCATGTGGAAATAGCCTCATCATCCAATAAATGGGCCCACTGAGTCACTGAGTACATTTTGTAGCTGACTAGCCTGGCCGTCTCACTGGGATCAATATTACTCATGTTTGACTCATAACAAGCTAGCATTTATCTATTAGCAAGGAAGACAGTAAAACGGGGCTACCCAAGGTAAGGACAAGGACAGCAAAGATGAGCCACCAAGCTGGCTGATGAGAAGCCAGGAATCTAGAACAAGACATACTCAGAGGAGCAGGAGCCATTATCCAGGGCGCTGTCACCTCCCTCAGATGCCCCTCCTCACTCACTGACTCAAGAAGGCAGGTGGGTGGGGTAGGGGTGGAGGGGGGCAGAGTTTTGTGTAAATTCCTGAATTCTAACCACACCAGGGAACTTAAACAAACAAATCGGCTTCTCAGCTTTGTAAACTCCATCGTGTGTGTGTGTGTGTGTGTGTGTGTGTGTGTGTGTGTGTGTGTGTGTATTGGGGGTGGGGGTGTCTTATATAAAATACCCTTCAATATAAAGGAAATACCTGCTCATTATTATAAAATCTGGAAAACCTTTTTGTTTTTAACAAAAGGAAAAAAATCACCCCCAAGACACCTGGAGACAACATTTACTTTTCTAAACTGCTGTTTTTGAAGACCTTGAGTCTCATCAAGAGCACAGTAGATAATTTGGCCAAGTCACCTGGCTGTTCATTTTCTGTTCAAGGAAAAAATACCGCTGAATGCCTGGAGTAGAGGAATTTTGGAGTCCACATCTAATCCTGGGTTGTTACTTCGTTGCAAGATTGCTTTAAAGCTATCATTTACAAAAAAGGTAGGATTACAAAAAAGGTATTATCCAAATAAATGTTATATAAAAACAAAGGGAATGGAGCTGTGATCCTGAGCAATTAAGGGATACTTTGTAATTCAAAGCTTGAAAGAAAAGTAGCTACAGCATTTAAAAGTATATCTACTTACATATAATCGCATATAAAATTATGCTTATGAACGTTGTCACAAATCAATAACATCAATAAAACAGGTTTAAAGTTTACACCAGCTTCCTGCCTCTGAGAATTCTGAAAATATTTCATAGTGCTGTAAATGCTGGTGAAATAATTCCAACCCAAACTTCCTTCTTACTAAAAAAGGAAAACTCTGAATATACGTTTTTTGCTAAGATGACTGCAGAGAAAGAAACATGTAAGAAAGCATCATCCTCAATATATGAACATATTATGCAATGTCAACATATTGACCATTAGCATAAGTTTGTCATGGTATTAAATGGTTGTTAACTTTAAGATCCTGTGCTATCCCAGACTGTTTGACTAAACTTAATAGGAACATGTTTCTTATTTGACTCCTTTTTTTTTTTCCCTCAGAGATATTAGGATTGATGCTTCTTAACTGGGAGATGTTGGCGAGACACACAACAGCAGTCTCCTGGCCCACTGTACTGGGCCAGCCATACAAATGGGCAGTGCCCACAGCAGGCCAACCACCCTGGGAGCTGGCAGCTGGCTGGTCTCTTGATTGGCAATGCTTCCATTGTAGTGTCTAGAAGCCTTGTTGTTGTTAGTGCTGGCTCATTTCCCTTTTATTTTTTAGGTCTTATGTGAAGGAATTGCATATTTTGAGAAAAAAAATAGTAGGCGTATAAATGTATGTTTTGTGTATGATTTCCTGAATGTTGTCATTTGTGCATAGGTAGATATAGATGGAGGGATGAATGTGCCTGGTCACATGTGTGTCTCACCCGCAATGCTGGAAAGATATACTTTGAAAAGCCTTTTTCTAAGTTCCAAACTGAGGGTACACATCGACCTTCATGTTTTCTATTCTAATTATGTTTTAACATTTGCTAGCACGCGATTGAATGTTCAGCCTGGGCTAATCCCAATCTTCTTTCTCCATTCCTTCTCTCCTTCCCTCAGTCCCTCAGTCTCTTTTCTCTCCCTCCCTCCCTCCCTCCTTCCTTCCCTTCCTTCTCCATGCCAAGGTCTACAGCAGGCCCTGGAGACAGAGGTAGAACAGACCTGGTACCCACACTCCTGGCTGAGAATGCCTGGAAAGTCTGTGTTTTAGGAGCTGAGGAGGAGGCTCAGTCGGTGGTAACTGAATATTGGCCTCTGGAGCATGAGAGCCTGAGTTCAGTCCCCAGCGCCCATGTAAAAAGGCAGGCACAGCGCGGTTCACAGGGGAAGGATTCTGAAATCAATGGCTCGCCAGTCTAGCCTAATTGATACACTCCAGGTCAACAAGGCTCCCAGTCTCAAAAGGGAGATGAATGACACTCCTGAGGAGGAAATCTGAGGTTGTCCTTTGGTCTCTAGAAACACTCCCATCACCACCACCTCCTACTTTTAAATGAGGGTTTTATTTTTATTTTTCAAATAATCTCATTTATTTTGTAACATGTGGGTTTCGTCCTCTGAGAAGCAAACACCGAGGCAGAATTAGACTGGCCAGATAGATGTCTTGGGAGAGCCTAAGACTAGAGCCATGTGACCTCAGACAGGGGCCTGGCCACAGCAGTGAAGATGGCTTGGTGAGGGGGAAACTATGAAGGGTATGGCCGATCATGGGTGGAAAGTAGCCTTGACATGCCTGAAACAGTGGATTGCAGTGTGCTGTGAGCTGGGCTGCCAGCCAATGACAGTCCTCACAGCGGTTTCCTCTTGGAAAGAGAACTGTGCAATGTGCTAGCTGGATTCTAGGGTTTTATCTGAACAGGCAGCTTTGCTTTGCGTGCCTTGCAGTAGGTGATGGGTAGAATAGGAGCAAGGACGGTACTCACTCCCTGCTGCCCTGGCGAGACTGCGGGTATCAGAAGTCAGTGTCCTAGCTCTCCCTCCCCCCAGTGCTCATCAGTACATGCTGTCTCACTAAGGAAGTCTCAGCATTGAAAGTATAAGTGGGCTAACATGGAGGGCTGTTGTTGGATGGGCTTAGCTCAGGGTGCCTAGGGATCCATCTCCCTGTTGACTTTTGTCCTATAGCCATCACCTACCAGCAATCAGGTTTTGAACTAAACACACAGAGGACACATCATTTGTCTCTCCTAGCTGCTCAGATTGGGTCCTTCTTGAGTCTCAAATTTAGGGACAACCTTGGGTTACGTGTGCGTGTGTGTGTGTGTGTGCAGTTTTCCTCCTGGCCCCAAGCTCCTAGAATAATGACTCATGAGACTCAAAATATAATTACAAATACCTACACCATATAGCGGGCTCTTCTCTGACTAGCTCATAACTTAAAATAACCCATTTATACTACTCTACATTCTGCCACATGGGTGGTTACCTCTGCTCAGGTACCATGAGTCTGTCCTCATCATATCTTGCTGGAAGAAGCTCCCACCTGGCTCTATCCCAGAATCCTTTCTGCCTGACAGATGTCCCTCCTTCTATTTCCTGCTTCAGCTATAGGCCATTAGCTTTATACTGAAAGGTGATGCTTCCATACGGACATAAAAGATTCCTTCTACGTTTCTTATTTTTTAAAAAGTAAGATATAAACACCCAAATCTTTGTCGCGTCTTTTCCGACCAGCAGAAAATAAGGATACGACCCAAGCGTTCTTCTCCAGGCAGTTTATTCAGGAACCTTTTCAGCAAGCTTCTTCTTCTCCGGCTCGCTCGCTTCTCCTCCCCCAACAACTCCGCGCCCCTTTATATCCTCTGCCTCAACCAATCAGCAGCCCTTACGTCGGTAGCTCCAATTGGTTCCTGACAAGGCGGGATGCTTACGTCAGAGCAAAGCACGGCCCACAACCCAAATAAGGACTTGTTTATCAGGAGCAGAATTGCAAGTCATCCTGCCTGGCAGGTTGCCAGGCGCCATCTTAGCAAGGGCGATAGCTTCAGCTTCCCACAAATCTTCCCTATGGTCTCATAAAAATAAGAGTTGTAGTAGATGAAAGTAGAGACTAAACACTTTAATATGTGTAGTGACAGTACCATAGACTTGATGGTTTACAAACAGCACACATTGGTTTCTCATAGCTCTACTGAGGCTCTCACAGAGTCTGTGGGTATCAAGTGGTTCTCATGGGTGATGCTTTTCCATGGTGTCTTTGCCTGGCGGAGGGAGCAAAGCAACTGTCGTGATCTTGTGAGATCAGGCACTTACCTGAGTTCCATTCCTATCACCCTGCTACCCTCAACAGGACCCGCGTCCTAAGCCCAGCACCTACAGAGGCTGGTATTTTCACTTCAAAAATTTGAGGGGCATGCAAACACTGAGACCATAGTACCATACAAGAAAATGAAAGTAAAAACTAGAAGGCCTTGTGAACAACAGTCCCAGAATGATTACAACCCACCCACACGTGACTGAACCCAACCCCAAGTTACCCTCTACTCAAAGAATTCTAGCAAAGCTGAAGACAACTTGAATATCTCCATCAGCAGCATAGTAGACAAATAACCCTACTCTCAACATTATCACTGCCAAGAGAATTTGAAAATTAACAAAGAAGAAGAAGAGGAAGAAGAACTATTTAAAGCAAAGACCAACCAACCAACAAAACAAACCACTGAGAATCCAAGTAGTGCTTGAAGGTCTGGTAGTTGGTGGACAATGAAGACAATAGACACTACTAGAACTTCTAGACCCAGTGAGATGCTGGTAAGGTATAGCAAGACAAGAAAGCTGGGGGCGGCCTGGCCTTTGCAAACGTGGGCACAGAGAGGAGAGAAATCTGTGACAGAAAAGACGAGAGAAGGAATATGCCCTAGCCTATGGGAGCCATTAGAGATGTCAGGTGTTCACTGGCTCCCTCCAAGAGGCAAGCTAAGCTTCACTCCTGTCAGAACAGAGTGGAAACCTTCTGGGGCACTGCTTATGGATATGATGGGCAGACACGGACCCCTTTAAAGTACCTAAATGGTTGATGCTCGCCACCTGGAGCCGTGTGATGCTGAACTGCTTCAGAGCTCTGGCCACAATAGATGGGGTGTTGCCCCAGAGGTTGACTGACAACTCTTTTTTTTTTTTTTTTTTGAAAGAACAGCCTCCAGACTTGTGGGACTCTGCTGGTTAAGGTAAAAGTCTGGCTTCTCCACACTTGGTCTATGAAGAACAGAACTCCCATTTCTCAGCAGGTTCCTCACTCCACCTGATCTGGTAACTCCTGATCTGGTAACTCCAGGTCTTGTGAGGAGATTCACATAGTCCTAAAATATATATATATATATATATATGTATATATATATATATATATATATGCCCAATTTTTCCTGATAACAAGCACAAGAAATTCCCATGGTGCCATCCACCTCCCCCCACATAGGATAATTAAGTACTGTTTTCCTTCCTATGATAAGAGCCTCCTGTTACTGAGGCACTGTATGGAGATAACCATTGTATGTAGATGAAGTATCCTGGCACCCTTAGCCCTAGCGGGTCAGACACATTTATCCACTGCCCAGGGCTTGTCAATCCCTAATTCACAAGTAAAGTCGACTTGATTCCTCACTCCACCATGACCATCTGAGACTCCATTTATTCGGGGGCGGGGGAACCACTACTGAATGCCCAGTGATCAGGCAGTCATGGTGGAACTGCCTTTGCAGCCACTGGGGCCTGCTGGACTGCTGCTGATATCTCAGTGATAACTGCAGGGGAAGCACCCGCTTAGCCTGTGTCTCATCCTGTCAGTGGGTTTCAGGCATCCATTTGTGTTGCCTGCCTTGCTAGGTGCAGGTAAATGAAACAAAAGGCTGTGACACTTGCAGAGGACCCAAGGCTCCCCTACCTTATGAGACTTGTAGTCTCATTCTAAAAGGAGCTAACCATAACACTCATTCCTCCACCTCCCCTGGAGAGGCTAGGAACCTGGCTTTGTGTCCAAGCCAAAAGCCTCACCCCTAAAGAGCTCTAGTCGCCCCTGAATGAGAGACGGGACCTCTGATCTCAAGGTCCATCCATTACCGTGGGAAGGCAAGAAGTGCTGGACTGACCCTGCTGGGCTAGGGATCCAGACTTGTGCTGGGGATGCTGCCTGACATTCAGGGACTCAGACCTGCCTGTACTGCCGGACTCAGGACCACACAGACTGTTTAGACCTTCTAGACCAGTGGTTCTCAACCTGTGGGTAAAAGACCCTTTCCTGAGGTTGCCTGAAACCATTGGAAAACACAGATACATTACAATTCATAACAGTAGCAAAATCACAGTTATGAAGTAGCAATGAAATAATTTTATGGTTGGGGTTACCACAACTTGAGGAACTGCATTAAAGGGTTACAGCATTAGGAAGATTGAAAACCGCCAGTCTAGATTCTTAGCATGATTCAATCTGACTGAATGTCTTTGGGTAGCACTCAACTCTGGGTCTCCCAGGCTTGAGAACAGGGAATCCTGCACTATTTTTGTATAAACTATTGTCAACTCTGGTCTCAGGTAGGGCACTCAATGGGCATGTGGCCGAACTGGGTGCCACTGGATTTTTTGCCCCCTTTCCAATGTGGCCACATTGAATAAATCTCCACTCTCTGTTTTAACTATTAAGTTGGCTGTTTTAATTGGTTTCTTGCATACAGATGGCTGAACTTGACTTCTTGGGGGTACAGGCTGTGACCCCACATTCAGTAATAGGCAGCTCTGAGGGGGAAAAAAACAACTGAAGAAATAAATGGGAGTTGATGAGTAGGTTCCAAGCGTTTTGCACATTTTTACTGGTCAATTTAATTTGTTTATGAGAGGCAAATTTTCTCTTCATTAACATGGGAAATTGCAAGGTAGAGTAAGCATGACCAGTAGCAGGATATTAATGTAATCTTTCACATTAATAAGTGTAGAAAGAATTTAACACATCAGATCTTATTTCTAAAATTATTCTCAAGACTATCTTTGTAAATAGACCTGATTAAGTGCTGTGTCTCGATATTGGCATCTCCTATTTCCCAAGTCAGAAAGTGGCCAACTCCAAGCCTTGGGTTAGTCATTAAAAATATCAAGGACTTCGTCAATGGGACAATAAAACCATGGCTCCTGTTTATATCTTAAGACTGGAGTACAGATTAAATGAAGAAAAACTAAAATTAGACTATGCCATCTTATGCCCAACCCCATGCTGCTTGTCTGATAGACTGCAGCCTAATAGAAAAGTGATGCAAACACTCATAAGGGAAACTAAGGTGAACTGGCTCTTATAACTGGTTCCAAAGATGCCACTGGAACCCAACCAGTCCCTCATCTTTGTTTCTACCCTATTGATTCAATTTCAAGTTACTGCCCTGTAGTGGATATAAACATGTTTTTGTTTTGGTCCCAAGTATGGCATGGGAAACAGACTTGTGAGAGAGCAGGTGATGTTTATCCACTAGAAGACTAACCACCTCCTGCAGGGGTTTTGGTTTTGCCAGCTGAAAAACATCTTGCTACAGAATCTGAGAGAAAATATATATATGAGCCCAAAACAGGAGGCTGGGGTTTTTTGGGTCTTGGTATTATTTGGCTGTTCATCGCTCCACTTCAAGACGCTCCTAGAGAGAACCACTCTAGCGAAGGCTTCAAGGCTTTGGGGTCCAGCTGAGGCTCTGGGTTCTAGTTGCTCTAGGTTCCAGCATCAACTTTGGTGGAATTGCTGGTCTGCTGAAATCCTGCCAACTACACTAAGGAAATCATTCTCAAGAACTGAATCCAACAAGGTCTACTTCCCCTGTTCTCATAAACCTCCTCTCTCTCCTATCTAGGGTAGGTGGGTTGGAAGGGAGGTATAAGCATTTAAAGAACCCCAAATAAAGTAGGATTAGAAAAGTTGGAACCTACACTGTCCATCAGTTCTCAAGATGTTTGCAGCATCTGGAGTGCTGGACTTAACTGAGTATGCAGGGAGACATCACTAATGGAACTGAGTGCTTGGGCACAGTTGGGACCAAAAGTAGAAAAATACTCAGTAGCTCCCTGGGTTGTAAATGGGTGGCCTGACTATCTGGCGTGCAGGAACTTAATTCCAGAAGGATGGAAAACTTGCAGCAACTGGTAAATGGTGGCTTTCTTCTACAGATTGCTAGTCATGGTGGCTTTGTGCAGATCAAATGGAAGATAGTTGAAAAGGATATATGTAAAGCCACAAGACAGATTAAGAAACGATCGAATAAAGCAGGGACTGAAGTCAACAATATAATTCAAGAAGCAACAGAATTTGTCAACCGGAACATTGTGATATCCATTGACTTTGTGGGTAGCTTTTGCCAGGGTTTATGTCTTAAGGACCCGAAGGCTGTCTTAGTGGATCCAACTGTGAGAAGAGAAGTGGTGGCCACAGAGTGACCATCTCTCAATGCCACATGGCATCAGAGTCCCTAGAGCAAGAGTCTACAGTGATCTGGACAGTAGCAAAGGCAACAGCTTAGCATTTGCCACCTGAAGCGAAGCTGGTAGCTGCTGGGAGACAACCCATGTGGCATGTGAACAATAGTACTCTTGAGCAAACTGTGGCTTTTGTAATTTTTTTTTGAAAAATTACACTTGTTTAGAAACTAGCCTATAAATATTACCATTGGATGGATATATATATATATATATATATATATATATATATATATATATATATATATATATATATATATATATATATATATAGAGAGAGAGAGAGAGAGAGAGAGAGAGAGAGAGAGAGAAAAGCTATTGTGTGTACTGTCCAATAAAATATTATCTCCTTTAAAATTTAAATGGTTCTACTTCATGCTTTAACAGTGTCAATAATTAAAACCTTGACTTGTAGCTTCAATATTAGGGTTGACTTTTTATAAGATGTGTTTACAATAAACTGAAGAAGTGTAGTGCCCTTTTGTAGAAACAATAAGAGTTTTAAGATATTAAACTCTTCCAAAGAACTGATCTTTTGTTGTTTTTTCCCCCCCGTTTCTTATTTTGCTTATATACAATCTTTACATTAAAGAATGCTCTTCTAAGCCGGGCATGGTGGCACATGCCTTTAATCCCAGCACTCAAGAGGCAGAGGCAAATGGATCACTGTGAGTTCAAGGCTGGCCTGGTCTATAGAATGAGTTCCAGGACAGCCAAGGCTACACAGAGAAACCTTTTCTTGAAAAACAAAACAAACAAAAACAAACAACAACAACAACAGAAGAAGAATGCTCTTCTAAGGAAATGCTACATGCCTGCAGTGATTTTCTCCTCTCTGATGTTTATGGTTTTTAAAAACGTCCCCTTGCACATTCTCATTTCTTAGGCTTGTTTTGATTTATTTATCTCAACAGCCTGGAAAGAACTAATTATCTGGGGAGCAAATATTGGTTTTATTAACCAATTTTATTCTCCTCATTGGTATGTTTTATTAACCTCAAATGCATCCCCCCCCTTTTTTTTCTAAAAAAAAAAAAAAAAATCCTAATTGTCATTTTGGCCTCTTCTTCACCAAATTGCTTTAAAACACTTAATTGTACATCTTGAATTCACTATATGAAAAACTTTGATTTTCTGTGTCATCATAAAATTATACCTTAAATAGAATTAGCTCCTTGACTGAGAGTGTGATGTAAGCCCTTGGGCTCTTGGGTGTTGGTAGCGGTGTGCTGCTTGAGTGCTAGTGCAGTTTGCTTGTTCCTTGGGCCAGCGTCATAATGTGCTCAGAGCCTCCCTTGTCCGGGAAGAGCTTTTGGTCTTGCCAGAGAGTTCTAGGTTGGCATTGGGGAGAACAGAACTGTGTAGTCTGGAGTCTTCAGACCAGAAAGACTTCTTCAGCTATTTAGATTATGCCCCTTTATTAAGAAATCCTCACACTATACTCTAGTATTATAAACATGTGGCATTTTGTATTTTTGATATCAGTTATATATAAGCTGCACGCTTTTACTGTCTTAAATGCCTTCATATCTGATGGAGGATTGCTTTTTAATTTCTTCTTTTATTTTCATTACTACCTCAGTTATAAAGCTAAAAAGAAACACCTCAGTTTCTTAATATGAAAAAGTAATTACCCTTTTCCTCATAGTCTCTTAGTGAGGGATCACATGTGGACTGTCAGAACAGTTCATCTAGTTTTTAGGTGGCACCCACACCTGTGGTCCCCTCCATCCTTCGCCGCAGCAGCCTGTGCTGTTTCTGTGGCTATGGAGCCCAGTGCTGCTTTCATGGTCCCCCACCCCCTCCCCTTTGTCATCCAGAGGGAAAGGAGACATTGTACGTTGCAGGAAGGACCAACTCCCAAAGTGTCGCGCTCCCCACTTATCCCAAAAGCTTGTCTGTGAGGCCCAGGCCCTGTTCTCCCCTATCCAGAAGCCACAGAAAGATCTGACAAATGGAACCCAAAAGCATTGTGTGCACAGGTACCAGGTGGGACTGCATTTGTGGTGATAAGAGCAAGAGGGTGGAGACAGGGGCAATTCCTAGCCACGGTGCCTTGTTCAGAGCCCTCAGGTAGGGAACAAGGGGCGTGCACAGGTGAGGAGCACCAAGGAGGAGAGACGGACTTGAACTTCGCTTCATTGCCTGGTGCACAGCCCACAGTGACTCTCCGGCTGCTGGCTTCCTTAGGCAGGGTGTTGTGAGATGGGCCATACTTATGCCTGTGGAGATCTCAGTCCTGTGGCCCTGCAAGTTGTCATATATTCTTCTTGTAGCCCTCTTGTTCTAAGTTCCTGGGGTGACAGGCTGGCCGTCAATGCACAAGGGAGGCTGTTGGGGACCATAACTCTTCTACACTGGGAGATGACTCTGATGTTGCGAGTTCAAGCCAGAACTAATTGAAAATATTTTGGGGGAGGAAAATTAGCATTGTATTCCTGCATCATTATTCCCTTACTGATATGGTACAAAAATCTGTCTACACAGCATTTACATTGGGTGGGTTGGGTATTTTTAAAATATGCAGACATGCCCTGGTTATGGGAAAATACTACACAAGTTTATCTAAGAGTCTTGAGAATATGCAGAGGTTACTATTCACAGTGGATTCGCAAGCGACTGTACATGCCTGGGACTGGTGATCGCAGTGGAGCTGATGGTCTCTTGGCTGTCCAGGTAGTCTTCAGCCACTGTAGAGTTGACATTTTAATCACAGTATCTAATAGTAAGCAGTGGCCATGTGCTGGGCAAAGTATTACAGAGTTGGTATACATTGTCTCCTTTGTTCATTACAGCAAGCATGGGGGTCAAAGAACTATTATTAGTAGACATAATTTACAGGTGAGGTTAGTACTGCGATTAGTCATCACAGCTGTCAGCCTCAGTCACTGGCGTACTCTCCAGCTGTGATGCCCTCCCAGTGCCTGCTTCTAACAGTTAGTCAATGAGTGTTTTTCTTTAGGTAGGCATAGTGACACATGCCTGTAGTTCTAGCACTTGGGAGGTAGAAAAAAAAGTGATCAAGGGTCAAGACCAGCCTTTGATATGTAGTGAGATTGAGGACAGCCAAAGGCACATGAGACCCTATCTCAAGCGTGCTTGCTTGTCTCTCTCTCTCTCTCTCTCTCTCTCTCTCTCTCTCTCTCTCTCTCTCTCTCTCTCTCTGTCTGTGTGTGTGTGTGATTCAACAATGTTTTGAATTGGTGTGGACGTTGTGTGGTTTCCCTGTTCAGGACCACAGATGGTACGCCCCAGCCTCTGGGTGTGCTGGCTGCTAAGACTCCCGGCTGGCTTCTCTCTAATATTCTCCACAAGAAGAAGGTTCCAATCTCTCCCCAGTGATTGCACCCACGACTGGTCTGTGGAAGAATGAAAAGATCGATCCCAGTTTTGAAAGACCGGATTCCATCTGAGGGTCACTCAGCTGAAGTCTTCTAGGACAGCAGCTCTGTCTTTTCTCCATCTGGTCCAGCTGCCCTTCTCCCTCACAGGTGTCTTTACTGACAGTGTGTCCACTTGGGAGACTGTTTCCTAGGGGACCTCACTCCAGGCAGTGAGAATGTGTCCTTGGCCCAGACTGGTGACTAGCACTTCAACCACAGCCTTGATCTTCTTCTGAAACTGTTTGAGGCAACTTGGCAGCTGGTTGCTTGCTCCAAACTGAGCTGTTACGAAAGCTTGCGCGAGCCTCGTAGACAGCTGGATGCTCAGGGAGTGGCCACCTTAGCTGCTGTCACTGGTCCTGGCTCTCCCTGTGTCTTGGGGATGACTCTCTTGCCCTAGCTCCCAGTGCCTACTCTTGTCTAGGTCACAGTAGTAGTGTTAAATCCCACCAGTCTAGAATACTAGCACACAATTTATGAGACAAATCTGAAGCAAGCTTTAATTAAGTACCGGCCAAGAGGGTAGACTCTGGCCAGGATCGTTGGCCACGAATCACATTTTGCCGAGGCTTATAAAGGCAAACCCACAGGACTATGTATTTCCCATGATGTCCAATAAGGAGCAAGCATATATCCTGACTTACTTCCTCCTTGCATACCTCCTGCCTACATCCAATCAGGGGCAAGCATACCTACTGATGTATTTCCTGCTACATACCCTCCGCCCCCAACATGGGATCAAGCACATCTTGTGCAATTGGGTCAAACAAACTTGTTTAGGGGAACAAAAACATGTGGCTTGTTATCTTACATAAACAATAGTATCCAGCCTTTCAGAAAGTGTCTGTCCTTGAGCAAGTGGGCTTACAAGTTAGAGACATTTTTATTTTATGGATCGCTTAGGCAAGCACCATAATGAAAACTTAAAACATGCTGGGCAGCTGTGGTGCACGCCTTTAGTCCCAGCACTTGGGAGGCAGAGGCTGGTAGATCACTGTGAGGTCAAGGACAGCGTGGTCTACAAAGTGGGTCTAGGACAGCCAAGGCTACACAGAGAAACCCTGTCTTGGAAAAACAAAACAAATCAAAAACAAACAAACCACCTCCCGAAAAAAACAAACAACAAAAAAACAAAAACAAACCTTAAAACATAACTTTAGCTCTCACAGTAACCTAAGATATGAAAAGTGATGTTTATTCCTGGTAAGTTATCTCTGTCAATGAAATGAGCTAATTCAAGCCAAATTAGAGTATGCAAATTCAGGTTTGTTGGGGTCAGCTCTTGGGCAGGTTCACCAGCCTCACAGGAGGGGGTCAGTGAAGTTGCCATGAAGTGGGAGACAGAAAAGCTGGGGACAGAGCAAGAAAGTGCATACAGAGAGAGAGGGGAAATATAATATATATGTATATGAGAGAGAGAGAGAGAGAGAGAGAGAGAGAGAGAGAGAGAGAGAGAGAGAGAGAGAGAGAACGCAAGCAAAATGTCTGCCTCTGGGAGAGAGGAAGCCATACTCTATAACAGGTAAGGACTGAGGGGTGCTAGGAGAACCTGGAGGCTAGGTCTACTTTGGTTAAATGGGCACCTCAGCCACTTGTCCCAGATCTGAATCCCAACAGTCCCCTATGGGAGGCTCTCAGGAGCAACACCTGAGCCTTACTCAAGGATGGCCTCTCAGCTATTAGTTCAGTCTTTCCTTCCTGCAAAGAGACTCTCTCTCTCTCTCTCTCTCTCTCTCTCTCTCTCTCTCTCTCTCTCTCTCTCTCCTCTCTCCTCTCTCATGCCTGTTGTTGAGGCCCTGTAATGTATACTTGAGAGCCACTGATTGCTCAGCTTTATCCCCTCAGCTGCTTTGTAAACTCTCCATTCCTTCTGCCTCCCTCCACCACTCACCAAGCTTTGCAAATATTGACTATGTTATGGCAGGGAGCAGAGATGTGTATGCTATGGGAAGAGGTATCTACTTACAGACAAGTCACCCAGGGATGTTTTGCTATTTAAAGGAGAGGAGTGAGGAGGTCAGACACACCTGCCATCCTTGCTTATTCACCTGTAAAATGGGGGCTCTTCATTAAGCTGATAAGACAATTAATTAAATCTTAAATGCATGTAGAACACTTAGCGTGGAGTAACTTTCATAAATGGTGCCTATGCTAGTGACTAGGCTTTTACTGTTCAGTTTAAAATTCTGTTCTCCTGGGGCTGGGACCCTGCAGGGCACACTTCTGTTTGATTAGCAGCTGTTCCCTGGAGGATGCACTGATGGGGAGACCAGAAGACTGAAGGTGGAAGGAAGGAAAAGAGTCCTGCTCTTCCTCTGTGGGCTTGGATCATCCTGTTCCTATGAGTGTGACCTCAGCCATGTTCACTCCATCCCTTGTTGGAGCAGTTTCTGAATCTGGTTGGAAGTTTCCCCCTCACTGTACCTCCCAGGTACCAGGGCACTATTACTCCATCCTCAGAGGCCCTAGGTTACTCTTCCAATTCCCTCCCCCCTCCCCCCACTTCTGGGAGACAACAGTTGCTTCCTGTAGCCTTTACTATTCTTTAGTGTTCTCTTTAACTGGCTCTACTACCTCATTAACCTTATACCTAGTTAGCAATTTTTTAAGTACTTAATTTTCACTGCTCAGATAACTGGTCTGGATTCTGTCTCCCGATTGGACCCTAATGAGCCCATTACCTAAATGAGAAAACAGAAGTTCACATTGGTTCAGAATTTCCCCAAGGCCACAGAGCTTGTAGGTACCTCTTAGGTATTTAAATCCAGGTCTACCCGATTCCAGAACTGGTGGCAGCTGAGAGTGACCCAGATGCTTTTACTCTAGGCAGTCCCACAGTCTCATCCTGCTGACCTCAGCCACCCAGCCCCATCTTACGTACCACTCACCACCCTGAAGCTTGGAATTGTGGGTAAAGTCATATCTGCAATGCTGTGACAGTGTCTTCAATGACTAGGTCCTTCTCGAAGATCTATTTGAGAAAATGATCTGAGCCAATTTCTAATTTTTTCATCAGGTAAAAAGGAATAAATCATAAATTAGTTATAAAGGGATAAAAATTATCTTCATGGAAATGGATTTGACCCAGAATTCTGTGAAAGAGGGAACAAAACAAAACAAAATACAAACTTAAATCACAGCTATTTTAATTTCACGTGTATTTTCAAAAGAATCTCACAGAACACTTTTTGATGGAAGACAGGTAGTTAGAGAGAAGAAGGGATGGAGCCAAGGAAGACATGTTTCACATTGAACAAGGAAGTACCGTCCACCATCTTTAAGATGGGAAGCCCACACTGCATCAGGCTGGGGAAAAGGCACGGTGACATTGCGGGGAAGCTGGCCAAGGCACAGACTATTAGTGAATTTTAGTCCTTGAACCCAAAACTCTTCATGGTGCTGCAGAGATAGAATGTTCTCATTTAATGGCTTTCACACAGTCCTTTAGAAGAACAGTGAATTTTTATTGTGATGAATATCTAATTGGAAATGGTGTGTCAAAGAAAAACAAGTGAGCTGTTAAATAATCATTGTCAAGAAATAATGAGTAATGTCAGTAGACAAATGGAAAAAACCAACACAACATGTTTGTAAAAACAGAGGACACTATCCAACTCCTGGGTCATTAACAAGGAATGAGGGCAGAGTTCTCATTGTGAGTGATGACATGGGCCTTTAAAAAAAAATTTTTTTTTAATGATTCTTTGCTAGGAAAAACAAAATCAAGTACACACAAAAATGTCCTCTTTACAAGTTTTAAGAGCCAAGTGCACTTAACTTTTGTGTCACCAAAAATAGTGTTCCTATGGGAAAAATAATCACTGACAAAGGCATTTTTTTAATATAAAAAAATTGATGCTTAGACTTATGCCCGTGAGTTGAACATTTGGTATTTATGAAATAGTAAACATCAAATAAATGCCAAAAGAATATATTCTTCCCTGTTTCACTCGTCTCTTCTCCCCACCATTCATTCCAACCTCTTGCTTTTCCATTGATGTTTCTTGGAGGTTCTTATGGTTCATACTGTTTACTTACTACATTTTAAAGCTAGAAAAAAAAATGTCAGAATTTGATGATCTTTTCATCAAGCCGGCAGCTTCTTCCAGTGCACATTTTACAATCTTTTGAATGGCTGTTATTGAGAAGCTTGTGAGAATAGTTCCAGTTGTGTAGTGTTGCAGATTGAACCCAGGGCCTCATTAGACAAAGTCAATATGACTGAGCTATCAGAAACAGAAGCAAAGAAAGAAGTCAGTAACTGCAGTATAGGGTCTTTGTAAAAGTAACAGTAAGAACAAGCTGTGTCTTTTGTAATTGAGATGGGTCAGCAGTGAAGTGGAAGAAGTGGGTATGTGGGGTGGGGCAGGCTTGGGGCAGAGCTTCAGAGCTTCAGAGAACAAGTGTAGACGCCCAGAGCAGGGAAACATGCCCAGGCTCTGCCTAATGTCAAAAAGGAGAGAGAGAAAGAGAGAGAGAGACAGAGACACAGAGAAAGACAGAGGCAAAGAGAGACAAAGACAAAGAGGCACAGACAGAGACAGAGAGAAAGGAAGAAAGAGAGAAAAGTCACAATAACAAAAGCAGCAGGTGGCATAGCTGAGGCTCTGCAGTGCTGCCTGACAGAAAGTCTGCATGTGCGTGGTTTCCTCAGGGGAGAGGCTTCTGGGAACCTGTATTATCTCATTAAGAGGAGAGCTAATCTTCCATTCTCTGTCATCCGTCTTCAGGTGACTCATATTTCCTGGAGGATAGACTCTTGGCTAAGAGATTGACAGGGCTGGCAAAATAAACTCCTGTTTCTTTTCTTTTTCTTAAAGACAGAGTCTCAATATGCAGCCCTGATTGTCCTGGCACTGTCTATGCAGACCAAGCTGACCTTGAACTCACAGAGACCTGTCTGTCCCTGTCAGGATTAAAGTCACCTCACCCATCCAGGATGAACTCTTGCAATGTGGAAACAACAGTAAGTATGTCTTGGGTCAGAGGTAGGACTAACGTAGGCAGAACCCTGGGCAGAAGTAGAACTTACAGTTTTATTCTTTTGTCCTGGAGGAACTAGCTTTGCCTTAGTGGGCCTCAACAAAGCACAGATACCTTTTCATATATTAATGTAAATTCTAACTGAGAAGTAAAGCTGACATCAGGGAAATGGAGAAGGGATTCAAAGCTATACCATCATAGTAGCCTCCAAGTCTACTTTAAAGATTAACCCTGAAATCTAGTGATTTAATACTATGTAAGCATAAAAGCATAAGCACATTCAAACAATGTGCATACATACACAGTCATATGTAAAGGTAGGGTTTATTTACTTATTTATTTTATTTTATTTTATTTTCCTGAGACAGGGTTTCTCTGTGTAGCCTTGGCTGTCCTAGACTCACTTTGTAGACCAGACTGGCCTGGAACTCACAGAGATCTGCCTACCTCTGCCTCGCTGAGTGTTGGGATTACAGGCATGTGCCACAGCTCCCTGCTTATTTACTTATTTCTTAACATAAAGTACAAGACATTTGATGATAATGACAGAGCCTCACCTTTTTACTGATGAGGCTTTAATAAGGCTGAGCAGGCACCAGGAGCTTGTTTCTGTTTTAAATTTTATTTTGACATGAGTGTATTTTTGCTTGCTTGCATGTATGTCTGTGCACCACATGTGTGCCTGGTGCCTGCAAAGGCCAGAAGAGGGCATCAGGTCCCCTGGGACTGAAATTACAGACAGATGTGAGCTGTCATGTGGGTGCTGGTGAAAGGGCTGGCATCAGGGCCGGACACACCAAGACCAAGTTCTCAGCACAAAGATTTATTTTCCCCAGAGGGACAATGGGCAGGGGCGAGGAGACAAAGACAGATAGAGGAAGAGGGAGGAGGGAAAAGGAACAAGGGAGAGAGGAAATGGATATTTGCCCTGGAGGGACAAAGGACAGTCTGGATAGAGAGGAGATGGATGTGGCCCCTAGGCAAAGGCAGCTTATAAAGGGAAAAAAGGAAGCCAGTGTTAGGATGAAGTGTTTGATTTTGAATGGAGAAGTTAATTAAGGCAGCCAAAGGAGGCTTTTGATTGCTGGACTTCAATACTTTGATAGCTGGACCTTGGCCGTCAGCCTCAGGAGGAGGAAGTGGCCAAATCAGAGAGTAGTTTATTTGGTTATTCCCACGTTGGCCAGCTTTAGGAATGTAACCTAACAGCTTAGCAAGGGCGAGGGGATGGGGGAGGGCAAGACCTGCCAGCGCCATGTTTGCCGTGCCCAGGGGCCTAGTAGAGCCCTTCCTTCAGCCGGGCCTCAAATTCAGGTCTTCTGGAAGATCATCCAGAGCTCTGAACCATTGAGCCTTCTGTCCAGTCTCAATTTCTTTTTTCTTTCTCCTGTAGTAGTTCACATCAGACAGGGTAAGAACCTTGAAAAGCCCAGTTCTGTCTGCTTGTTTGCTTTGCAAGGTCTTAGTAAGTAGCCCTGGCTAGCCTGGACTTTGCTATGTAGTCCAGGCTAGATTTGAAATCAGAGCTCAGCATGCCTCTACCTCCAGAGTCCTGGGATTAAACGCATGTGCTACCAAGCCCGGCTTGAAAACTCTGGTCTTGAAAGAGGAGAGCACAAGGGTAGAAATGCTTCTTTTCTCGAGGTTATGTTAAAATCTATCTTAGTGAGCTGGGTGCTGTGGCACATGTCTGTAATCCCAGCACTCTTGGAGGCAGAGGCAGGAGGCATATCTCTGTGAGTTCAAGGCCAGCTTGGTCTACAAAGAGAGTCCAGGACAGCCAAGGCTACACAGAGAGACCCTGTCTCAAAAAACTAAAAACAAAAACAAAACAAAAAAAAAATTATCTTAGTGGTGTCAGTTATTATTATCTTAATACTTTTGCCATTTTAAAAAATATAAATAGTAAGTGAGGTGAAGACATGATGGCTCCTGCATATGGAAGACAAGGTTTTTATTGTAGCTATGAGGGAACGGTCCAGACTAAACGAGCCATGAGAAGAGAGGGCGTTGGTAGTGGGGAGTGAGAGAGAGGAAAACAAGAGAGAAGGAACAAAGAGAGCATATGGGAACCAAGAGAGTTAAGAGGCCAAGAGTGGAACCAGGAGCCAAAATGACTGAGGTTATGTAAGAAAAAGAAGCGGGGGGTAGGGACTCAAAGCTCAGGGGATAGAGAAGTTTAGGGTAGGGTGAGGGTTGAGGAGTGTTGGGAGGAGCAACAGGTACTGAGCGATGCTGGAAAGAGCTAGCCAATGTCTGCTTGGATATGCTAATGGTTACCTTGGTTAGCCATTTGTCCAGGGATTCTCTGAGGCCTCACCAGTAAGCTTCCTTAGATGTCAAATGTCACTGTTTGTTGGTACTGCATCTCTTGTGATCTCCACCACAGAGTGGACACTTAACAGATATACTTGATAAATGTATGCATCCATCATTTTGCATGTATTACAACAACAAAACAAAAAAACAAACAAAACAAAACAAAAAAAAGCATCAAAGCAGTGCCAGAAATCGGTTTTGGCCAAGAGAGGGCTTGCTTGTATGAACGGCTTTGATTCTCTTGTTTTAAATGTCCACTCAGATTAAGAGTGCAAATGGAAGAGGTTCTTTTCCCATTGGCTGTGATGGTCAAGGGCGGCATCTTACCTGGGTTATTATTACCTCCGCATCTGTGGAGACAGGTCTGTCCACAGTGATGAACAGAAAGGGATTGGAAGCAGTTGGTAGAGCAGAACTGTCAGTGTCACTGGTCAACGTGACATAACTGGGAAGAAGGGAGGTCAACTGAAGGGATTGGCTTGTGGCCATGTCTGTGGGGCAATCCCTTCATTGCTAGTTGATGTAAGGGGGCCCAGCCCACTGTGGGTGGTACCATCCCTAGGCAGCTGGGCCTGTGCTGTAGAAGAAAGGTAGCTCAGCAAGCAGAGTTTCTCCATGGCCCCTGCTTGAGGCCCTGCCTTGGCTTCCCTCACAGGCAGACAAGCCTTACATGGTAATCTTGTTGGCGGACAGTTGACTCCACCTTTCTTTGTACTTAAACAATGTTAGACTTTGATCATGTCCTCAGCTAGAGGTTATTTTGTCTTTGTTTTTGATTTAGTCTTCCTCAATAATCTTGTGAGTTACACATTGTAGGTTGTTTTCATAGTTCTGAGAATTGACTGACCATAAAAAAATGTTTCATGGTAGCCAGGGTGGTGGTGCATGCCTTTAATCCCAGGGCTCAGGGAGGCAGAGGCAGGTGGATCTCTGTGAGTTCGAGGCCAGCCTGGTCTACAGAGCGAGTCCAGGACAGCCATAGAAACCCTGTCTTGGAAAACCAAGATAAACAAATAAGTAAATAAATAAAATTTCATGGTATACTAACTGTCTTACCATAAACCCATAACATGTCTGACCATGTACCTTTTCCATGATCGTAGAAATAACTGCAAATCTCTGTTTTGTTTTTTAGTCACTTATTCATTTGTCATAAAAAGGCCTTTCTGTTTCTGGTCTGGGCTGCTTTCGTTCTGCTACCCTTAAGGAGAGTGTAAGTCTGGCCTGGCCGTAAAAAATAAATTTTTTTGCCCAGCAAAAATCTCGATGTCAGCCTGGTTTTTGACACCATAACAACCTGTAAGCCAAATCCCTTCCCCAAGTTGCTTTTAAAAAGAAACAAATAAAAAGTGCTTATGTGGCCGTGGCCTGTGTGTCAGTATCCCTCCAAAGGCCAGAAGAGGGCATCAGATACCCTGGAGTTGGAGGTGCGAGCAGTTGTGAACTGTCCAACGTGGGTGCTGGGAAATGAGCTTGCATGGTCTGGGAGGACAGCAAGAGCTCTTCATTGCTAAAGCGTCTCTCCAGTCATCCCCTACTCCCTCCCTCCACCCTCAAGTTGCTTTTGGTCAGTGTTTTATCACAGCCACAGAAAGAAAAATTGACCAGAAAGAAAATAAAGAATGACCTACAATTAGAATCCTAAGAGAAGAGAAGACCTTACTGTTTTTTTTTTTTTTTTTACTTAATTAAAACAAATTTTTTAAATTTTATTAATTTATTCATATTACATCTAGATTGTTAGCCCTTCTCCTGTTTCCTCCCATTCTCCCCTCCCTCCCACTTCCCCCCTTCTCCCCTCCCCTATGTCTGTGATTGAGGGAGACCTCCTCCCCCTATATATGCTCTTAGAATATCGAGTCTCTTCTTGGTAACTTGCTATCCTTACTGTTTTTGGCCTGGCTGAAATTCCCTTTTTCTTGGGGGTGAAAGTTTAGCCTTCAGGTGAGAAGCAGGATAGCACTCCATATGTTTTGTTTGTTTGTTTGTTTGTTTTTGCTTATTTGCTGCTGTTGTTGTTTGTTTGTTGTCATTTTTATCCTTTGATGCTGTGATGTTTCACTCTTTAAACTGGTGTTCCTTCATGATAGGACCCCCAAATTTCAAATCCTTGTCCCTCTAAGGATTATTGATATAGAGGAAAGAAATATAAACCAGTAGGCATAGGAGGGTATCAGCACTCAAAGCCATGGGTAGTAACACCCTTAAGGGATGGAGTCAATTTCAACCTGCTAAGTCCCGTTTTCACTCATCTGTGGAGACAAGGCAGGGGCGGGTCTCTTGGAAGATGGAAGGAAAAAAAAATACAGACCTGGGGGAGGAGGATTAGACATGGAGCTGAATGCCAATGGCAGGGGACATTCCAGGGACACAGCAAGTGTCTGGACACCCAGTGACATCGGAGGACATAGGCAGTTGGGTAGATGCTCCCACTCTATCCAGTTGCGTCACCGTCCCCACCTAGGTGAGTGCTAACATCATCACTGTCTTGGCTAGTGCCACCATTGCCACCATTTTTGGCTAGTCCCATGTTTTTCTGCCAGTGGGGAGGGCAGTCCCACAGTAACAGGGGCCTAACCACCGTCAAGGCCCCTGGGATCCATGTATCTCCCAACCCCCACACCCTTTTTTAAAGAACAGCAGAGTTAGGTTTCCATAAATGTAGCAGGAGGTGTAAGGCTCTCTTTTTTTCAGCCTAAGCCTGGGAATGTGACCCAGACAAGTTTGGACTCTAGGGTCCAACAGAGGCATTTCATGCAGAGAAAGAAAAAGTGGCCTGAGAGGTGTGTAGACCCCAAACAGCAAAGCGAGGAAACAGAAAGTACAAGGAGTCCACGTGCCCTACCAAGAACACTGAAAGAGGTCACTTGGATTTCATTTGATTTCCCCTCCAGTCCTAAGTCTGTGGGGACAGGAACCCATAAGAGGAATAAGAAAATGTAGCCCATGCACACTTGTGTTGTAGCTTTTGGGAAACGTGGAGGAAGTGGGGGAGAGAACCTTTATAGCGCAGTCATGCCTCCTCGTCGTTTGTGAAAGGCCAGAGGAGATCCGAGAGTCTCCATGTTGTCTCAAAAGTGGGTCAAGTGCTTTAGAGATAAGGTTGCTTAAAAACAAAACAACAACAAAAACAAAAACACAACAAAAAAAGAACAAAACAAAAAACAAGAAAACAAAACAAAACAAAAAACCTACTCTCTAGTTAAAACAGCAGCCAACTTGTGTGGCACCACCACCACCCGGTTAGAAAGCGATGACCGGGGACCACAGGCAATCCTCCGTTTTGATCACGGTCCTGTGGGCCCACACAGCAACCCATTCTGTCTGCTCTCCTCCTTCCTCCAAACTTGACCCAAGGTCTGCTCGACTCTCAAAAACAGTGGTGGTAAAGAAAAGAAGAAATCCCACGGCCCAGGGGGAGAAGATAGGCAAATATTGTTGACCTCCAATGACATGGCCAGCGGTCGCAGACGTACGGAAAACCAATACAAGAAAGGTTTTTACATGCGCACACCATGTCCAGTCCCTTAGAGAAAGAGCCTGGGGGAGGAAGAAGAGACTTGTCTTTCTGCCAGGAAGGCAGACATAGAATCAAAATGTTTACGAGATCTGGAGCAGGGTGGAAGACAGAAACTAAAGCCAGAGTGCCCCCAAACGAGGAGTCTTAGCCTAAAGTAACCGCTGCGGGCCTGTGCTGCCAGTTTACCTGATTCATAGAACGTGGCCACCTCAGAGGAACTTCATTAGGGTCTGTTTGAGGTCACCACATGTTACCAGGGAAATCAGGGTTCTTTCTCTCTGACTCTTCCCTCCACCTATTGAGGATATTTGTTACAAGATTTTTAAAAAAGCTACTTTGTAAAACTTTTCAAGAGAAAAAAATATGTCTGTAAACAGTAGCAGTTTTCAAGGTACAGGCAGGAGTAAGAGGAAGGGGGGGCGGGAATGACTGTGAATCGGCACCCAGACTTGAGGCCTCCGTAGTATCCCAAGGAAGGCAGCTCTACAGAAGAGGCGAGGCCTGAGGGACACAGCATCAGCACCATCAGTCAAACAACAAACACAATCACATGGTCAGGGCAGGGGAGGGGGCCTGCCTTGATTCAAAGCATGGGGTGGGTGGTGTCTAGGATTGGGAGGGTGGGGCCTCCTATATGTTGGCAGAGGTCTACAGAGTAGGATGGTCCTAGACTCTACACTGGTCCTCCTGCCTGCCCTTTCCCTATGGCCAGTCACAGCTTAGTGGTGGGAGTATTGGAAGAGAGTCTAGGCTTGAGAACTAATTCTCTTCCTGCAGTGGGTCCAAGCCGCTACAATGGATGAGGAAGCTCGGGAGGCTTTCGGCAGCAAGTAGGTCCTTCTGTGCCTGCTCACTACGGCGTCCTGCGCTCACAGTAGGCAAAGGGCACACAGCTGCTGCTTTTATGCTATTCAGAGGTTCCTAAGTTACTCTCTACTAAGATGAGCTTTCTCTACAGCGAGGCAGAAGATGAGAGAGAGTCTAGGAGTGAGTTCTTCCCCTCCCCAAACAGACTTTTTAGAAAAATGGCTCCATGTAGTTCGTCTTAAAAGTTCTACATGACCAAGCAACCTACCCCGCTTTCTAATGCTAGAAAACTCATCGATACACCATACTTTTCTTCCCCTCCCATCACCCCACTGCTTGTCTGCCTTCACTCAGCTGCCCGGAATTCGTATTTGTCTAACAAACCCAGTCTGGGAAACCCAGACTCAGAAGAAAGAAAGAAAAAAAAAAAATTGTTTACTGCAGCAAAATTGTCACGATGCTCAGACATTGTCTTACAGCCACAAAAGGAAATTAAGCCATTAGCACAGAGAACAAGGAAAGAGAAGTATAAGCCAGAAACTAGAGAGAAAACAAAAACACACACTTGGGTACAGGGTAGCCCAACCCTAACATTTCCCTTCTATTCTTTTTCTGCTGCTCATTTGGAAACAGTTGTGTAAATATTATGCTTTAAACGATTACAATATTGTAAAAAGCTTTGGATGCCCTGGGTGTCGGGGAGGGGGGGTTGGGGGGGGGTGGGGGACTAAGTATAGTCGCATGATGCTTAATGCCAGGGCATCTTGAGAATTGAAGTTGGCTGATCTCATGGTTATATGAATATTTTAGCGTGCCTGAACACCTAGACTGTATAAATCAATCACTTGAAGGATCGTGGAAGACCTGAGATGTGGGAGGTGCAGTTGGCCTTATGCAACTGCCTTACAAGATGCTTCTCTAGAACTAAAGGACTAAATGTAAAACTATAACTGATCCGAGGAACAGCTGGATGCCAGTGTGTATCCTTAGCAAGTGCCAAGACAAACAAGTAATTGATTAAAGATAACAAGCCAGTAAAAACATAAGACGACAAGCCCTTTATTACCAATATCAATTATTATCATATATGGACGTCTTGCTAAAATTTTACACAGCTGGCGGTACAGTGGGTGTTTTATACAAGCATTACCATCAAACCATGAGTAGTGAATCTCTCTAGGGTGTGAGGAGCGAGCTGCTTGGTGTGGGGCTCATGGACCATGCCTCCAGAGGAACTGGCCAGGAACTGATCGAGTGTACTCAAACCTTGGAAATCTCAAACAGATTTAGAATCTCACCCTGAGAACAGAAGGTGTGGGGCAAAGCTCTCTCCTGTTTCTGTGCCTGCTCAGGAGCACGTGATACAATCCCAGGTGGCTACAGGTGGTTAGTCATCTGAGCTTGTCACCTGTTATCCTTCCCTATATAAATAGAGTATCGCCAGCATTCTAGGCCCAGCCAATGAGATGCATTCAACTTCAAAGCCCCGCCCCACTGCCCAAGGTTTATAAGTGCCTGTTTAACATGAAATAAAGCAGCGAGCGAGTGAGCACCATGTACTTCACCAACATCCAAGCAGCCGTTCCAGTATGACCACAGGTTGGGCCTCTGCCATGGCCTGGCTTCGTTTCAGAGCCCTGAGCTCCCCACTGCCATACGGCCTGGTGCCGGCAGCCCAGCTAAAAGAGTAGTACACTTATATGGGGTGGGGGATGGGGTGGGCAGAATCTCCTTTTCTCACACTTGCTACTGGACCAAAGATCTTGAGACCTGGACCTCACTCCATGCTCATTTGGGAGCTTCATCCTTTTCTGCTGAGAAACCAACAGCGCTCGAACCTTCTTACAGAGACACACACTTCTGGCCAGGCAGCATCCGGGGCTCCCAGAAGACACAGAACCACAGCTTGGTCACCTAGTAGTTTTTATTTTCTCATAAGATGGGATGAGATGAGAGCCGTACCCCAAGCTTTATGACTACGTGGCTTGGGTTGAGCCCAGAGCGTTTTTTATCTAAGTATCCTTAGGCGTAGGCCTGGAAGCTTCTAACCTCTGTCTGCTAACTTAGGCCTAGAATGTTTTCAGCCTCCAAGACTTACTGCTGAATAAGCTTATCCTTTCTAGTTCTTTCTGAACTCTGGCTGGCTGGTTCAACTTAGCTGTACTGGCTCAAAATTGCTCTCCAAAGTGACTGATTCAAATTTGCTTCTCTCAGCCTCTCACTGAATTGCTCTGCTTAGAAAAGTGCCTCTGAACTCCACAAACTGAGCTGCAAGAACTCAACTGTACTATACTCCCAAACTCTACTGTACCATCTCCTCAAAGCCTTATCTACTCTCTCCATAACTGCTCTTTATGTAGCTTCTCTTTCCTGTCTGTCCTCATGAGAGTTGGTGTATCCTGTGTCTGCTCATTCTGTCAAATCTGTCTCTGATTTGTCACTTCATCTGTTCCTCAGTAGATGCCACTGTTAGGGATTAAAGGTGTGTACTAAAAGCATGTCTGTATTCCAGCCAGAGGGATGAAGGGTGTACATTAAGGACATGTCTGTAGTCCAGACAGATCACACAGACCTATGTCTTTGAATGTGATCCTTTGTCAAAGTAGCAATGTTGCTGAAATAAAATTCCTCTACCACATAGGAGTTTTGAGACAAGCTACGTGGAATCATCTTTCTGAAGAGTCCTTTTGGGGAAGGAACGAATCTATCCTTCCAGCTCCATCGTAATTCTACATGGTGCCCATGGCCCAGTGTTGGCCAAGCCATCGTCACCGCTGTGATATAGCATATAGACGCCAGCAATACTGCGTTTCAGGCTAAATAGTGTTCAGAAGAGAAGTCAGTACTTGGGCCCCAGGATGGTTTGTCAGGCAAAGGTGCCTATCACAGAATCCTAGGAGGCCAAGTTTGATTGCTAGAACCCATGTAAACTTGGAGGAGACAACTGATGCCACAAAGTTGTCCTTTGACTGTACCCATGCCTCGGCATGTGTACCCACATAGTAATCATAAAATTTGAAAACGTATTCATCTCTTAACGTTCCAGTGTCTTTTTTTTTTTTTTTTTTTTTTTTGTAGATGAGAATGGGATAGCAATACATCATACTGTTGTTGTAGATGTTCAACGGGAGAAACCAGAATCTCACATATAACATTCAAGTGGTTAATGTTATGAGGCTGGGAGGTAGCTTTGTCAGTAAAGACGTTGATGTGCACGTATGAGGACTGAGTCCTGTCCCCAGCACTGGAGAGGCAGAGACAGGTGGGTCCCTGGACCTCACTGGCCAGCCAGCTAGCCTAATTGGCAACCCTTGGGTTCCAGTGAGAGACCCTAAAAAAAGCAAGATGGATGACTTCCTGAATGGTACCTGTGGTTGTCGTCTGTCCTCCACGGGCACTAGCACGTCTCAGCATCTCTATCAACACACACCTGAGCTCCACCCTCTCACACAAACACCAGTGCATACCTGAAAGAAAATATTACTATTATGACTCATGGTAGTCCTAGTGAGAACAATAATTTTTTTTGTGTGTGAGCAAGAAATGGTGTGGATTAAGACTATGCTTATGGTTATTTTGAGACAGATAAATTCTAGTTCAAAATTTTACCAGAGAAAATAGTGTACTTTTTAATTTTTATTTATTTATTAAGATAGGCTGGGCTTGAACTCAGGAATCTACCTGCCTCCGCCTCCCTGGGTGCTGGGATTATAGGTGTGTACCACCACGCCCAACTGCAGAATCCTTTTTAAAAATTATTTTAAGCCTGTGTATATGTATGCGTGCATACGTGCATACATGTAAGCGTGTGTGAACTAACTCATTCATTTTATGGGCACCGAAGGTTTGATCTTTTTCTAAGCACAAGGAGAGATGGAAGCCAAGACAGACCAGGATCCTCAGGCATCTCACAGATTGGAAACAAGCTTGTCACTGCCCTATGTTTCTGTTTCAGAGGGGACGGGTCTGCACTTGGCAGCTGTATTCGCCTGACACCTAAGGACAGAGCGAAGACTGGGACTTTGATCTATATCAAATGTGCTTTAGAAAAGGATTGGCTGGTCTCTGGGAAAGCCAGAGCCCAGACACTAGAGGCTTAGTCAGGAAAGGAATCCCAGTGAAGAGCCTAAGAGGGTGAAAGCAGAGTGGTGTGTTAGTTATTTTTCTATTTCTGTCATAATACACCGTGAGCAAAAGAAAGGGTTTGTTTTGGACTTACAGTAGCAGAGGGAGGAATAAGAGTAAATTATGACAGGGCAGCATAGCAACAGAGCAGCAAAAGAGAGCTCACATCTCAAACCCACAAGCCATTAGCAGGGAGCATGCTTGAAGTGGCAAGAGTAAGGCCGGAGAGGTGCCTCAGAGGTTCAGAGCATTGGTTGCTCTTCCAGAGGTCCTGAGTTCAATGCCAAGCACCCACATGGCAGCTCACAACTGTCTATAATTCCAGTTCTAGAAGATCTGGCACCTTCACACAGACATACATACAGGTATCAATGTATATAAAAATAAACAAATATTTAAAAAAGAAAGAAAGAAAAGAAAGTAAGAAAAGAAAGAAAGAAAGAAGTGGCAGGAGTCTTTTGAAAACTCAAGTCTGTGTCTAGTAACACACTTCCTCCAACAAGGCCACACCTCCTAATCCTCTCCAGACAGTTCCACCAACTGTGGCCCACGCATATGAGTCCAATGGGGCCACTCTCCTTCAAACCATCAGCAGTGGCAAGTTGGCGCACAGTAGAGACAGCTAGTGAAAAAGCCTGGACACACAGATCACTCTGCTGTATAGTCTGCAGTGGCAAGCCTGCACCCACCTGCGGGTGGAAATTGGAAGTCTGGAGCCTCCGTTCTCAGGCTGCCCGGACCTCATTTCTCACTTCTCTGTGACGAGGTAGCTCACCCTAAGCCCTGAGAGGACCTTCATCCTGGGAATTGACAATTACTAGGAAATAGTTGTCCTACACCCACACATGTATGTTGTGGAAGTTTTGGTTTCTTTAAAAAACTGTTATGTTATATAAACATGTTTTTGTTTTAATGCCAAGTGTGGGATATGGGGGCTGCTCCAGTTTGTTCACAGCCTCGTGAGAGGCAACATGCTCTTTGCCAGCTGGAAAACAACCTTGTGCAGACTCTGAGAGGGTATAAATATGAGAACCCAGAGAGAGAGAGAGGAGAGAGAGAGAGAGGAGAGAGAGAGAGAGAGAGAGAGAGAGAGAGAGAGAGAGAGAGAGAGAGAGAGAGAGAGAGAAATGACGGATGTGAGAAGACTGCGCTTGGAGGAGATGGTTGGAAGAGGAAGAGAAGACTGCTGCTGCATATGCTGTTGCTGGCTGAATATTCCGACTACGGAGATTGGTATTGCCCCAAAGAACCCGAGGAGCCTAAACTTCAGGAAGTAGCCCCTTCTCCCCGTTAACCTTCTTTCTCTCCTACCTGGTCTTGGGGTGTTGGAAGGGATTGGGCTGGAAAGGAGGGAAAGAGATATAAGGAACCAAAATAAAAATAGATTGTTAAAAGTACGCCTACACGTGTAGACTTTGTGCGCATGAGCATAGGGTCCACTCAGTCACTGTGCTCTCACCACACATGACTTGTCTTCCCCTCACCCCATTTTTGAATATGCCATGTTTCTGTTTTAGGGTCTCAGCACATGCTATTTCTTCTGCCTGCCTGGAAGGCATATTCCTAGACTATTACTGCATTATCCAGTGAACGTCAGCTTATATGCTATCACCTCCAAGAGGTTTGCCCTGACCTCTCGATTTACCAGTGACCACCCACCTGCAGCCCAGACACTAATAAGTTACCCTATTCCTTCTTGCCCCCCTCCTTCCATTCCTTATTTTCTTGCGCCTCACACGAAAACTCAGTCACACACCTCAGTACACACTATAGCCATCCCTTTCTTTTGTGGGCATTTTCTGCATCCAAACTTGGCCTCTGTCTCCATCCTCTGCCCTTCAACATACGCATTCATTGCATGTAAAGATGAATGTCCTTGGATGTTATCAAATGCAACATGTTTGGCTTGCTGAATGTTTTCATAGATGTCAAGAGGCCGTCATTCTGGTTGCTATGGGTGTATTCCATTCTGGCTTTAAAGATCTGAGCACACCTGCCTCACACATATGTCCACTCATAGATGACCCATAGTATTTTGGAGTGTTCATTTCACTCATTCCCCTGAGATGCACTCAGCTGCCTGATTTGATGTGCAGCTCCATAGGGAGGACACTCATTCTGTCCCTTCAGAGACCGGTGTGAGAGTGGACTGGAAGTACAACCCAGGACAGTAACTTAAGTACATACAAGTTCCAACCATCTTACATGTATTTTTTTCCACTGAGTCATCACAACCCCATGAGGAGGTATAATCCTCACTTTACAGATGAAGAAATGGAGACACCGTATGCTTGCCCCACAGGGAGCCACTGCCACGATTTCCTGCCCTTTACCTACCGTTTTGTCCCAGTCAGTAATCCCCTTGCCTTTAGGGTGTGGGAAGGCCGTGTGTGTAGCTGTTCAGACTCCAGATGTGCCCAGTTCTTACCAACCCCAGCCCTGCCCCGAGGCTACCCCACTTCTGCCTAGCAGATATGTTACCTCAAGGTGGTGCCAGGTAGTTACCTGCCAGAGACAGTGGTCAGGAAAAGGAAACAGTTGCAACTCTGCCTCCACTGCTACCGACTTCCTCTGCTTTGCTCCCCTTAGCTCACAGCTAGCCACAGCCATTCCTCCTCTGTGCCAGGGGGTTTTCTGGCTTTTGCTTAGATTTACATAGATTGGCAGCTCAATACATGTCCTCCTTGTTTCTGGTGCAACATCAGGCTTGGATGTTGCTCCTTTTTTTTTTTTTTTTTTTGGTCACTGCTGGGATTGTCATCTTGGTTTACTCACTTATCTGTTCATCCCCGTTGCCCCAGGTAAGATGGTACATTTCTCACCAGCAAGGACTAGGTGTGTCTTATTTATGTCCCCATCTTCAGCTTAGTGCCAGCACATAGCAGTTAAAGGAACATACGTACTAGCCATGTCTTCTACAGAAACACAGTTGAACAGTCTCTCCTTTGGGAGCTCACCCCCAGGAACCAGAAGGTCTCTCACCTCAAATTTTTCACGATCCCTCAAGAGTACCAAGCTGGGGACTTATACCTTTAACAGATGGGCACTGAATGCCGTTTTAAATCAGCGCTTCCCTTAACAGTTCTGAGGAGTTCTGTAGGCTTCTTGTCCTCGGGTAGTTGTCAAAGCTGATGATTGATCGTTACTCTGCGGATAGAAAGATCTATCATCTTGCTGATGTCCCAGTTTTGCCTCTTCTGTCCTTTCTTTTCTTTTCTTTTCTTTTTTTTTTTTTTTTTTTTTTTTTTTTTTTTTTTTTTTTTTTGGTTTTTCGAGACAGTGTTTCTCTGTGTAGCCTTGGCCATCCTGGACTCACTTTGTAGACCAGGCTGGCCTCGAACTCACAGCGATCCGCCTGCCTCTGCCTCCCGAGTGCTGGGATTAAAGGCATGCGCCACCACGCCCGGCTTTCTTCTGTCCTTTCTTATTTCTTTCAGTACACTGAGCTACATCCCCAGTCTTCTTACACTGGGTTTCCAGGTCAGCCTTGAACTCATGCTGCAGCGTAGGCGAGACTTGTGGTCTTCCTGCCACAGCGTCCTGAGCAGCTAGGATTACAGGCTTACTTGTACAGGCCCGGCCCAATTTTTATTTCTTTTTTTTTTTTTTAATTTATTTATTTATTATGTATACAGTGCTCTGCCTGCATGTACACCTGCAGCCAGAGGAAGGCATCAGATCACATTACAGATGGTTGTGAGCCACCATGTGGTTGCTGGGAATTGAACTCAGGGCCTCTGGAAGAGCAGTCAGTGCTCTTAACCTCTGAGCCATCTCTCCAGCCCCCAATTTTTATTTCTGCTTGCCTTAGCTTCCTGAGTGCTGGGATTAAAGGTGTGAGCCTAGCAAGATCAGCTAAAAATTGCTATGAACAAATACACTTAAAGTCTCAGAGGCATGTGGTAATAAAATATATTGTTCAAGGACTGAGAGATTAGAGTGCCCAGGGTTTCTCTGGCCTGGCCTTGGATCCAGTGAGTCTTTACTTCTGTCTTGCACTGCTAGTCAAAGCAAAGTCATATGGCCAGGCCCAGTCACAGGACCCACTCACTGTAAGGGAGACAAAGTGCAAAGTCCCATTGCAAAGGGAATGGATACAAGTAGACGTGGAGCTGTCAATCACCTCTCTGCCACACCCACAGAGCAAGCTGGTCCACTTTCCATGAGAGGAGCAGAACTTCTTCCCTTGTTTAGAGCTCTGGAATGAAGGGAAAATTTTCACCATTCATTGAACTGACCATAAACAACTTGTGAAATGGACACTCGGATCCATAAAGTTGTGCTTTGGCAAGATTTCTAGTTAACTTTTTAAGCCAGTTACTATTTAACTCCCTGTGCACAAAGACTTCTGGAAACAAGTTCTCTCCTGTGGTCATTTCCACGCGATGCGGGAGTTAGTTATACAGGCTTGGTCTCTCTCAGCACTTCTCTTGCAGTTCAATTTACTGAATCCTTTTTTTTTTTTTTCCGAGTCGTTTAAAAAATTTTTTAATTTTATTAATTTATTCAGATTACAACTCAATTGTTATCTCATCACTTGTATCCTCCTGTTCCTCCCTCCCCCCCACTTTCACCCTATTCCCCTCCCCTAGGTCTATGACTGAGGGGGACCTCCTCCCCGACTATATGGTCATAGGCTATCAAGTCTCATCTTGGTAGCCTGCTTATTCTTTCTTTGAGTGCTATTAGGCCACCCCGCCAAGGGAAGGTGGTCAAATATGGGGCACCAGAGTTCATGTCAGAGTCAGTCCCCACTCTCCACATAACTGTGGAGAATGTCCTGTCTATTGGCTAGATCAGAGTAGGGGTTTGGTGTTTACTATTTATGTTGTCCTTGGTTAGTGCAATAATTTACTGAATACTTAATAGAGTAAAAGCAGCCATTACAAAGAATAGAATCAGTTTACCCAAAGGACATTTGTTTGGTCACTAAGAAGGGCCAGTCACACTTTTGAAGAAGTATGTCCTTTTGAGAAACCATCTATATCAATCATATTGCAGATTGAAGGTAGGAAGGAAGAAAGAGGTAAAGAAATTAATTAAAAGCCAAGCATGGTGGTGCACACCTTTAATCCCAGTGCTCGGGAAGCAGAGGCAAGTGGATCTCTGAGTTCGAAGCCAGCCTGCTCCATGACAGGGTACAGCTGTGAGGCCTGGGCTGCTTCTGACACCTCAGCCTTACCACATGCATGTCCCCAAGGCAGAAAAGCTTCCCAGCATAGAAACTGCCAGGGCCAGATAGACAGTCACAGACCCAGGTTGCTTTCCCACTAGGTCACAGGCACACCTGTCTACTTCTCCATCAGCCCCCCCCCCCATCCCCCAAGACTCCGTGAGTCCTGGGCTAGTGAAACGGAGCAGCTAAGAAGTGGGGATTCATCCTGGTGGGGCCGCAACAGTGGCTGCAGTAGTGATCTTGAGGGGACTTGAAAAAATGGCTATTAGTAGCCCCAGCTAGGAACACAAGACAGCACCCCGTCCATCAGCACTGTGTTTACCAGATTGCTTCTATGAAGAGCCTTGGCTGCCATCCTTGGATTATCCCTGTAAGAATTTGGTAGTGCCCTATATCAGTCAGAATCAATTTTTAGTGCTTAAACTTGAGAACCCCCAGTGGAACTATTAGCCGAAATATTGTTGTTGTCTGAGTCCATCTAAATAGGGCTTTCGGTTACTAGGCAGAGAGGCCCTGGCTGATGCGGAGAGCGGGCGGTGTGTGGTCTCAGGTGGTTTAAGCAATAACAGACTCTTAGAACAGGACGTGTGTGCTGCTGAACTAGGCCCCCTGCCTCCACTGCCGGTTAGTAGTTTGGTAGGAAATAATCACGAGGTGACTAGGTTCCAGGGAGGACTCAGGACTGACTCAAGCTCAGCAGCAGGGTCCTCTTAAGACAAGAAGGCATGACACCCGCCTGCCTCTTGATTGGTGGCGGGGTGGCGGGAAGGCGGGCAGGTGAGGAGAAACCTCGGCTGGGTTATTCTTTTCCAATTATTTGTTCTCCAAGCTCCCCACCAGTTCTACGTCAGTACTGTCAGCTTTGCAAGCCTAGCCTGTTCGGTTGTCTGTGGTCTACACCCCGAATGAACAAATCTAATTCTGAAAGGGCCAGGAGATCTCCCCCCCCCCCCCCACACCAACGGTGTGTATTGGAATAAGCCATCACTCTAAGTCTCAGGAGACAGCCGTTCTGGGTGGAGGTCTTATTCACAGAGTCGTCAAGGCATGAATCTATGTGGCGGTATCCCCACACGGTCTAAGCGCACACTCAAGCCTGCTTTGGATACATTCTAATGGCTTTATCACTGCTACAGTTTGGGTATGAAATGTCCCCTGAGGCCTGGTGGATTGAAGGCTTGGTCTCTAGTTGATAGTGCTCTTTTGGGAAGCAGTAGAAACTTTAAAAGGTGGGGCCTAACTGAAAGGAGGTGGGGCCTAACAGGAAGAAGGTGTGGCCTAACTGGAAGGAGGTGGGGCCTAACTGGAAGGAGGTATGTTTTCTATCTTGCCCTGGCCCCTTCCTGCTGTCTCTTTCCCCCGAGTCTTGGAAGCTATGGGGTGAGCAGCTGTTCTTTATATGCCCTCTCTGTCATAATGCTTTGCCTCACTAAAGAGGCCCAGGAGCAGAGGTTCAAGGCCAGCCTGGGATACATGAGACCCTGTGTCAAAGAAAAGTACAATATGTTTCTCTGGCATTTAAGCATAACTTTTTACTGCTTGCTGGTATTTTCAAAATCGCTGTATATTTTTCTAAAATTATTAACATAATTGTTATACTTCCTATCTGAGTGCTTTAATGATAGCTATTCTTTGTGTTGGTTATTGATCATGGTGCTCTTTCCTCCTAATGTATTTAGTATTTTTGAGAGGAGGACTTATGTTTCATACACGCGCACGCGCGCGCGTGTACATCCTTCCTTCTTATGAAGAAGATAAATGTAAAAACAGTTACACAATTTATACTAAAAAATAAGATTATATTGTTAAAGAAATAATATGCCTTCCCAGTGAGAAATCATTCCACACACTTAGACATTTATGAAGGAAATGATCTTCAATAGTGCTGGTCCAGCTTTGGCTAATGCCCAAAGAAGGGCTGGCCTTGAATAGAAGATTTTAGGTGTACACATTCCGTATACACTGTCATGCCTAATCTCATCCAAGTCCCAGGCCCAGGTTACACTTTGAACAATTTAAACAGAGACAGGAGACTGGACATCTGGCACTTGGGCAGATGGGAGATATACACAACAAAAATATTGGCAGAATTATTTCTTACATACACCAGTGTTGCTCTTTTCGTATAGTTGTTATCTGGGGCCATCATGCTGACCTGGCAGAATTATGCTTTTCTCAAGAAGAGAACTGTGTATGTGGCACAGCAGAACTTAGCATTGATTGTGACCCTGTGCTGTCCCTTTGAGCTGTCTGTTAGAGGCATGTTCTTTGGGAACATGGCCTAGAGCTGGTCAATCCTTGGGAACAAATGTTTATATCTTAGCTTCTCTCTAGCCAGCCTGGTTAGCAGACTACCTGTCCTTGAGATATCTGAGAGTGCTCCCTTAGCTTAATTCTGTTTTGTGTGATTTAATGTCTCCTGAGCCAATGTACTAGTAATCCTTAATTAGAACATTAATTCTGTTGCTTTGTGTTTCTTCTATGTCAATATCGGTTCAAAGTCAGAACTTGAAGCATGCTTACTGTTAGTGTGAGAAAACAAGGAGGTGAAGAGGAGGAATGAGACCAAAGAGTTAAGGTGATGAGGGAAAGACAGTGACACAAAGGGACAACAAAGCAAAATGTTATTTGTTCCAGGAATTCCTATAAATGCCTGCATGCATAAAGAAAGCTTTAAGAAGCCACACGCGCTAGTGCACTCAGCCAGCACTCAGGAGGCAGAGGCCAACAGATCTCTGTGAGTTCAAAGCCAGCCTGGTCTACAAAGCAAGTCCAGGGCAGCCAAGGCTACATAGAGAAACACTGTCTCAAAAACCAAAACCAAAACCAAAACCAACCAACCAACAACAAAAAATGAAAACAAAACAAAATCCAAAACAACAACAACAAAAAGAAAATACAAGGAAATCAGTGTCTCACGTCATACTTGATTGGGGTATAACAGGAGGTTTGAAATATAACTAAAGCAAAAATATTGAGTGTAAAAATGTCTGTTGTTTGATCTTTCATCCCCACTTTCCAGATCGCTATTACAGGAAAAAAAAATGCCCTACCAGGTGTGTTCAACCCATAGCCTACGGGCTGTGTGTTCTCAGGAATAGCTCTGAATGTGGTTTAACACAAAATCACAAATGTACTTAAATGTTATAAGGTTTCTTTTGGTGATTTGTTTAAAAAAATATATATATATACACCTCTATTGTGTGGCTCTTGAGCATGAGCTTTGCAGATGACAATATTTTGTCACAATGTCAAAAGACTAGACACATCTGGGCCTAGACCATACTGTCTTAGTCAGCGTTCTGTTGCTGTGAAGAGATATCATGACCAGGGCAACTCTTATAAAAGAAAGCATTTCACTGGGGCTGGCTCACAGTTTCAGAGATTGAGTCCATTATCGTCACGGCAGGAAGCATGGCGGTGTGCAGGCAGACATGGTGCTGGAGAGGGAGCTGAGAGTTCTACGTGTGGGTGGACAGGGAGAGAGAAACACACTGGGCCTGGCTTGAGCATTTCAAACCCTAAAGCCCACCCCCTGTGACACACTTCCTCTAACAAGGCCATCCACATTCTTCCTAAGTGTCCCTTCTTGGCGACCAAGCATTCAAATCTCTGAGCCTATGGTGGCCATTCTATTTGAAACCACCACATATATCATAACTGCTTCTTGCAGACAGCGAGGGAAAGACAACTGAATAGCCACCAGTAATGGAAGGATGCATTTGTGGGTATTTACAGAGAGTTACAGGGAGGACGGTTTTATTCTGGTGTGACTAACGTTACATCCACACTGACTCCTTTGCGTGGACGGATGTCTATGATACACTCTGGTAAGTGAAGCAAACAGGACGCGGTGCACACAGCCATGATCTTTTGCCAGGTCAGGTCTTGTTAACCCTATGGTGAGTGTCTGCTTTCATTGGCCACAGGGCAATCCTGGTCATGTCAGTTTGAGTCAACTCTGGGCCACAGGCATTTGATTCAGCTAGAGTCCCTAAGCATAAAACATTTAGAAATTATGTCAATCCTACTGAAAGAAAGGCATTCCAGTCTGCCTTTCACTCTGTGGGAATTAAAAAAACAAAAACAAAACAAAGCACCATGTGAGCCAGAGGGAGATTTGCCTAAGAATGACAAAGAATTAAATAGAAGATAAAGTCAGACTAGGGTCTGGGTTACCTTCCTAGGTTCAGCTATTCTTGAAGCCTTCTTGGGTTCATGAACCTGTTTCGGTTGCTTGCAGTCAAGAGTCCTGGCCAATAGTAATAGAATACTGTGGGTGATTTGATTCTGATGTACTAAAACAAAACCTTTGCAATAAAGATATTTTTGCTTGTGGGAGACTTATAGTACAACCCAATGTAGAAGTTAAGTTGCTGGGGGTGGAGAGGCAGTGGAGTTATGGGGGCGGGGTTAATGTTTTTCCATTACACACTTTGTAATATTTGTTCGCCAGCAAGTGTTTATGTGTCATTAAAATTCCATGAAATTGCTCTTTGCCCCATCTACTGAGAGAAAGAAGACCATTCTCAGAGTGAAACGGTCGCCGTCACTCTGAAGGGCACACAGTCATCGTGAAGGGCCCCAGGGGAACTCTGCGGAGGGACTTCAATCACATCAATGCAGAGTTGAGTCTTCTTGGAAAGAGAAAGAAGCGCCGTGTTGACAAATGGTGGGCTAACCGAAAGGAGCTGGCCACTGTCAGCGCCATCTGCAGTCATGCGCAGATCATGATCAAGGGTGTCACGTTGGGCATCCATTACAGGAAGATGGCTGTGCATGCTCACTTCCCCATCAACGTCACGTCACTCGGGAGAATGGGTCTTCGGTTGACATCTGAAATTTCTTGGGTGAGAAATACATCCGCAGGATCTGGTTTGGATGAGGCCAGGTGTTGCTTCTCCTGTCTCTCAAGCCCAGGAGGATGAATTAACCCTTGAAGGAAATGATACTGAACTTGTTTCAAGTTCAGCAGCTCTAATTGAAGCACACCACACAACAGTTAAACAACACCAGGCTATCAGAAAGGGTTTGGATGCTGTCTAAGTGTTTGGAAAGGAAACAGTGCAGCAGTCTAATGTGTGAGACCTGGACCCAGCTCCAGAAACAAGACCCTGAGTTATAAGCATGATTTGGACGTCTTTGGGGGACAGTAAAAGACTTATATTGAAAAAAAGAATTCTATAAAAGTTAAACAGGCAGCATACAGCTGTGTTTTCCAAATATTGGGTTTTATGGAGGAGGAAATAGTGTGAGTGGTTTGGGGGAAAGAGTCAAATCTTACATTTGAAATTAGAAAAAAAAAAAAACCACCCTAATATAATGAATTGTTGCTGCTTATGTATTCACTTCAATTTTTTAAAGCTGTCATACAAAGTAATAGGTTTCACGCTGGCGTTTTCATGCATACTTTATTCTTAGTTGCCTACCCTCTCTTCCCACTGCCTGTCTTTTGATGGTCTCAATAGCCCTCTAAGATCTGTTCGTCCCCTCTCATGATCCTGTCTAGATTCGTCTCACACACACACACAAACACACACACCCACACATCTAGGTTTTGCATATTGAAGAAAACAAGTCACATGCCCGAGTCACAGTGACCTTCAGCTACATTATTTTCCTACAGATAGAGGTTTCATTTTTATGACTGAATAAAGTTCTGTTCTGTACATATGTATTACACATGCATATATACATTCTGTATATATATTACACATTCTATTTATTTATTCAATGTATATGAGTGCTCTATTTGCATGTACATCTGCAGGCCAGAAGAGGGCATTAGATCACATTATAGATGGTTGTGAGCCACCATGTGGTTGTCGGGAATTGAACTCAGGACCTCTGGAAGAGCAGTCAGTGCTCTTAACCACTGAGCTATCTATGCTGCACATATCATTCTTTATCCACTCATCTGTGTATATGATTAATGCTCTTTAGAATGTCCTTTCTAGATGAATTGATGTGCCCACAACATTAATCCAATCTGAGCATGATGACACATGCCTATAATCCCAGATATGTGGGAAGATGACACAGGGGGATGTCATGGTCCAACCCATCAACAGCAGCTATGTAGAAAATCGAGGGCTAGACCGGCAACTTAGTGATACCTCGTCCTAAAATAAAAAGTGTTGGGGTTGGGGAAGACTGAGAAGTGTATCTCAGTGATAGAGTGCTCGCCTGGCTCCGGGTTCAATTTCAAGCACTGAAGAACAAAGCAAAACAAACCAAGAAAATTAGAAATTTAGGAATAAGGGCTGGAGAGATGGCTCAGAGGTTAAGAACACTGGCTGTTCTTCCAAAGGTCCTGAGTTCAATTCCCAGCAACCACATGGTGGCTTACAACCATCCATACTGAGACCTGGTGTCCTCTTCTGGTGTGCAAGCATATATGGAGGTGAAACACTGCATAATAAAATCTTTTTTTTTTTTTTTAAGAAATTTAGGAATAAGACACAGAATTTTCTCTTAATTAAAATATACCTCTGCCAACACAAAGAAAATAAAGCATTAAATTGTTTCATGCTGATCATGTAACTTATCTCTTGAATTCTAATTTTGAGTTAATTAAAATTCTTGTTTATTTTGCAATGTTGTAATGAGTACCTGTGATCACGTTGGAGGCTTTATTTCTGCTGTGGCAACTTTCGTTTCTTGACTACAAATACACCACACGTCTGAACAGCCTAGGTACTAAAAACTCCATCTCATATATTTATGGAAATACAATTTGGTGGCAAATATCTGCCCTACCCCCCCCCCCCAGAGGTGGGGGATGACGAGATCAACAGAAACATTGATGACAGAATGCTGGGGGAAATAAATGCCGCCGGCCCTGCTTCTGGGTGGCTTTTCAGGGGCCTCAGTCTCCCTTGTCCACCTGAAACTCAGAAAACGTCATTTCCCTTCTCCACAGTCGCTCACTCGCCTGAGAAACGGGCTTCACCACCGAGGGCTCCTGGGAATTGTAACTTGCCTTTGGGGAATGGCTGGTGCAGTAACTACGGTGTTGGATCAACAGACACTAAACATTTATTTACAAGGAAGGTGTATAGCTGTGATTACTGTGCACTCTTTCCTCAGAGCCCTGTCCAGCTGCCTTGATACTCCCTTCACAGGGAGCGGATACATTTCAACATAATTAAAAGTTGAAGACTGTTTCCTGGACGTTGAGTATATCTAGTTACTCCATTGCTTTGTTTCAGCAAATCCAGTGGTTATCAGAAACTTATGGGGGGGGAGACGATTAGCAGAATAGAATTTTAATGTGGCATATACGAAATATCGTACATGTAATTGCTCATAAAAATCTCCTCATAAATAAAATTTTGGGAAATGATAGTGAACGGAAAAAGTGGAGGGTCTCCTCTCAAGGAAAGCATGGTAAAGTCCACATACTTTTCATCTTATAAAAGGCATGAGAGCATAATCGATTTTACTGATTTGCAGAGGAGCCCACAGCCTTGTCATGTAAAATTTAATAGGTAGCTTGAACATTAAAATTTAAACTCAGAATCATCATCAATCTTTCATTTAAATCTGATAAGCTTCTGGGGTTAGTCCATGGGCGGTGTGTTTCTCCTCATGGCTCACCTTCGGGATATTATGTCCTGTACAAATCTAGAAACACATGTATTACTTATCATAACAGTAATAGGATACAACTAATGTTTCTCAAAGCCTTGGGATAAAAATGTGTTACTTTCCCTAACAATTTACGCTCCCTTCCCCTCAGCTAACCTAACTCCAGCTAAGACGTTAGTTTTCATAAATAGAATAAGAAATGTTGTTCTTTTAATCTTCTGAGTTGAATTCTGGGTCATGCAAAGATTAAGTGAAGTGACTCAAAACCCAAATCCTATAATTACAGAATGGCTGTTTAGATGGACTAAGTCTTCCCTTTCCCTCTCCTCGGCTGGAAGGCAACTTTGGAAACTGCAAATTAGGAAAGCCTGGCTGAGGTGAAGCAAGCTCCTGAAGACGCTGGCTACTTAACTGTCATTTGCTTTGTTTAATCTGAGATTAGGTCTAGGTTTACAAGGGAAACCTAAATTTAGAGCTGACAGGATTCTTTAAGGTGGCTTTAATGACTGCAGTTTCATCCTGCAGCTTTTCTTAATAGGTCTGCGGTGTGTGTGTGTGTGTGTGTGTGTGTGTGTGTGTGTGTGTGTTCATTTTAAACTCTGGAAAGAAATAGAAATATCTAGTAATTGGTCAGTTGATTTACTGCATTTCCAAATGACTGCCGTGTGGTCCTGTAACCTCCATTTCCCCCTCCCCCCGTGTTTTCAAGGTGCTTATGAGGACCTCTCTGAAGAGATCTACTGGCTGTTTTTGCCGTCCCCCCCCCCACCCCCATCACCTAAGGGAAGACCACGTGACTCATTACTCTAATGGCCCGGGAAAGGAAACCCCCCAGGGGAGGGAGGGCTGAGAGCTGCAGCCATTTTCCTAATTGGACTGCGGGTGAAAGACGCTGGACTGCGCGAGGACAGGATGCTGGCTGGAGCAGTCGGGACAGCAAAACCGATCCACACCGGAAGTAACAGCGTTGGCAGCTAACCCAGGGGGCTTAATTCTGCAAAGTCTCAAAGCCGGACATTTCCTCCATTCAAATTTAGAAAACGCTGTTTATAAGGGTGCCGTGGGAAGGGTCTCAGTTTGGGTGGCCCTTGAAAGTGGAGGAACATAGTTTCAATGGTAGGGGAGCACCCCTGGAGGAGCCGCCGGACAGACAGACTTACACTCACATCTTAGCACTTTCGCTTAGGAATTCATCCTCTCACCGCTGCTGGCTGTGAAGGTGGGGCACCCACAGTTTCCACAATTAAATGGGATCAATCGTTGTTACAAGGAGAGTGGAGCTCCGCGTAAAATGCCAAGGGCCTGACATACAGCAGATGCTCCAAACCATCACTTGCCATCTTCTTTCCCTGGCTGCCGTCTATAGCCTTGGTTTAGGATTCTTTTACCTCACTGAGTTTCTTCTACTGTGAAAGGTAGAAAAAGTTAGGGCTGGACATCACATTTCAGTGATGAGCATTTGCCTCGAATGTACAAGGCCCTGGGTTTTGCTCTCTAGCACGTAGGGGGTATGCCAAATGGGAAGGAGGAAAGAACTGAGGGAGGGAGGGAGGGAGGGAGGGAGGGAGAGGAGGGATAGGAGGAAAGAAAAAAAGGAAGGAAAGCTGAACTCTAGCTGGGACACTATTCTCAGGTGACCTTTGAGACATGGGAACTGTGTTCTTCGAAAAGACGGATCAGATCCCTGCCAAACAGCCAGCTGTCACAGCGGACTATGCAAACCTTCACAAAGTCCCAGGCCCTCCAGTCAGGAAGAGCTGGCATTGATTGATTTTTTTTTTTTTTTTTTTTTTTTTTTTTGTCCAGTCCAAACACATGCCCTGCAAAGCCAGCAGAATAGCAAAAAGATCCAGCTTTTATCAGTGACCTCCTAACCCAGTCATGTCCTCATGGCCTGATCTTCCGACTTCACTTGTCCTTTGCTCGAATTCTCCACCTGCTGTCTGCCCTATGACACTGCCTGCGGCCACGTGGACAGCTGGGCTGTGGTGGCCTCCCTTGACTCTTTCCCAAGGCCCCAGGCCTTCACAGTGGCCCTTGAGGCTCTGAAAAAAACAGCTTTGTCATATTTCCATAAAGAGGGACAGCTAAATCAATATTTTTAATTTATTTTGTTGCCAAAATTCGATAATCTGTCACAATTCTGGCCCTGCTCAGCCAATCATCAGTGTTAAAGTGTTTTTAACCTGTTCTAACTGGTTTTCTAATCCACCCTCAGAGTGAAACTCTGATATGAAGCTTTAGCAACATTTCATTATATTTTTCCTAAGCCAGAGAAAAGCTATTTTACGGTTAGTGGTGAATCTAATTGCATATGTCTTTTACAACTATCCCTCAAGAGTTCCCCTGTAATTCTCCTTGGAGGGTTTTTGTATGTGCCAATCCTGAATTAGTCTACTAGCCTTTCTATTTCAATAATTGTGACTTCTAGCATATAGTCTAGATGTGATTCAAGATGCTGCTACAATTCCATCAGGTCTTTGATGCTTATGTGTAAATTAATGACTGGTACATTTTCATCAATCTCCCACTTCTATAATTGGCACCGTTTGTAAGTTGTGTGAAATACTTTTTCTGTGGGGCTTTTTAAATTATTAAATAAAGCAATCCTCTCAAGTAATTATTGTTTTTTCCTGTTATGTCTATGATGTCATAATTTGGTTCTGTAGGTCAGAGGTTCACAAACTTTTTTGGCAAAAGACCAGATAGTATTTCAAACTTCACGTGTCATACCATTTCTATTGCAGCTCCTCAGTCCTGCCACCGTGGCCATACGTCAACCACAGAAGATACATAAATAAATGAGCACTGCTGTGGAACAAGACAACTTTATTTATGGACACTGAAAATTTGAGATTCACGTGTCATAAAGTATTACTATTCTTTTGATTTTTTTTTCAACCATTTAACTATGTGAAAACTATTCTCAGCCTGTGGGCCTTACAAACGCAGACAGAAAGCTGGGTTCGCCCTGTGGCTGTTGTTTGCTAAATATAATACAGTTTCTGGCTAGAGGCAGACTTAGTTTGTATGGAGACTGAACCTTTTATAATTAGGGGAACTTTTAAGAAAAGGCTGGTGATGTTGCTCAGAGGCAGAACACTTGCCTAGCATATGTCAGGCCCTAGGAGAAAGAGAGGAGGGAAAAAAATCATATTCCAAAATTAGTACAGTGGTTTGTAAGCAAGATAGGGGCACCGAGCTTTTTAGAGTTCAGATGACTCTGTTTCTGGTACCTAGAAGATGAGGGAAGATTCTGCTACAGAGGTTTCCAGACCTGGCTGGTGAGTGGAGTCACCAAGGGGACTTTTTTAAAACCTCAGGTTCCAAAGCTCTGAGAGATGGCCTGAGTTAGGCTCTCTGAGGACCGAGCCTGAGAATCAATGGCTCTCACTTCTCCCTGGTTGATTCTCCCGTGCAAACAAGGCCAGAAACTACTACCCTACTTATTTTTTGTTTTGCTTTTGAGACAGTCATCCTGGAACTCACTCTGTAGACCAGGCTGGCCTGCAATTCACAGAGATCTATCTGCCTCTGCCTCCCGAGTGCTAGGATTAAAGGCGCGAGCTACTACGCCCGGCCCTCTACTCACACTTTTATAGCTGAGCAAATCCGTCAGCGCTGGTGCCACAAATAACAGTCATTGCCTTAATCACGTTGCTCGCCCGTTTTGATGCTATTATCACTGACTCATAGACCAAATGTTCAGGTTTTATTGAGAGTGCAGTAATATTAAATGACCTCAATTGGATAAACACAGACCACAATCCCACACACGTCACTCCTCTACTCTCAGGGTCTCTTTTTCCTTTACATGGCAGGGACTCACTCTAGGCCAGGCTGTCGCCAACCCCACAGTGATCCTCCTTCCTCACCCACCCAAGTGCTGCTGGCGTTATAGGCATGAGCCACCAAACTGGCCGGTCGGTCTTTTATCGGTGAGTTAACCCATGTGTAGTGAGTTGAGTCTTCTTGACCTCGGCCCGCTTTGTTATTGATTATTGTGAGTGTCATATCCAACACTAAGCACTTGAAACATTTCCTTCTGTTTGTTTTTGAGACAGGGCCCCTGCTTCCCAGGCTGGCCATAAACACGCTATTTCGCTGGGGATTGCTTTGAACTTTTGATCCACATTGCTTCACTCCCCAGATGCGAGGATTATACACTTGTGCCTCGCCGTGCCAGCCTCTTCACACTCTCAAGTCTTTGAGTTGGCACACATTTCAGGTGATCTGTACAACAAACAAATGGTTCTTAGGGAACATCTGACAGCTCTGTCATCACGGCCTGGAGAAATGAGCTAATAAGCCTCGGCATAAGGCTGGGAGCTGAGTCATTCGCCACTGCCTACGACTAAGGGTGGAATTCACGGAAGCCCGTCTGTATCCCTGTAAGGGCTGGTTTCCTCGGGCCTATTGGTTTATTGTATTATTCCATGTTACTGACATGCCTGCTTGCCTGATACTGGGCCACTTTGTGTGCAGAACAGGTAGACATGCTATTGATCTTGTCTATTTTGGGCCACCTGGGAACCTACGTTGCTTTTGGTAAACAAAGGCGGCATCACTGCCAGTAATACAACTCCTGAGTCACCTCGAATCTTCATTTTAGGGTCTAGGAAGACATGGCCTTGCTTTTTTACATGACACTCGTTAGTAGGGACTTCAGAATTTAATGTCACGGGAAGCATGCAAGCTCAAATGCCTCTAGGTTTTGTTGTTGTTTTCACTGCCAGAGAACAAAACTACTTACATTGTTCATTTGGAAGCATGTAGAGAAATTGCTGGTTTTGGCTGTTTCTGGGGCACTATGGTGTTAATGGAGACCAGCATTGCCTCTCTCCTGGTTAGAGGTTTTCATTCTTGGAAGCTAAGACTCTATCATGTCAAACGGTTTCTTCCAACAAAGACTACCGAGTTAGCTATTCACTCAACTGTTCATCTGAAACATATATAATATGCTTACATAAATTAGTCCTAACAAGGTGCCAGGGACTGTGATGGACGCTGAAGGTCCAACTCACAGGCTCAGAGTTTAGATTCTAATGGGGAGTGTGTTGGTTAGGCTGTTCTGTCAACTGACACAAGCCAGCGTCATCTGGGAGGAAAAAAAAAAAAACTTCAGTTGAGAAAATGCTCCATCAAACTGGCCTGTAGGAGGCATTTTCTTGGATGATGATTGATGTGGGAGGGTCCAGCCCACTGTGTGTGGTGCCACTGTGGGCAGGTGGTTGGCCCACAAAGCACGGTGAGGTGAGAAATCCCAGTAAACGGCATTTGCCTATGGCCTCTGCTTCAGTCCCTGCCTCCAGGTTCCTGCTCTGAGTTCGCGGCATGATGGACTATAAGCTGCAAGGCCAAATAAGACCTTTCCTCTTCAAGTTGCTTTTGGTCACAGTGTTTATCACAGCATTTGAAAGCAAACGAGAGCAGAGAGAGACACAAGAGGAGAAGTTCACTGAGTGATAAATGATGTGTGGAAAAGAATATGGTGTCTGCATGATGGAGGAATGTGTTTGGGGAGAGAAGGAAAGAATAATCCAAAGTTGTGCCCAAAGTAATGGCGACATTTGAGCTTTTAGCCAAAGGATGGAAAGGCATGTCTCTACAGATCTCAGAGAATAGCTACCATGAGCTGTCCAGGCACACTTTGAAATGGTTAGAGCTTGGTTATACCGGGTCAAGTAAAACATATACTAAAGATAACTCACTTGGTCTTATACTTTCAATATGCCTACTAGAATATTTAAAATTACATATGGGGTTCACATTATATTTCTATTGAATATCCCTTTATTGTCCTATTAGGTTTCTGTCGCTGTGATACAATATCATGACCAAAACCAAATTGGGCAGAAGAGGGCTTGTTCGGGTTGTAGCATTTTATAATCCATCACGAAGGGAAGTCAGAGCAGGAACTGAAGGCAGGAACTGATGCAGAGACCATAAAGGAAAGTTGCTTCCTGGTTTCCTCCTGTGGCTCTCTCCATCGGCCCAGGGCTGGCTCACCCACAGTGGCCCAGACCATGCCGTCAATCAAGACAATGTCTCAAGGACCTCCCACAGGCTGCTGGCTGCTCACAATGTGTTCCTGAGGCTTGGGGCAGGCATGCAGGAATCCAGTGAGAGTCCAGAGCGCCCCTTCCTTCCCACCTGTACCCCCTTTCTTTCTGCTATCTTACCTGGTTCTGAAAGAGGTCTTTCTTGCAACCTTCTCATAAACATAGTAACCCTGTGTCTCTGAGTGCAGCGTATAGGGCGGTGGGAGGATCAGTGGACTTAAGAATACCCCTACTCTCAACTTAGGGTACAGTTTTTCCCTCTCTTGTTGTAAGGAATTTCACTCTGCTCCTTCACAAGGTTGTGGACAAGAACAAGGTACCGGTACAAGGATGATTCAACATCCTAACATGGCCCAAACAGCTAGGCACTATGCTAGGGCCGCCTATTTTACAAGATGGTATGTGATTTCTCAGGAGAGGTTGTGAACTGGCACCAGCCTTTGTCGAGGGAGCCAAGGGATGCTGTGACTTGACAGATACTTTTGTTGAAACCATTTATGTGGGGCTAGAGAGATGGCTCAAAGATTAAGAGCATTGACTGCTCTTCCAAAGGTCCTGAGTTCAATTCCCAGCACCCACATGGTGGCTCACAATCATCTACACTGAGATCTGATGCCTTCCTCTGGCAGGCAGGCAGAACACTGTATAAATAACAAATAAATAAATATATTTTTAAAAAAAGAAACTATTTATGTAACTATACAGAAAAAAAAAATAGAGGAAGGGGGATGGAAAGATGGCTCAACAGTTATGACTGTATACTGCTCTGGCAAAGGACCTAAGTTGGGTTCCCAACATCCACCTCACATGACTAACAACTGCCTGCATCTCCAGCTCCAGGGGATCTGACCCACTAGTCCAGCACCCGAATTCACACGCATACACCTATATCACACACACAAACACATACTTAAAAATAAAGTTAAAAAAAGAAGAAGAAGAAGAACAAGGGGTAAAGGGTAATGTGTCAAAGCCGCCCTTGTATGACTGCGATGAGCCCTGACTTCCGTTATCTGCTCCAGATCACTTGATGTATTATGCTGGCTCCTACACACTAGCTTTGCATTTGGCAAGACCAAAGGCACACCAGAAATTAAAATGAGGAGCTTTTGGCTGGGTTTCACACCTGCCATTTCCATACTGATCCTTTCTCCAGAAGCTAAAATTGGCCAAAATAAAATACCAAAAATCAAGATTAAAAACAAAACAAAACCAGAAAAATAGAATCAAAATAGCAATAACAGTAGAAGGAAACCAGGATGAGTGTATCTTCCTGTAGCTGATCTATTGTACATCTGCAGAAACACCTGTTCTGCACATAGTATGAAATTCTTTTGTGTGTGTGTGTGTGTGTGAGTGTGCAAGCACCATAGTGTGTGTGTGTGTGTGTGTGTGTGTGTGTGTGTGTAGGACAACTTGAAGGAATCTGTTCTTTCCTTCTGCTAAGTGGGTTTCAGGGGTTGGACCCCAGGTCGTCAGGCTTGGAATCAATCGCTTTTACCCACTGGGCCATCTTGCCTGCCCCACATCTTTGCTTTGAAATCAGTTTTATTTTGTACTTTGTTTCTGGGAACTAAAATCAGAGCCTAAAGCAACTCCAAACTCACGTTTATAGATTACCATCAGAACAGACTTACCCTGAGGTGAAACCCCACTAGTACAGCCACCACTGGACTAAGAAGCCTTAGAGCAGAGACCCTCTCGGGGCCTCAGGGTCCCAAGCTGGCTTAAACCCTTGGCAATCCCTCTGCCTAGTGCCAGTGCCATGATTACAGGTGTTAGCCGCTGTGGCCTGCAATCATGTGGAAGTGATAATTACATCTTGAAGAGAATTACGTTTTATACTGATAAACATCCACATGATGTCCACCCTTCTGGAAGTTTCCTACACGGTTTCATATGTTGTAGAGGACCTGGGTGGGAGAGAAGGAAATATGTGAGCAGGTGAATAGATTTCTCTCTTATTGATCCTATAGCTTTAAGCATTACACATTTTGAAGGCAAATCCCCATTATTTTTTTTCTAAATTATTTTACCTTGCAAGAAAAAAGAGGGGGGGGGGGGGAAAGGAGAACAGAAACCGATAGCGGATTTCTGAGACAGAAAGGAAAGAAAATCCTTTGCAAGTGATTTAAAAAGCAAGCAAGTTCTGTGGGAACGGTTTCCTTCCCTTGCAGGCTGCAGATGCACGTGGTGAACCAGTGTTTTTTCTTTGGTTCTTCTGTGTCCCCACTGTACATGTCACATGCTACAAAGAGTCTGTGATTTTCGATAGCTTTTTCTCGTGTCTTCTTCTCAGCTTACTGTTTTCTCTATGTGCTTGTGTTGGAGTCCCTTTGTGTTTGTTGTTGTTGTTTAAGCACTAGGGGTAAAGTTAGGGCCTTCTTTATGCTAGGCAAATGCTCCCTAAGCTGCTACATCCCTCGTCCTTAGCTTTTTTGAGCCAGGGACAAATCATTTAGCTCTGGCTAGCCTTACATGCCCACTGAGGGCTGGGATTGCAGGCATGCTCCACCCCGCCTAGCTTTGAATCTGTGAATTTCCCACTCTATGCAGATTACTTGTTACCTTTCAGGAATACTGACCAGTTCCATCGTTGCAATCCTTAGCCCAGCTGTTTTGAGTCTGAGGATATTAACACTTTTGCCGAATCTGAACCTTATTCTGATTCTTGCTTTGTGTCTTCAAACTGTGGTACCTACCCCACCCTCTACCCCCACCCCCCGCCTCCTTTCAGTAAGCTTTGCGATTTTTGTTTGTTTGAAAAATAGACACGTTTTCTGGGTGGAGTGAAACACAAAGGCTCTGTGCTGCTCCCTGCTCCGTGGCCCTCTGTGTCCCCACGTCCATTTCCAATCCCACTTGGCAGTTGCTCTGTGACCTCGCTTGTCTGGTGGATGTGGGAAGTGTTTGTTGTGGGTTTTCATTTCAGCTTCTTGTTTGCTTTTTGCTTGCTACTTTTGGAGTCACAACCTCCGAGTTCCTTACTCGCCACCCTGGAAACCAGAAGTCCTCAGCCTATATTCTCCACTCAGAGGAAATGAGAGCCACTAAGAGAAGCAGGGAAAAGAACAAGGCTGTGGGTTAGCTCAAGAATTGCATGAAGTGTGTGTGTGTGTGTGTGTGTGTGTGTGTGTGTGTGTGTGTGTGTAAGGAAGAGGCAAGCTCAAGATAGACCCTTAGTGGCAGGCCTTCTGTGACACAGTCCAGCCAGGGTTCAGTGGGTTCAGTGGGAGGGACTTTTGCCAGAAGAAGTTTAGGAAGCTGTTAGGACAAACTGAGAGACGGCATTATGGACAGAAGCACCTCGTTCAAAGCAAGAGGAAAGCAGGCAGCTTCTAAAGCCCTGACTCACTTCTGGCTCCTCCCGGCCAGGATGGAAGGCCATGGTTGACTTTTTAGATCAAAGACTCAGAAGAATATACTTCTTCTATACCCTGGTTAGGTGGTGTCTTTTGCTGGGATGGAACACCACTACCAGAAGCAACTGAGGAGGAGGAAAGGGTTTTTACTTGGCTTGCACTTCCATTTCATAACCCAAACACTGAGAGAAGTCAGGGCAGGAATTTAGGGCAAGAACCTGGAAACAGGAACTGGAGTAGAGGTCATGAAACAGTGCCCACAGTGAGCTGGGCACTTCCACATCAGTCATAAAGCAAGAAAATGCCCCATCAGGTTGTCTCTTCCCAAACAGTGGAGCTTGTACCCGGTCAACAAAAACTAACAAGGACACACTATTACTGGTCTTTTGGTTACTAGGGGCATGAAATTGATATGAACAATATATAAACTATTTTTATGGGAATACTCATAACTTAGGCTGTTTATTTTAGATTTCTTTCACTCAATATTTACTTTGTTAAAAAAAAAAAGAAGTATGTGTGTGCGTACACACACATGCCACTGTGCACATGTGGAGCTTGGAGGACAAGCTTGCAGATGTTTGAGCTCTTTCCACAATATGGAGCCAGGGCCAGGAACAGAGCTCAGACCATCAGCCATCTCCCCAGGCCCTCATTTGGTGAACATTCTAGATAGCCATACTGCACCTCCCTTTACTCATTTAAAAGTCCCATTAAATCAGGGAAATTTCTAGGTAATTATCTTCCTAATGTTTAACATTTTGCTTTTATTTTCCTTTGAACCAGACTCCCCAAAGAAGGTGCCTGGAACAGAACCTGCTTTGTCTTGCCCAGAAATTTAAAGATTAAAAAAAAAAAAAAAAAAAAAAATCAGAATCTCAACAGCATGTTTGCTGTGGTTTGGGGAGCAGGCAGCTATTCCTCTCCATTTCCAGAATCTTCCCCAAATGCCCATTTATGGCAAGGTCCCATGAAGCCTGAACTGGTCTCAAACTCATCCTGTATGAGCCCAGGCAAGCATGGAATTCAGTACGTAGCTGAGAACTGCCTTGAATTCCTGGTACCTCCTGTCTCTACCTCCCTCAGTCTTCTTCATGCCTAGATTTTCCCCCACAATTTCTGATCATCTTTTTTTTTTTTTTTTCTTTTTCTTTTCCCGATTACCTGGGTTGTCGTCAGTCTGATCTCAGCTGCAGTCAACAGAACCCACTCAATTGGGCTGAGAGGGGTTGACAATCAGGCAATGGCTGCCTTACAAACTCACTGGATAAACTAGATTCTTCTAGTTTATCCTGAACAAAGACTCTAGAGTAGCCTGAACAAGTGTCCCGAACAAGATGGCAATACCCTGGTGGGACAGAAATGCTGACGCCAAGCAGCAGAACCAGAAAGCTGCTGACCAAGACCTCATAATATAGTGATGCTGGTGGTTTCTGTTCATCCGTTAGAGAGATCTGACTTCATGAAGACATGGCTAGAGACGATAAAGCAGCAAAGGAGATAGTGTGAGCCCAGCAGAAAGTTACAGAGGCCACAAAGCGTGGCTTGGCGAGAAATTCATGGAGAAGAGGATCTCAGGAGCCTCTGCCAGGCTGGGGAAAAAGGCTCAGTGGCTAAAGCGTTTGCCGTACAATCGTGAGATGCTGGATTTGGGTTCTTAGCACCAGAGTAAAAGCCAGGCATGCGGCATGCATCTGTAACTGCAGCACTGGAGGGCAGAGCTGCTCAGATACCCGGGCGCATGGGTCAGCCGGTCTGACCAGGCAGTAAGCTCCAGGGTTAGTGAGGGATTCTGTCTTGAAAACTGAGATGGATGGGGAGAAATGAGGACAGTACCTGTGGCTTCCACACACCCATGCACAGTCTAGTACATCCACATATCACATGCCTTCCTTCCATACACACACATACACATGCACACACGCACACACGCATACGCACACACATGCACACACACACACACACACACATTCCACACATAAATAAAAATTGTATCAATCAAGGAAGTGGTTAACAATTGCAGAAAGAGTAAAGGACCCAGAGCATAGTGGGTGGAGGAGTAGGAAGTAAGACAGGACAACACCCCGCACCTTCTAAAAGCTGTAAAGGAGGGGAGGGGATAGACGGTGATCAGAGCATGGTACAGGTGGGACTGGGCAATTGTCTCAGCTGGGAAATGGCAGCCACTAGTCGTCCATGTTCTAATGCTCTCAGGAGTAATTCAGTCAGGAGGAAATAGCTGAAAACAGACTGGAGAGCAATGCCTGATGGCTACAGCTGGGTCCTGAACAGGGAAGTGGTGGGACGCGAAATTTGAGAAGTGAAGAGGAAAGCGGTTAGAGACTTGAAACACCTGAACTAGAGGTCACGGGAAAGAAATGCTGAGGCTATCCCAAGTGGATCCCCTGATGCAGACTACAGGGCTGGCAAAAAGGGCGGGTGTGCTGGTTGGCGTCCATCAGCCTAACACAAACCTAGACCTATTTTGGAAGAGGGACTCTCAATTGAGAAAACGCCTCTACCGAGTTGGCTGGTCTGTGGGGAGTTTTTGTTTTGTTCTGTTGGTTTTTAGGGACAGAGTTTCTCTGTGTAACCTTGGCTGTCCTAGACTCGCTTTGTAGACCAGCCTGGCTTATAACACACAGCAACCGGCCTGCCTCTGCTTCCCGAGAGCTGGGGTTAAAGGTGTGCGCCACCATGCCCGGTCCTGTTGGGAGTTTTCTTGATTGACAGTCGATGTAGGAGGGCCCAGCTCAGCGTGGGTGGTGCCCCACGGTGCAGGTGGTGCTGGGTGGGTTCAAAAAGCAGTCTGAGCAAGCCATAAGGAACAAGCTAGTAAGCAGGGTTCCTTCATGGCCTCTGCTTCGGTTCCTGCCTCCAGTTTTTGCCTTGAGTTCCTGTTCTCACTTCCCCCAGCGATACAATGTGACCTGGGAGTTCTAAGCTGAATTAAACCCTTTCCTTCCAGTGTTGCTTTTGGCTGTGGGATTGTATCACAGCAATAGAAATCCTAAGACAGTGGATAAAGGTGCTGGCTACCATCTATGCTTTCCTGAGTCCAATCCCTGTGTCTTGTGTGACAAAATTTTCCTGGGGAGATGCAACACACACCTACTCACTCCAGATAGGGAACCATGACAGACCCGAATACGGATCCCACCAAAGCCCAACTTAGTGAACCAATGAGTTTTATTGATGTTGCTTATAGAAATATGGGTGAGGGGTTACTGGTAGGTATAGAAATGACTCAAAGACAGCTGTATCACCAAAGCCCACTCCAGCACGAGTGACAGCTTTGCTTGTCTGAGAAGTGTTCGCAGTAGGAATGCTCAGCCTTTATTGCTTACACTGCCTAGTGAATTGTGTCAGTTTCAGGGACTTCTTGAAGCAATTTTGAGTTGTTTACTTTCCTGTTTAAGAAGCTTCTCTGCAGGATAGAGTGTTTTTTTTTTTTTTTTTTTTTTTTTTTTTTTTTTTTTTTCTCTCATAAAATTGCACAGCAATGTGTTGGAAGTAGAAATCAAGTTGTCCTCTGATCTCCACACATGTGCTGTGGCACAGCCTTCCCCGCCAATAAGTAAATAAATAAACAAATGTAATTTTAAAATTTGAAAAGACGTTATACAAAGACTTAGTGTGCAGATCCTGAAAAGCTGGATGAGCAGAGATGAGGTGGCCTGGGCTGTGTGATCCAGTGACTTGATTGACAGAAATGAAGATATTGCGACTATCTATCAGGCTGTGGAGACAACAGACCCCAAGAAAGGGGAGTTTCTCTAGCCATCTCATGCTGGGAGAAAAGACCCCCTGTTGGGGAATGGGGCTGTGCAACTTGCCTCCAGAAAAAGAGATCTCACAGTTCTAAAGACTTGTCAGCCACCTTATAAAGGTAAGCCCAGTCAGTGATGAGTCATCCAGAAGATGAACTCGATGGGGGTCGAGGGTGGGGAGTCTGGTTTTCTGTGCCCCTTGTCCCAAGGTGGCTGTATTGGAGAAATCTTACTTTTCTTGCTATTTGGCTGTTTTAATTGACTTCTCATGGACCTGTGGCCAAATTTCACTTCTTGGGTACAGACTCTCACCCACGGGACTGAGGTGAACAAATGTTACAGAAAAGCTCAGGCACTTCGGGTTTCAGCAGTCAATCCAACCTCAACTGAACCCTAAAACAAAGGGAACCTACTGGCTTGTCAGAGAAAGTCCAAAGGTGTGTAGACTTCAGGCACAGACTAAACAGTCTCTTTAAGATTATTCTGCCGGATTTACTGCAGATGCTAACATTATTCTTATCTTGCGGCCTTCTTGCCAGGCTAGACAATGGCTGATAACAGTAATCAGGGTTGAAAACTCAGTGGGGGGGGAACCTTAGAAGTCTGGGAAGGAGGAAAATACCTTCTGCCTCTGTTCTTCCTTTCAATCCAATCTCCTGCTATTTCATCCCCCTGGCAGGACGCTCAGAAGCAGCTTCCCCATGCAGAGTGGGTGAGGGACAAGTGACAAGTGAGTCTGAAAGCGCCAGGAAGGTGTCTTAACAGGTTCAGGAGACCCTGGGCAGCCAGACGGAGCAGTCCTCTTAGGAGTGGCCTTAGATCAGACTGGGAGGTGGCCAAATGTCTCAATGAATCTTTTGTTTGTTTGTTTTGTTTTTTGTTTTTGGTTTTTCAAGACAGGGTCTTTCTGTGTAGCTTTGGCTGTCCTGGACTCACTTTGTAGACCAGGCTGGTCTCGAACTCACAGTGCTCCATCAGCCTCTGCCTCCCGAGTGCTGGGATTAAAGGCGTGCACCACCACGCTCGGCTGTCTTAATGAATCTTAACCTGAGGGTGGTTCTAGGGCCTGAAGTACCAAGTCAGGGTTTGGGGCTGTCTTTGGGAAGGGGGGGCTGTCTTTGGGAAGGGGGCGCTGTAAGAATTGAAGTAGCCATGTAGTAGTTGTGTTTTGCGAAGAATACTTATACAGACAGGAAGCTGTGTGCTAGCCAGGGGAGGCTGGGCTATGGCTACTATTGCTTTGGTGTATTAGCACTCCTTCCTCCCTTCCTTCCTTCCTTCCTCCCTTCCTTCCTTCCTTCCTTCCTTCCTGACCACAGAGTAATAGGACATTGGTTTGACTGGCACCCACAGACACAAGCTCTCACGTTCCCCTAAGGCAGCCTTATCTTCATCTTCCACGATGATGGGGATTTGTGGTTTGCCTATCATGCAGCACTGAGGGTGGATGAAATGGCCAGCAGTTAGTTTTGCCAGCCTTCCCGTGGGAAACTGGTGGTTCTAAAGCCCGCTCAAATGGCAGGCGGCTGTATTTTGTCTTTTAAAAGGCCAATCACATACTCTTTCCAGGAATTTGAGTTGGGGACAGCTACATCCAGGGCTTTTGAGAAGCCGACATTGGCTTGTCTGGTAGCAGTGGCCTGGAGGGCAACTCTGGAGGCAAGCAGGTGTACTTGGCTGGAGTCCCCAGCACTGTCTGTCTGACCCATCAGCTCTCCGGATTCAATGAACAGCCCACCATTCCTTCTGTAACCCTTGCTTCATTGAAAGGAAAATGTCCTGTCCCTAATAACCGAAAGCCTCCAACCGAGTCAGTGTGCTTTAAAGACTTAGTCCTAAAATGCTCCAGAGCTAAAACACTTGAGTCCTTCCTTCCTAGTAGCATTTGGGATAAAAATATTGTAAATTCCCAACATCATAAGAGTTCAAGGCCAGTATTCACCCTCCAGGACCCATGGACCATGAACACCCTTTAAAATCGGTGAGCTTATATCACAGTAGATATGACTTCACAGTACCTTAGGGATTTTCTTTTTTATCTAAGGTTGTAAAAAATAATATACTACGGATTTCTCAGGGCCATAATATCCTTTGGTTGTCATATTTCCTTGTATTTATCAGCATTACACATAATTTTGCTTTCTTTCTTTTCAGACAGTGGCTTGCTAGGTAACTTGGGCTAGCCTGGTACTCACTATGTAGTCCAGGCTGGCCTTAGCCTCCTGAGTACTGGAAGTGTTTCCACGTATTTTACTGTCAGTTTAGGAATACTTAGCTGAAGAGTATAGCCTGAACATTCACAGAGGAACACAAACGCAGTCCTAAACACTGTGCTTACAAATCATTTATTCTTATTCCATACATTTGTTTTTCAGCAAAAAAAATGCATAGTTATATCATTTTTTACAGATTTCTTTTTCATAATCCTGACAGGAGAGAACAAATGTCTGAGAAAACTAAAATCTTAGCAAACTGTACAACAGAAATGAAAGGCAATTTGTTCAGTCACATGCACAGAATTGACCAGAATAATGTCTGTTTCTATGGATGATTTTTGCCTCATGTTTCTGGAAATCTGGAATTATGATGAAGTGATACTCTTCTGTCAGAAGACACCTCACAGTCCAGGCTAGAAGTTCTGACACCCTGAGCATGCCTCGCTTGCTAAGTCAGCTCTTAGGGTGAGGGCTGGAGTCAGGGTGGCCTAAGAAGAATTAATTTAGCAAGCGGTGGGAAAAAAAAATTCTTCATGCTTGCGTTATTCTTCACCCCCCATCTTTCTCCACTATCACCATTAAATGAGATTTAAAACCAACATATGAAACCTTTCTGTTTGATGTGTAAAATTCTCTGCCTCTGCCCCTGAAGACAGATAGGCCCTCAAGCAATACCCTCGTAAGGCAGATCGATGGCTGAATGCCTCAGTCCACAAGGAATTCTTTTAGGAATCTGTTGTCTTTAGAGGCTGGCTTTGTGGAAAGCAAAGGCTTCGAAGGTGGTTAGGATGGGCTGGGGAAAGCTGAAAGGAAGGTTCCAGTTCAGAGCTACCATGTGTCTAAGCAAAAGCAAAAAAAAAAACCCAAAAAACCCCACCACAGAATCCTGCCCACATCCCCAGATGGAATGCTTTGCAACAATATGTGAGGCTTACGTTTTCCGTGTAGAAGAAACGAGAGCCCGGGCTGAGCATCCAGCTGCGCTATCTATGATCTGCCATGGTGACACCCCATCCACATGAAATATGCCTCATGTCCTCAGTGCCTGGGTGCTCAGTTGCTCGGTTAGAATAATTTTCCTCATGGCTCCAGAAAAGTAAACCAACTTGGCAGAGGCAGACCTGTACTACTGAGCTTTCCCAGGAGAGGGAATTTAGTGATGTTTCTACACAGAATTTTATAGAAAAGACTTTTAAGTTTAGTTATGTTACACACCTAGAATCTATCTGATACCTTTTTTTCTAAAAACAAACAAACAAAAAAAATGGTTATCCTTTTTTAAACTACACAATATTTACAGTTTGAAAGACCCAAGAGGCCTTTATCATTTGGGTGAGAGCTCAGAGAGATTAAATGCCCAAAGATGAGGCTTTGGAGAAAGCCCTGGTTCTCATCCATGTACTAAGGCCTGCCCTTTTTTTTTTTTTTTTTCTTTTAAACAAACAAATTGCTATTACAAATTTTTGGAATATAAAATTAAAATATGTCTTTAAAATTTCTATGAATTGCCTTTTAGTTTTTTTATTTTTATTTTTTGCATCCAGCCAGTTAAAAAAGACTATAGTTTCTAAATAAAGATGGAATCAAAAGAAGTGAAAGAAGCACGGCCCTATACGTCACCCAGACGCTGGGTCTATTTCCATGGTGTCTTACCTCCGCGTGGTGGTCATCCAGGAGAAACAGAGTCTTTACAGCATAGCTAAATAGCCAGCTGAGGACCCCTTCCAACTCTGCCTTGAGTGCAAGTACTTATTGCATATTTTGGGTGGAGCTGTAAGGCATGGGGGAAGGTGGCCTGCTACTTTTTACACATTCGAGAGTAGATCTGCACACTCAAGACATTTCCTTGAGAAATGTCATGTTCAAAACAAGCAGCATTAATGCTTCTGTGTTACATTCAGAAGCATAACCGAAGTGTGGGGGGGGGGGTGGGGGTGAAGGTAGGATGGGGGTGGGGGTGGGGGGCGGGGATTTCCTAAAGCTTAAAGAAGGGGCTGCTATCTTTCCACGCCAAATAGTAACCTTGTGTTGTTGCATGCAGGTGTGCGTTCAGAGCTTGTCAGAGGTCACACCCTGCCATTATTATTAGCATTTTGGGCCCTGACCTATAACTAAACTATCCAGTTCTGCAGCTTGCTCACTGACAGCATAAGAAACAAAAAGACAAGGCAAAACCAAAAGAAAGGCCCACAAATTGGTGAGAAATCCACAAACCAGAAATGCAATACATTTGTTCTTTGGGGAATGACAACAGAAATTTATGTTAGGGTTTTTTTTTTGTTGTTGTTACTATGAACTGATAATCATTCTGTAATTAAGAAAAATTATTGACAATACCAACAATTTCAACACTTCAATAGGGAGGCTCGTGGCTTCTCATAAAGTAGTAGCCTGTAATACTGGGTTTCAGCCATCCATTGCTTCCTTTCTCAGGGTGTCTGGGCTCGTTTGCTTTCGTATGGCAACACATGTCAGCAAATTCCTTCAGGAAAGTGATTCAAAATGCCATTCACAATTAACCCTAATGTCTTTTTGACCTATGCCCTAATTTTATGGAAACAAATTAAGCCACTGGATAAATGCACTACTCAAAATATCCCCTGGCACCAGCGCTGTAGTCAAAAGCGAAAGATGTTGTTAAGATGCCAAATTGAATCCCTTTGCCACCTGTTTGTGCACTGACATTCAGAGTCCACATGCTTTTCTAGGGACAGATTTTAAAACCAGGTAACACTGTCCATAGCTGAGCAGCTGCCTGTGCTGGCTGCTTGGATCCAATCCCCCAGCTCTTCTGCCAATCATATGATCCCTTTATTGACAAGTGACTTTTTTTTTTTAAACATACTTTCCGGAGGTTACAACAAAAGGATCTTAGAAGAGGGAAGAAAAAGGCTAGGAAATGTTTGGGGACTTAAGCATTTAACCTCACTCTGTGAGGGATCTCGCTTTGACTTCACTACACTACCTCTGAAAGTCACTCAATTACACCTCACTGTAGGCACTTTGAATGTAGGCTCTTCAGAATGGTGTGGGTGTTATAACTCTTCCAGTAGTTCACCATTAGTGTCCCTATTGTGGTGCTAAAACTTTAAACTTTGTTCACACACACTCTCCTTACACCTGACCATACATACGCTCTCCTTTCTTTGTTTTTTGTTTTTTTGTTTTTTGTTTTTTTTTCAAGACAGAGTCTCTCTGTTTAGTCTTAGCTGTCCTGGACTCACTTTGTAGACCAGGCTGGCCTCAAACTCACAGTGATCCACCTGCCTCTGCCTCCCAAGTGCTGGGATTAAAGGCTTGTGCTATCACTGCCCAGCTCACACTCTCTCTTCTTACACCTGAATTATACATTAAAGTTTCAAGAGTTTTTGTTTGTTTGTTTGTTTGTTTTGCTAACAGAGAGAAAAGTAAAAGGCTACAGATAAATTACTGTGTTAATTAAAATAAGACCCTAGAGAACCAATAGGAGAAAAGACTCAAACTGCTCTGCTCTGCTCTGCTCTACTGTAAGATAAAAGGTAATTATACGGATGGATGCGTGGATCCTTGCTTAATGTCTTACACACGGTAGATGTTCAGTAAACCAGTAGGGAGATCACACGAAGACTAGATGGACATCAGTCAAAGATGCTTAGCAGAGTCAGTCAGCGATGGCAGACTTAACAGATGAAGAACAAGGTGATGAACCCATGGCGGCTGGCAATATTTTAAGATTCCATCATCGAATTTTTAAGGTAGCCATCTCCTATTTTTGCTCTGTTTCAAATTTAAATATGTCCATTCAATTAAAGGGACATATTTATCCAAGATTGTATACAATATGTCTCATTAGCATCTGTGTGTGTGACCCTGTAACATAGCCCTGAAGACCAATAGACACAGCTATCCCTGCCTTCTAAAGTCAGTTTGAAGACTGAATTCTGTCACCTTCAGCCGATGGTAAAAACCCTTGAAAAGTAACTTCTACCATACCTGTCTACTATAGCACATGAAAATCAACCAGCTGGGAGAATTGACGATGAAAAATCCTTGCCTACTGCTGTTAGTCCTCAGATTCATCACCAGATCTGAGAAACTTACCAACTTTGCATTCCTAGCAAATGCTCTCATCCATGAAAGCAGCATGACGAATTAGGCTAAGTGCTTTTCTGACGGTGAGCACTTCCAGGCGGGGTTTATGAATGGAAGCAGGTGAAGGCTAGTCTGGACGGTTATGTTAGCCCTGTACTTTCTCCCTGGGCTATTTATGGAACGCGTATGGCCAGTGGAAAAAGATCATGTTTATTTTTACAAGCCAGTCATGACATGAAGGAGTTTGTACTTCCTATCTCTGGGAAGGTCATCTTCTTCACCTGAGTGACAAGGACGGAGGGGGAAAAAAGGATCTCCTTTAGCCAACTAAACCTGAGTCTCAGCTACCCAACCCTGGGAGCAACTCACAGAGCAACAGGCACAGAAATCAGTCATTTCCCAGGCCTGACTTCAAGGGATTGCTCCTGGAGATGCCGCCTAGGTTACAACTAACAAGTGAAGAGAAAACGGATTCTATAACATGCTTCAAAATTTTAATAGCGCATAGGTTGTATGAAGATAGTGAATTATTTATACTTTTGTCGTGTATTTCAAACTTAAATGCAATCAAATAAAACTGAATCTAATGGATGTGGCAAACTGGAAAACACGAGAAAGCATCTTTTTTGAAGAGTTTTATTCTGAAATGTGTAGCAAGCTTGGTTAGCTCTGCGCAAAGAGAGACTGGGTAAATATTTGCTCTAAAACAGCATTATCTTCCTTAACAGAAATAATATAAATTCAGCCAGGAACAAGTAGTTAAAGCATCCCTGATCTTGAATGGCGATGGTGTGTGTGGTGTATCTGCCAACGGGAAGGGGAGCTGGTACCGTTTTCAACTAGAATGTCCCATTGCTAATGCTAGTGGCACCTAGAGAGAGGAGGAAAGGAGCATGGCAAAGGGAATGTCAGGAGGGGCGGGAGGGGAGGCGAGAGGAGGGGAGTCCTCCTGCTCCCTGGGGCATGCGGCCCTGGCCAGCGTGGGGGAGACGGTTCCTGGGAAAGCAGGCCATCTCGCTGGCGCGTGCATCGTAATCACCTGAAAATGATACGGGTATGATTTTATCCTCAAGTGGCCCCTGCTTAAAGACAAAGGCACACAGCAAGAAGGGACCTGGAAGATCTCCAACAGAAACCTAAAGATGACAAATTCTGGGTTTTAGTTCCTGTTCTCACGTTCATAGTTTCTTTCAGATGTCTCGCTCTTGAGAGTTCCTTCCAAAGGGGGTGTCCCAATGCAGCAGCAGCAGCAGCAACAACAAACTACAAAATACTCTTTAGCCTATTCATCTGGTTTATAAATGAACACTCTTTGAGACTCTACAAGAAGCAACGGTGACATGCAAGTAAGTGTGTGTGGATCCATCCTGATTTCCACTGCAATTGAACCTAAGCGCTGAAATGAAGTTTCGCTGAGGAACAGAGTGTCTGGCAGGTGCACACCACCAACCTCTGTGACCTAACAGAAATCTCCTCGCATCTTGCAGAGGACGAGACAATGACATTCATCAGGAGTCGTGCAAACTATATCTTAAAATCCCATTAAGAAGTCCGAAATTATACACACACACACACACACACACACACACACACACACACACACACACGCATGCACATTTAGCTTCTGTGTCCAAGTGAAAACACACAGGGCATTGGTTCCTCCGGGGAATTGTGCCAAGATTCTCTATTTACAAATACAGTAGCAATTAAAAGCATAAAGAAACACCAGTCCTTTCAGGAGCACTACCAGTACTGAAGCAAGTGTTCATGTATCCTATGTGCTTGCCTTAAATTACATCACGAGGCCACGTGTAGTTGCCTCTTAGCTAGAAGGGCTTATCAAGAAGTGTGATGCTATTTAAATGCGCTACTGTTAAAGAGTTGCCTTTTTGATGACAGGTAAACAGTTATAAGAAATGTATAACAACGCTGGCCAATAGGGTCATTAGAACGCTTCTGGGGGGCATGTTTCCTAACCAGTCAAGGATTTGGGGTGACTACCAGTCGTTTCCACAGCCTGGGTTCAAATGAGACTTTGATGTTTAACTGGGCGACTGTGGTCTCACCTCAGCTCGAAAATTTCGGCAATAAAATAAGTAACATGCTCCTGACTTCCATAGTAGAACTGCCTCACCCAATCCTGGTTGCCTTTTAAGGTTTAAGCAAGGATCCATGCGTCGCTGTCCTCTGTCCCAACCTCTGTGGTTGTACCGGGAATCTCAGCCACGGTAGAGGGCTGACTCCTGCAGAAGCCAGGCATTCTGTACACTTCTGAGCTATTTCTGGTCCCGCTACAAACCTAAACCCAGCCCCATATTCTTTCTCTTCTGTTCAACCACGATTCGCAGGAAAGCAGGAAAGAGTATACTCTTCTCCCAGTACGAGAAGCTGTGTTTGAGGACCAGTCATTTGGGCATTGCTTCAAAAGGCACATTTATTTTAGTGGCAATTTAAGTAGAGAGGAAAGACTCAGATTAAAAAAAAAAAAAAAAAAAAAAAAAAAAAAAAAGACAAACAGAAACCCAGGGTGGGTTTTATGGAATACATCAAAGTAAGTAGGAACCGGAGACCTATACAAACCACTGGGACCTTGCCAACAGCCTAACCAGAGTCCCTAAGTACTCATTCACAGTTTTATCAGGATGCTCATAGGCCTTTTGAAAACACTGTTTTTAAAAGACTTAGTCGAGAACTCTCAAGCAGCTCGCCCTAATGTCCAGTTCACGTATACAATGCAGAAGGCTGCAAAAATCAAAATTATGTGACAAAGAAAACTCAGTGCATCTCACAGGCTTTGATAAATTATGAAAAAAATCATTATATATTATCACTTAAATAACATCTGATACACATTTTGAAATAATTAACTTGTGTTCACATTCCATGCATTGTCTAGTGGGTTAAGCCCTGGGTTTGTGTTTTTGTGCCCATCTCCCAACAAAGAAAGCTCCCTTCTTATGACAAATCCAAGCATCTCTAGACTGCAGTGGAAGCAGGCAGGGAGTTGTGTTTACCCTCTTCACTGCATACCTGCCTTCACTACGGGACACAGAAGACTGCTAGAACAATCTAACTGTCTGGCATTCTATCTGTAATCACAATCTTCACCGTCTTTGCAAAAAACCCTGGGTATCATAGGACAATACCTAATTTTCTTCTGCTTCATCCTCATCTCCCTCTTCCAGAGGCCAAAGTGGACTTGGGATTCCCCAACTAGCGGCAGACCTTTCTTTCACTTGCAGTCTGCAGCACCCTCCTCTAGCAAAGAAGGAAACAACAGAACTTGAAAACAAGCCAACAATAACAACAGAAACTCCACGCAAACAGGTGGGCAAACCATAGCCTCCTTCCCGGTGGAGGCTCACTTTTTACTGCAGAACTCAGAGTTGTTTAGGAACTTCCTGATGACTAGCCCCAAGCAAGCCACCAGCAGCAGCATGTAGCCAACTGTGCCCGAGAAGGTGGGAGCAGCAGGGGGCGCCCGGAGGAACTGGCGCAGGCCCTCTTCCACGTAGTACACCTGATCATAGATACTGAGGAAGGTGAAGATGTGGAAGAGCTGGTGACTGTGGCCAATGATGTCAAAGAGACCCGGCTGGATGCGCTCAGGGATCTTGCTCACGTTGAAGAAGGCAGCCACCACCAGCCAGAAGTAACGGCGGTAAAAGTGCACGAAGAGTGTGGGGTTCTCGCCTCGCAGGTCGAAGAGCCAGCTCTCTAACATAATGGGACAGGCCATGCTCAGTGGCATGACGAAGACAAAGGTGCGCAGGGCGAACGGGTAGGAGCACCAGTCAGTGCGGCTCTTGCAGCAAGCCACGGTGCAGGCCACAGCCAGCACGAAGGCCACGGGCAGCACGAGCGCTCGGTACACCGCGATGAGGCGGGTGCAGTCCACGTGCCAGCCCAGGCGCTGCTGTACGTACGGCGTCATGACCCTGGCGTCCAGAAGGCTCAGGCTGGGCAGCAGGTAGTAATAGTAGGCCACCGTGCTGCCGAAGCCATAGTAGCTGATGGAAGCGTAGTCCAAGTAGAAGAAGGCGGCGCGCAGGCGCAGCGACAGGCAGCTAAACACGTGCGCTGTGCAGCTCATGGCGAAGGTCAGCAGCACTCCCGACGCATAGCACCACAGCGGCAGCAGCCAGGGGTGGTGGAAGGGCACGTCGCTGCCGCCCAGGAAGAACAGGCGGCAGAACTTGCTGAGGAACAGCAGCAGCGGGATGAAGTGCGTCCAGAAGTTGAGCGTCTCATTGGTGGGCTTCAGCACCGAGGCCAGGCACTCCTGCGCCGTGCACGGCAGCCGCCGGTAGCCGGACAGGATGAAGCACTCTACGAAGTCGTCCGGCACCTCGTCCCAGCGCAGCAGTGGCTTGGCTGCGGCCGCCGGTGGGGTCCTGGGGGCGGGGGCGGGGGCGGGGGGCGAGCGCCGCGAGGCCGGGGCTGGCGGCCCCTTCCCCCCCGCGCCCCGCTGCTGCAGGCGCCGCGGCATGGTGCCCCGGGCTGAGCTAGGGCGCGCGCAAGGCGACCGCAGGCGCCGGTCGCCGTCGGAGCCTTTGTGCGCGCGCGCACGCGGGGCCGCGGCCGCAGGTTGGCTACGCGGCCTCGGCCCGGGAGCCGGCTGCTCCCGGAGCTGAGCGCACCGGGGGATAGCTGCGCGCGGCTTCCAGGCGGCGCCCTCGCCACGCTCGCGCGGTGTCAGTGCGCGGCCAGCCGCGCTGCGGTGACTGCGGTGGCGCGGCTTACTGCAGCGGCGGCGGCGCGGCGGTGACTGGGCATCGTGCGCGCGGGGCGGGTAGCGGGAGGCGGGATGTGCGCGAGGCGCTGGCGGGGGAGGGCGGTGCCGCGCAGGGCGGGGGCCCCCGGGGTTAGGGTGTCTGCGCCGCAGCGGGGGATGGAGGTGTCCCCTGTCTCGCGTCGCCTACCATCCCCCTCTTGGGCTGCAGCCGCTCGAGCCGCCGCGTTAATGATTGATGCGGGGTCGGAGGCTGGCCAGAGACGCGGCCGCCGGCGACCAAGGCGAGGGTGGGCCAGGGGGTTCGAAATGCGACAAGCACGCCGGCGTTCTAGAGGACACTGGGGACCCGAGTTCGCGGGGGGCGGGGGGTAGGCGGGGGGGGGGGCGGGGCGCAGGGATGCTCTAACTGTTACCTGCGGAGGTGGTAGGGAGGTTACTGCGGTACTCGCTTAGAGACGGTGTCCAGAGGCGGTTGTCAAACACCTGGTGCTGCCTCTCTGTCCCCTGCTCTGGTGTGTGTGTGTGTGTGTCTGTGTGTGTGTGTGTGTGTGTGTGTGTGTTCGCGCGTGCGTGCGTGAGTGTTGCCCTCCCACTCAATCCACGCCAAGCCTTAGTTTATTTCCTTTGCTCTAGTGGACCTATTCAGGTGCGTCACTATCCTCCCCTCTCTCTCTTTGTGATGTCTAAAGGAACAATCCCCAAGCTGGTCTCCAGCTCAGCTCACTCACACGGAAGCTCCAGTTCATCCCTTTGTGTCTTTTAACTAGAAATCGGATGAGGAGCTCAGGAGCGCTCGACAACGGATTTTGAAGAACAGTTTCAGATGGTGGTATGGGGATTCAGAAAGCCTCCAGGGAGCCGGGGAATTTATTAAAAAGGGATTCCCAAGAAGAGCTGTGCAGGAGTCTCAGGAGGGTGTGGATGAGGGAAGACTAGAACGAATTCGAAAAGAGAATTGAGACCTTTCCTAGAGACGAAGAAGAGATAAGGTTTTGGATAAACCTATGCATAATTAATCAGAAGTACCTGGCAAGGCTAGTTTGGGTTTCTCCAGGCAAGATGCCTGAAGAAAAGGAAACCTGAAGAGTTCAAAGGGTTTGTGAAGAACAGTGGTGTAAAAATGTCACAACCTGGGCTTCTAGGATGGGGTTTCCTTGTGCCTTCTCAAATGTTCACCATGCCCCATGTCCCAGTGACATTGTGGGGTGTGGCTACATCTGACCAAAGTCTTCACCTTGGTATCTATGAACAAGATCTAAAATGTTAAAGAGATAGACACTTGGTGTTTTATAGTTTTAAAATGTGTAAGACAGTTGTTACCCCGTTTTTCAGGCAGGTAAGGAAGACACAGTAACAACCGTGATGAGCACTGCCCAGGTGGGGAATGTGAACCCAGGGAGCTACTTTTAGATTTTATGTATGAAGTTAGAACACCCAGTGACCTCCTTCCCTGAGAGGAAGCTTGCAGGTAGGAAAGAACATCTCCTTTAGGAAAAGGCATTCAATTTTCTCTTAAAAATGTATTTCATGTTCATTTTAAAACTTCCAAATTCATCATGGAGGGAGGCAAATCCTCTAAGATTGAAGATTTTCTTAGAGGTATACCACCATCTGAGTTATGGATAAGTTATTTGTAGCTATAGCCTGTCAGTTCCTATTGTAAATGTTTAGAATTACTCAAGTCCCTTTAAAGATTCTATCTTCTCTCTGAAATAGTTTCCACTCATTGATTTAGCAAACTCTTGCACAACTAGGCCAAAGGCACACGTCGCTCTTATATCTTTCCGACCTATCACACATTTCTGGTGATTTGCAGTGAGTTTTAGGTTTTGTAGAAGTTAATTTAACTGGTGTTTTCTTTATTTCTTTTTCCCTTGTAGTGTTTCCCATTTAAAAAAAAAAAAAAAAGCTCTAGCGTCCTTGACACACGGAGAGGGACCCATGCTAATCTGTAAAACCGATTAGGAGTCAAGCATTCAGTTCAGGTAGAGGAAAGCTAATCTGAATCCCAGGCAAGTAAAAAAAAAAACAAATTGTTCATGTTCCCTCGTTTCCTCACAGCCTAAGCTGTTGCCTGGAAAAGTGTTGTTCGTATTATAACCCCCAGGTTTGCAACCCCGGGGTTGCATAAGCAGCTTACTTACATAATTGAGAGAAATTTCACTTTTATTTCACAGATTTCTTTCACATGCAGAACTAGACTTGTTTTTGTGTTCGTTTGTTTTATTGAGACAGGGTCTCACTATGTAGCTCTCTTTGGCTTTGAACTTGCTATGTAGACTACACTGGCTTTGAAATTGTAGAGATGTGTCTCTGCCTCTAAGTGCTGAGATTGATGAAGAGGGTCGCCACATCCAGCCGGATGTGTCTATGCCTTCAGAGCAGGAGATGAGCTGGCTGGGAGAAGAAAGGGGACCAGTGGCAGAAGAAGGATGAATATGAGCAAAGCACAGTGATACTCATTTATGAAAATGTCACAATGGAACATTACTTAGTATACTAAGAAAATACTTCAAACAAAATCATGGGAATGACTGTAAACAATTGTTCAAAATCTCTAGGTAGGTAAATAATATCTATCTTTCTGACTGACAGGATTGGCTAGTCATGGTGGAGCATGCTGTTAATCCCAGCACTGGGGAGGCAGAGGCAGGTGGATCTCTGTGAGTTCGAGACCAGCCTGGCCTACACAGAGAGTTCTAGGACATTTACAAAGCCAATATTTTGTAAAGTCACAGATAATGTTTTACAAACATTCTTTTCTTTCAGAAAGCGCTCTCCTCCTTTCTCTCGTATTCCTAACTCCACTTAAGGTACATGACCAACTGATATAATGGGCAGGGTGACAGTGACCCAAGAAGTTCCTTTAAAACTATCAGAACAAGAAGAAATAGGTCGTACCACAGAAGGAAAGTGGCATTCGTGGGAGTTCTCTGATTGTTGTATCTGTTGTATCCTGATAGAGCTATATAGAGAGGACTTAATGAAATAGCAAAACTTATGTTTTAATAATCAAACAGAACACCTATGCTAAGTTTTCCTTAACTACTAACAATCAATAAAGGGCCTCTGGTTTTTAAACATTGAAATATGACACCATTTCCCCAAGTCCTGCATGAGCTGGGTTTTGTTGTTTAGCTTCTGGTAATAAGAAGCACACTTACATCGCTGGAATTGGCAATGCAGAGAGAAGCAATAGGCCAGCTGCCCTTCCAGGGGTTGGACTTAAGATGAGGCATCCTGAGGGAACCTGGTTCTTTGCAATGTTCCTGATGGCCAGAAGCCAACAGGAACGACACTGGAAAGCCATGCTGGCATTCAGAGGTAGAAACCAATAAGGTCTCTCAAGACTGGAAAAGTGGATTTAGTGTGTGCAAATCCAGAAACTGTGCATGGGTTGCTCTGGGTCTTGGGACTGGAGCTATCTAGAACAGCTGTAGCAGACCCGATGAATTCTTCTCCTAATATGATTTTCTTTGGTCGTGTGTCTTTCTATTGAAATACATGAAACAACAACAACACATTCTTTAGCAAATTCAACCTGCAGGAAAGCAAAAGCAAGCCCTTTGATGATAGATCTATTTTCAGAGAGATTTTCTTCTGTTCTAGTCTTTAAACCCATGGCCTTGCATATGCTAGGCATGTGCTCTACCATGGACGTACGTTTCCAGCCGTTTTAAAACTTTTTATTTTGAGACAGTCTTAATTGCTCAGACTGTCTTTGGGATCCCTCTGTAAGCTCAGGCGTGCCTTGAACTGTCAGTCCTCCGGCCCCTAGAATAGATGGAATTTCACTCCTACATCCCCAGAAGCTGGAGAAATAATGTTTTCGTTTTATTGTAGTCTCCAACCAACCAACTAAACAAAAAGTCTCAGTAGACCTACCACTTCCCTGCCCTCAGGAGTCTGCATGAGACTCCTCTCGGCCATTCAGGCTAAGCAAAGAACTGCCATCTCCTCACATACAAACAGCTTTGCTGTGCTTTCAGCCACTCTCTTCCGGGTCAGAGAGAGACACAGTAGCATAAGAGGGTGTGAGCTCCCTAAAGGCATAGAGAGCACCCGTGACAGCCTTTGAGGAAAGTGTGTTGGGAAAGGCTGGGTGGGCTGGGATCTGGAGAGGGCATTAGTGGGCAGAGTTCTTACCTGGAAGCTATTGCTTCTAAGTTGGCAACAGTTATCTTTTGAAAAGAAGCTAAGGAAGACTTGGTGAGAGTATGTTTACCCTTCAGGGTCAATGCCACAGTCTTCAGCCTCAGCAAGTGCCCTTCCCCACATTGCCTATGGCTGGTCTCTGAAGCAGGTGCACACAGCAACTAATTAAGAAGGAGGCCATCCTAACTTCTGCACAAATGGGTCCCTTTATTTCCAATGACTGCTGTGAGGATCTCACTTAGTAAGTCATGCGTGGATGTGAATGTGTAAATACGGCTGGGCGTGGGGGTGGGGCAGCACTGTGACTGGCAAGGAGAGAAGGGATCCAAACAGTTTATTTTGACCTCTGCTACACAGCCCACTGACCCTGTTTGTCCTGCCTGCTTCCATTCTCTTTCTTGCAGGCTAGAGTCCCCCTTCCTGCCTCTAGGAGGGGCATTTAGGGGGGATCACAATTTGGGGTGTTTCTTTCAGTTCTGCCCTTTGTGTTTCCTGCCTAGAACCTGTGTTTTCTTTCTACGGAGGCCTCATATTTATTGCATTGAACCCGGTTCCAAGTTACCCTCTGGGAGGAGCCTGTTTTTCCCTTTTGGTACGGCCTGTTGGGTGGTTGCCATGTGCTTAACTTGAGAAACAAGCAAGTGTGAAACATAGATTACCAAGTTCCTCATTATCTACAGGCTTTCTTAAAACACGCTGCCGTGCGCATGGTAAGCACCTCCCCCCAACACATCACATCTGGGGCATGTTTCCCGTATTATGTTAGCATGAGTTTTAGGATAAGACTTAGATTCACAGAGTAGGGAGATGAATTAATGCTTACAGCCATGTAGGCTGACTTCCCACCCATGGTCATTATTCTGTTTCCTGATCATATACTATGTCAGGCTACTGTGATGGACGCTTTGCCAATACCTTCTGCATCCCCCTTTTTGAGGAAGAAAATGAGGCAGGCTCAGAGAAGTTAAGCAGCCAGGTGACAGAGCTGGAATGAATCCCTATTCATCCCCGGCCCCCAACTCATGCCCCTGTTTATTGATAATGCCTCCTGAGAAATTGCTGCGTGTTTAGCCTTGAACATTTCTGGTGAAGTCCCTTAACCTCTCTCACTTGAAATTTTTCATTATTGTTATTGGAAAGCCTTGCTAATAATTAAGTGAGCACAACTGATGAGCAAAGCACACTGGTGAGTCTGGGCCTTGAAGGTCAGCTGTAAGTTATTGAGTATGGGTACCCATTAGATCTGGCTAGAGAGTCCCCAAAAGAATGATGCCAAATAAGGCATCTGTGATGTGAAGACTGAATACCAACTGGGCACATTTCAATACAAAGAGCATCCTCCAATAAATGTTGATCCTGGGGGTTCGCTGGACCCTGTAGAGCCAAGAGAGGCAAGCAGAGGCAAGCATCTTGTAGATGATCCTTACATTTAGCACAATATAATCAATTATAGCAACTGATGGATATAGGAAGGAAGAGATTCAACTGAAATAGCATTGTGTGCCTAACATCAAGGGGGAGACACCTCAGTTGTTAGGCTGTTTGGGATTCAAACTCACCATCAGTACCGGTCAGTTTTAAAATGCGGTAGTAGTCATTGTTACAGCTTCAGTAGCTGTCGAAAATGTCCATAATTGCCTAGGTGCCGTTCACTAAACTAAGAGAAGCATATCACACTCTGTATTGATTTCTTGAGTGTGTGCCATTGATCTCACATTCATCTTGTGCCCAATGTGCAAACCACAAGCATTTGGGGTCACCTTCGAGGCTCCTCTGCACACTTTAGCCATTTCTACACAATAAACAAGAAGCTCTTTCCTTCCTTCCTTCCTTCCTTCCTTCCTTCCTTCCTTCCTTCCTTCCCTTCCCTTCCCTTCCCTTCCTTCTTTCTTTCTAGAATCTACTTTTCACTCACTGGTCTATGTCCTTGGAGCCATGATCTCTGTCTGTCTGTCTCTGTGTGTGTGTGTGTGTGTGTGTGTGTGTGTGTGTGTGTGTGTGTGTGTGTATCTGTTTGTGTGTCTGTCTCTGGGAAGTCTATGGTCAAATGAATGCTAGATGGTGAGGGAGAGAGAGAGAGAGAGAGAGAGAGAGAGAGAGAGAGAGAGAGAGAGAGAGAGAGAGAGAGAAGAACTGTTTGCAGTTGGTTTGGAACTTCTGTCTTCCCTCCTGTCTCTATCTCCCAGCGGCTGGGGTTACAAGTGGGTACCACTGCCACAACAGGTATATTTTGTTTTGATACAGTCTTTTTTTTGGGGGGGGGGAAGGGGCAGGGTTTTATGTAAGCCCAGGCTGACTTCTAACTCACTATGTAGCTGAGGATATCATTGAACTATTTTTTTCGAGACAGGGTTTCTGTGTGTAGCTTTGGCTGTCTTGGACTCACTTTGTAGACCAGGCTGGCCTTGAATTCACAAAGATCTGCCTGCCTCTGCCTTCCGAGTGCTGGGATTAAAGGCATGTGCCGCCTCACCTGGTTTATCCTTGAACTCTTGACCCTCCTGCCTCTCCCACTCAGCTGTTGGGATCACACAGGTGTGTTACATCACATAATAGGCTTGTGTTACCACACCCGACTATTTTTTTGCATTCTTGATCCCTGCCTTGTTATTCTGGCTTCTCCCCATCCCTCCTTCCTTCCTACCTCTCTTTCTCCCTTCACCAAGCCTCAACTCTAGCTGCCCCAATCGTAATGCTTACTTTCCTGTCCAGAGACACTTACTTCTCTGTCTAGAGACAATTCTGAATGTTGGGATGGCGTTATTTGCTGAATCCACAATGGGCATTTGGAGACAGCTTCTGGGCACTAAGAAGCATTGTGTTCGAAGCCAGCAGTGGGAAGCCAGGGTGTGGAATAGCAGAGAAAGAAAATGGAGCAGTGTGGAGAAATGGCTCCACCATGTTTTTGTTGTTGTTGTTTGTTATTGTTTTTTTGTTGGTTTCAGTTTTACTTATTTTTGAGACAGGGTTTCTCTGGGTAGCCCTGGCTGTCTGTAGACCAGGCCGGCCATAAACTCAAAGAGATCCCCCTGCCTCTGCCTTCCCAGTGCTGGGATTAAAGGTGTGTACCACTGACTGTCAGCTCCACCATGTTTTAACACAACCATTTTAAGATGACTTACCTGTTCGGCTGTTCTAAAATCAAGACCATTTCAGTACCAACCTAAGTACCATGAAGCACTCAGTGCTTTTCTGAATGATGTGCCAAAGGGACTGGAGAGATAGCTCAACATGTATAAACTGACAAGCCTAATAGATAACCCGAGTTCAGTCCCTGAAACCCTGCACTGACCCCTGCAGTTGTCCTCTGGTCTCCACATGTGTGCCGTGGCACACAGCCACCAAGCTAAGTCTTAGTAACACAACAAAACAAACCAAAACAAGCAAACAAAAAAAAAAACACCCTGCACCCATCTCTGATCCTAACCTCGTGGAGGTTAAGGCTGGGTTGAGGGTCTGTACCATGTAAACCTCCAAGTCCTGAATTGTCCATAACTCGATCACCCTTGAGAGAACTGTCAGTCCTGGAGAACTGCCCACCTGTTCTGTATGTACACCACCGGGCTCACTCACTCGTAGGTAACAAATGGGCCTGGAAGCTGGTGAGTGGGCCTTCCATTGCTACTTGACATAGCATCAACGGCCATCTGTGCAGTTTTCAGACTTCCTGACTACACCAACCTTGTTTATAAAGGATGCTTGAGAGGAATAGATTGGCTCCGTGGGCTCCCATTCTGTCCTATATTTTCAGCTCTAGAGTGCACTGGAAACTTCGAGCGAGCATTTCAGGCCAGGCACTCAGCAGTGAACACTCTTTACAGCCACTTAGGGAAGACGAGGGGCTGTGGAGCTAGTCGGTGTAACAGCACAACGCATTATGTTCTCAAATTACTTTTCAGTTTCAGCTACTAAATAATTTGATGTGGGGATGCCAAACTACATATTAAGGTTTTTTAAAGATTGATTTTATATGAGTATTTTTCTTGCATGTATGTCTTTGTACCACATGTGTTTCTGGTGCCTGAGGGGGATCTGAGAAGCCATCAGATTCCCTGGGATTGGAGTTATGGATGGTTGTGAGCTGCCCTGTAGGTGTTGGGAATCAAACCCATGTGCCCTGCAAGTACAAGTGCTCTTAACTACTGAGCTGTCTCTCCAGCCCCGTTGTAAGGTATTTGAGACAAAATCAGAAATGAAGTTCAAATGTGTCTCATATAAAGAAAGGAATTCTCATGAAAAAGAAATTGAGAAATACCAAATTTTACTTGTTCTTTATAATTAAAAATATTAAATATACTAATGCTTTACACTATTTTTTACACTTGCCATGTTGACTTTGCTGTGTAGAATGTCCTGCTGTGGGAAGACTTGTGTTAAGTATAGATACTAACACTGAAAGGCTAAGTTGAGGTGGAGAGCATTTCTCTGTGTGAATCAGGTGTGGAAATGGTCAGCCACAAGTTTCCATAGAGAGTGTCGTCATTAAAGCTGATATGATTTTTGAAATCCTGCTGCTACCTGCTTGCTGATGGTATTGTGCTGACGGTAAGTGGAGAGGGATCCCAGTGGAGGGGACAGCCTTCGAATTCTGTCCTGTGTAGTTGGTAGTGCTTGGTTTGAGAGAGAAAAGGCACGTGCTATCTGCCCTGCAAGAGGAGGATTCATTTTCCTAGCTCACTGGTAAACTGTGAGCTGCCCGGGAACCCTTGCATTTGGTTCACTTGCACAAAAGCCTCACGTGCTTTTCTTCCGGTCTCCCTCCATTCACTTCTCTGCTTAGTGTCTTCCATGCTTCCGCTATGGGGTGTGATATGGCTCTGTTAGTTTCTCCACTAACGAGACACAAGATCCATAAAGGCAGGAGCTCTGCTCGTTGGTCTTTCTCCAGTGTCCGGCACATAGTGTGTAACCGATGACCGGCCCTGGACCAATTAAAAGGCTCTCGAGCGGACCAGTGAGGTGGTTCAGAAGATCAGGGTGCTTGCTGTCAAGGTTAACAGCCTGGATTTGGTTCCCAGGGGCTCAGGTGTGTACGTACACAGACACAGACACACACACACACACACACACACACACACACACACACACACACACACTAAGATGCAGTTACGGTTCTTCTAAATGCTTAAGCCTAGGCTCAGCTCGGAGCATTTGTGTTGACAGTGATCGGGCAGAGTCTCCACACCTGCTAACCCAGAAGTAGAAAACACAAAAGCTGTTGACTGTGAACCTCAGAGACCAGGGCAGTGTTTCTACTCTTCACCATCAGTCACTTGGGGACACAGAGAGAGGGGGTGGGGGAGAAGAAAGAGACGTACTGGAGAGAAACTACACAGAACACAGGCCATTTTGGTGGAAAGAGGCGCAGGGTTTTAATTTGAAATTTAAAGGTCAATTCGAACAAGGTAGTTTGTATCAAAGGGAATTCTTGAAATCTCAGCCTATTAATAGCATCACTTAGCACCCTTGCTGCTCAGCTGTTTCACTGTGTTTCCACCTTTCCAGAAATACAATAAATGTCAGTGCAGATACAGTATCATATGAAAAATCTACACTGTGCCTTTGACCTGAGCTTTCAGCACTCACGGATCCTCCTGGAGGGAGCTGGTTTTAAACCCTAGGAATTTCACAGGTGGAACAAGCCTCTAACACTACTAAATGAGGCCCTGGTAAGGCACAGCCAAGCATGCAGACACAGAGAGACACTTGGGTTTCCGTGGAAGCCATGTCCACTCCCTCGCACTGACAGTTGGGGTGGCCTGCTACAGGGATGCACACATGACCCAATGGCAAAGCCCTGTGTGGGGAAGGGGGAGAGGGAGGAGCCAGGTCTCCACTACAAGTAGGTTTATTGAGTGTGGTCCCCTTGGTCCCCTCGGAGGCTGATAGATGTTGTACCTCCTTCATGGGCCATGTGACCTGGCGGCCTCCTGCCGAGCACTGATGCTAAGGGTGAGGCCAGTGCTGGAGCCCAGAGTTCAGGAAGAAAATGTGCTCTGAGAAATGTGGGTCTGTGAGGTGGAAGACGGCCTGAGCTTGGCACCAGTAACAGACAAGGGGAATCGAGATAGTCAATGTTTTGCTCCATTGAGGCTGAATGTCCTTTTCTCCCGGTGTGTCAGCAAGAAAATTATTAAAGTCTTGTAAATGGTTTTTTTTTTTTTTTTTTTTACTTGAGACGGTTTCTCTGTGTAACCCCTGGTTACCCAGGAACTCACTGTCCACACAGTGCCTCTGCTTCCCAAGTGCTGGGATAAATGGCGTGCACCAATACCATTTGCCTGATAGTCTTGTATTTGTAAAAGTTGGCCCTTGTGTGTGTTTAGTGTGGTGACACGGAGAGGCTGCAGCTAGTAACAGCTCCTGGGCAAAGAACAGTTTATGCTTTGTTGCCTGGCCTTTTCAGGAGCATCGTTCCAAGGTCATGGTTTCTCTCTGTGCTCTGCATGTTTTCTGTCAGAACAGAGTCCCTGATGACACTTAGTCTTGAGTGCAAAGCGTATGTGCAAATGTCCTGATAGCCCTTCTGTGAATTCAACCTCCCCATGTAGGGGAACGTCCTTCCTGTGGACCAATCCCACAGCTCAGCCACACGCAGGAACATATTGCCAGATTTCCCCCAGCCCGGATCTGCCCTGTGGAAAGGCGGAGGTGAAGAGCCTTGAGCTTGTTTCTTCATATGATAGCTGAGGCTCACACTTGGTCCTCTCTTCTCTTCATAAACGACGAACAGCCTTACCCGTGTGGTGCATGGGAGCCAGGACAGCATGGCAGTGATCCCTGGGAGGCGATGGGGCCCCTGTTCTCTGTTTCCTCAACCTCTTCCATTATTCTGTGCTGGGCAGCTCCCTCACAAGGCCTAGGGGTGCAAAGAGTGAACTCAAGATCACACAGCTACCTTTCTGACCATTTTTTCCCCCTGAGATTAGCTGGGTGTGCTGGCAGGGCGCGGGGGTGGGGGCGGGAAGCAGGGTGCAGCTGTCAAAGAACCTTAGCTTTCAGGTCAGACTGGCCTAGGTTTGAAGTCTAACTTTGTCATGGATTAGACATTTAACTTTGTGCAAATTGTCTAATCCTTTTATCACGTGGCTTTACTGTAAAGCCATGAAGACTGACAATGTGGAGTGTGCCAGCCACAGAAAGATCAGTAAGAGGAAGGCGGCTCTATTACTTTAGAGTCCCACCCCATAGCAACAAAAAGCCTGGGTACAGTGCTACCGTGAAATAGCTTAAGATGATACACTTTCCAGGGCCTTCATCTTTTAATAGGTATGCCTGAACCCAAAAAGCCATTGAGGTTTAAAGGGATGAACCCTTGGCAGTGGGTGGGCAGTGGGCATCCTGTTTGCTGCAGGGAGAAAGATAAGTGTAAAGGAAGCTGAGCTGGAAGGTTTTGCCACTCAGGGGACCTCAGACAGATGTCCTGCCTGGGTACCAGCAGTCAGCCTCAGCTGGGAGGATGGTCATCCTGGAGAAACCCTGGCTGCATCTGCTGTTGTGAGATGGAGGCAGCAACTGGAAAGTGGGGACAAGAAATAAGGTTTGATCTGAGCAGCTCTCCTCCGTATTATCTGTAGGAGATGTGTCTTAGGGTTACTATTGCTGTGATGAAACACCACAGCCAAAGGAGAGGAAAGGGTTTATTCTGCTTACACTTCTGTAGCACTGTTCATCATCAAAGGAAGTCAGAACAGGAAGCCATGGAGGAGTGCTGCTTACTGGCTTACTCCCATTGCTTTGCTCGGCCTGCTTTCTTATAGAACCCAGGACCACCAGCCCAGGGATGACACCACCCACAATGGTCTGGGACACACACACACACACACACACACACACACACACACACACACACACACACACCAATCACTAACTAAGTGTCTTACAGCTGGATCTTACGGAGGCAATTTTTTCAACACACACACACACACACACACACACACACACACACACACCAATCACTAACTAAGAGAGTGTCTTACAGCTGGATCTTATGGAGGTGTTTTCTCAACTGAGGCTCTCTCCTTTCCGGCGACTCTACCTTCAGGGTCAAGTTGACATAAAACTAGCCAGGACAAGGTGTCAGGCTATAGAACCTGGAAAAACCAGAGCTGGGCACAGACAACTCCAACATAAAGGAGGCCGCTTCTGCTCTTCCCTTTATGTCTGGCAAAAATAGCTCATCAAGATGACAGTCATAATTTGTTCCAATTTGCATAAAAAGGTGTTAGTTTTGTTCTAGTAAAGGATTTCTAGGGAAAGAGAGCTAGTTACTCCCTAAACTATTGGCTAAATTCAAACTTCTCGTTAAGTGGTTCTTAAAATAAGACTGAAGCTGTTTCATGCATTTGCCATGCGTGTATGAATCCCATCCTACTGTTTTTCTCAATGGTGCTGTTGCCTCAGAGGAGCAGTATGCGTCTTCGTCACTGCGTGTCTCTGTGACATCTCATCCCATCACAGTGGCTCACCACCTGGAGGGCTTGAGTTGCAAACATTATGATTGGCCATTTAAAAATTCTCCTTTGTTTACTTGCTGCAAATTCCCAAGGATAGAATTAGAAAGTAAAACATGTGAACAATTGGTGGCACTTGTTTTGTTTTGTTTTGTCTTTTATCAAATTTGCTTTTAAGACAATTAAAACAAAAACAAAGTCCTAGATGTTTCCCTTCACTGGTATGTCAACTGAAAGGCTGTGTCAGCCGATTACTGCTTATCCCCAGGGCTTCCCAGATGTGTGGAGACCTCTCTGCCCAGGACCCTGCAGTGTGTGCATGAAGGCTGGGGCAGGGCCCACCTGAAAGGCAGAGGGGAGATGCCTGCTGAGTGAGCTAACACATGCTGGCCTGAACCCTAGAGAGAGGACAGAGATGAAATGCAGCTTCTCCTTGCTTAAAAGAAAAATATTCCATAAAGGAGGTGTCAGAGGGAGCAGAGTTGGACATCATTATAGATGTCTTTCTGTGATTAAGAAAAAAAAAAAAAAAAAGAAACTCCAAAACCCCCTCCATTTCTGCAGTTTAGTGTGGAGATGGTCCTTCACTCACTAGTTGTGCTTTGTTGCAGCAAAGGATGGTGGTGAGTTTCTCACAATTTCTGTACCATACCAGCTACAGGCCACCAGTCCCCAAGCTCCTAAGGGCAGGCACAGCCTAGCATACCGCCACTGGGGTGCAGTCACCTGGGTACCACACATCACAGGAGCCCAATATAGGTCAGATTCATAAATGAATGAATGTGCTCCTAGAAATAGGAGACTTTCCATCAATGAGGCAGCTCAGGCCTGTGTTCCCAAAGGGATTTCCAAGAGATGGGTGTAGCTTTTTTAGAAAACATTTCACAGTGACCATCCAAAAGATTGTTGAGGCGATATCATACAAGAACAGCAACAAAAGCTTAATTCTGGAAAATTCTTTTATGAAACATAAAGTTAATCGGCAAATTTGTGAGAAGTCCCAGGACCATTTTGAACTCTGTCGGTGCCCTTGCCGGGCTGAGAGGAGGAGACCTGATGAGTCAGCATGCATCCTGCACTATCGTAAATGGTTCACATGCATTAATCATCAGATGGCATGCAGGGCTCCACCCATTCTTACTTTCCACTTTCAACACAGCCTTCCACGAATTCTCAAAGGATGCAGGAAAGGTTTTGTAAAAACATGAATAGGCTTTCCTCACCTTCGGTTCTCATGTTGTGGTGTGTAGCTGCTGGTTTCCTTTGTGTCTCTAGCCCTCTCTCCCCCTTATTTTTATTTTTAATTTATTTCCTTGTTATGGATACAGCGGTCTTCCAGGGTGCGTGCCTACATGTCAGAAGACAGCACCAGATCTTAGTATAGAGGAGCCACAATGTGGTTGCTGGGAGTTGAACACAGGACTTTTGGATGAACAGCCAGTGCTCTTAACCTCTGAGCCACCTCTCCAGCTCCCCTCCCTCTTATTATTTTTTTCCCTCTCTTATTCTTTTAGTTTATAATTTTGGTTTAGTTGTTCTGGCTTGGAATTATAGTCTATCATTTGCTGCCAGTTTTTTGTTTTTTGTTTTTTATTTTTTTAGCACTACTGGATTATATTTCCTTGTTTTATTTAAAATTATTTTCTTGGACACTTCTGTAATTTTTGTACTGTGTATTTTGTAGTAGATTTTTTTATAGCATTTAAGATATGGTGAAATCATAGAGTGAACTAAAAAAGGCTTAACTTTCCCCAAGGTCAGAATGGCTGATGTGCACTGATGACCACCCAGTACATTTTCCACAACTGCGCACTCCACTGCATTGGGAATTTAACAGTGTCCACAAGATTGTTATAAAGTTAAAGACAAGTTATGTGATTTTGATACTAGATTAAACAAACAAACAATTCTCTAGTTAAGGAAGCACAGGCCTGTAACCCCAGCACCAGATACACATAGGTAGGAGGGTTACAAATTCCAGGCCAGCCTGGTCCACATACATGTTCAGGCCAACCACACCTACACAGTGAGGCATTGTCTTCAGAGAACCCAGACCAGCTAAACAAAAAAACCAAACCAAACCAAAGCAACAACAACTAAAAATGAACTAATAAGTAGTTGCCCCTTCCTTATGAGGGAGAGTGAACCTAGGGCACTTTGAATGCTAGGTAAGGGCTCTATCGGTGTATAGCAAAGCAATCCTGTTAACAACCGTCACGAATTAAGAGCAATGGGACCACAGGGAAGCTGCTGTCAAGAAGATCAGGGACAAGGGGTGACACTGCAACGGTACTGCTGTGTAATTGTTTTAGATGGTTTTAAAGAAAGTAATAACATTCTCTGTCCAAAACTCTAACAACTGGAAAAGGGAGCAGGCATTTGCAGCATACTTAAAAAACAAAAACAACAACAAAAACAAGATTCCAGCCAGGTGGTGGTGGCACACCTTTAATTCTAGCACTTGGGAGGCAGAGGCAGGTAGATCTTTATGAGTTTGAGACCAGCCTGGTCTACAGAGGAAGTCCAGGACAATCAGAACTACATGGAGAAACCCTGTCTTGAAAAACAAACAAACAAATTTAAAAGAAAAGAAAAAACAAGACTCCATTAAAAAAAAAAAATCTGGTAGCCCGTTATGGTGGCACAGGCCTATGATCTCAGGAGTTGAGACAGGAGAACAGTGATTTTTAGGCCAACTTGTACTATTACAATGAGCACAGTGAAGCCCTGTTTCAAAAAAAAAAAAAAAAAAGAAAGAAAGAAAGAAAAAGCAAAAATAGAGGTTTGGCTCATTGCAAGACACACACACAAATCATCAGCTTTACTTCTGTGATTACATGTGTGAACATATTCTATTCACAAAATTAAAAGGCCCAAACATTCATATCAGAGTACAAGGAACTAGGGAAACATGCAACAGTTTATCAAAGAATCTAAAAAGTGTGGGCATTGTGCCATGTGACTGAACATTTGGGTATAGCTGTCCGTTCTTAACAAATTCAGGCACACTTAATGCAATCCAAACCAAAACTTGCAGGCTTGCTTTCTTTGGAGATGGACAAAGGTTTATTGAGTTTTAGAGACATGGTCATGAACTTGCCTTACCCAAGAGGAAATAAAGCTTACCAATGAAACTATAAAAATGAAAACAGCCTTGCTGTGGCACAAATGCAGTGGAGGCCAGGGGAATACTGACCATATTTGAGAACTTGGGGGTGTAGCGCCAATCTGGTAGCATGTATGATGCCCTGTGATCCTCAATATCACACACACACACACACACACACACACACACACACACACACGCACACACGCACACACACGTACACACACATGCACACACACACAGCTGTGAGCACTTGTGCGATGGGATGTCTGGTTCAGTTGAATGGAAAAAGATATATATTAATTAGCTCTTCATCTGGGTATTTGAGGAGATAAAAGTTGAGAGTGAGATTGTTCATCTTAAGTCTTAATTCTTGGTTTCAGCAAATAGAAGAGCTTGGTGAGCCCTTAAATTCCATACTCCACAGTTTTCTCATCTATGTTAACTCTACACAATATTTTTCAGAATGCCTAGCTTGTAGAAATTGATTGGTAAATGTGGGTTATTATAGTTGCTTGTATTATCCCACATTCTGATAAAAACAAACTCCAGTAGATTAGAAATATGTGATAAAAATAACAGGAAAAAACTGTAGAAGAGTATTTGTTAAAAAAAAAAAAAAAAAATCTTAGCATGGAGGAGATTTGAAAGGCAGAGAGACAGGAAGCTACCAGCCATAAAAAGGGAGTAAAATACAGCAACATAAGCACTGAATGAAGAGTAAAAAATGGGTGAGCCTCAGTATTGCTACTGGAGCTCCCAGAAATGCTACACCAGCTGACAGACAAATTCAAGTGAACTTTATACAGGCATTTTGACTTGGAAGTCTTACTTTTGAAAATCTAGCTCATAAATCACAAATGTTTAAGGAAAAATGAGGGAGGAACCAATCCTTGGAAGACATTATAAAGTTCTGTGGGGCCCCAATTAGTTCCCATCCAAGTGAGTTGTTCTAGCAGGGTGCTCCTGAGCCCTGGATTGTCTCTGGCTTCCTGTCTTACACCTGCTGTGACGCTGTGATGCCCTGATGCTCACAGCCAGGAAGTCCTCCCTGACCTCCCTGACCTGACGGCACCTCCTCCAAAATGTAAGCTAAATATTCCTTTCTTTGTAAAACAGTCAGGTACTTTCATTTGTGATAACAGAAAGTCGATAGCTGCACCCTGCTGGTCTCTCTGGGCTTGAGGTGCTTGTCAATGCTGTTGCCAGGCGGCTCTCCTCTTCACTGGTGTGTTCTGGGGTTTTGCGTTCTCTGCTCTGCTTATCGGCCTTCCAGCTCTGTATTGCTCATTGATGGCTCCCGATCCTCTTCTCTTTGATGATTTTACTTTATCCCTCTCCTTTGAAAAAAATATCAACACAGTGGCGGTCTCTGGACCAGAAGGAGGCAAGTGTGCATGCTCAGCTAGCTGCCCTGAGTGTTATCGATAAGCAGTGGGGGCGGGGGCAGCCCCGCATACACATGCATTGACCTGTATAGATTTCTCAGAGGGCAGAAGATACTCGAGGTATACACAAGAGTTAACATTTGACTTGTCAAACATTGATTTGTTCTTGACTAGAAAGCCCCGACTGTTGTGAATAAAATTACCTCATGACCGTGGGGTGACCAGAATCAGCCGAGCAGCCTTTCGTCATCATCCTGCTCTGTCCACTTTGAGCTACTTTTCCTCAGAGAAGGCAACACCCCCAAACTGGTGAAGGAAATGACCTTCACAGGTCTCCAAGCCTACAGCCTTTTCAACTGCAGACGGCTAGGAGCAAGTAACACTGGTTCAGGGTTTACAAAGTCCACTGGACTGCTTGCTCACCTGCCATCACACTGCCTCACAGACTTGGGAGGCTTCCCTGCAATTTTGTTTTCTCCACTCTTGAGGTCTGAAGTTCCAGATCAGGGTCCCGTAGGGTCAGTTTCTAGTGAGAGCTCTTCCTGGCTGGCAGACAGCTGCCTTCTCACATGGCAGGGGTGGCGCGGGGGTAGGGGAGTGCACTGTTTCTCCTAATAAAAGGACGCCAGCTCAGTGGCATTAAGAACACACCTTTATGAGTTTTTTTTAAAAAAACCGCTATTACCTCTCCTTGGCCCCACATCCACATGCAGCCACGCTGAAGATTAAAGCTTCATCCTGGGAATGTGGGGAGGGACACCATTCAGTCTTTTTATTTTTACTTTTTATTTATTATTTATTTTTATTTTTTTACCATTCAGTCTTTAGCAACTATTTCTCAGATTTCTTTGTTAGTTTTTTAAAAGGCTGATGGAGAAAAGCCTGTTTTAAAAAAAAAAACAAAAACAAAACAAACAAACAAAAAAAACTACATCCAAGTGTACCTGTGTGACACTGAGAGGGTTAAGGAGATTTGAAAGCTATCTTAGTCTTCTCGCTGTGTACATGTTTATAAAATCATTTCCTTTGCTTTTCTGCTGGCCAGTGGGGAAAGCTCATTAACAGTCAGTGGAACAGCATGTCCCATTATCAACACACTAAACCTCGGGATTAACAAATATTCTAGCAAAAGCAATCACATTTATTAATGTTCCCACAGAGCTGTGGTCTGAAACAATAAATTTAACCTTAATAACTTGATAGCCATTAATCAAATAAATGCATGCCTCCATCTACTCTTCCCCGTATATTACAGATTCCCTAGGAATCAAAGGAAGGAGGAAATAAATATTTTATTTTTTTTAAAGGGTGACTTTTGAAAGAGAAGAAGTTGAAAATATGCAAGCAATTAATTTGTATTTCCTCCCAGCTTACGCTTCAGGCAAACCACTGCACAGATTCGACGAGCCCAGTTTTCTCCATTGTTGATGACATTACAGAGCTGAGGAAGAACCCACGTGATTGAAGGAAAGGCTGGTGGGGAGTCCAGAAGACAGACAGGAAAGAAAGAGGTCTTTTCCCACCCATTCACCAGATATAATCCAGTACTCCTTTTTAAAATCCAGTTGTGATGGATCATATTAATTATTAGCTGAACAGAATCACCTGGGAGACACAGGCTGTTATCTTGATTGTATTGAAGGGAAAGACCACTGCGGGCGGTACCATTCCCTGGGATCCTGGAGAACTGAGTAGCATTCATTGCTTGCTGCTCCTCGACTGTGGATGTGATGTGACCAGCTCCCTAAATTTCTGCCCCTGTGACTTTCCTGCCACGACGGATTATAATCTGGAACTGAGCCAGAGAAATTCTCACAGAGCTTGCTTTTGCCAGGGCATCACAGCAGTCAGAAAAGAAAGGAGGGGGTCAGGGCCAGAGCCTCTCAAAGTGATCTCACTTAAGCTCCTCACAGACCCTTCCCAATGAAGAAATCAGAGGTGAGGGGTCAGAGGGAGAGAGAGAAGGCAGCACTTGACTCAGGCAACAGAGTGAGTGCAGGGTGGTGATTCAAGTGCAAAGCCTCCAGTCTTTCTAACACTGCCCATGGTGCTGTGGCCCATTCCTGCAACTGTTTCCTAACTCCCTGAAGGCCAAGGCTGTGCCTGTCTTGTCTGGTCCCATTGATCCACGCATCCCTCATACCCTTCTCCAGGGTGCCCCCTGGTGGCCACCACAGGGGCAGGGCACTTCCTGTTCTCTTTACTTGCCCTTTGGTGTAACCAGCTAAGAGTTTGTTCATTTCACTCCAGCTAGGTCTCCCTTTGATGCTAGATGCCACCACGTTATTGTCTAATCCCTTGCTTCCCATGATTCCCTCCGAACCACTTTCCATGTGGCAAGCAGGGCGGTCTGTGAGAATTAAATCATACCTTCTTGACCAGAATAAAATCTCCAGCCTTACTGTGGTCTCTAAGCGCTACGACAACTCCCCACTCTACTGCTCTATGCCACCCCTGCCCCCTATTTCCTCTTCTCTCCTCACTCTCAATTATCACAGAAAAATACATACATACATACATAAGGAAGCATATCAACGAATGCTCACTGCATCCTTGTGTATATGCAGCAATTTAGGGGAACCTCATACCCTGCCTCAGTAGGAGCACTGGGTTAGTATCTTTGTTACTTTTCTATTGCTGTGAGGAGAAACGATAAAGAAAACAACTTAGAAGAGTTTTATTGGGGCTTACAGGTCCAGTGGGTGAGTCTGTGGCCATCACAGCAGCAAGTCAGCAGGCAGACAGGTACAACACCAGAGCAGTAGCTGAGACATGCATCCTGAACCACAAGCACAAGGCAGAGACAGAGCTAACTAGGAATGATGTGGGCTTTTGAAACCTAAACCTACCCCCAGGGACACAACTCTTCCAACAAGACCACACCTCCCAATCCTTCCAAAACAGTTCCACCAACTGTTGAATCCATCATTCAAATAGATGAGCCTATGGGGGCTATTTTCATTCAAACCATCACAATCAGTTACTTGTCTCTCTGCTGTGATAAAATGCCCCATGAAAGCAACTTAGGTGGAAAGTATTCATTTTGGCTCACAGTTCCAAGGTTTAGTCAATCACAGCCAAGGAGTCACAGCAGTAGGAGTTCAAGACAGCTGGCCACATTACATCTAGTCGGGGAAACAGGAGGCTATGAAGGCTTTCAGTTAACTGGTTTTCTTCTTTGTGTATAGTCTGGAACTCCAGCCCATGGAATTGTGCCATTTACAGTAGACAAACATTCCTACCTCAATCTACATAATGCTTCCCAGGCATGCCCAGAGCCTCCTCTCATAGTAGGCTCTAGATCTCATCAAGTTAACAATCAAGGTTGATCATTATTACAAGGGGCCCATACACTAGAGCATCCGTCCTCTGAGCTTCAGAATATCATGCAATGGAAAAGCAAAAGAAACAAAATACAAAGTGTAAGTTAATGTTAGCCAGCTTAGCAATGCCTACCAAAATTAGTTTTCCATTGAGAGATTTATCCTGAAGGCATGCTTGAACACTTGAAAGTGGCTAAGTACAAGGTTATAGTCTAGCACTGGTCGTAACAGTACACACTGATTGACAAAGATCTGGTTAAGTTACCGACTAGCAACATGGACTATCACGCTTCCATATTGCCTTAGGGCTATGCTATGACTATTGCATAACCATATGGCCATAACCAAAAGTCATTTGGGAAAGAAAGGGTTCTTTTGGCTTACATTTCCACTGTGTAGCCAGTCAATCATAGAGGGAAAGTCAGGACAGGAACTTGAGCAGGAATGGAACCTGGAGGAAGTAAGAGGTAATGCAGAGGCCTTGGAGGGGTGATGCTTACTGGCTTGCTCCTCATGGCTTGCTCAGCCTGATAGAACCCAGGACTATAGAGGAATGTCAGTTCAGAACATGGCAGCTCTGGCAAGAGATCACATCCAAAGACCCTCTAGGGCTGTGTGATCCAGTTGGAATACAAACACACCTTTAATCTAGGAGACAGAGGCAAACAGATCTGAGTTCAAGGCCAGCCTGGTATGGAGCAAGTTTCAGGGAAAGGAAAGCTTGGGTCCAGGTGTGGTGCTAGTGTCTTTAATTCCAAACAATGAAGGCAAAGATAGTTTGTAGAAGGAAGCACCCATGTTTGAAAGTGATGTCTACTTGAGACATCTGTCAAATCAGAGAAAGATTTGACAGAATAGGATACACCCAACTCTCACGAGAAGAGAGAGGAAAGGGAAGCTACTTAAGGGAGCACAGACAATGTGAGAGCAGGCAGTTTTACTAGGACAGTGATAGAGAGACAGGCTGCAGAGACAGACATAATTCAGGTGAAGACGAAATGACTCAGAGAACGAGGAGCCAGAACACGAGAGCAGACTGCTGACTTAGGCTGAGGCCACGGAGAACAACTCTGAGGCTGAGAGAGAAGCCAGCTTAAATAAGTCAGCGGGGAGAAGAGTAGTTTGTGCCAGAACAGCTGAGTTGAACCAGCTAGCCCAGAACTCAGAAAGAACAAGTAAGGATGAGCTTAGTAAACAGTAAGTCTCAGAGGCTGAAAACATTCTAGGCTTAGGTTAGGTTGTACAGAGGCTAGAAGTTTCCAGAACTAGCTAGGTTAGCAGACTGAGACAGTAATCTTCCAAGACAACTGAAGCAGGTGAATAAAAGTTTCTTTTACACAAGACCACCTGCCCAAGGATGGCACCACCCACAATGGGCTGGGTCTTATGGAGTTGTTTTGTTTTTTTGAGACAAGGTTTCTCTGTGTAACAGCCCTGGCTATAGACCAGGCTAGCCTCAAACTCACAGAGATCTGAATGCCTCTGCTTCCCTCATGCTGGGATTAAAGGAGGCATTTTCTTAATTGAAGTTCTCTTCTTTCCAGTGACTTGTGTCAAGTTGGCATAAAACTAGCTAGCACAGATGTGAACAAAGGTGCCCTAGGAGGCGTTCTGACTGAAATGGAAGACACTTCAGCTGGGCATGGTGGCACATGCCTTTAATCCCAGCACTCGGGAGGCAGAGGCAGGTAGATCTCTGTGAGTTCCAGGCCAGTCTGGTCTACAACATGAGTCCAGGACAGCCAAGGCAAACACAGAGAGACCCTGTCTCAAAAAACCAAAACCAAAACCACAAACAAATGGAAGACACTTCAAGATAAAAAGCAGCTGTAAATGCACATAATATATTTATTAAATGGGAGGAAGAACATGGATTCTAGTCACATTCGGTTAAAGTACATGAGAATGCTCAGTTGCCAGGAAATAACAGGTTACCTATGAAACCGGATCTGTGGACATGAGGGACAAGAATGGGAAGGAAAATTTGGCAGAATACTAGGTATGTGGAACTGCAGAACACTGCAGGGTGTGTTCCTGCTGGGAGAAACATGCATTACACACCAACTCTCTCATGGAAATAGAGAACAGATGTGTGTGTGTGTGTGTGTGTGTGTGTGTGTGTGTGATCTTTAATCTGCCTTTATAAAGGCTAGACGGGCTTCTTGTTGTAGGACACTATATGTAGACGCAACTCTTTTTAATTCTGTTTTATAGGGGGCAGGTAATATGTTCATATGCTTAAAAGCCTAAAAGTATTAAAATACAGAGAATTTTTATTCCCCACTTTTTTTCTTTTTGAGACGGGTCTCTTTGTAACCCTGGCTATCCTAGAACTAGATTTGTAGACCAGGCTGGCCTCACACTCAGAGATCTGCCTGCCTCTGTTTCTTGAGTGCTGGGGTTAAAGGCATGCACCACTCTTGTCCCTAGTGTACACAGAGGAAAGGCTGGAGAAAGAGGTCTTGGACTAAGAAGGACTATCCCTTCAGTTGTGTGGTTCAAGTTTGTTTTCAGGAAGACTGTAGGAGCGGGAGATGTAGCTCAGTGATGGAGCAAGTGCCTTGCCTGATATCCAATAATCAGTTCATTGCAAACAATCAAATAAAAATGCCTTTAATTAATAAGCAGATCAAAGGTCAGTTTCCAAGAGGACATAATGGTGCTGGTGCAGACACAGGATGTCACCAAAGCCTTGGAGTGTTGTTAGTCTGATTTGAGATACAATGAGTATAAATAGACAGGTTGGATTGTGAGGATTTGGGGAAAAAAATTCATTGATGAGATTTAGTACTGACTACATGTTGAAATGACATTTGGATAGATTGTGTCAAATTACTAAAAGTAATTTAGTTGCTACTTTATTTTATAGACTGGATTTTACTGTTACCTAGACTGGTCTTTTGTTTGCTTGGTTTGGTTTTGGTTTGGTTTTGGAGGCAGGATTTCTCTTTGTGTAGCCCTGGATGTTCTGGAACTCACTTTGTAGACCAGGCTGACCTCACAGAGATCCACCTGCTTCTGCCTCCTGAGTGTGGGATTAAAGGTGTGTGCTGCCACCGTCGGGCCCTAGACTGGTTTTATACTCACAAATAGCTGGAATTATGGGCCTGTGCTATCAGGCCTACAACAGCTTCTAATTTTTAGTGTAGTCGCTACAAGACAAATTGAAGTTACATGTGTGGCTAAGACTTTCTTTCTGGTGGACAGAGTTGGTCTTAAAACCCAGGGGAAAGGCCCCAGGGAATCTGCTCAGTGCACAGCTGGAGATCAGGGCAGGGCTGGAGATCAGGGCAGCAGAAGCATTTTGGATATGATAGGCTCACTTTCTACCTTAGGGTCCCAGCTGGTATTTGGCTTTTTCTCAGCTTTCTGTGAAGAAGTGGTTTCCAAAATACAAAGTAGTGAGTAGTCTGAGCCTGACAGTTGGCTGGGTGAAGGGGTGACATTGAAAGTTTCGTTTTTGGTGGTGAGCCTGGCCTTTAACAGCTGATAGATATTGATTTACATTCAGAATTTTAGACTCACCAAGAAAGGAACGATGTTTTCTTCAAGGTTGCCAAATATAAATAGCCAAGACACTATGAATGTAACATTTATATAATTACTGATTGTTTCATGGTTCTTCTTGCTGTATGTAGTTTGTTTTATATATGTGTAATAATATAAATGTATATGTAAGAAAAGAAAATTAATAAAAAAATTAAAATAGAAAGTTTTGCTAATGAGATGGTTCAGAAATTATCTAGATTCTCTTTTCCTTAATTCACCCAAATGTGCCTTCTCCTCCCCCCGCCCCAGTCTTAATTGGCTAGTAATACCTGGAAATATACTCTTTTACATAGTAATGTTCCATGATTAACACTAGCTGTTCCCAGCCAGGTGTGGTGGCACACTCCTTTAATCCCAGTACTCTAGAGGCAGAGGCAGGTGGATCGCTGTGAGTTCAAGGCCAGCCTGGTCTACAAAGCAAATCCAGGACAGCCAAGGCTACACAGAGAAACCCTGTCTCAAAAAACCCAAACCCAAGCCCCATCTCGCACCCCCTCCCAAAAAAAAAGAAAAAGTAGGAGACAGCCTCACTTCATTAAAAGTGGTATGACTTTAATGGCCCGCAGCTTGCTGACAAATTCCGCGGGCAGCTGCAGGGGGATGACTAGGAGTTAAGCTGGAAACAGAGAAGGTGGTAGGAGAAGGGGTCAAAGCAGAGAGGCATTCTGTGGAGAGAGAAACAGTCATAGATCTGCTGGACTAAAGGTTATTAAATACATGTTTTTGTTAATGGCGTATGAGAAATTAGTAGGCGTTGCCTGGGGTGGGAAGCTGTTGGAGGCAGAGAAGGGAGAAGGAAAGTTGGTCTCTCAGTGTCTACTGCTTTGTACTTTTAAAGTTTTTATGATATAAATATCTTGCTAATAAGACAATCTAATTAAGAATTGTGAATGTTTCCCTTTAAGCAGGAACTTCCCCTTCCACACACGACTCCCTCCCGTTTCCCTTGCCTTCAGTCCACACTGCAGCCTTTCCCTAGCCCTGGGCCTGCTGTTACTTATGAGCAAACTGGAGTTCTTTCCCTCAATTCTATCCTGACAAGAAGGGTTTGTGCGTCTATTTGATTGCATAAGGCATGGTCTCTACTTTAGACTGAAAAGATTCCCCCTTCTCTTTCATCCTTTTCTGCAAACTTAAACATTTACCACACAGCCAGTCTTGTTGGTACACGCCCATATTCCCAGCTCCTGGGAAGTGGAAACTGGGAGGTCAGGAGTTCAAGGCCAGTCTCCATCTCAGTACAGGCCTCTGCAGCCCCTGTGGACATGAGAACCTGCTCCATAAATAAACAACAGAACAAAAAGCCTTCATTCCATACCTACGGACTCCTCCTCCTCCGCTTCCCCCTCCTCCTCCTTCTTCTTTTCTGAATCTTATATGAAGAGCACTTATCTCATTTTCTTTTTCTTGTCTTCTGAAACGCTTTGAAATCTACATTTTGATTGTATAAAATTGAAGGGGATGAGGAGAGTGAACCAAACCCAAACCACCGCTGCGATACGCCCTCTAGTGGTAAATGCTCAAACTGTTCTTTCATTCGCTCTGTGGTTTCTCAAAACTCAAGGACTGCACAGTTTAAAAATCTAAGTGGATAAGTCCTGGGGCTCCTTGGCTGGCGCAGTAGGTAAAGGTGCTAGCTGGGCATGCCTGGGGATCCAGTTTTGATCCCCAGAACCCACATAAAAGTGGAAGGAGAGAAACTCCGCAACTCTGTTCCCTACAAAGTTGCTCTCTTCATAGCATGCACGTCCCAAATGCAACACAGCGTGAATGCATAATAAATAATTTTCATCGTTGTTGTTGGAGACAGGATTTCTCTGGGCAGTCCTGGTTGTCCAGAAATTCTTTAGACCAGGCTGGCCTTGAACTCAGGACCTACCTTGTCTCTGCTTCCAGAGTGCAGGGGTTAAAGGCATGAGCCACCACACCTGGCTTAAGTTAATTACTCTTTACACTCTAAAAAACAAAAACAAAAAGTGGGCATACACAAATATGTATGTCAAGAATATAGTATAATTGTGAAAGAAAATGATTGGGTTGCTACTCCCCTTTCCCAAGCCAGATACTCAGGTCAAAAGTGGTTTTCAGTTTAGACCGAGGTGCGTGGCCTCCTTCACTCACTTGGGAGTGGAATCCTAAAGTAACTACAATCTAATCTGCCGGTGAAAGCAGCAAGGCAATCAGCATGACATTTACAACCATAGCCAGGCATGATGGCGCTCACCGGTCGGTAATCCCAGCACTCAGGAGGCAGAGGCAGGTGGATCTCTGTGAGTTTGAAGCCAACTTGGTCTACAAGTGAGGCCAGATCAGCCAAGGCTACAGAGTAACCATGTCTCAAAAAACCAAAACCAAAGCAAACCAAACCAAGCAAGCAAGCAAGCAAGCAAGCAAACAAACCCACCAATCACTGGAGTGGGTGATGGAAAAAAAAATCCTCATTTTTGTGAATGATCTAAGAATAGGTAGGAGTCAGAGAGAAAAATTAAAACAGTGTTATTCGCAAAGTGTCCTTGTGTCTGGCTACGATAAATCAGGCTCTTGTTGAATAAGCTTAAGGAGAATCCAGTTGAGGTTTTCTGAGAGCACTTTTGTCCTCGCGGGCAGGAAGGTCAGCTCCACTCAGAATGAGTGGTGGTCATCTTTATGAAGGTGACTGCTGATTGCCCCAGGGCCAGTGGTGGAAGACTGACCTGCAGAGTACTACACACCAGTACTAAGGGAAGAGCATCTCGTTTCTATGCCCGTTATCCTTGGTCTCTGGCAGAAGCTCACAGATGCTCAACAGGATTTTTTAGATTTACCACCTGGCAAAAGTAGTTCACACCATGGGCTGGCCCTTCCTCTTTCTTGGCCTGTTTTTCTTCCTATCGTTGACCATGCTCTTATATATTGGGGGACATGAGTACTGGAAAGACCAGAAAAAAAGGAAGGAACAATGACCGTGCCTCTTTTTCTCCCTGGACCTCAAGTAAAAGGCTTTCAGATAATTACACCTCTCAGTTCAGGGCACATTACATCATTGTTAGTCTGGCCAAATTTCTTTGTGATTGATCGATTCATTCAATTATTTATCCCCCGGCCCCATTCACTGCCTTTTAAGACTTCATCTGATGGCAGTAATTGTGATATGTTTAATATGTATCCTTTTGTTCTCAGAGCGGATGAACCAGCCAATGTCTTCTTCCGTTGTGAAGGTCACTGCAAGGTCTATAAATTCTTTGTAGCAGCTCCCACAGAAGGATATAACTTAAAATGCCTGAGGAAAAGGGGAGCTTATTTTCCATATGCCCTTTCTCTTGCACACTTTTTGAACAGCAACAGCATTTCCTAACTCTCTTGTGTGCCGTCTGCAGCAGAGCCCAGGAGCTGTTACAGTTCCTATTGCTGAGCTCCAAGCCCTTCCAACAGCACGCAGAAGCCCAGGCTAACCTCACAGAGCAGAGAGAGAGACAGAGAGACACATGGAGAAAGGACCTGGTCCGGTCAACCTCCTCAGCGGAGATGCCGAACACTTGAGTGAGCTATAAGACACCAGAGCAGAAAGTGGCTGCTGGGCAGAGCCTGGTCCAGATTCCCTACCTACAGAGTTGTGAGCTAGGAAAATGGTTGTTCTAAGTCAGTAAGTTTGGGGGTGCTTTTCTCTATAACCATAGATATGTAATAAGCACCCATCACAAGAACTGATGGTTCCCACATTCCCACAGCTGCCTGGCAATTGGCCAGCTTTCTAATTTTCACACCTCTTACAGAGATAATTTGATGACCTGTTTAATAATAATTTCTCCAAAATTGCTAACAAAGTTATAGATAGATTTCTTTACATTTTTAGTAGACTTTGGGCCCTTTCCTCGTAAACTATCCTTTGCTCAGCTTTCTTATTATGGTCCTATCGTTCCTTCGTGGTTTGCTGGGGTGCCTGTATATTCTGGGTGTTTCTAGGTTTTGGGCATTGTCTTCAAATGGAAGAAGTACACACAAAAGGCTGAGTAACAAAGGGTTTTATTCAAAGGCAAAGCTGAAGTACAGAGGATGCACACTGAGAGAGCAGCTGGCTGTGGGAGCCTGGTGTAGCTCAAGAATGGTGTGTAGTCACTGCCCAGGGGCTTCCTTTCCTGGGTCCGGGAAGAGTTGCTTATTCAGGGGAGAACTGGATGGCTTTCTGTTTTGATTGACAGGCTTAGGTTATGCAAGCATTTCCCATATCCTTTCCCACAATGCATCTGATTTTGATCACATGACTGTCCAATCAGGCAGAAGCATGAGATGACACATAAAGGGTCATCCATAAAAGTTCATTCAGAGGATGGAGTTTGCATTCCTGCACATGGACCAAAACCAGTCCAGACTGGATCAAGCCACTGTCCTAATTCCAGTATATGTTCCAAGATGTGTTTGACCACAAATGGAGAGTAGTTATGGGGTTTTTTTGGGGGGGGGGCTACAGGTCAGAGTTTGGAGAGGGGGTTGTGTACAGTCCAGCATAGATGGGATGGGGGTGGGGGGTCCTGTTACTGAGTGCTTTGGTAGACGTATATGTAGCTCAAGCCAAGAAGGTTGCTCAGATACCCCTTGCTTATTTCCCTCGATTCCTTTTCATTTTTAATTTCTTCTATCCTGTAATATCTCCCTGTGTCTATTGTTCCGCCTTGAGACAGGGCCTAGCTTTGTGGGTCAGGCTTAGCTCACCTGGGCCGTACTTCTGGTGCCTTTCCAGTGCTGGCATTGCAGGCATGCACCGCCACACCCTGCTCTGTAATCTCTATATTTAATCTAAGACGGCTTCTAAAAGTAAAATTCTTTCATTTTTAATGCGATCAAACGCATCCATTTCTCGCTTGACGGTTTCTATGTGTGAAGTTTCCTTTGAGATGTTGTGTTAGTTAGGGTTTCTATTGCTGTGACAGAGCACTGTGAGGCGACCTTTAGGACTTTAGAAGAGAGCATTGAGTTGTGTTGACGGTTTCGGACGGTTGGAATCTGGGACGGCAGAGTGAAGCCACGGCAGCAGGTGGCTGCAGCAGCAGCAGCAGGGAGCTCACCTCTCACAGGCAGGAAACAGAGGGCAAATAGGAATGACGCTGAGTCTTTTAAACTCTTAGAGTTTGTTCTCAGTGACACATCTTCCCCAACAAGTCCACACCTCCAAATAATTCCACCCGAGTCTGTGGGAGCCATTCTCACACAGACCACCACAGCTGGGATTGGATTATATGGAACACACAGCTGGCCTGGAAATTGATTATCCAAATAAAATCTAGGCTCTGCTGAAATGAAGAAGTGGGAAGGAAATGGCTTACACACATACATACATACATACATACTCACATACACACACACACACACACACACACATACATACATGCTATCTACACTGATTAAATGAGCCAATTCAAGCCAAACTAGAGTATATAACTGCAGGTTTATTGGGTTCACCAACCTCACAGGAGGGGGTCAGTGAAGTTGCCATGAAGTGGGAGACTGAGACAACAGAGTTGTGAGTTCAAGGCCAATGTACCCTACAAAGTAAGAAATCATCTCAAAAACAAAACAAAACACTAGAATTATGAACAGTGGAGGCAACACACACACACACATGCACACACGCACATGCACACTAAACAGTTCAGGAATACCCCTGAGAATCAATGAAAGTATATCAGCACCAATCACTTCCCGTTACGTAGTTATTTAAACGTGGTTTTTGTTTTCATGTGAAGCAATGACATATCCCCAAAGAAATAGTGAAAAAGATCTAGAGTAAAAGAGCATATGTCCTGCCACTCTGGGCCCCAGAATCTTGTTTTCTTTTTTAGTGACAAATAGAATCTCTGGTTTTAAAAGGAACATACTGTGTACATGTGTACATGTGTGTGCCTTCACAAATACACCTGTTATATATATTACATCAGGTAATTTGTTGTGTAACAAGTTACCCAACATTTTCTTAGTGCCAAACAACAAGCATTTTTTTTTTTTTAACCTCCCATTCCCCTGGAGTTGAGCTGGCTCTCCTGGGGACTTCCTGAGGCTTGCTGGTGGCAGGCTGCCAGCTGGCTCAGCTCCTCTGTAGGTCTGCTGAGCCCCCTGCTGGCAGGGCCAAGCTCCTCACAGGCTGCTATTGCACAGGCAGCTTCGTCTGGTCTCTGGCCCTGAGCCTGAGCTTTCCTTCAGGTTTTCGCTGTGCGGGCCTCTCAATGGGAGCACAGGAACTGGCTACGTTAGAGTGAGCACAGAGAGAGAGGAAGGAGCCAGAAAAGGCAGGACAAGAAGCCAAGGGATTTGTTTTAAACCTGTTCTTGGAAGGACAGCCGTCACTGTTATGATCTAAAGTGGAAGCACGGGCCGAAGGGAAGAGACTCAAATGAGGGGGCTGATCTAGGTTGGAGGCCATCGGAGGCCACCTGCCACACTTGGACGGTATTTTTTATTTACAGATGCATTTTAAAAAACAAACGCACACCCCCCCCCCGTACATTCCCCCCCTTACATACTTTTCCTCAGGCAGCTATGCAACCCCCGCATTCTAACACCATCGTAGCATCTCAAGCCCACACCACATGGCGTTGTTTGGATGTGTGGCCAGACTTGAGAGTCCCGTCTTGGCGGACTCTCGGATGCTATGGGTTGTTGGCCACACAGAGCGCCTTCTCTGCATGTGTACTACACTTTGATAGCTATGGACACCAAACTGCAACCCCACAGCAAGGTCTGCCTGCTTTATCTACAGCGTCTCTGCACAAATTTCAGTGCCGTGGGAAAAATGAAAACTAAACTTCAAAGCTCCTAGATTGGACAAATTGGAGCACTTACGTTTTACTAGCTAAAAGAGAGACAGAGGTCTGTTATTCATTTACTCGGAGGTGGGTTTAACTGCTCACACCTGCAAGCTCAGCATGTAGCAGGCTGTGGTGGAAAGCAATTACAGGAGTTTGAGGCTAGCTTGGGCTGCACGGTAAGAAGCTATCTCAAAATAATACTAATACTAATAGGATATAAAGAACACGTGTAATAATAGTAAGGGGCCTTCAGTGCAGGCATTGGTGTGCCTGCTGATCTCTCTGTTCCAGTCAACATAACCTTAGATAATAATTCTTTTTGAGGTTGTTGGCTTCTTTAGGGGTACACCATAGTCAGTTTATTAGATTCAAACTTCATGGGATGTGGCGCTAGATGCCATCCCATCCAGTTGATACTGAACGTTTACTTTGGAAATGTTGTGCCTTTGGCCAGTTTTAGTTTTCCTCCTGATCTCTGAGGCATTGGAACGACAGCAGAGGCTGCAGGGCAGAGGCTGCAGGATGGAGGCTGCAGGGTAGAAGCTGCAGGGCGTAGGCTGCAGGGCAGAGGCTGCAGGGTGGATACCTCAGATCCTCCAACTGTCCTTCATGTTTCAGAACTTTTTCTACAATCAGCCTCTCCATGTGTGTCACGTGGAGAAGTGCTAGTTAGCTGTTCAATCACTAAACTCTCCTAGAGGTTAAAAAGCATTTTATGCCTTGAATTCATATGGAATGGGTTGTTCTGAGCCTTCAGGGACATGGAGAGAATGTCTGCTCCTTGTGAGAGATTCCTGTGGCCTCCTGCATTGTGCTCTTCTCCTACGGGGTGACTTTCATTCTCTCCTTCCTGTTTTAGGAAGAGTCACTTCTTAAGTGCAGGGTCACACTGGTTCCTTTCTTTCAAACATACTTCCAAGACCCAAAAAAAGTGTGGATCCTGAGGACCCCCACAGTACCAGTCTTTCTGTGGGTCCCCATATGATGATAGTAGGACTTTCCTAATTGCTTTTTTATTGCTGCAATACCAGAGCAAGGCAACTCACAGAAGAAACAGTTTACTGGGGCCTTACAGTTCAGAGGGTGAGTCCATGACCATCGCGGCAGGGAGCGCGGCGGGGATCCAGGTGGAGAAGGGAGCGCACGGGGATCGAGGTGGGGAGGGGAGCATGGCAGGGAGTATGGCAGGGATGGCAGTGGAGAGGGGAGCACGAGAGCAACCAGCCATGATGCTGAAGCAGTAGCTGAGAGCTCACATCTTCAGACAACCACCATGAGGCAGAGAGAGGGAGAGAGACAGGGAGGGAGGGAGGGAGAGGAGCACAGGGAGTGGGGGACAGTGAGGAGAGAGAGAGAGAGACAGAGACAGAGACAGAGACAGACAGAGAGAGAGAGACAGAGAGAGAGAAGGGGGGGGGGGGATTCTGACATATACCCAGAATAACACAGATGTATGGTGGGGACATTCTGCTAAGTGAAATAAGCCAATTGCCAAAGAACAGATCTTGCCATGCAGGGTCACTCACACCTGCAGTATTTACAGTAGGAGGAGTCTAAGACAGGATTATCTAAAGTTTAAGGCCAGCTTAGGCTAAAGAGTAACATTCTGTCTCAAAAATAAAAATAAATACGTAAATAAATGAGAGAAGATATTGTGAGAGCCCACTTCCGTGTGGTATCTACAGTGACCATGTTCACAGACACACAAAGCTAAGTGGGGGCTGCCAATGGGCTAATGGGAAGGGAATGGGACTTGATTTTTTAAATTTTATTTTAATTTTTTATTTGATTAACTTTTATTACATGCTTGCATAGCATAGTGCATGTGTAGAGGGTCAGAGAACAGCCCTCGGGAGGTGGTTTCACTGTGGATCCCAGGGACTGAGCTCAGATTACTGCTGGTTTTACCCACTGAGCTACCTTGCTTGCTTATTACTTTTTAAAAACAGGATACCTTGCTATGCTGCCAGGCTGCTCTCAAGCCCCTGGGTGCAAGCATTCCTCCTGCCTCAGCTCCCTGAGTAGCTGGGACTCCAGGCATTTCCCACAACACCTTGCTGTAGCTATCCCTGAGTGGGTGAAGAGAAGGAGAAATAGGTCTCCAGATGAGTTGTGGTGATGGCTGCACAAAAATATGAATGTACTCGCGGCCTCTTAGTTAAAATGGGGAGCTGGAGAGGTGGCTCAGTGGTTAAGAGCACTGGCTTCTCTTCCAGAGAACCCAGGTTCAATTCCCAGACTCCATATCGGGCAGTTCCCAGGAGACTGAGCTCCACAGACACTGCACTGGCATATCCACACACATATACACGTAATTGAAAGTAAAAGTTTTTTGTTTTTTTTTTTTTTAAGAAAAGGCAAGTTGCTGGACATATTGGTGCACGCCTTTAATCCCAGCACTTGGGAGGCTGAGGCAGACAGATCTCTGTGAGTTCCAGACCAGCTTGGTCTACAAAGCGAGTCCAGGACAGCCAAGGCTACACAGAGAAACTCTGTCTTGAAAAACCAAAAGAGAAAAAAAAAAAAAAAAAAAAAAAAAAAGAAGAAGAAGAAGAAGAAGAAGAGAAAAGAGAAGTTAAAATGATAAATTCCATTATGTATTTTCACCACAGTCAAGTTATATCTTACCACTCGTAGATAACCGTCTGCCCTTTATCTGATACCTCTTCTGTATACAGTCAGTCTGTGGTTAATTTTGTCTCGCCACCTCTTCCTGTCCTGAAATCTTTGTTTATTCCAAAGAGAACCTTTTGGATATATTTATACTATGAAGAACTAGTTTGCTGGACATAAACAAACTGCAAATGAGCAACGAGCCTGATTTCAGCTCTTGTGTAGGGGTGAAAATGAGGTGACAGATGGTTGGGAATGCTAACACAGTCAGTCATCTCCTTCCGTAGCCAGTCCTTACTCAGTGAGCAGCACTGCTGCCCTGCTGGGGTGCCTGGTGGCTGGTGGCTGGTGACTTAGAACAGGCCCCACGGTCAGGTCAGGAGCTGGCGGGGGTGGGGTGGTGGAGGGGCTGATCCCTGATGTTCTCTCAAATAACTTTTGCTACCCTGACACTCTCTCTCTCTCTCTCTCTCTCTCTCTCCCTCTCCCTCTCCTTCTTTTAGCCTCCCCTTCAAGCACATTATTTTAGGCCCAGTTACTCAATGAAAGCTTGGCTGACAATGATAGGATATTAGGAACATGCAGAGTTAGAACGAGGAGCATCAGACTTGCGATCTCTCTCTGTCTCTGTCTCTCTCTGTCTCTGTCTCTCTCAGATGTTCTTGGTGTCTGAGTATGGTGGCACACGCCCTTGATCCCAGCATTCAGGAAACAGAGTCAGGAGGATTTCTGTGAGTTCAAGCCCATTGTGGTCTATATGGTAAATCCCCACCTTAAGAAAGGAAGGAAGAGAGAGAGGGAAGGTAGGAGGGAGGAAAGGAGGGAGGGGGAGAGAGAGAAAGAGGAGAGAGAGAAAGAGAGAAAGAGAGAGAAAGAGAGAGAGAGAGAGAGAGAGAGAGAGAGAGAGCATGTGTGTATGTGTTCTGTAGCAATCACACCAATCTCAGAGTGAGAGGATCTGTAGTATTTGTACATGGAGACTTTTTAATTATTTTAAATTAGCATTATATGAGCTTTTAAAAAACGAGACAGTATTGTTCCAGGGTCTCCAGCATTCTCTGGGAGGCTTGCAGCAAGTCCTGTAAGTCAGTCCTTATGTATGCAATCCCTGTGTTGTTGTTTTGTTTTTAGATGGAGTCTTACTGAACCCAGCCTGGTCTTGAACTCTCTATGTAGCTGAGCATGACCTTGAACTTCTGATCTTTGTGTTTTACCTTCCAAGTACTGGGATTATAGGCATGTGCCAAAGTAGCTGGCTTTGGTGAGATGGGGGATTGAACTTGGGACTTTGTGCATGCTAGGCAAGCACCCTACCAACTGAGCTATATCACCAGCTTCCAGAGAGCAATTAAAATTTCATTATATATCTAATTATTTATCTTTTTATATGTGTGCATGCACATATCATGGCTTGTCAGGAGCTGTTTTTTTCCTTCTACTAGTGGGTTTCAGGGATCAGCCTAGGCCATCAGGCTTAGCAAGTGCCTTTACCTGCTAAGATTTCTCCTTAGAGATACAATCTTGAACATTGAAAAATATTTTATTTTATGTGTATGAACATTTTGCCTATATGTTTGTCTGTGAACCATGTGCATGCCTGGTGCCCACAGAGGCCAGAAGAGGGCATCAAGTCCCTAGAAATGGAGTTACAAATGCTTGGGAGATGCCACATGGATCCAGGTCCTCTGGAAGAGTAGGCTCTTGATTTTAAGCCATCTCTCCAGCCCTAGAGATAAAAACTTAAGAGGCAGACAGACACCCCCTGAAATTCAGCAGTGCCCTTCAACACACTTCTCCTGCCTCTAATTTTGCATCTTCAAACCATTCTCTGGTATTGATTTGATAACAGATGCTCATTGCTGGTCTGTGAGGTACTTAGCTTCTAGGCCCTTCAGACTCAGCGGTAGTTGTACCATAGACGATAACTCCACATCCTACACTCTTACCATACTGGGACACAGCTGTCCTCTTGATCCCAGTAGGCCCTTTGATGACATGAACCTGTCTCTTCTCATCTTGCCTGTAACACATCTTTGACAAGTGATTTCAGAATCTAGCTGGTTAGAGATGGCCATTTCATGTCAGTCCTCTGGTAGGGTTCAAGTAGGGCTCTTCGCATGGCCCCAATTCTGAGCCTTTGTAGCTGTGACAAGTTCCTTTAGATGATCCTGGGTTGTAACAGTGACCTTGGCCTCTTAGAAGATACTTAAAAGAGGGAGGCAAGATTTCTCTGTATAACAGAGCCCTGGCTGTCCTGGACTCACTTTGTAGACCAGGCCGGCCTGAACTCACAGCGACCCGCCTGCCTCTGCCTCCCAAGTGCTGGGATTACAGGCGTGCGCCACACACCTGGCCGAGAAGGTACATGTTAGAAAATGCTGTACCACTATCTTTGAAGCTGGAGGGTTGGGTCACTAGCTGAGAGTGTAGATGAACTTCAGAAGTTGGAAAAGGCAAGGAATAAGATTCTCTTCCAGAACCTTCCAAATTAACCCAGGCCTGCCTGTACTTTTTAGACTTCTGACCTCCAGAACAGCATATTCGTGTTGTTAATAAACCACACACTTTGGGGGTTAATTGTTATAGCAGCAATAGAAAACTATACACGCTTCTACCCGGCTTCCTACTCTGCCTTCCACATGGCTGATTCTCACTGGTCCAGTGTAGGAGCTTTTACATTTGTTCCTTTAGTCTTGTCTTAACACTAAGACTTGGCTGTCAGGCTAGAGAGAAGGCTACACAGAGAGACCCTGTCTCAAAAAAAAAAAAAACAAAAAACAAAAAACAAAACAAAACAAAAAGACATGTCTGTGTCCTGTTGGATCACAGAACTGGAAGGTCTTTGGATGTGATCTCTTGCCAGAACAGCCATGTTCTGAATTAAAACTCCTCTATAGGGCAGGCTTCGTGATGTGTTCCTACTTCATTACTTGAACCCTGTTGTTTTCAATATGTGAAAGCCTCCACAGCGCTGTCACTTACAAAGACAGATCAATGCTGTACAGTGTAAAACTTGGGAACAAGGACAGCAAACAAGACGACTGCAAAGTGACCCTGTGTATAACTGATGCTGAAGAAAGGATCTGTAGGGGAGGGAACTCAAAGAACAAATTAACTCTGAGAGTAGGAGTGGCGTCAAGAGATAGTGGATCCACAGGAGCAGGAACATTCACCATGCAGAAGTTGAATTGTATTTTGGCTGGTGGGGATACAGTGAAAAGGGGGTGGGGAGGGCAGGGAAGCACTTAGGAGGCTACACTGTTGAACTTTTTAAAACCATCAACAGAACCTGGTGCTAGGCACTGAGGAATAAACAAGCTGAGCAGTAGAGGTAGAAGCACTAATAACAGCAAGCCAATGATCAGAAAGTAACGGTTGCTGTACATGAAGTTACAAATCTGTGCCCTCCAGCCAAATGAATTTCTTTCTATTCTCAGATCCTGTCACACATCTCCAGTTCTGAGCCTCTCCTCTCAGGCTGACCCTCACCTATGATTGAAATCTAGGTGGTTGTACACACTTTTAATCCCAGCTATTGGGAGGCGGAGGCTGGGGCAGAGGCAGAGGCAGAGGTAGGCAGATCTCTGAGTTTGAGATCAGCCTGGTCTATAGACAGAGTTCCAGGACTACCAGGATGGCACAGAGAAACTCTGTCTAGGAAAACAAGACAAAACAGAACAACAAAACAAAAATTAAAGACTTAGCTGTTTTATGTGTGTTGGTGTTTTGCCTGCATGTCTGTCTGTGTTAACTGGATTACAGACAGTTGTCAGCTGTTAGAGGGTTCTGGGATTCGAACACAAGTCCCCTGGAAGAGCAGCCAGCACTCTTAACTGCTGAGTGGTCTCTCCAGCCCCATTTCTCTCTTCCTTCCTTCCTCTTTTTGACTTTCAAGACAGGGTTTCTATGTAGCCCTGGTTGCCCTGGCACTGTCTCTCTCTCTCTCTCTCTGTAGACCAGGGTGACCTTGAACTCATAAGAGACGACACTGCCTCTGCCTCCAGAGTGCTGGAATAAAAGGTGTGTACCACCTCCACCCAAAATCTAGTGTTTTTTTTTTTTAAACACTTTCTAAAGATAATCACTTCCTTCAGCCAGGCGTTAAAGGTAGCACAGGCCTTTAATCCAATCACTTGGGAGGTAGAGGCAGGCGATTCTCTTTGAGTTCAAGGCCAGCCTGGTCTACAAGAGGGAGTTCTAGGACTGCTAGCGCTGTCTTGAAAAACCAAAACTAGCAGCCGGGCGTGGTGGCCCACGCCTTTAATCTCAGCACTCGGGAGGCAGAGGCAGGCGGATCGCTGTGAGTTCGAGGCCAGCCTGGTCTACAAAGTGAGTCCAGGAGGGCCAAGGCTACACAGAGAACCCCTGTCTCGAAAAACAAAAAACAAAAAACAAAAAAAAAAAAAAAAGAAAGAAAAACCAAAACTAGCATTTCCCCTCCCCCCCACCAAAACAAAACAAAACACTAACAAAAATCAGGGGCGTGGTGGCTGGAGACTGTAATCTCAGGACCTGAGGCTGAGGCAGGAGAGTCATCTTCTGTTACAGAGTTTTTGCGACTATGCTTCAAAGAAACGGGAACTGATAACCAGATGTTTCAGAGGGTAAAAGGCGCTCGCGGAGCAGACCTGCCAACCTGAATTCGACTCCCGGATCCCACAAGCTCCTGCCAAGTTGTCCTCTTAACCTCCACACCGTTGCTAGGGCGTGCCCGCACTGCACAGTAACAACAAATATAAACGAATGCACAGGCAATAATAAAAATGTATCATATGCTTCGATTTAGAACAGCGTCTATATTACGATTTTTTTTTTCCGGTCTCTGCAGGTACTAACAGTTTTTTTTTTTTTTTTCGATTACCCTCAAGTCACAATTCTTTCTCACTGCTCACCACGTTCACGTGAGCAGATTGCAAATTTGCCTTTCCACTAAGGTCTGTGGCCGCGAGGGGCCGTGACGCAAACAAGTGTCTGGACGGTCAGACCTATTTTCTGAGCCCAGACGCTCGGCCCACGTGGCTACTGCAGTTCTTTTTAAAGGAGCCGCTTCCTTTGCCCCTTCAGGAAGTAGAAGCCACTCGCAATCTCACGCCGGTCGGCTTTAGTAAGAAAAACGACTGAAATATCAGTTAGCTTTGAAAGTCGGGTCAAGGAGATTCCCTAAAATTCCGCGGCCCGGTGACGTGACTAGACGCAGCACCTCACCGGAAGATAGAGGAGTGGGCGGGGCGCACGTAGCGGCTTGACGCGGAAGTCACGCGGTACGGCGCTGCTGAACTCTGCCTTTCGGCATTCGGCTCTTCAGCCTGGCAGGCGTCTGGCGCGCTCCGCCGGGTACCTAGCTCTTTCGGCGCTCGACTCACCCGCGCTGCTGCCTCCGCTGAAGGAGGAGCAAAGCTCAAGATGGCCGACAAAACGCCAGGCGGATCTCAGAAGGCCAGTTCAAAGGTAGTTTCTTTGGAGATCACCGTCGGTCAGTGGGTCCTTCGCTGTGCTCTGGGGCCTACAGAAACCCCTGGCCTTCGAGAACTTACTGGGGTGAGGGGGCTAAGGCCTGTTCGCCACAGTGGGCCCGGCACCGCTGCACCAAGGTGCGCAGCTTGAGAGGCCCGAGAGCGCGCGTCCGTCCCAGCCGGGATTCAGCCCCACATTAGCGTGCCCGGGGAGCGGTGGCGAGCGCGGCTCGCCCCTCGTTTGGCTTTTGGGGGCGTCGCGGGGGGTCAGACCAGTTGATTCAGATCGTGGTGCGGCGTCCTTGTGTCGCAGCCCGCTGCTCTCGGAGGCCGGGGACTAGCGCCTGGGAGAGGCGGGAAGGTTCCCGGGTCTTAAATGTCTGTCCCCACCCCCCTCCCCTCACGCCACCCTCTCTCCCTCCTCTTTAGTTTGGATCTCACACCTTCCAGGAAATGAGCCTGGACCGTCGCGCGCGCGCGTGTGTGTGAGAGAGAGAGGTCCGCCAGTGGAGAGCCTTGGGGGTGGCAAGTGCGGAGCGAGCCGCTCCCTGTGCCCCCTGGCTTAGTGTCACCCTCCACATGTGGCTTTCTCCCTCACTTCTTAGGGAATGAAAAGTGAACACCGCTTTTGAGGGCCGCAGACTTTGGGGTCTCCATCACTATATGGGGTTGCCACTGGAAAGAAAAAAAACTACAATAGACCTGGAAACTGCCCAGAGAAGAGCGCCTTGCATTTAAGTTTATAGGGAACCCTGTGCACTGCTCGGGAAACCGTTGAGCCGTAAAAGTAGTTTAGCGTTAGTAAGGTTTGTGTTAACATCTGGTATTAGTTGCCATTTTGGCCAGCGCGTTTAAAAAAAAAAAAAATTTTTTTTTTTTGTTTTTTGTATTTTGCTTTATGATTCTCATCCCCAACTTTAAGATTTAAACACTGCCATAAACCAGTTGTGAAGCTTTAGAGGCAGAGACAAGAAGTTGGGGAACACGTAAGAGTGTAAGGACTTCAGAGTGTACCAGGATCAGCTTGTATTCGCTGTTTGATTTGAGAAATAACACATTGTCTATTTGCTCTCTTTCCAATAAGGCTGAGTTGTTTTGTTTTTTTTTTCCTTTTTCTTTTCTTTTTTTTTTCCTCCCATTTTGCCGCATTACTCTATTTCCTTTGCAAATAGCAGTGGCCTTATTAGACATTCTGTAGTTAGGTGAAACTATGGTAGGGGGCCAGTTTTGGGGTGTGCTTACCCCAAACTTACACTGTAAGTCTGTTTTCTTTTCTCTCCAGTGGATTTCTTTGGGGAGAAGATAAATGAAGGCTACCTCATGCTGCCAGTCTAAATTTCAGACCCATGACAAGAACGGCTTCTCACTGTATTAGGGGGCTGTTCTTAAAGCTAGCCACATCCATAATTACTCTTTGTTTTTTCTTCTCAAAGTATTATGTATGTATCCCCTTGAGGCCTGGATACATTGAAAACTTTTCCGGGCACACACCTTTAATGCCAGCACTTGGGAGGCAGAGGCAGGTGGATCTCTGTGAGTTCAAGGCCAGCCCGGTCTACAAAGTGAGTCCAGGACAGCCAGAGCTGTGTAGGCAGAGAAACCCTGTTTGGGGGTGGGGGGGAGGCTTTTTTCAAAGTATGCGTACAGGCTTCCGTCTTAAAGAATATTTCTCATGACTCTAGAGTGTTGTTGCTCCCTTTTGAGTAGTAAGTAACTTGTCAGGTTTCTTCCATGAATATTTTCGTCAGTTTATAGTCCTTTAGATGTCACTAACGGGTTTCTTATGGTGTCTGTAAAGGGAATATTTAGACTCATAGCTTTGCCACAATTTCTCTATTAGTATGGAAGTGCTGTAATTATGCGGCAAGGTTATAGGCTTTGAAAACAAGACCTCTGGATTCCGATCCTGACTTGGGTGAACACGGCATGGTGGTGCAGGCCTGCAAACCCAGTGCTCTGGGAGGCAGAGGCAGGGGGATCTCTCTGAGTTGGAGGCCAGCCTAATCTACAAAGTAAGTCCAAGACAGCCAAGACTACACAGAGAAACCCTGTCTGGAAAAGCCAAATCCTGACTTGGTAATTAAGTATATTTGTGATAATATTGAGGTAGATTGCCTAATCTCCTGAGCCTCAATTTTTCTCAGATAAAATCTACCCCTTTCCCCCAGACAGGGCTTCTCTTGTAGTTCTGGCGCTTTATAGACTGGACTGGTCTCGAACTCAAAGAGCTCCGCTTGCCTTTGCCTTCCAAGTGCTGGAGATAAAATCTTACTGGTCTCGAACTCAAAGAGCTCCGCTTGCCTTTGCCTCCCAAGTGCTGGAGATAAAATCTTTTTTATAGGGCTGATATAAAGATTGAGTTAATGTCTGTAAATGTATAGAAAATCTTAGTTCAGTTTCTAAAGTTGTATGTCATCCACCCATCTTGCTTACAGGGTTTTTGAGACAGGGCCTCATGTAGCCCAGACAGGCTTGAGCTTGCACTATAACCTTCAGCATTGGATCTTCCCTCCATTTCCCCAGAATTTGGGGTTGCAGGTGTATGTCAACCATTTCCAGCTCCCTTTTCTTTTTTAAAGAGCTAGAAAGCACTTTTCAAAATGTCAGAGTACACATTGATCCTGTGATTTGGATTCTTAAGTCATAATGACTATTCCAATTGCTGTTTTTTTTTTTTTTTTTTAAATTTCAAATATAAATCCAGACATAACTAGATTATCAGACCATTTTGGCTAGTACTACAGTGTTTGGAATTTCTAGGCTTTAATATGACCTGATTTCATTTTTTTCTGGAAATAACAGGTATTTACCTTGTATTCTATGCTGTACATTAAATAAATAGATACTTCTGTTTCGTGCCCTTTCCTTGGTAGTTACATTTCCATCAGTATGGATAGAGGTGTTTGTTAGTCATTTCTAGATATACAAGAACATGTTACCTTTGTACAAGATAGAGGAATTTTGCCATTGGCAGTGGTGAAGTCTGTCTTACAGAAAGTGTGTGTGTGTGTGTGTGTGTGTGTGTGTGTGTGTGTGTGTGTCTGTACCCTCATGCTACAGTGCGTATATAAAAGTCAGGACAGCTGGGCAGTGGTGGTGCATGCCTTTTATCCCAACATTCGGGAGGCAGAGGCAGGTGGATCTTTGTGAGTTCTAGGCTGGCCTGGTCTAGACAGAGAGAGGGAGAGAATGTGTGTGTGTGTGTGTGTGTGTGTGTGTGTGTTTCTAGAACAGCCAAGGCCTCACAGAGAAACCCTGTTTCGAAAGGCAAGACAAAACCAAAAAAAAAAAAAAAAAAAAAAAAAATGGGTTCTGGAGTTTGAGGCCAGCTTGGTCTACAGAGCAAGTTCCAGAACAACTAGAGCTGTTACAGAGAAACCCTGTCTTGAAAAAAGTGGGTTCTGAGGCTCAAACTCAGGTCTCCAGGCTGTGTGGCAAGTGCCTGTATTCTCTGAGCCATGTTTCTGGACCCATTAGTGCTTCTTAATTACAAAACACATAAACCACTAGAGCTTTTAGCTTTATAATTAATTTTATGTATGTATAATCAAGTGATATACACAGTCTATATAGTTGTCCCTGTTAAGAGGACTTGATGGAGGGGCTGACCTCCCACGTTCCCTTTTATTGTATGCGATTGTTCTATACTTTTCATTTTAGTATCTCCTGGTAGATACTGAGTATGTATTTTAGAAATGAACAAAATTTTCTATTGCATTTTTTTCTTATTACTAAAGTATTGCTTGAGTTCAGGAGGGGTTTTGGAGTCATATTCTAGTTTTGTTTCAGAGTGGGAAGACAGAACTGAGATATTTCTAAAGATTAAAAAAGAAAGTTTATTAAAAATTTGTTATTTTTCCAAGCAGTGGTGGGCCCACACCTTTAATCCCAACACTTGGGGAAACAGGCAGACAGATCTCTGTGAGTTCCAGGCCAGCCTGGTCTACAGAGCAAGTTCTAGGACAGCCAAGGCTACAGAGAGAGAAACTCTGTCTTGAAAAACAAACAAAGAAACAAACAAATGAACAGAAAAACCAAAAAATGAAGTGAAAAAACTTTGTTATTTTGGCCATATTTTGTTTCCATGTTCATACAAATGTGGATTTGAAGACAATGCTAAATTCACTCTATGGCAGTGGCAGTACCTGTTTTTTTCTTTCTCTTTTTAAAAATGCACTATTTTTGTTTGGGCCTGCGTGGAAGTTAATGAGCAGCTTGAAGGAGTTGGTTTATTCCTTTATCATTTGGGTCTGGAGATAGTACTTGTCAAGCTTGGCAGCAAGTACCTTTACCTGGTAAGCCATTTTGCCTGCTCCAGTGCCTTTAAAATCATCTCTTGTGTAACACTTTCTGGGGGAGATGTGAACAAATGTCTACTTTCTAGATAGGGAACTGACAGGCAGACCAAAGTAAGGACACTAGCGAAGTCCAACTTGGTGACCCAATGTATTTTATTGGGTTTACTTACAGGAATATGAAATAAAGGTTATTTGTAGGAACAGAAATGACTCGAAATTAGCTATTTGCAGTTGGTCTGAGCTTTTTCCAGGGAGCTCAGCTTGTCTGAGGGTCTTCTGCGTAGCTGGGTTGGTCTGTTTTGGGGTGGCTGGGCTAGGGTGTCTCTCAGCAGTCCTCATTACTTATATTCTCTTGAGGAAGTAGGAGTCTGGAGTGCCTGGTTAGTTTCAGGGACTTCCTGAAGCCTGTGGATTGTTTACTTTCTAAGTGTCTCTGCAGGATGGAATGTTCACCTTCCTTTAGAATATTCTGTCTCTTCAAATCTGCTCTCCCACATGGAGGTGGAGCTTGAGGGAAATTGCTGTACTACACCACCACCATCAGTAGCAGCACCACCAGCTCCAGCACCCACTACCACCACTACCACCCCACACCCACCTACCACTACCACCCCCGCCCCCGCCACCATTCTTATAGAGGTGAATGAATAAATCAGGAACTACTGACTCTTTGAACATGTAATATGAACTGACAGGCTGATTACTAGGAAAAAATAGTAATATTAGAATCTACTCAAGGCTTGATATTCCTATTTGTTATTTCCGATGTACTTGTGTGTGTGTGTGTGTTTGTTTCTTTTCCTTTTTTTTGTTTGTTTGTTTGTTTGTTTGTTTTTGTTTTTTCGAGACAAGGTTTCTCTGTGTATCCTTGACTGTCCTGGACTTGCTTTGTAGACCAGGCTGGCCTCGAACTCACAGCGATCCGCCTGCCTCTGCCTCCCAAGTGCTGGGATTAAGGGCATGTGCCACCATGCCCAGCGCTTGTGTGTGTTTTACATGGAGATTTAAGTGTGAAAAATAGTTTACCAGCTTGAAACTGAACTTTTAATACACCATGATTGCAACTTTATCTTAAAATATAAAATGGTTAACTTATTTTAGTAGTTGGTTGTATTTGAGTGGAAGTAGGAAGTATGACACCACTTCCCCCTTTTCTTTGAGACAGGATCTTACTCTGTAGCCCAGGCTGCCTTCGTCCTCACTGTGTAGACTTGACTGGCCTTGGGCCCTTTTCAGTATCTACAATGCTAGGATTACAGGCCTGCTCATCATATCCACCTTAAACAACTCCTTCCTTCCTATTTTCCTTGCTCCCTCCTTCATTTTTCTTAGAAATGACCTAATGGACTAGCCTCAAAGTATGTAGCTTTGGATGACTTTGAACTCTTCATCTTTCTGTCTCCACCTCCCTAGTGCTGGGAATACAGACACGTGTCACCTCCTCTAGTATTTAAAGTATTAAGGAGCAAACCCAGGGCCTTGTGCATGCTGGGCAAACATTCTACTAATGGACTTACATTCTTGGTCTCTGAACTCCCATTTTTTTTTGTATGTTTTAGACTTGATTTTAGATCTATTTATTTCATGTATATGAGTATTTTGTCTGAATGTATGTATATCACATGTGTGTCTGGTGTCCAAGGAGATGATGAGTCCCTTGGGACTGGATTTAGTAATGCTTGTACTAATGGTTGCCTCAGTTCTTTTCAAGAGCAACAAGTGCTCCTGACTGCTGAGCCATCTCTCCATCTCCCCTCCTCCATTTTTTTTTAAAGGTTTATTTTATTTTATGTATATAAATGTTAGTCTGTTGTGCATGATGTGAATGTCTGGTGCTTGTCAAGGTCAGAAGAAGGTGTTGGATCCCTGAAACTGAAGTCACAAGTTATAGACACACCTGAGTATCCTGGCTCCTCTGCAAGAGTAACAAGTGTTCTGAACCACTGAGCCATCTCTCTAGAGCAGTGGTTCTCAACCTTCCTCATGCTGCAGCCCTTGTGATACAGTGATATGTTGTGGTGACCCCAACCATAAATTTACTTTGTTGCTACGTCATTACTATAATTTTACTACTATTGTTATGAATTGTAGTGTAAATCTGTTTTTTCTGATGGCCTTGGGCACCCCCTGTGAAAGGGCCCTTTGAACCCCAAAGGGGTCACAACCCACAGCCTGTGACTCACAGGTTGAGAATTGCTGCTCTAGATCTTGTTTTATTGAGCCTGCAGCACTGTTGCAAGATTATGATCGTTGGTGTTAAAAATACTATCTCACTGGACTGATTGTTTTCTAAAATCGTATCTTTCAATTCTTTTGGCTTCTGTTTTCGAAGCTCTTCCCCTTAGAAAGTAACCTTAGAAAATACAGCCATTTGCCTAGTGGCAGGTGAATGAAGAGATCATTTATTTAGTGTACAAGTTGAAGACATCTGTTTCGCTAACCCTTTCTACAAAGGACATTTTTGAAAAAATTAAAATTAATATTTCAGATTGCCTCTTAAACTGTGTTGTTGGTGGGAATTGATTCTACTGCCTTGCACTTGCTGAGTGCACTCTCTGTCACTGAGGTACAGCTTCAGCTTGGAAATAACAGTTCTGAAAGCCAATATCACTTGAGGCTATTGTTAGTTATAGGTTTGTTCTCAACTTTCAAGAAAATTTAGAGACATTGAACATGTATTTAAGCGTTTATTATATTGATAGTATTTGTGTGTATGAATAAATAATTACCTATATTATACAGAATGTTTTAATGCTCTTAAAATTTTTTAAAATTATTTTATGTATATGAGTGTTTTGCCTGCATATATGTCTATGCATCATGTGTGTGCCTGGTGCACTAGAAAAAGGTGTTAGATCCTTGTGACTGAAGTTACAGATGATTGTGAACAGCAATGTAGGTGCTCTGAATCGAACCCAGGTCCTCTGGAAGAGTAGCCAGGCCTCTCTAACTGTAGAGCCATCATCTCTTAAGTATGTATGGTTTTTGTTGTTGCTTTAAGTCGAAAAGTTGGTTTGGCTTGAATAGCTACTTATTAACGAGAGGCAGAGTGGTGTGTATCGTCTGGAGTGTAGGTTTCTGGGGCGGTGCTTGTGTAGACAGGGTATAATAGTTAGTTAGACTGAAGCTGCTTCTCTTGCCTGATCTTGAGCTTGATGCTGAGATACAGTTTTTTGTTTTGTTTTTGTTTTTGTTTTTATGAGACAGAGTTTCTCTGTGTAGCCTTAGCTGTTCTGGACTTACTTTGTAGAACAGGCTGGCCTCCAACTCAGTGATCTGCTTTCCTCCTCTGCCTCCAAAGTGCTGGAATTAAAAGCGTGCACCACTACTGCGTCCGGCCAAGATACAAGTTTTCAAACAAGCAATTACCCAAGTTTGAGGGAGCATGTTGTGCAGCAGGAGAAGGTCAGTACCCATAAGAGAACAAGGCAGAACTGTTGGAAGAATATGAAATGATGCCTTCTTGAGTGGAGATTCGGAGCTGTCCAGAGCTTAGTGGAATTTGATTGCTTTGAGCAGTGAGTAGAGTTTTGAAGGTTATATTTTGAGGCATTAGAAAGAACAGATGAAGATGAAGGCAGTAACTGACCAGGAAATCAGTTGTTACTGATACAGTGCACTTGCATGGGGAGAATAAAAGGAACTAAGACTGGAAAGATAATGATTGGGCTAAAGTGTGGAGGGGTTTGAGTGCAGGAAATAAAATTAGAGGGACTGGGAAGTCTTTTGGGAGCGTTATCCCAAAATAATGGATTAGAAAGAACTTGAAGGTTGGAGGCCCAGAAATTAGAGAGTATTGCATTGCTGGCTCTATGAAGGATTACTTCAAGTATCTTCACATCCTTTCTTAGAAGCTTTTTCTCAGAAATCTTCCTTTCCCTGCCAGGTTAAGATTTGCCTGGCCAGATATGCTCTTGTGGTGTAACCACATTGTTTTAACGGTCTTTTTTTTTTTTTTTTTTTTTAAGTGTTTAAGAGGCCAGAGGTGTGGCTCAGCAGGTAAAGGTGTTTGCTGTCAAGCCTGACTTCAGCCCTGCGATTCAGGTGGTAGAAGAGAGAACTAATTTCTGTTCATGGGCATTTGACTTTCCTAACACACACACTTAAACCATGCACATAAAGTAGAAAGTCTTACGAGACTCAATTTGCATCTCTTTATCATAAACTTGAAATTATTCTGATCTGAATGCTGGGTAACATATCATTGGCAAGTGGCTTGCCATAAGTATGACCGTTGACCTACCTTAGTTGAAACCAGCCGATTCGTCTTCTTACATCCTGCTGCTTTATTTAAGGTTTGAACTGGTTACCTTTGGTTTTGAGGTTATTTACCAACTTGATGGACAGTTAGTTAAGTGATAACCTTTTAAAGTTTTTGGTTTTATATTGTTATTTACCTCATCTCAAGCCCAGCCCACGTGCGAGGCATTGAGTGGAAGTCAGAGGACCACTTGTGGGAACTGGTTCTCTCTCACCATATGGATCAGGGATTGAACAGGTTATCAGACTCGGTGGCGAGTGCTTTTACCTACTACTGTCTTAGTGGCCCTAAGTGACAGTCTAGATGATTAGATTACAAGTGTCTTGGAGTCTGAAAAGATTTAGTTATGGGGAAACAGGCAGAGTACCTGGTGGCTTTTATTTTTAAATTTTAGAAATAAAAACAAAAAGAAATCCTAGAAAAGGCCATTTTGGTTACAGCCCATAGATTAAGGAGATAGCTGGTTTTTCAGCTGCTGCTTCTAAGTAAGCCCCAGGGCTATTTTGGCAGTCCCCTTGCGACTTGGAAAGATTCTTCTTTGGGGTTTTGAGCTGTTGAATAAAGTTGTATTAATATATAAATAATTTTGAATAATTTTAATATGGTTTTAATACTGTGTTTCCTGACCAGGAATGAGTCGTCACAAAATAATTTGGATGGATGAATATTTTCATAAAGTTGGTGATATTTTTCGGTCTTCTGCTCGGGTGGGGGTGGGAAGGAGACTGTAAAGTTAGTTTCCAGATATTTTATGATACTATTGTTATCTAGAGGGTTAATATTAGTGTATTGGAAAGTGTTTTCCATTAACCTCTTGGCTGAATTTATCTTTCGTAAAAGTAGGTATTTGTTGTTTTGGATTTTAAAATTTCCAGATGACAACAGATTCCAAGGTGTGTTTCATAGAGTTTAGATAGCTCCTCCCCCCTCCCATTTTTCTTTACTTTTGAGAAAGATTAGCTGAGAGAAGAAAATTTACAAGGGAGAACGCAATAAAAATTGAGGAGAAAACATAGAAAATGGTGGTGGGGGGGCTTCCTCGATGGTTGCTGCCTCTTACTAATATTTGCTTAAGGCTCAGTACAGAGCCTTTAGAGAAGTAAACGTTGTAGATGAGGTAATTAAAATAATACTCATAAAGCCTGTGTACTCTGAAATGTGTCATTTAAGAAAAAAAGTGAAACTTTCACAGTTGATATTAGTAAAAAGTGACATTATTTGGAGACAGTTCTTTTCTGTGCCAGAAGTTGGCGGGAGTGGGAGGGGGGAAGGAAAAAATAGCTACCTAGTGCGTTTGTTCTCTCTCTGAGACAGGGTCGTACTATGTGGCCTTGGCTCAGAGACTCACTTTGTAGACCAGGCTGGCCTCAAACACACAGAGATAGTCCTGCCTTTGCCTCCTAAGTTCTGGGTCTAAATGACTGCAGTATGTACCAGCCTGGCAGAAGCAGCTCTTGTGTAGCCAGTTGAAAATGACAGCTGAAATGACAGCAAATTAGGAAATTTGATGGTAAGACTTTCTTTACCTTGAACTGGTTCTGCAATGAGTCTTGTGCCTTCTTTCTGCTAGGCTGTGAAGGTTGATGTGTGTGCATTCTTGCTGCTACAGCCCGTTACTCATGTTTGCTTGAGTGACTAGAGAGAGGGAGGATAGTCAGTGTGTAAGAAGTTGCTGTTGGGCAGTGCTAGGGCTTGTGAGAAGTCTTTGTACAAGTGTTTCATTACAAATAGTGGTTCTTGCTTTCAGCCTGTACTATGAAAAGGTAATTGTATTTCTGATTTTTCATTAGCATTTCTGTCATATTTGGAAATATGCATTGCTAATTTTAAATAATTGACTTAACACATTTACCTTAGATCACAACTTTTTTGTAAGCCAGAGAGTGCCACTGTTTAGTTTCATTAGCTGAAAAGCAGTGGCTGAAAGCTGAGGAACATTAGATCTCTGCAGCATAAGAAACAACGTAGAAAGAATTTTCTGATCCTTTAAATATTCACTTTTATTGTTTTGATACTTGTAGAGCCGATCATCAGATGTTCATTCATCTGGATCTTCAGATGCGCATGTAAGTATAAACGATAACCTTTCCTTTTTCCTTTAAAAATGTTCTCTTTATGTATGTACGAGAGACATGATAAATGAATGCAATTATACATGTGAACATTTAATTCAGTCTTCCTTTGTATTTTGTTTGCATAAACTCCCTCAAATTATGTTAGAAACTTGATGTGTATGTTTAAAAATTTTTTTATTATGCTTACAAAATTCTGTACACATAAATGACCCCTTTCTTGCTGCGCATTGTACCTGCATTTTGAAATCCCTGCAAATCAGCTGCCATAGCATGTCAGTTGGTTCTTTCTCATTATGGTACAATGTTGTATATTAGAAAGGTAGACTTGTTTGTTTTCTTACTGCGTGTATAACCTTTTTAGTTTAAAGTTTTTTGGCATTTTGTAATCAATAAATATTTTTTCCACTTACTATAGCAATACTCAATGTATGCGGTGTAGATTCATACTACAAGTTGTTGAAATCATTGGGAGTCCGTGAACTGAGAATTATTTTGTAATAGTGGCTTTGGGAGATGGCTCAGTAGGTAAAGTGTACCTGTGTGACAAGTGGGCATGGTGGTGCATGTTTCACTTAATTTTTGTTCTGGGAATGGAGTCCTGAAGCACTTTAGCCTGCCAGCGTCTATCAACTGTTGAGTTCCAGGTTCAGTGAGAGACCTTGCCTCAAAAAATTAGGTGGCAAGTGACTTAAGGAAGATACTTGGCCCCAAACCTCTGGTCTCCAAATTCATGCATGAACAGGTGCATATGTGCTCTCTCCCCCACTCCCCATGCCTCATGTGGTTCAAAATAAAACCCCTTTTGTAAAAGCACCAAGGCATTACTTGCCTTTTTCATTGTGTTGACATTTTCTCTGACGGTGCAGAAGCAACTGATAGGCAAACTATTGGCACATAAGCAGGCATCAAGGGAGTGACTCTGAAGTATTCAGAGACACTGTTCTATTCATTTCCATCATGTGCAGTAAATTTATACCTTAAGAATGTTTCAATGTGAGCCTACATGGGGGCCATGCCTGTTATCCCAGCATTTGGGAAGATAAAACAGGAAGATCATGGGATCATGAAGTTGAAGCAGACTTACTATTATAACAGACCTTGACTCAAAAAAATAATAATGAATATTATTTTTAATGAGGTGGTAAAATTCTTAGACTCAACTCATGTATGGGTCTTTCCTTTTCATATCCTTTGTGATGAAACAAGTACACATAAAGTCCCTACTAACTAGAGTCTGATGTTTGTAGTAAGGGCGACTGAGTTGATGATGCAGTTCCATTTAATGAACTACCCTTCTTATTTAAAGGAATAACTGATATATAAACTTGTTATCTGACTTGGGTATTTGACAGATATTTCTTGAAAGTGAAGGGAAAAAACCTGTTACTTAAGGAGTAACAAATGTTTCCAATGTGATATTTGAGCTTTCAAGAGCAAGTCAGAGTTTTTGAGAACTTCTTAAGCAATTTACTTATGAACTTGGTGTTGTTAATAATGTATTTTTAGATAAGTGCAATTTGTCAGTATGTGGACACTGGATTAATTCTAGCTTTTAGTACTGTGGATGTCATTTTTGAAACCATTTTTAAAACTTTATCTGAAGATGGATGCATCTGGACCCTCAGACAGTGATATGCCAAGTCGAACACGACCTAAAAGCCCAAGAAAACACAATTATAGGAATGAAAGTGCCCGTGAAAGCCTTTGTGATTCTCCTCGTCAGAGTCTCTCAAGAGTGAGTATTGCTGAAGATGACAAAGGACGGCTAATGATTTTACTCTGTCCTTGGTTGAATATGGTGGTTTTGTACTTGTTTCCTTTTTTTTGTTTGTTGAAACAGGGTCTAGCTATGTAACTCTAGTTGTCCTGAAACCAGGTCTGTAGACCAGGCTGGCCTTGAACACACAGAGCCATCCCTTCCTTTGCCTCCCAAGTACTGGGATTAAAGGTGTATATCACCATAGCCTGGCCTTATTTCATTTTATACTATTTGAATTAATATTGTTTATTAATAATAAACTCCTATTTATCCAAAGAAAAATGTGTAGCTCATATTAGATGTTTCATTGAAGGTGTTTACTTTTATTTGGAAAATAAACATTTTGAATGTCAACTGATTATTGTCATATTTATTGAGTTACTTAGAAATATTCAGACATTTAAGATAGTGGTTAGGTCTCTTGACATTGCTCAGTAGGTAGAGGTGCTGGCTGTGCAAACGTAGAAACAAGTTGGATTCCTAGAGCCTCGTACATGTGGATGGAGAGAAATTACAGAGTTGTCTTCTGACCTCCACATACATGCCTTGGCATGCACACCCACCTACCCACAACATGCACATATACGCAGTATAAAAAGGATGCAGTCTTATTGTTCTGAGAGCTTATGCCCTCTCTGAAACATGGAGATAGATGATAGTAGTTGCTTGGATAAGTGGATTCCCAGGACAATCATGAACATAGAGGTTTTTTGTGTTTGTGTGTATGTTGTACGCACATGAGTGCAGGTGCAAGCAGCTTGCCAGAGGTCACTATGGGCATCTATTTCAATCACGCCACCATGTTTATTGTGAACTAGGGTCCCTCAGTGAATCTAGAGTTCCTCTTCATTCTGCCAGCCTAGGTAGCCATTGAGCCTCAGACCCACAGTGCTGGGGTTACAGACATACCCCACCACTGGCTGTCTGCACAGGTGCTGTGTATCCACACTCAAGTCCTCATCGACTAAGCGTTGCCCTGAATGAACTATCTCCGCAGCCCCTGAGAAATGGATTCTTTATTATAAAGCATCCCTGAGTCTTCTAGTGTTTAAAATCTATTTAAAATGTTCTTGTAGGTATACAAGTTAGTGTACTTGTTTAGTACTTGTGAGTCCCTAGGTTCCATTCCTAGCACTATTTTAAAGTGTACAACTTAAATAATTTTTCTTGTGAAAAAGTTCAGAAAATATTGTCATCAGCCAGCACAAAGCACTGATCATACTTTTTTTTTTTTTTAAAGACAGAAACTCTTTAGTTTTTTTCAAGACAGGGTTTCTCTGTGTTATCTTGGCTGTCCTGGACTCTTTTGTATAGACCAGGCTGGCCTCAAACTCAGTGATCTGCCTCTCTCTGCCTCCCAAGTGCTGAGTAAAAGGCTTGCGCCACCACTCCCAACAAGACAGAAACTCTTAATGTAGACCAGGATGGCCTTGAGTTCACAGATACCTGCCTCTGCCTCTAGAGTGCTGGGATTAAAGAAATGCTCCACCATGCCCTGCTTGATCACATATTTATTTTTTTCTAAGCATAAATAATATTTTTTCCTTTCTCATGTACATTTCATAGGAACAACATACTTAAAATAGCCTTTTTCTTGTATTTTTATTTCAGCAAAAAAACTATTTTTTACATAAAATACTATATTGCTCCTTTGAGTAAACAGTAATTTTCTTTGCCATTTTCTCTTTTGGGTATCCAAATATACCTTTAGATCTAAACAAAAGTTGTTGTTTTTTTTCTTTCTCCCTCTCCTTTCTTCATTCCTTCTACTTTTCCTCCTCTTCTTGGGTTTGAGAAGGTTTTCTCTGTAGCACTGGCTGTTGTGGAACTTACTTTGTAAACCAAGCTGGCCTTGAACTCAGTCATATCTGCCATCTTCTGCCTCCTAAGTGCTGGGATTAAAGGTGTGCGCCACCATGCTTGGCTACAAATTTTGTTTCTTTTTGGTTTTTTGAGGCAGGGTCTCTCTGTGTTAGCCTTGGCTATCCTGGACACGCTTTGTAGACCAGGCTGGCCTTGAACTCACAGGGATGTGCCTGCCTCTGCCTCCCGAGTGCTGGGATTAAAGGCATGTGCCACTATGCCTAGCCAAATTTTGTTTCTTAAAATTGTGTTTTTACTCTAATTTATGTAATTCAAAGCTTGCTCCAGTGACACTGAATGATGGCAAGACATTTTTCATTCTTTTTTGAGGGAAAGATGATTTTGAATCTGTTTGAAAAATTGACTTTTGGGGCTGGAGAAATGGCTCAGTGGTTAAGAGCACTTGCCACTTTTGTCCAGGACCCAGGTTTAGTTCCCAGTGCCCCACAGGTGACTTTCAGTTCCAGGGGATCTGACAACTTTCTTCTGATCTCATTGTGTACCAGGCACACACGGTGCATGTGTGTACAAGCAGGCAAAACACTCATAAAATAGAAATCTTAAAAAGTGAGAGAGAAATTGACTTTTGTGTTATTAGCTGCTTACCTTTCAGAGGGCTTTTAATGTAACCTTCATATAGGTGACCTCAGTGTTTCTCTACTATACTCCAAAGTCTAATTTAGTAATTTGTTAACTTTTCATTTTAGTAAGGAAGGAAAAAACTTTGAGAGTTCAGTATTTTAGGTTGTAGTTAATTAACACCCCTACATTTTAAATTTATGAATCAAGTGAGTTACATGAATCAATTGAAGGCCTATTAGATCAGATTTCAGAAGGAAACTGCTTCTGAATTGTACAGATGAAGACTTCATTACAATAATGTTTCTTTGGCCTGCTAGGTGGCTCAAGTTGTAAGAGCACTGGCCACCAAACCCGACCCACCTCAGTTGGCTCTTGGGGACCTACATGGTGGATAAAGAGGACTAGCTCTGTTACGTTGTTCTTTGGCCTTCACACATTTTGGCACGTGTGTTCTGTTTTTCACATGCATACACATAAAAATAAACTAAATGTGCTAAATTCCTTTAAAACAAATGAGAATTCATTGTGTATATACATTTTGATCAAATCCATCCTCCATTCTTCCCCTTCTCGTTCCTCTTGTATCCCCCATTCCCTCCCGACTCCATGCACTTTTTCTTAATTTTAAAATGTTTAATTAAAATCACATCATTTTCTTCTAGTTCCTCCTGTGTCCCCACCTCCTGACTTCCTCTCAAATTCATGTCCTTTTTTTTCTTTGATCATTGTAGACACACACACACACACACACACACACACACACACACACACACACACACACTGTTGCATTGGTTTTAGTATTGCTTGTGTTGATGTGGTTTCAGGGCTGAAGCTCTTGGTATTGTATAAGCAATAGTGGACCTCACCCATGGGGAAGACTTAATTCTCTTTCTCAGCAGTCTTTAGTTGCCTGTTCGTGTAGGGGAAGGCCGCTGAGGATTTCCTTCCTCCACTTTGGCATGTCTGTAGGTGCTGCTGTCTCAGGCCAGTTTTTGGTAGCCAAGTTGTTAAGGTTTCAGGGGTGTGGATTGATTGTCATTTCTAGGAGACAATTTCACAGCAGACTTCCTGGTCTCTGGCTCTTAAAATCTCTTCCTGCAGTTGTGTTTCAGATACAGCCTTGCGCCAGAGCACCCCTCAATCAATTATTTCCTGTATTTTGAACAGTTGTAGTTTTCTGTAATGGCCTCTCACTGCTGCAAAGAGAAGCTTCTTTGAGTGGTGAGAGCTATACTTATCAGGCAAAGGCAGCTCCGAAGCCTCATTCCAGATCTGGAGCTAGGCCTGTGGGTGTGGAGATGGCAGTGGGCAAGGGAGAGGATGGAAGAGGAATGGCGTTCCAGTTTGTGTTCCTTAAACCCACTGTGTTTACTTGGTGCTGCCAGATAGTTTTCTTATAGAACAGTAGAATATCATTTAAGCTGCTTGGCAGGAGTAGTGTTTCAGCTTTTTTTTTTTTTTTTTGACTCTTGGAATCTTTTCATATCCCTGAGGTATCTTGGGCATGGGACCCAAGTCTAAATATAAAATCCTGTCTGTCTTACATGTATCTTAGACATGCAGCCAAAAGGTAATTTGTTACACAGTATTTACACCTGGATTTTGACTGAAGCTTGTTCCTTGAGACCAGGTTTGAAACTTCCACTTGTGGTATTGAGTGTTTCAGATTTTAGATTTTCAGATTAGAGGAGGCTCATTTGGGTGTTCAAAAAATATTGATAAAGTTTTAAGTATGTTGAAACCTGAAATGCACAGAAGATGGTATAGTCTTAGCAAAGAAAATGATATTTTGTTAATATCAGCATTTTTGATAAATGGGATACTTAGTTAAGTTATAATCGGATGTGATGTGATTTTCATACCTGAAAATGAAGTAAGTGGTGGCTTTCTGAGAGCGGGAATGGATGGATGCCCTTCCCATTTGAGGATTTGTTTTTCTGTCATGGCTACTTTTGCCTAGAGGTGTCTATATTTTTTCTCTTCTATGCCTCTGTTGTTCTAAGCCTTGGTTGCTATTTCTTTGTTATTTAAACCTCTTTCCCCTTAAAAAATGGCTTTTGCCTGTTACTGACTTTGATTTGGAATAAATTCCTTAATTGGTGAGTATTTACATCAGAATCAGCCTGAGATTGGCATTTGTGCTTTTCTTTGCATTGGTACTTTAGAGACTCTTCTAAAAACTTGGTTATCAATTAAAGTATAGTAAATTTATAGGTAACATTAAAGTATGTATGTAAAGACAAAATCATCTTTGGATTTTTTTTCACAGCCCCTTCTAGAAAACAAGCTTAAAGCATTCAGTATTGGAAAAATGAGCACAGCGAAGCGAACTTTAAGTAAGAAGGAACAAGAGGAATTGAAGAAAAAGGTAATGTTTGAGGTGTATTTTAGGTTGTCCTTGGAAGAGAATGGTAAGGGAGCGGTAGAAGCCATGTTTCCTGAAACATTTGACTGCTTAGATGTTTGCACCTCCACACAGGAGTCAAGTCTTGAACACAAGAGATGTTTAGATGAGTTCAGCTGATGAGTTGTTTTGTGAGTGTGATTATATGCACGTGCACTGTATTGGACCCATTTCCCTTAGACGATGCTGTAGAGTGAAGGCACTTCCCTCCATTTATCTTTTTAATTAAATGTTGAACCTTTGTGATTATTTGTAGGATAGAAGCAGTCTACATTTTTATAGCTTTGTAATAATTTATTCATTTAAAGTCCTTTTGAGCGATTTCTGGTTTTGTTTTTTGGACAGCGTATTAAAAATAATGCTGTTATGAACAATGCTATACATGGGTGTATTTTTTTCCCCCAGTTTGCTTTTTGGGATATATTCCTGAAAGGGAAATTGTGGAGTGAATGGTAAATTAATAAATGTGCTGTACTTGTCAATTTTGTCAGAATGTTCTCTGTAGGGCAGTGACATTTTGTTCCCTATCAGTAATGTATTAGTGATGCCCCCGCCCCCATTCACTTGGCAAGTAGTGGATTTTAACCGAAGGAGTTTTTGCCAGTCTGTAGTGTGAAAAATAATGCCTCAGTTTAAATTTGCAATTCTTTCATCAGGAATACTGTTGACCAGCCCTCTGCCTCTGTTTTGTTTCATTTTTCTTCTGGTGTTACTCTTTCTTGTAAAAACTGTTGTTACAGTCAGTTGTCAGTTGTTTCCCATAACTTCTGTATTTCTAACCAAGTTTTTTTTTCCATTCTCTTCCATTTCTGGCTTAAAGAAGAATTTCCCTCTATTTTGTTCTAGTATCTATATTCCTAGGAGAATCCCATTGAGTTCTAGGATTGTTCTCATTTTTAAGAAAATCTAATCTTCATGCAGTTTTTCCTGGTATATATATATATAGTACAAAGAATTGATTTCATTTTATCTTATTTTCAATTATAGTCAGTTATGCCAGTTTCCTTTATGGGAAAGTCTGTTTCCCTCTGATACTAGATGCTCCTTTTATTGATGTACTAACCCCTTTATTAACACTTTTCTACTTGTTATTAGATAAATTTCTTTTGTGATTTTTTTGTTTGATTTTTTTAAAAAAGATTTATTTATTTTATGTATATGAGTGCTTTATCTGTATGTCCACCTGCGTATCAGAAGAGGGCATCAGATCACATTATATATGGTTGTGAGCCACCATGTGGTTGCTAGGACTTAGAACTCGGGACTTCAAGAAGAGCAGGTAATGCTCTTAACCTCTGAGCCATCTCTCCAAACCTTGATTTGGGTTTTTGAGGCAGAATCTTCTTATATAGCTTAGGCTGGTCTGTCTTCCTATCTTGACCTCTAAAGTGATAGACATGTACTTTGATTATTTGGAAATGAAATTTTTATATTTGAATTAAGTCATCTTGCCTTGCAGAACTTCTTAAATAATAATAGGATAATATGTTTTCATATAGTCATTTGTCATACAGTTTGACTCTTGAATTGTTTTTAAATACATTTACTTGTTTACCCATATGTGTGTAAGTATTTTTCTGCAACTGTACATTTCTAGTAAAGGAACAAAGCCTTTTTGTTTTAATTACTTAATATTTAATTATTCTTAATATCTAATACCCACCAAACATTAGATGCTAGAATTGCATAAGAAGGGAGAGGTTTTATGCATGTTCTTTTTTTCTTTCTTTTTTTTCTTGTTATGTATATGGGTGTTTTGCCTGCCTGTATGTTTGTGTGCACCTTGTGTGCCTGGTGCTCAGAGAGGTCAAAAGAGGGAGTTGATCCCCCTCAGACTGGAGTTACAAATGGTGTCAGCTGCCATATGGTTACTGGGACCTGCGTGGGTCCTTAGGAAGAAGAGCCAGTTCTCTTAACTGCTGAGCTGCCTCTCTACTTGGTGGTATTTGCCTTTAATGCCAGCATTTGGCCGGCAGATCTTGTCCAAGACCAGTCTGCTCTGTGTATCAAATTCAGGTCTGCCTGGCCTACACAGTGAAGTCCTATTTCAAAACAAAACAAAACAAAGCAAATAAATAAGTAAAACCAGATCAAACCATACCCAAACAGCAATTCTTATATCACTAATATTTTGTTACATATTTAGGAGGATGAGAAGGCAGCTGCTGAAATTTATGAGGAATTTCTTGCTGCTTTTGAAGGAAGTGATGGTAATAAAGTGAAAACGTTTGTTCGAGGCGGCGTTGTTAATGCAGCTAAAGGTAAGTAGAAAGATCTGGATTTGAACAAACCTTGGATGATGTGACAACAGATTAATTATGGAATTTCACATTTCTTTTCTATTAGCACCCTCTAGTGGTTAGAATAATTGACAATATGAATGACCAAATACGGAGTAAGGAAGAGATACTGAATTTGGCAGCGAGACTATATGAAGGAGATAATATAATGTTTTTTTTAAAAAAGTCTCCTTCATGTTTAAAAAGATCAAATTATGTTGCAAAGTTTTTAATGTGTCATAGTTTTGCTATAAAGTGATCAAATTGATTTTTCAGGTAGAGTGGTAATATGTAAATTTAATTTCATATTCAAATCTTAATACTAAAAGCATCCTTATTTTCTTCTTAAGAATGACAAAAACCAAAATTATATGAAGTTAGTTTTACAACCTACTATTTTAAATTTCAGATGAACATGATACAGATGAAAAAAGAGGTAAAATCTATAAGCCATCTTCAAGGTTTGCAGATCAAAAAAATCCTCCGAATCAGTCGTCCAGTGAAAGGCCACCATCTCTTCTTGTGATAGAGACGAAAAAGCCTGTAAGTCATTATTAAGTAACTGAGCACTTATTTTAGAAGCTGGCATTGTCATTAGTACTTTGAGTGCATCCCCTGTAAGACATTTCTTATGGTTTGTAACTCTTGAAGTAGATGTTGCTTTTCGATGTTGTCCAGCTCAATAATTCATGTAGACAAGGGCTGATGGGTTAGGTTAGGACATGGTAGTCTGAACACTTGTTACTTGTGTTCATATTACATATTGAAAGTCAGGAGTTGGGTTGTAAATGTAGGGTAATGTTGTTCCTTTAAACATTCTGAACTAAGATCCTAAAATTATTAACAACATGTAGTACATGTCTCTTAGGATGATCCTAGGAATTATTCTCAGAGCGGATGTTTCTGCCTTTTAAATTCTCATTACAGTTTTTTGTTCATTGGAAATAGGAGTTTTACAGGAGACAGTAGGTTGCTAACTGTGGGATCAGGTCACCTGGAGCCACAATTTGGTTAGTTAAATATGATTACGTTAAGTAGTGGGATTGATTTTTCTTGTATGGGCGTTAAAATAGCTCTGAAAGCAATTAAAACACAATAGCTTTATTGCTATGTAATTCACATACCTAAAAATTTGCAACTCCAGAAGATTTTTATTACTACCAAAAGAAACCATAAATTTTTCCTTTTTTTTTTTTTTTTTTTTTTTTTTTTTTTGTTTCAACTATAACTTATCATATTCTTCATAGCCATTGAAAAAAGGAGAGAAAGAAAAGAAGAAAAGCAACTTGGAGCTTTTCAAAGAAGAACTAAAACAGTAAGTTGTATAGAAGAATTCTCTGTCATAGGCACATTGGACTGGTAATTACAGCTGTCGGTACGTATACCTGTTAGTGTCAGTTGGCTGACGTGTGATCTTGCTGTAGCTACAGTAGGTGATAGCATGTGCTTAAAGGTCAGCTAGTGTTGAGTCAGTGTCTGTTGCTTGTACTGTGTAAATTTAATTCAGTTGGTTTATTTCCTATCTGGAATTTGTTTATTCTTTAGGGTAGAGGTGAGAAGTCATCAAATTTATTAAGAGCAAAAAATGTAACCAGTAGTTTCATGTTGAATTTCCTCTTCAGCCTAAAAGACATTGTTCTTGTCCTGTAACCAAGGGGCTAACTGTTGGTTATAATTACTAGTAATGCAAATACATTCAATTATTTGAAGGTGATACTTAGATGAGCGCTGTTACTGAATATGAATATATTGTGATTTACTCTTAGTTGACTGTAAATATTTTCAACAGAATTCAGGAAGAACGTGATGAAAGACATAAAACAAAAGGCAGGTTAAGTCGATTTGAGCCTCCTCAGTCAGATTCTGATGGTCAGCGACGTTCTAGTAAGTGGTGTTTATCTTAATGTACATATTTATGATTCGTTATCCTAAAAACTAAGAGTTGTTTTCTTTTTTCCCCATTTAAGTGGATGTGCCTTCAAGAAGAAACAGATCATCTGGTGGTAATACCGTGTCTTTGCTTTTTTAGTTAATAGAAATTATTTCAACTTTGTATTTCGCAGGGTATAATTTGTTTTTCTCCTTGTTCTAGTTCTTGATGATTATGCACCTGGCTCGCATGATGTAGGAGATCCAAGCACTACTAATTTATACCTTGGAAACATTAATCCACAGGTAATATAAGTAAAATAAAATAAATGGTGGCTCATGTTCATTTGTTTTGTTGGACAAGTAGATAAATTTCTGAAGTTGGCAGGTCTAATGTCACGAGATAGCATTTACTGATTGTTTGGAAATTTGAGACTTGAAGATTTGTCTGTTAGTAACTAGATAGTGCTCGTTGAGGCATCTCTTTCTGAGAAGTAGCTTGTTTTCTTACAGAGTTTCTCTTTCTCCCTGTGTTTTCCCCAAGTGTGTGCTTGTTTTAGCTGCTGCTCGGGCTCCTTCCATTTCCCACCTCCCCTTCGCTGGGGTTGCAGCACGGGGCAGCACGCTGGCGTGGGCGCCGTGGTCCTTCTGCTTCCGTCTGAATAGTCTGTTTGGGGGTATGGTAGTTAGGCAGGATATTGTGTTGAAAAACTATACTTTTGACCCTGCTCTGTGTTGTACTGACTGTTTTCTGATTCTGTTCGTGGGTACTAGAGAGAGCAAAGTGATAGGGTTGTTTTTCCTTCCGTCATCAACAAATACACTCCCCACTCTTCCCTGAAATGCTGTTCAATTTATGGACAAACCGCTGCTGTCAAACAGATGTTTAGATCCCAAAATCTTCAAACAGGAAGGCAATTCAGACATGCTTTTGGTTCCAGTAGCTTTTAAGACCCTAAGCCCTAGCAGCTGCTTATTTAAATAAAATCGAAGGCTTCTAATAGGGAAATATTGCAAATGGTAGGACAGGTTTCTTTTTTCTTTTTTCTTTTTTAACCTGTGTAGAGTTCCTAGTACTTGAGTGTGATGCTGCAATAATATGTTACTTTTTACTCTTTAATATGATTTTGCTTTCTGTGCTGCATAGAATTCTTTGTCCCTCCTGTTTTTTGTTTTGCATAACCGAGCACTCTGATCTTTTTAATAGATGAATGAAGAAATGCTGTGCCAAGAATTTGGAAGATTTGGACCATTAGCTAGTGTAAAAATTATGTGGCCTAGAACTGATGAAGAGAGAGCAAGAGAAAGGAATTGTGGCTTTGTCGCTTTTATGAATAGAAGAGATGCAGAAAGAGCTCTAAAAAATTTAAATGGTAAAGTCTTTATTGTTCATTTATACATTTAGATATTTCTTTGCTGTAGAAAATCATTCATAAAAACTCTACTGAGAATTTGGATCAAATTTGAAAACATACAAAGGAAATTTAAGTCAAGTCGCCAGAAGCACTTTTTCTCTGGAAGCGTGTTAACATAACCTTTCTTTTTCTTCTCTGTTTTCTTTTGTAGGAAAAATGATTATGTCCTTTGAAATGAAGTTAGGTTGGGGTAAAGCTGTACCTATCCCTCCACATCCAATATACATTCCGCCTTCTATGATGGAACACACACTCCCCCCACCTCCATCCGGACTGCCTTTTAATGCGCAGCCTAGAGAACGATTAAAAAACCCCAATGCTCCCATGTTACCACCACCTAAAAACAAGGAGGATTTCGAGAAGGTAATTTAAAAAAATGTACATAGGGCTGCATCTAATATGTAAATACTATATCTGTGGTAGTGTTTCTTTTCAACAATTGTTTTTAGAAATGTGTGTTACTCTGGCAGCGCATAAATAAGTAGATATGTTCCCTGCCTTAGCCCATGGAAACCCTATATTGAAATATTAGGTCATATTTCATATTTTTATTTGTGGCTACCATTCCCTTTTGACCACTGGGTAAGCCACCTCCCCCCATCCCGTGTTGTATTCAGTGTTTGAATTTATTTTGTTCTGAGAGCGTGATAATTTTTATTTGGTTAAGTGACATATCAATTTAGAAAGCCCACCTAAATAGTTAAGTTGTTTGGATGACAGCAAACTAACTTAGTCTTCAAGGTCTTGAGTTACTAGATTATATAAAGCATTTGTCGTATTTCAAAAACAGTAACTAATCTAGTAAAAACAAAGGGTGAGTATTTTCCTTTATTAAACACAAAACCAACTTAATTTCAAGTTATAAGAATTTGTTGGTTCTATTTTGAGTTAATTACACTTGAAATTGCAGGGCTGGTTTTAAAGGCTTGGGAACAAAGTAGCAAACTATGGTCAGAGGCAAACAGTTAATTACTTCACAAATTAAAATCTTTATCTGATCATTCTCAGTGTAGTACCTATTCCAGTGCATTGATGTGCATTCTAGCAGGAATGTTCTGATTCTTTGCATTTGGTGAACATTAACTGTTCACTGTGTACACGTCCATTTGCATTTATGTAATTGCTTAGTGTATAATTACTTCAAATGCAGTGATTGCCTGCAGAACTTGTGATTAGATGTGTAGTATTTTCAATGCATATGTATATTTTTGCTTGTTACTTGTTAACAATACTCACATATTCTATGTTTATTATCTGATGTGACTTCATATACAGACTCTGTCGCAAGCCATAGTCAAAGTGGTTATCCCAACAGAAAGGTACATGTTTTTCTTTATTATTACTGATCTAAATATAGACAATATCCCCTTCTGAATTGAAAAGAACTGGTGTTGAGGAAAAGGTAATGTCTTGACTGAGCAATGGCTCCTTCCCAGTACTTTTGGGGGGGATGTGTAAAAATTAAGTTTAGTACACTTTGCAATTTTATGTCATCTTTTATTTTTATTGTTATCATTTTAGAGAGTTTTTAATAGCTTTAGTAATTAGAATGTTTAAATAGATCAATGTGGAGTTGTTGGTCCGGTAACTTGAAACGATTGTGAAGGGAAAATAGGTATTTTAAATAAAACATGTCTTTAAATTTTAGGTAGTGTTATAATTTGACCCAGTTTATTACTTTCTCTTGGTTTCTAGATTATCTACATTTAATATATAATCTTGGGTTTAGATCTTATTGAAGGTACAGTTATATATATTTTTTCCTAATTCATTTTAAGAAGAAACTGCAGTTGCTTTCATGGACACTGGATGTATTAGGAACTTTTAGTCATAATAACAAAGGCGTTTGGATCTCCTTACTTTTCTTTCTTCCTCCTTTTTATTTCTTTTTTAATACACTGCTAATGAAGAACAATCATGCTGTAGGTATGCTCTTGCTCAGTCAAGCTCAGCCTTTTCCCAAACACAGGAACACAACACTGTTGATAATAAATGAACACAAAAGTATTCCAAATTCTCTTTGACATTGGCCTTGGTGAGCAACACCAGCTGAACTGTCTGCGGCAGCGGGGGACCAGGAAAACATCATGGGATGGATTGGGAAAGTATACAGTTTTTGACCAGACATTGGTACGATCAACTCCAATAAATGTGGTTTTTATTATAACTGAGAGACATTTTTTTTGTTGTGGTTGCCCAGAATAAGATAATTACTGTTTAAAAATAAAATAATGCACTTTTAAAATATAATATTTTTGTACTACACTCTTCATTTTGATAGAAAAGTCAGTTTTTTAAATAAGAAACTTATATAATTCTTAAGGAAAGAGTAAGATAACAATGCTTTACTCTTGATTCCAAATCAGCAGCAACTAATTGTCAGATTTTGATTTTGAATAATCATGAGACATTTTTAAGCTTCCTTTAAACTTGTAATTTTATAAAAAATTTTAACCATTTCAAGCCTATTTAATACTATAGTGGGTTCTTCTTCCACTGTTAAAACTTTCACAGGGAATGTATTTTTTGTAGCATTCAAAAAAATAAGTCCGGTAATTTTATGTGTGACTTAGCTTATTTCTAAACAAAATTTTGTGTATATGTTTTGCTGAAAAGTCTTGACTTACTATTAGAATGAATCCTTTGGTCTTAAACTTGTTAAACTGTTTTTCATGCTCCATAAATTACTGAAGTCAAATTGTTATACACACACACACACACACACACACACACACACACACACACACACACACACACGTACGTCTCTGGGTCTATACCATTTGTCCACCTGGTCGATGGTTGTGTATTATGATTTGCACATAAAACATCCCTGAGTTTTAAAATGCCATAGAGCAGCGGGGATTTTAGAACTGAGTAACAATAACATGATCCGTTTCTAAATAGTGCCACAAACTGCATGGGTGCTGAGAGTGCCTTCTCACTAGGGAGCAGTACTGCAGTTTGCACAGCAGCTAGTACTTTTGTGAAGTAAAACCATTTTAAAGTTACAATTCGGTGATTTTTTTTTTTTTAAATGAGGTTAAATTGATAGTTCTAAGTGTATAATTTCCCCTTTGTAAAGATTTAAACCTCCATGTAAATTTTTGGTCTTTAGAATTAATTTTATTTTACTATATATAAATATTAGTGTCCATTTAAGTTGGCTTATTTGAAAGCTTTAGAAAATATAGTCAGTAGTAGAGACTTTTCACTGTCAGGTACTTTGAATTGAAGGAAAGCACCGCCCCCCCCCCCCACACCTGTCTTCATAACTGTGCTCATAATCTAGCCATTACATGGACTTTATTGAGCTGAAAATACTCAAGATGTAATTTATGTGTGTCTTAGACCAAGAGCCAATATCCTTTTGCTTTTCCCAGTTGTTACTTGCCAACGTGGTGCTACCTGGGGAGACAGAGGAGTCAAGGGCAGCGTATAATAGTTAAGCTGAGTCATGTCTGCCAGACACATTAGTCAGTGTCTGAATTTAGTTTGGAATCTTTTATTAAAGATTTTATTTCCAGATTTTAAAAATGTGAATGCGACCAATAAAGTAACTTAAACAGTTACCGGTATCTTTTTGGCTTAAATATTGGAAGATAAGCATTACAGTGGGGCACGTCACCACGTCCCCTTTTTTGGAAGGTGTAGAAATTCATTTACTCATGATTTTACAATATTAAATTTTTATTGGTTGATAATATACAGGCAGGATAGCACATTAGAAACTCCAAACTAATTTTGAAGTGTGCTTCAAAGGGATGTTGCCTCATTAAAGGTCAGAGTTAGTAAAAACTCCATCTGGTATGTGTGTACTAGAAACCCAGGAGTTTGGATGGGTCTTTTATTAAGTCAAGTCTTAAATTGTTAAATAGTTTTACATTTTTGCAGATTAAAGTTACACTTATAACATTTCATTATCATTATGAAAGTAACTATTAGGAGTATTTTCTTTTAAAACAGACATAGTGTATACATTTTTAGATACATGCAAATTGTAAGTTGCTAATTTTAGATATTTGCAGCTATCCATCCAGTTAGTTGTGATTTATAATTTTTATTTTTGCATTTTGAAAATATTGTTAAGTGATATTTAGAGAATAAACTCTGTAACTCTGATGCTGTCTTGTGGCTTCCCACACTCCTTCACCTCTCCTTCCTTCCCGTTCCTCTGCCCTCACTGCCCTGTCCCCTCTTAATGCACAAGGCCTTGAATGTGTGCTCCAGGTTATTTTTTTTTACATTAAATTCTGTTAGCGGAATGATTTTTCTCTTAACTGCACCATTATAGTAACTTAGGTCAAGTGTAGTTTTATATAGGGATATGTCTGAATCCATTTTCTTTAACTGTGTTGTTGTTGTAGGAATTTGCTCGCCCTGATACACCGAATGATAGAATTTGTTGTGCGTGAAGGGCCAATGTTTGAAGCTATGATTATGAACAGAGAAATCAACAATCCTATGTTCAGGTGTGCTTTTTTAAAATTATGGTCATAAATCTGTAACAGTTAAGCATAAACTATCTTTAAGTAGCATCGAGTACATCCGCATTACTATACAACTTCACCATTCATCCATTTATTTTCAGACATCTTTTCCCCTTCCAGAACTGAAACTCTGTAGTCATGAAAGAGTACCTTACCTCCATCTCTCTGGTCATAGTAATGATTTATGTCTATATTCTACATATTCTAAAGCCTCTTAGCTCTTTTTCTTGTTTGGTATTAAAAGTATTTCTAAGACAACTTGAGTTAAGTCCCCAGACTCATGTGATAGAAAGAGCAGATTCCCAAAAGTTATCCTTTGACTGCCATTTTTTTCTGTGGCATGCATGAACATATGCACATACACAAATAAACATATGTATTTTTGTCCAAGAATAAAATTCTAAAAACAAAGATTTTTGCAGCATAAGAAGTGTGTCTTAGTCACTAGACTAGATTGTGCTTAACTTGGTTTTCCATCACTTACTTAGTTAGGGTATAACAACTCAGCATTGTCTAGGAGAACAACTGTTTCATTGTGCTTTTCAGTGAAAGAGTCAGAAGCAAGCTAGAACTGAGCAAAGTAGTTAGAAAGGAAATTATCATCTGAATTGCTTTAATCTAAGACATTGATTTAAATGTTAAATGAGGTAAAGGTTTTTCAAGTTTACATATTGAGAAAAATTTTTTAATATTCTAATACATCTTCTGACCTGTGCTTTATAAAAACAGTTATGTTGAATTTGGTGTTATGGCCCACACCTTTAATCCTAGTACTTGGGAGGCAGAGGCAGGCATGTGTCTTTGAGTTTAAGGGCAGCATGTTGGGGTACATTCTGAGTCCTACGACAGTCATGGCTACATAGAGACACCCTGTCTCAAACAAAACCAAACAAAATTTAAAAAATAATCATATGACTCAGTCAGATGCACACATTCCTGGTGTTCACATTAGTCTCTAAGACGGTCTGGAAGATAAGACGGCCCCTTCCCCTACCTTCTTGTCCTGGGATCTTTACTTTTAGTCTTTAGAAGTAAGGAGGCAAATAGTAATTCTCATTTGTTTTATTTAATTGTTAGTAGCTCTTTTTTTTTTTTTTTTTTTTTTTTTTTTAATTGGTGAGGCTGACAAGTAGCTCATAAGTAGATAGCTGTCTCCCATGGAATATGGTGCTTAATGGTTTTTTGTTGTTGTTTTGTTGTACTTAGGTTCTTATTTGAAAACCAGACACCAGCCCATGTTTACTACAGATGGAAGCTTTATTCTATTCTGCAGGCAAGTAGGAGCAGTTACTTTGTTGACTTCAACTGTGAGGTTTAGACCGTTTTAATAACATTCTGGTTATTATTAGGGAGATTCTCCAACGAAATGGCGGACAGAAGATTTTCGTATGTTCAAAAACGGATCCTTTTGGAGGCCACCACCATTAAACCCATACCTTCATGGGATGTCAGAGGAGCAGGAGACAGAAGCTTTTGTAGAGGAGCCCAGTAAAAAGGGAGCACTCAAAGAAGAGTAAGATTTTTTTCTGTTACGTATTCAGGAAAGTTGCTTTAATGGTTGCTTTCATTAGTTATCTTGCAGTGACTGTTTCAGCTTAAGATAAAACAGTATTTTCACTTGTGTATGTTTAAGAGTAAGATGTTTTATTATATCCTTTTAGACACAGTGAATAAACACAATGGTAAACACAGTAATTATATTAAACTTGACCTCTTCCTGATAAAATTAGTCATCATTTCCTAAACACAGTCGAGCTCTTTCTCTAGCATTGCAGTACTTAAAGTTCTTATAGATATTACCCAGAGACTGTTAGAATTCTTGCCAGATTTCAAGATAAAAGAAGAAAAATTACCATGTAGGTAGTTGGGCCAGGCATTGACTACACAAAGCCTTCCCATAGGGTTTGTGTGTGTAGTAGTTCTGAGATGGCGTCGAGGAAAGCATTAATTAGTGCTCACTGGTGAGATGACTCCTAGCTTCAGTTCCCAGCACCTACGTGGTAGCCCACAACTATCTATCTGGACCTCCAGTTCTAAGGATCCAGTGTCCTCTTCTGGCCTCTGCAGGCACTAGGTATGCATGTTGTGTATGTACATACATACATAAAGGTAAAACGCTCAAACACAAGATAAAAATTAATCTTTCAAAAATAATTAGCGCTCACTTAGAATAGGTATATAGTGAATTAGCCATATTTAAAAAGCACATGGATTTAATAAGTGTTTAGAGATTCTTCATATCTCATGAAAAATATTGGCTAAAAGATTTAGCATGGGGCCTGGAGAGATGGCCCAGCAGTTAAGAGCACTGGGTGTTCTTACAGAGGACCCTGGCTCAATCCTAGTAACCCCATGGCAGCTCACAGTTGTCTATAATTCTAGTACCAGGAGGAGATCTGACACCCTCACACAGACATACGTGCAGGCGGAACACCAATGTACATTAAATGTAAATGAATTATTAAAAGATTTTAGCATGTATTATATCATTGCACAGCTTGTAAGGCTTAATACCCATTGCATCAGTACATTGTTGGCGAGGGCGTTTGTTAGTGGAGTCCTTCAGCTGTTGAGTGCATTTGTTCCCTTAGGTTTAGCTGCAGATCTAGTCCATAGTCTAAATCTAGGTGTCTCCTGGTTTTGTAAATAAAAATTAAAGTTCTTACTACATTTACGTATTATATTTTGTGTGTGGGTACATTTATTTGTGTATACATGTGGAGATTAGGGAACAACTTGCAGGACTCTTTCTCTTTCACCTGTGGGTCCTGGAGATGAAACTGAGGTTTTCAGGCTTGGAGGCAGGTGCCTTTATATGTTGTACCATCTTGCCTTCCAAGTAAATGAAGTTTTATTGAAACACGATGGTGCTCCTTTCTTTATATATGTATGTAAGGCTGCCTTGGAGTTACAGCAGTAGAGGAACTGTCTTATAGAGGCTATGTGGCTTGCAGAACCTAAAATATTTATGTTTTCCTTACAGAAAAAAACTGGTCCTACTTAATCGCTTGTAAAAGTGCTAACATAATACTTTGAAAGAAAAGATAGGGAGAACTGTTTTAGGTGGAGACAGTAAGAGTGGAACACTTTTGGAGACTTTTTTTAAAAAATGACCAAAATTTAAAAGTTCCCCTAAATTTTAAAAAAGTAGAATATTTTAATAGTTTGAGGAAAAAGTATTCTGCTCTCTATAACTTCTTTGAAATTTTGTAACAAATTTGGGGAGCCTAACAAAGCTTAGTCTTTAAAACTATTTCATCTGAATGGCTTTTAAACAAAGTAGTCTTTGTGAGGTGAATGTGGCAACTGATACAGTGTAGTAGCGCAGCAGCCACGAGAAGCTGGTCTATGAGTGGTAATTATTGGGGTATTTGGGGTGTTTGGATCTTTTATAAGTGAAAACTTTATTTATATTCAGACAGCGGGATAAATTAGAGGAAATCTTGCGAGGATTAACTCCAAGGAAAAATGACATTGGAGATGCCATGGTTTTCTGTCTCAATAATGCTGAGGCTGCTGAAGAAATAGTGGATTGCATTACTGAGTCGTTGTCCATCTTAAAGACACCTCTTCCCAAGAAGGTAACAGAAGTGACTTGCACTCTTCCCGAACATCTAGTTAAGAGAAGCAGGGGTAATCATTGATTCTAAATCGGAACTTTTTTAAATTGTAAAAAAGGTTTTTTGTTGTTGTTATTTGCTTTTTAATTTAAAAAGCTTGATTGATGAAATCTTTTCTGTATAGACTTTCATTCTGTCTGAGAAACTGGCTGAAGAGTAATTAAACAGATTGTATTCCAGCAAAAGTTGTGGTTGTAATGATGCTGGATCTCATAACTTTAATAATAAATAGTTACTTTTAAATTACAGCTAAATAGGGCTGGAGAGGTGGTCCAGGGGTTAAGAGCACTTGCTGCTCTTCAATATTTCTTGAGTTCAGTTTTCCAGCCACCACATGGTATCTCACAGCCATCTATCTATAATGAGATTTGGTGCCCTCTTCTGGAGTGCAGGTGTTCATGGCAGGCAGAACACTGTATATATAATAAATACATAAATTTAAAAAAAATTATAGCTAAACTTAGCCTCTGTCACTACTATAAGGAATGAGTATACAGGCTTTTTTCTAGATATGCTGTTAGCTAATGTTTTCATTTTGCTTCATTTTGTATTACAGATTGCCAGATTATATTTGGTTTCTGATGTTTTGTACAACTCTTCAGCCAAAGTTGCCAATGCTTCGTATTACAGGAAATTGTAAGTATAATGTATGAGCGGATACTCTGGAAATGATGTATTTAAGGATGAGGAGATCAAAAAAGAGGATTGTGCCGGGTGTGGTAGCACACTCCTTTAATCCCAGCCCTTGGGAGGCAGAAGCAGGCAGATCTCTGTGAGTTCGAGACCAGCCTGGTCTACAAGTGAGTACAGGACAGCCAGAACTACAAGAGAAACCCTGTCTCGAAAAAAAAAGAAACAACAACAACAAAAAAGAGGATTACTGTTAGCATTCTTCATTAATAATATAATTTTAGGGGTCGTTGAGATAGCTTAGTGGGTTAAAGTGCTTGTCATGCAAGCCTGATGAATGAGTGAATCTAGGAACTTAGGTAAAGGTGGAGGGAAATAAATGACTCCATAAAGTTGTTTCTTGACTTTGACTTCATCCCTCAACACCACAGTAGTAATAACAAATATTTTAAAAGATTATTTTAATCTACTTAATTTAAAGTAGAATTAAAAAGAAGAAGTACACTTAGTATTTATTAAACTAAACCAATGTAAGCTAAATTAGCAGTGTTTTTAAAAAACTTTTTCAGTTTTTCTTTTTAATGGCATTTGTGTGTTTGTGTGTGTGAACATGGAACATGACCTATAAATGTAGGTCAGAGGACAACTTGTCCCAGGGATTGAACCCAAGTTGTCTAGTGTGGCAACAAGTGTTTTTATCTACTGAACCGTGTAGCTGGTCATTATTAGTTTTTTAATTTAACTAGGGTCTAACTTTAGCCCAGGTTGCTCAGAGCTGACTGTGTAACCCAGACTGACCTTGAACTTGTATCTTCTTGCCCTAACCTTCCAGGTGCTAAGATTTTAGTATAAACCACCATGCTTTATATTTTATTTCTTAAATATTGACAGTAGAACAAATAGGTGAAGTTTTTTAAAAATGGAAAAACCATATTATTTTCCCAATTTAGCCACAAATGATGACATGTAAAAGAAGAAAGCAAAGCTTTAACATCATTATATTCTTTCGGTAATCATTGTATTAATTTTTTAAAAGACTTACTTATTTTTATTGTTTCCATGTGAATGCTTTGCCTGCATGTATTATGTGCATCACACACGTGCCTGGTGCCCATGTAGGCCAGCAGGGACTATCAGATCCCCTGGGATTGTAGTTGTGATCTGGTTGTCAGAACTGAGAGCTGAATGGATTCAGTGCTCTTAACAGCTATCTCTCCAGCTCTGTGGATTTTCCTTGTTGTTGTTTGCTAAAGCAGGGGCAGTTGTTGTGGGCACCATAATACATATGTAAATCTTGAGTTCCTCAGAGCTCTTCTGTGTCTATTACAAGACCAGGCTTAGAGAGAGCAATTGACTCTAATAGGAAATTCAGAATCATGGCCTGGGCTGGGAATTGTAGCTCATTTTTGGTTGAGTGCTTTCCTGGCATGAAGCGGCTCTGGGTTTGATTTCCAGCAACATTTCAAAAGTGGGTGTGGTAGTGCGCACTTTGATCCTGGCAATCTAGAGATAGAGGCAGGAGGTAGCTCAAGGTCATCCTATTGAAGTACATAGTGAAGAAGACCCTGGAGACTAATTTGCATTTCCATCTCCTAAACTCCTAACTTGGGAGTCTTTCTTGACTTCCCTTTCTCTTCAACCCCACACCTTGCCCATTAGCACTTTTTGCTGATAAATATTTTATAATATATCCAGAAGCTGACTGGCACCACTTTCCTGGCTGTTAGCCCAAACTGCCATTGTCTGAATTACAATAGTGATCTCCTAACTGGTTTTCCCTCTTCTATTCCCTGGTCTGTTTGAAAACACAAGTCATGCCAGGCAGTGGTGGCGTACATCTCTAAACCCAGCACTCGGGAGGCAGAGACAGGTGGAAACTCTATGAGTTTGAGGACAGCCACAGCTACACAGAGAAACCTTGTTTCAAAAACAAACAAAAAAAGAAAATACAAGTCGGGACCTAGGTAGAGTTCAGTTTGTAGCGTGCTTGTCGAGTGTGCCCGAAGCTCTTGGGCACTGTGTGAAATCAAGTGTGCTGGTGTGTGCCTAGCATTTGGAAGGTAGAGGCTGGAGGATAACAAGTTCCAGGTTATCCTTGGCTACATAGCAAGTCCTAGGTTAGCTTAGACTATATATGTGTGTCTGTGTGTCTGTATAAGTATATGTGTACTCACCCTACTTTTAATTCTGCAAGTACTTTTTTTACCTTAATACTTAACTTACCTTTTAAGTTTGTTTTTTTATATGACACAAAGGAGCAGGCAACATGGCTAAATTCATCCTGAATATAAAATTGCTTGCTAAAGCAGGACACTGGTATTTTAAATTTCTTAATTTGCTTTATCTGTAAGACCAGGAAAGGTTTTCATTGGCTAGTGGGCTGAAGAAAGTGTGAATTTTAAAGCAATTTCTGTTTTAAAGACTATATTGTTTGAATTTCAGTTTTGAAACAAAGCTATGTCAGATATTTTCAGACCTCAATGCTACTTATCGTACAATTCAAGGCCATTTACAATCTGAAAATTTTAAGGTATGTATGTTTTATTGTTTCTTCCCAATGTGTCAAATGGAGGATGGCATTAGAGGGCTATAAAGGATCGTGAGACAAGTACAATATTTAAGACTTGGATCTTTTAGAAACTACTCTTAAAATTCTTTAAAATTGTCTTCTCAGGTAGCTTTTAGATTTATGCTAATTATCTAAATGTTTTTATTTAAAATTTCTTTAATTTATTAGTTTAAATTATATGTTTGCATCTCTTTGTGGGTATAATGCACATGTGTGCAGGTGCGTACCCAAGCCAGAGGTATAGGATCCCCTTGGAGTTGGAATTACAAGGAATAGTGGGCAAACTGATATAGGTGCTGGGAGCTGAACTGAGGTCCTCGTGCCTTATTTAAATATTTTAATACTGTTTTTTTTCCTCCTCACATCCTCACAACACATTCAAAAGACCATTTATTTTACGATGGTATATGGTTACTCATGGTTGTTTAGAAAGTATTTTCAGGGCATTAATGGCTCCAGTACAGCAAGTGGCTATGATGTGTGGCCTCACGTGGTATGGCCTAGGTCCTGGAGGTGCCACCTGACCCCAGTCTGCTGAGGTACCTGTCATGCTTGAGCTGGAGTGAGGGCAGCAGCCAGCTCCATCTTCCAGAGTCTTGGGAGGGCCTGAAGCTTGGCCTGCAGTCTCTTCCCCCGAAGCGGGAAGATGGAGTACATGTGGCTGTCTACCATAGGATGCCACCAGAGGAGAAGGGCCCAGTGTGAGTGTGTCGCTATGAAAACAGTGCCATTTGAGACACACTTCTTCACCGCTGGGGCCAGGTGCAGAACGTGATAGAAATAGAGTGGACATCACTGATTTCACAGTTTGCAGATGTGTTGCAGCTGACTACCACTATCTGAACAGTGGCGGAAGCACCAGGTGGCTTAAAAATAGCCTTGGTAATGATTGGAAAGCTTGCTCTTCAGGAGTTGTGTGGAAGATGTAAACTGTCTAGGAGTGTGGAGAATGCTGGACGGTGCTCTTGTTTAAATAATGAATGCACATTGAAGACAGGTTGTTAATTTTGATGAGCTGCTTTGAAGGAAAAGGAACTATTCAAGGTTTTTTGTTTTTTAAATAACCTCTAAAAGAAAGACCAAGGACCTTAAGTTGTAGATCATTGTTAAGAAAAAGCCAGTCAAAACCCTCCACCCAACATTGAATTGAACAAATGAATATGCTATTGTGGAAAGATTGTGTAGAGAAATTTCTTTAGCTTGGGAAGCTATTCCTGATCCCATTATATATGTATGCAGACAAATCCACTGACACCTTTTTTAGTCTTAAATTTTGGTTGTAAGTTATAATTTAGAGGAAAATGTGGTCAATGTATAAAGCAAAGTGTTAGCCTGGACCAGGAAGTGCTTCATTGGATCGGAATGGATTCAGGATAAAGCTTGATTGTTTTGGTTTCTAGTGGTCAGAAGGTACTGGGAAGTTGTTTTTCACATACACTACTGATAACGTTAAGAGTTGACCTTACTTAACAAAAAACAAGTTGGGTTTTTTTTCTCAGTATTTTTAGACCCTTATTCTGTTTGCTTGGAAAGTAGCATTGAATTGCTTTAAAAATTTGAGAATGACATGTAGTTATTTTCTTTAATTAGAAAAAAAGATCTAGCAATGTAAAGAAATATTCAGCAAATCACAGTGGTTGTTCTCATAGACTAAAGTGTGAGACGTATGGCCTCAACTAGTTACTCACTGTCTGTTTTCTATTTATTTAGCAACGTGTAATGACCTGCTTCAGAGCTTGGGAAGATTGGGCAATCTATCCAGAACCATTTTTGATCAAACTTCAAAATATTTTCTTAGGACTTGTAAATATTATTGAAGAAAAGGAAACAGAAGTAGGTAGTCTTGACTGTTAACACTGTTCTGGGGGAAGGAATGTTGTGTATATAATATGTCTTTGTGAAAACTACGTCTGTTTACCACTAAATAATCCAGGAGTCAGTGTTGCATATGACAGGGATTTTCATTGTGTTCTTACGTGATAGTGACTGTTTTTATTTCTGATATATTAGTAGAAAACAAATAATACACAGAAGCCCCTCAACTAACGAGGGGGTCTTCATAAACTTATTGTAGGTAAACCTCATGAAGTTGAAGAGACCTTGCATGCTTGCATCTAGGTGACTAACCCTGAGAGCTTAGCCTAGCCCAGCATGAACTTTCACAGAGCTTAAATTACACTATAGCTAAGCAAAAGGGTCTAACAGGAAACACGGTTTTAAAGAAAATACTGAGTATCTCATGTAACTTACTGAAGAACTGTATTAAAAAAATGATGGCAGCTGGGCGGTGGTGGCGCACACCTTTAATCCCAGCACTCAGGAGGCAGAGGCAGGCGGAACTCTTGAGTTCGAGGCTAGCCTGGTCTACGGAATGAGCTCCAGGACAGCCAAGGCTGCACAGAGAAACCTGGTATTGAAACAGAAAAAAATAAATAAAATAAAAAAGGTGGCAGTGCAACACAGTAGATATTGTTTACCCATGTGATTAAATGCCGCTGCCCAACATGATGAAAATGGCATACTGTAGAAAACATCAAAATTTGAACCAAAGTTACTACTGAATTGTATTGCTTTGCACCATTGCAATTTTTTAAAAGTGTAAGTCAGATCACTGTGAGTTGGGCATTGTCTCTATATAACAGCTTATATTTTGTTAAAGTAAATGTAAGCTTGGAAGATGCAGCATGGTGGTACCAAACTGTGCTCATCATCATTCTCTTGCTTTTTCCCTCCTAAATAGTTTGTAAATCGTTTATCTTTGTTTCTGATAGTAGTGTCTGACTCACTTTGTTGATGCATTGAAATCACTTATGTTTAAGGCTATTATTGAGAAAGGTTTTCTAATTGTAATAATTCTAATTGTTCATTGTTTGTTCTGTTTGTTTGTTCTTGAGTTCCCCCACTAGGATCAAGGCTTTGCTGGTATATCAGTTGGATATGATGGATTCTTTCCTATCTTCTTTGTTTATCCAATCCTCTCCTGAAGTTTCGTTTATTCCCAGCTCTTGTGGTTGAGGCTTCTTCTCCTTCTGATATATATCTAAATGTATTTTGTAGTGCTGGCTTGGTTCTTGTAAACTGCCTTAGTTCATTCATGCTCATCTTGAAATGTTCTCATTTCTCCGTTCTTTTAACAGACAAATGTGTTGGCTATAGCACTCTTGGTCGGCAGTTTCAGGGCTTGATTTGCTTTCCATGCTTTCATGCTTTCCTGTTTTCGGGGTTATGGAGATCCTGTTACTCTTGACACATGTGCCTTTGTAGATGAGCTGATGTTTTTTTTCTTAAAGCTTTTACTACTGGTGCTTTGCTTTGTATTTTTGATGTCTTTACTATGCCACAGAGAGGCTTGCTCTTTCTTTTCTTTCTTTTTAAATTAACTTATTATTATGTATACAGTGCTCTGCCTTTATGTACACCTGCAGGCCAGAAGATGGCATCAGATCACATTACAGATGGCTATGAGCCACCATGTGGTTGCTGGGAGTTGAACTCGGGACTGGGACCTCTGGGAGAGTAGTTAGTGCTTTCAACCTCTGAACCATCTTTCCAGCCCCACAGAGAGGTTGTTAATCTGGTCATATCTGTTGGGATTCTAAGTATCGGTTTGTTTGTTTGGTTGGTTGGTTTTTCAAGACAGGGTTTCTCTGTGTAGCCTTGGCTGTCCTTGACTCACTTTGTAGACCAGGCTGGCCTCAAACTCATAGTGATCCACCTGCCTCTGCCTCCCGAGTGCTGGGATTAAAGGCGTGCGCCACCACCGCCCGGCATTGTTTTGTTTTTTTTAAATCTCTGGATTTGTGAAATTTTCTGTTCCTTTATTTTACTGAATCAATTAGTTCCTTGTGCTTTTAGTACTTATCTTAACTGTCTTATGTCCCGTGGATGATCAGGTTTGGGCGCTTTGCCAAATTCTAGAGTTCTTTGATGTTTGTGGTCATGACTGTTTACTCATTTGTTTTCCTTATTGATATTTGAGTGCAGTATTTCATTCACTTTGTCCTCCATAACTGATATTCTTCCTTTTGCTTTGTAGAATCTATTGGTGATGCTTCCTACAGTTTGTTTTGCTTTAGATTTATTTTATGTGTATAAGTGTTTTACTTGCATGTGTGCATGTATACCATGGGTGAGACAAAAGAGTCAAATGCCCCGGAACTGAAGGTTCTAATGGTTGTCAGCACTGTGGGGTGCTGGGAATTGAACCCAGGTCTTCTTGCAAGAACAAGTGATCTTAACCATTGAGCCATCTCCCCAGTCTGTCACCCCTCCCAAAATGCCCCCCCCCTTAGTTTCATAGTATGGGCGGCATGCAGGCATGTGCTTGCCACAGCTCTCGGGAAGAGGTCAGAGGACAATCTCTGGGTTCTTTATTCTCTCTTGCTCACCTTACTCTGTCCATGGATTGAACTCAAGACTGGTAAGCAAGCCTATGTGCAGTGTCTCTCCTTGCCATCCATCTTACAGACCCACTACCGTAAATTTTACTTGAATCATTGAGGTCTTCATTTCTAACTTTTCTAATATTTTTACCTATATTGTTAAATTTCTAAACCTTTCCTCTCTGTTGCTGACTCTCCTTTAGGGCCTGCTTTGTATCATTCAACATGATTACAAGAGAATTTTGTAAAGTTTCTTCTGAGGTTTAACCTGCATCACTGTCTTTCAGTTCCCGATGAGAGGACTTTGGAAGGTCTTTGCTCTTCACCTTTCTTGTGTTGCTGTGTTGCAGCCCATGCATCTGGAGGCTGGGATATCTTTTTGGGATAGTAGGAGAGCCTTACAGGGTAGTCTACTTTTGAGCGCGCAGTCTTCAGTACCCTTTGGTGAGATTGAGGCAAATTGCTTCAGAAAACCAGGGAACTACACAGGTTTGATTCCGTTCTTTCCCAGGATCTTTTCACTTCCTTCCTGAATTTTTCTGACTCTTCCCCTCACCAGTTGGTGAAGGGACAGCTACTCTTCTGTCATCTTCTCAGGCTTCTGTTTGAGTTTCTGCAGCGTACAGTGTTCCTTTGTACATGTTCTCTTTTTGGACCTTCTGTGTTACCAGAGCTCAGCGTAAGTGTAACTTCAGGGCATCGTCTGACTTCTTCAAGTGAAATTTAATTATTAAATATTATAATAAGATGGTGATGAACTCTCTTAGCAATAGTTCTGACCTGTTTCCTTTTAAACAATGGAAACCTTTATTAAGCTTTTTGACAGAAGAACCAAACTTAATTTTTTTTTTTTTTAATCCTTGACTCTCATGCTACCTGGCACCAATAATAAGCACTTAGTACATATTAGGTAAATACATGTATAGATGGTTGCTGCCTTATCAGATAAAACATGTGTTTATATTGTGTCTGGAAATAAGGATATCCAGCCATGTTAATTTGTACTAGATTTTAAGTTAATCTAACATTGAGAGACTTAAGCAAGTCAAAGAAAATACTGCAGTAGTTCATGTTTCTGTAGGATGTGCCAGATGATCTCGATGGTGCTCCCATTGAGGAAGAGCTTGATGGGGCACCTCTGGAAGATGTGGATGGAATTCCCATTGATGCTGCTCCCATGGATGATCTTGATGGAGTCCCTATAAAAAGTCTTGATGATGATTTGGATGGAGTGCCTTGTAAGTCACATTTCAAACATTAAGACTAACAAGTTTAGTTGCCAGAATGCTTTTAAGTTTTGCACATGATGGTATAGAGAAATGTTTTGATTTTTGACTGTCAGGCCACTCACCATTTCTGTGGTGAAGGGAAGGGCTTGATTATAGTAATTTTTCTTTTTGGGACAGTCCTCCTCCTCGTCCTGTATTAGCAGGTTTTTCTTTTTGTCTCAGTTGTCTGAAAGTTACAGGCAACATCTTTTATTTGTTTTCTAGTCAAAATGTCAGATGCCCAGTATTACTTGTTCCCCTGTTTGTTTTCCACCTGCCTGAGTTCATATTAAAGTGTTGAATAATGTATGAACTTTTTAGTTTAGAAAATGATCAGGTATTGGTTCTATCCATCTATCCATCTCCCTCTTACCTCCATATACTTCACCTGTTACCCAGAGTTTTTCCCAAATAGTTCTTCCATGGCCATTTTTTGCCTTGCTGTTGATTGGTGCTTAAATTTACCCACTGCCAACTTGGTCAACAAATATTAAATGGATAGTTCCAAAAAAATTCATAAATTTTAGGTATCATAGTACATTCTAACAATTTTTCTAACAATTGTTTTATTTCTAACAATTCTAACAATTGTTTTATTACTTTTTACTGTGTCTAATTTATAAAAGTATGTGCGCACAAGAAAACATAGTAAATGGACATAGGGTCAGGCACTTACTAGAGGTCTTGGGATGTGTTCTCTGTGGGTAAAAGGGCTCGCTTTGCACTGCTTAAAATTTGGATCTTGGCTGGAGAGATGGCTCAGAGGTTAAGAGCACTGACTGCTCTTCCAAAAGTCCTGAGTTCAATTCCCAGCAACTACATAGTGCCTCACAAACATCTATAATGTGGTCTGATGCCCTCTTCTGATCTGCACGTGTAAATGTGGGCATAGCACTGCATAATAAATAAATAAATAAATAAATAAATAAATAAATAAATAAATCTTTGCTGGGTGTGGTGGCATAGGCCTTTAATCCCAGCACTCAGGAGGCAGAGGCAGGTGGATTGCTGTGAGTTCGAGGCCAGCCTAGTCTACAAAGCGAGTCCAGGACAGCCAGGGCTACACAGAGAAACCCTGTCTTGAAAAACAACAAACAAACAAACAAAAAAGGATCTTAAGCAAAAAAGTGAGTTAATTATAATTCTTGTTCTTGATACTGTCAGTGTTTCTCTACATGTGGACTTATTTGATTTTGATAAGCATAGTAGTTTGAGTTGTCCTCTAATATATGTAATAGCTCATCTTTTCTTCAATAGTGGATGCAACTGAAGACTCAAAGAAAAATGAACCCATATTTAAAGTTGCCCCGTCAAAGTGGGAGGCTGTAGATGAATCTGAATTGGAAGCACAAGGTGAGTAAATTGCAAATACTGAACTTTGAAACAGTTGTGCCCGGGGATAGTGGTGCCACTGAGTAGTAGTTAGTACTTGCCTACCATGTGTAAGGCGCTGGGTTGGATCCCTGGCACTTGGAGAGGGGGAAGAGAATTCAGTTCTTATTATTGGTGTGTTTGTATTTTTGTGTGTATTTTATTCCTTGTATATAAAACCTTTGTTTTCAGCCTTCAGACTCAATGTTAACATGCTTTAGGTCTATCATAAGTACATTTATTGTTGGTGCTCTTATAATAATTGTGTTGCTCCTTCAGTTGGAAGCTTTGAGAGAAATCACAAAAAAATGAAACAAAACAAAACACAAAACCCTTTCAGGCCAAGGTGTTTGCATAGAAGTGTGGACGGGAAGCAGTGTGTATTTGGAAATCTCCAGAAGGTCAATTTCAGAGAAACTGAGCCTTGACCCTCCATAATGCTTGTTAGATACAGTTTACACTGGCCTTTCTCTTCACACTTAACCGTATCTGTTAATATTTGTTGGTCTGAAGTAAGTGTGACAGTTTTTTTAATCATTTCTGAATTTGCATAGTTATAGTGTAGACTCAAGAAAAGATGATGTATAGCACATTGAATTGGCTGTTGGAAAAAGAGATAAGCTTAGATAAAAGCTCCTGTAATAGAAACTTTCAGCTCTGAAGCTGAGTGTCTACTGTGTTGTAGCAAAAGTGGTAATTTGCCTTATGAATTACATTCTCTTTCTCTATACAGCGGTGACAACTTCTAAGTGGGAGCTATTTGACCAGCATGAAGAATCAGAAGAAGAAGAAAACCAAAAGTAAGAATCTTAAATTTCAAACCTACCCGGTTCCCTGCACACGTAACACTCCATCTTTTACTAACAGGTCTGGTTGGAATAATGGCCCTTGTGAGAGAATCATCCTTAGTCTCCATCGGTTTCTCCCGCTGAATAAAGAGCGAGTGGGTGTGTGGATTGCAAGGATGCTTGCTCAGTCAGCAGTTTGTAGCAACTGTCTGATGACCTGAGGAAACTGGCAGTGTCTTCATTGGTGTGTCTGGATGGACCAAGTTGGCAATGCTGAGATCCTCAGAAAGTGGAAGTGTGGCTCACCAGTGGAGATAGCTCTCTGAAACTGCAGAGTACTAGAGTTGAATGGTTCAATTTAGTTTGCCTTGAAATTGATTTTGTTGACTTTATTTAATCCATGGCCCTATCATTAGCAACATCTCAAAATGTTAGCATTAAAATACCGATCACATAATTCTTTAATTTACAGTGAAAGGTAGAAGTCCATCAAAGAATTCCCGATACATTGTATGCTCATTTTATTTCTGAAAACATCAAGGTTTTGGTATAAAATTGATTTGTATGTTACTATATTACTGTGTTTTAGTATAGATGTTGAAGTAATCATTGGTAGAAGCATGGGGCAGTAGAAGTGGAATTCATGTTTTTAATTTTTAAAAAAATTTCAAGTAAATTATGTAAGCATAGGTTTATGAAGCTACACATAGTTCAAGAACACAGATTAGCATATAGCTTTCTGGTCTGTCAGAATTTCTCACAGCTCACTACTGCTCTCTAGTGGTTGAGCCAGAACTGCCTTTTATGGCTGCTTCATAAAAGTGTTGCATTTGCCCAAGGCATGAAATTTAAAACTAGTACTTGTAATACTTGCAGAGAAATGTTAAAAATAGCAGCATTTGTAATGAATTTGGTGCAGATTTATAATTTAGAATTTCCATTTTTCACAAAGTATAGCGGGAAGCAGTAACTCAAAGGTCAGGAGCACTTGGTACTATTGAGGAGGACTGGGCTTGATTGCTAGTACCCATATTGAGGTTCACACCCATCCTTAGCTCAGGGGTTCCCACGCCCTCTTCTGATGTCCATGGACAACAGGCGTGCACACGATACACATAATGCATGCAGGCAAAATACTCACACCCATAAATTAAAATAAAAAATACAGACTTTATAAGCATAAAAACAAGCTGAAGGAAGAGCTAGCGTTCAAGGTCAGCTGCAACATAATAGTTGAAGTTTTCCAATACTCAAACTTTATATATAGTTTTTATTCTAGTATAATGTGCTGATCAGGTGAGGGCCTTCTGTGTTGGATTGCTTGTTTTATGGTGAGTGCGACTAACTCATTTTATGTTCTAGATTATAGCTTCTGAGGAAGGAGGGCTAAACATTTACATTTTTAAAAAAGATTTATTTGTTTGTTTGTTTGTTTGTTTGTTTATTATCATGTATATAATGCTCTCCCTGCACCTGTAGGCCAGGAGAGGGCACCAGATCTCATTATAGATGGTTGTGAGCCACAATGTGGTTGCTGGGAATTGAATTCAGGATCTCTGAAAGAGTAATCAGTGTTCTTAACCTCTGAGCCATTTCTCCAGCCCCCCAACATTTGGCTTTTTAAACACAAACTTTCATGAATTGACAGAACTGAAGTTGCCGCACTCATTGGTTATTCATTTTATTTCATCGCATGCCCACAGTGTTGCAGAATGAAAAGTACACGATAGCATTGGCATGCAGAATTTATTAAAAGTGTGATTATATTGAAGCTCAACTTTTTCTGTAGTGGAAATGTTTTTTCAGAACTGTCTAAAAAAAAAAAAAATACCTGACCAGATGTATGCAGAAAATGTTTTAGAAATGCTTTATATGTTCTGCAATATCATTTAAGTTCTAAGACAATGGAAAACAATACCCAAATGAAAAGTATAGCATTTTGTTTTCCCTACTGTGGCATTCAGTGTATCCTCTGTTTCTAAAGTCAGGAAGAAGAAAGTGAGGATGAAGAAGACACTCAGAGTTCCAAATCAGAAGAACATCATTTGTATTCTAACCCAGTAAGAGAAGAAATGACTGAGTCCAAGTTCTCTAAGTACTCTGAAATGAGTGAAGAAAAACGAGCTAAGCTTCGTGAAATTGAGGTTTGTGTTGTATTGGAATTAAAGCTGCTTTACTGGCCTTTAATGATTAATACCAAATTAACTCCCTCTTGACATGGTTCTTTATACAACCCATTCTCTCTGCTTAAAAACCTCCATATGAGTTAACTCTCTGTCTTTTAGTTCAAGTGTCACCTTTTGTCAGTGCTAGCCTTGTCTTTCTCTAGACTTACTTCCTGGTGTGCTTATCTCTGTGTGGTTTTACTTCTTATGTGTGTGTGTTGTTTGTCTGGCTTGCTTCCTTTGTTTGCTGAACATCTATTTCCCACTATGCTGTGTTTCTGTGAGGGATAAAGAACGTGTCTGGTCTCTATTTGGATGCATGGAATACAGGAGCGTCTCTGAGGAAGTGGTTGCTAAGGAATAGGATTGATCATGTAGGAAACCCATTCAATTTTGAATGCATACCATATAACTAAGAAAGTAAAGTATTTTCCGGCACATGCAAGTTAGGTTTACATTTTATTAATTACAGTGATTTATTTGAAAGGTTTCCTGATAGGATATAGAATATGTTGCCTGAATCCTAACATTAAGAAGAAGGGAAAAAAAATAGGTGAGCAAGCCTGAACTATCTAGGGCAAACTTTCCCCCTTCTCAGTCCTCTTTCTTTCTTTCTTTCTTTTACAGTGCTTTTTGTTTTATATCCCAGGCTACTTGGATATGTTGGAGAGAAAATCATTTGAGGAACTTGAAAATAGATAGTTTTTATTAGCATATATTAACTATATATAATGAGTTTCATGACATTTTCACTTATGGATGTAAGGTATTTTTATCACACTCAACCCGCATTACCTTCCTTTGTCCCCTTTAGCTCCCATACCTCCATTGAGCCTCTTCCTGGTTCCAACCAGCCCTGTACTTTATTGACTAGCAGTTGCCTGCATGCCTGCTTTGGTGTGCATCTACCAATGAGTTTTCATTAGCGTTCATTTGGGATCTTGAGTGGTAAGAACATATTTAAAGGAACGATTCTCCTTCACATGGTGACCATCAACTGTTATAGATCCTTGGGAAGGACAAGACCCTGCGAGGAGAGAAGTATTATTGAGTGCTCAGGGCAGCAAACTTTCCCAGCAAATGTCAGCAAAATCGCCAGCTAGTCTAGAGCTTGAAAAGAATGTGAGAGTTCTCAGTCTGTAGTACTCACTCATTCAGTAGTGACGTTGAATGGCAGCACCTTTCTTCTTACACACTATATTAATGATCTTACTTCTCCTTCGACTTAATCATTGGTAGGAATATTCGTTTTCTTTTTTTTTAAAGATTTATTTATTATGTATACAATGTTGTGTCTGCAATTACAAATGTATGCCAGAAGAAGGCACCGGTGCTCATTATAATTGGCTGTGAGCCACCATGTGGTTGCAGGGAATTGAACTCAGGACCTCTTGAAGAGTAGCCAGTGCTCTTAACCTCTGAGCCATCTCTCCAGCCTGTATATTCTTTTTCAATACCTTTCCCCTGGTATCACCAAACCAAAGAAAGTGTTTTGTTTTAACCCTATGCAGAGTCTGCATGATGCCAGTTTATAAGTGGAGACAAGAAGCTTTCAGTTAGTACTTTACTTCCTGTCCTTGTAGTGCTCTATGTCCCCTAGCTGGCTTAGGGGAATAGGGTGTTCGTTGTATAACCGTAAACACACTCACTTGGACCTTTTTCATCCTGGGTATGTCTTTTTGTAACTCAGTAATACCTCTGTCTTCCTAATGTAATGAAACTACTAAGAGTAGAAATTAGTTATACATAGTGACATGTGCTTGTAACCTTACCTTCTTGGGGCAGGGAAGGAAGACTGTAAGTTTAAGATTTACCTCAGTTATCTAGAGAGTTCAAGAATAGTCTTAACCAGATTGTGTCAGAAAGAAAGTAGAGAGAGAGAGAGTATGTGTGTGTGTGTGTGTGTGTGTGTGTGTGTGTGTGTGTGTGTGTGTGTGTGTGAGAGAGAGAGTGTGTGTGTGTGTGTGTGAGAGAGAGAGAGAGAGAGAGAGAGTGTGTGTGTGTGTGTGTGTGTGTGTGTGTGTGTGTGTGAGAGAGAGAGAGAGAGAGAGAGAGAGAGAGAGAGAGAGAGAGAGTGTCCCTGGGGATGTGGCTCTCTGCTAGAGCAGTTGTTGAGCATGTAAAAGACTCATGCTTCAATCCTCAGGGCTAGGGAGGGCTAGGGAATAGAAACAAACACTATAAAACACATTTTCTTGGTAATGTGGAGCTATAATGTCAGCACAGGGCTGGGCGATGGCTCAGTCAGGAAAGGTGCTTCCCACCAAGCCTGGTGACTTGGGTTCGATTGCCATGACACACATAGTGGAGGCGCAGAACCTAATTTGACCTCCACATGAATGGCTGTGATATAACTTTTCGCGCACGTGTGCGCGTACACACAAATGTTACAAAAAAGTCTATATAGACTGCCTAATTCTTTTAAAATGTTTTGTTTCCTTATTAATATAAAGAGAAGAAAACCATATAATGTAGCATTTGGTTGTTATCTGAACTTTATGAGCATTATCATTTCCAAATTCTCTGTGTGTGTGTGATATTGTATATGTGCACGCATGCCTTGTGTGCACACTGTATATGATCTTCTATATTTTATAGGCTGCTTCCTAAGTGTCTCTCTCGTTCTCATAGTACCTATCTCATAAATTAGAAGATAAACCAAAATCTAGGTTTAAGTGTAGATCTTAGCTTCATCTTGGCTTTACCTAAATTCTTCTCCGTTGTTACTCTGGGACGTTTAAGTCAGGGAACAAAGTTTCACAGCTGGTAGCAGATTTGAATTAGAACTCAAGGCTCACAGACTTTTTTTCACCCTTTCTTACCTTGCTTCCCTGCCACTTTATACTTGGTTTTAAAACCCAGGGGCTTTGTTAGAGAACCTTTACGTAAAGAATACAGTTCTAAATTAGTTTCTCTAGGTAGTTTTATTATACAGTATATTTTATACAATAGTTTTTCTTCTTGAAAGCTATTCCTTTCCCTAAATGCATCCTAATAAAATTGCCCAACAGCTTAACATTTTTTAAACCTGCAATTAATAAAAACTAATGGATTTGTGTTTCATAATACTAATATTCTCTACAAAAATGCTTAAAAACCTATAGCCATGTATTGGGCTAAATAGATGTTACTTAAGAGTGACAACTAGGCTAGTGCTGTCTTTTCCTGTGCTGCTTTTCCTGTGTCTGCCAACAAAGGATGGGAGCAGAAGGTTAGGAGCCAAGTGGAGGGTGAAGCTTGGGTGGTGGCGGGCCTCTCCTGCCTGCCCTAACAGAGGAAGGACTGCTGAAGGGAGGATGGGATGCCTGCTTGTTGTCTCGGCCGCAGGGGTGACTGTTAAGCCTTTGCCTGGACTATTTCTTTTTGGGTTGAACAGCGTGGTCACTCTTTTTTATATGGGTATCTCAGTTTGTGTTTGGGTCTCAGACTTTATTATCAGAAACTTTTAAGGTGGCATTTTATAATGGTTTAAAAAATAATTTTAGCCATATGTAGTGGCAGATGCCTGTAATCCTTGTACTTGAGAGATAGACACTAGGAATTAAAGTTTGATTCTAGCTTGGCTACACAGGGAAACTCTATCAAAAACATAAAAAAGACCAGGAGATAGTGCAGTCTGTAAAGTACTGCCATGAAAATTTGAAGGCCTGATATAGATTCCTAGAACTCATGTAAACATCTGGGCTTGGTACTGTGCACCTTATGTGGTAGTACGGGAGAGCATAAAACAGAAGTTGCCAAGTCCCCTGGCCAGCCAGCTTGTCCTAATTGCTGAGCCCGAGGTTCCAGTGAGAGATCATCTCAAAAAACTCAGGTTGCTAGCCTCACACTGAGGTTGCCCTCAGCCTACACATACACAAAATTATAAAAAGATTGTGTCCTCTAAAGTCAGGTTGCTGTTTAGCTCATAGATACTTGATTTTTAAACCAGTTTATCAATGTTATATTCCAAACAACAGAATTTGGTTGTAGGAGGTTTCATATAGTGGTGAAGTCAGCTATTTGCGTTGTCCTGCTTTTCTCCTTAACTTCAGCATTTACATTTAAATTTTTCATTAAAATGTGAAATGTGCAAAGACTAATTTTAAGGCTTTTGAGGGAAAAGATGGAGAGAACCTTAAGTCTCTGGTTTATCAAATACTGCTGTGGAAGAGGACAAGAAATCAAAGAACCTATAAAATAGTCATGAATTCAAACAGTGAAAATATTTCTTTGATTTGTGGGGCAGGAGAGGATTATAACCTTCCTCTAATGTTCAGGCTTCCTTTCCTACATGCTTTAGGAGCAGGTAGTCTATTTAAGTGGCTTATCAATATAAATAAAGAGGAATGTTAACCTCTGGAGATATTCTTGCCATCTCTTCTGTAAAACAAGGCCGAGCCAACTTGGGATGTCCATGTGCTTGCTTCTCTCCACATCACTGTCCTTCCCTTGGTTGAACAGAAGAGTATGGTTGCTTTTAAAATTTTATGGACATTTAAACTCCTGGAAGCCTCCAGGCAGTTTTTATTTTAATGATGTAGAAGTCAGAGGACAACTCTCAGGAGTCATTTATCTCATGCCTTGTTGAGGCAGGGTCTTCTTAGCGCTGCCATGGACCAGCAAACTTCCCAGAGTGTCTCCTGGCTGCCTCATGGAGTGCTAGGAGTGCTAGCCCTACAGATAACTGTCAGCAGGTCACCATGTTCAGTTTTTAAAGTATAGACCCTGGGGTTAAAGTTACATTTACTATTGTTGCACTTGTACATATCACAGTAGTCAAATGGACGTCAAAACAACTTGTGGTTCTCTCCTGCCATGTGCATTCCTGGGATCAAACAGAGATCATCAGGCTTGGCAGGTGCCTTTCCCCACTGAGTCATCTCGCTGGCCCACATTTATCTTTTTAGTGGTTTTTATTGTATAAAAGAGTGTTAGTCTGGCATGGTAATGTGTACCTGTAAATCACAGCACCCAGGAGGCCAAGGCAGGAGGATCACAAGTTTGAGGCCAGCCTCCAATACATTTCAAGGCCTTGTTTTCAGGAGTAGGGAGTGATCAAAATATTTAACTCTCCAGAATGTGAAATTTTACCTTTTCTTGTATTTCCTTTCTTTGTTACTGATGTTAGTAAGGTTAGGTTATGACTATTTTTTAGGGGGACGAGTCGGGGGTTGGTACAGGCTTTTAGATTGCAAATGTGTGTATAATTAGCCAGAAATCTTAGGGTGAATATATAAGCACTCTTACTAACATGCTACAGCAAACAGTGGTCACATAAATAGCTTAGGTCACTCTAAGTGATACATTTTAAGAAATGGAATAAGAAACTCTGATCTTTTTAAAGTCAGCATTTACTCTTATTTTCTTAAAGTACATTCTGAATGTGGTTTAACTCTGTCTCGATGGTTAGTGTTTACACTGCGCTGCAATAGAGTGGAACCCTTGTACCATGCAGCTGTGTGTTTTGTTGTAAGGAGCTGTTTTTAGTGTTGTTTTTAACATATTATCCTTTTATGTTCTGCTGACTTTAATCTTGCTCCAAGTATGCTTGCCTGTACTCACCTTTCCTTCTAATTTGGGGAACTAGATTCCAAATTCATTGTTACTGTTAGTGAAGAAATAATGTTCCTAAGGCTGTGACGCAGTCTGTGGTTTTCATACTCTCCTGGCTGTCTGAGAACATCTGTGCTGTGTTGATGGCCTGAATTTTGTGTGGTGGGTTGTCTGATAGACTTTATATTGAGATTATATTTTGACCCAGTCCTAATAAATCAATGCTTTGCTATAGGAGAAAAGCAATGCTTGAGAATTGTGATAGAAAATTCTTATTTAAAATGTCTTATTTCACAGCTAAAAGTTATGAAGTTTCAAGATGAATTGGAATCTGGGAAGAGACCTAAAAAACCAGGCCAGAGCTTCCAGGAACAAGTAGAACACTACAGAGATAAACTGCTACAGCGAGTAAGGAGTACATTTATTCAGCAATATGCATTTCCAAAGTTACTTATTTAGCTTTGTTGACTGTTAATATAATAGCACACTAAAGGGAAGTGTATTTCAGTGACAGCCTTTGATGTATAAACGTTAAATGATGGTTAGAAACATTTTATTCTGGATAGTACCCATGGACTAGACAATCTTGTTAACATACTTTCAAGAACTGGAAAACCCTATGGGAAGACACTACATTGACCCTAGTAAGAAACCGTTAATCCTAGGAAATGACGCAGATGAGTTTTGGGAAGTACTGTAGTTGGGAAGTTCATTTCTAAGAAGTTGGAGTAAGAGGGGAGGTACCAACCTCACCAGGGAGTGCTGGGCTGCACACAGTCACTTAGGGATGTGCAGAATACTGGGATGAGACCCCACACAGGGTCTCTGTGGAACTGCTGCTTTAGTCTGTACCTTGGCCTTTATTACGGTGATAATAGCTATATCAAACAAGAAAAAGGCATACCTGAGAGCAAACAGGTACAAGATTGGTGGCAGGGAGCTGCCTAGTAATAGGACTGTGTAACTGTGCAGACCTGTGGACACAAGAGTTTTCTCTAGTGTTAGATCATAGCTAGTATTATTATTTTTGCTCTTTGATGTTAGTCAGAATGTTTAAGACAGTTTAATTGTAGTATAGGTTCTATAAAATGTGCAATCAAGAAAAAGATATCATTTAGGAAAATGTATACTACATGTCATTAAGGGAAGTTAAATTCCTTTGTGGCTCTTTAAATGTGGCTGTAGTTGGATAAAAGATGAATGAGATTATTTTGTAAAATGGTGCTCGTTGTCTAGCCCTTGAGTCCCTTTAGCAATGGTATCTGGGGATTAGTCTGGATGCCAGAATACATGTTCATGTTCCCTGTGTCTCAGTGGCAACAAACTAAAAATGGATAACATGTCCATTACTAGTTTAGTCTCCTGTATGCCGTGACTGTCTACTGGAGACAAGCGTGTGTGTTTAGAAGGCATGTGCTGAAGGTCTTTGTAAATAAGCTGGAACGCAGCCAGGCCTCCTGACCTAGGCGCTGTCTCTGGTGTTCTTGTTGCCGTGGTACCGCTAAGCAGGTGTTAAAAGGCTGTATATATGACCCATAAGACAGCAGTTGTTTTTTTGGTCTGGCTTTGTAAAAAGCTTGCCAGTATCTAGTCATAAAATTTTTTTCAGCTTTTAAAAATGAGAAGCAATTAAATTAACATTTTTGATGCATGCCAATCATAAATAAATTTCATTTCTGTTATTAAAGAACTGAGTTGGTTCAGTGTCTTTAGCTACTACTTTAATTATTCTGTCATTAACATAAGTTAGAATTTTATGGGGAAGTGGCAAACAGTTACTTTTCTGGTTTATATAATTATGTCGTGTAGTCAGTTTATAAGATAGGATTAAATTTCCTTTCATAGCTACTTACACAGTCTTTGGTAAGGACTTTTTCCAACGTGAGCCTGCTGTATGCCGGCAGATTGCTCTCTTTAGTGTGATGGGGAGGTCAGTCAGTATGTTGCTTGCTAGCTTTTCCCGACTCCTCCTTTCCCTCCCCTCCCCATCTTCCCCCATTCCCTCCCTCCCTCCTTCTCCCCATTGTGATGTGGTAGAGGCGAAGGGACAGAGCTCTCAGACTGATGACTGCTGTGGCTGTGCTTACTGGGCTTCATCTTCCTGAGTCTAGTTTTCTGTATCTAGACTGAGAGTGATGACTTGGCATAGGCAAATAGTTACCATAATGTGTGGGCTATGATAAGCACTCAGTAAACATTTAGCTCCCATGCAAGGATGGTGGTGGTGGTGGTGATGATTTAGTTTATAAGAAATGACTAAAGGGTAGATAGTTTTTGAAACTGCAGTCATACCTTAATTAGCTTTTTAAAAATTCCTAAAAGAGGAAGCATGGGTAAATACGTGGGATAGCCTAGATGGACTTTTTAAAGCAACCGAATGTTTTCTTTTAAAACACAAAACAGGAGAAGGAGAAAGAATTAGAAAGAGAACGCGAAAGAGACAAAAAAGACAAAGAAAAATTGGAATCGCGATCGAAAGACAAGAAGGAAAAAGATGAATGTACTCCAACAAGAAAAGAAAGGTATGGCATGTCGTAGCTGATCTGCCTTCTCTCAAGCTGTGGAGTGCTGTTTGGTTTTAAAGTATTTCCATCTTCAGTAGCGTCAAACCAGAAGTAGTTTTTACAGTAACCATGTTTGGCTTCTGCCTGTAGGAGGCAGAGCTAACAGAGAGGGGCAGTTAGTTGTCACTGGCTTAACTAATTAGGGCATCTCTTTACTTGGTTCATATGGTATTCTTAGCCTTAATTCTCTGCAGGAATTCAGTTACACTATTGCGTATCTACCCCACTGCTTAAATAACAGCTTGTCATAGCTGCCTGTTGCCACCACTGCAAGCATCTCCCTCCCCGAGAGTAGACTATATAGAAGAGGCAGTGACTTGCACATCATGTTAAGTTTTTTGTTTAGCTTTTCTCTTTGAGTTTTTATTATTTTTAACTTTCAATTTGTGTGTGTGTGTGTGTGTGTGTGTGTGTGTGTGTGTGTGTGTGTGTGTGTGTTTGGGTACTGTGGAGGTCAGAGGACAACTTGTGGGAGTTGGTTCTCTCCTCCTGCCATGTAGGTCCCAAGGATCAAACTCAGATTAAGTGCTCTCACTTGCTGAGCCATCTCACTGGACTGTGCTTCTTACTTCTGTAGTTTTTAAATGCCTAATGTAGTGAAGCAGTTGCTTCAGTTAACAGAATAAAGCTTTCCACATTAAAAAAAGAAGTGGTTGCAACTGAGAAACCTTGCTCAGTCACTTGCAGATACTTACAAATAATAAAACTACACGGATTGGCTAACAAACAGACGCCATTTTTGTGTGTTTTATATTTTGATATAATTTCAGTTTTATAGAAAAGTTATAAGAATAGTGTAGATACTCCCTGTGCACCTTTTACCCATATGCTCCACCTACTCAAATGCCTCTCCTTCAGTCCTTCCTGTTCTGCGTCACCTCCAAACAGTCCACTATAATTGGCCAGTGCAGTGCCCTGTGCTTTGGGTTGTATTCATTTTACTTCAGTAAAAGAACCACATTAAGAAGTCAGCATTGGAAAAAAAAACTTAGCTGGGCATAGTGGTTGCATGCCTTTAATCCCAGCACTCAGAGAGGCAGGGGGATCTCTAAGTCCAAGACAGTCAAGGCTACAGAGAAACCTTGTTTCAAAGAAACCAAAACAAAAAGAAAAGATAAAAAATCAATCTTCAGTGTTATCCCATCCAGAAACGTCAGGCTTTCTTCATCTTCCTAGTACTGTGTTAGAGCAAAAGAACATTGCATTAAGTTGAATTTACTTGTTTTGGTGCAAGTTGTCTAAAAGTTACTGTTCATGAAATGCAGGACATTGACTGTTGTTAGAAAATAGTACCAATATGGCTATTGAGAGTTAAGTTAGTGTGCACTGGGAGGGATTAATAGCTAAGTTAGTAAAACTTGAAAATGAATCCTGAGTCTTTGTCACTTAGAGAGTGTTTCCGTGCTTTGTTCTGTAGGAAGAGACGGCACAGCACCTCCCCCAGCCCATCTCGAAGTAGCAGCGGTAGAAGAGTGAAATCCCCATCACCAAAATCAGAGCGGTCGGAACGGTCTGAAAGGTCTCATAAGGAAAGCTCACGCTCCAGATCCTCTCACAAGGACTCTCCTAGAGATGCTAGTAAAAAAGCCAAAAGGTAAGTGCACGCCATTTTTACTGTCAGCTTCAGTTACCAGCTAGCTAGCTGGCTCTGTAAGCTTCAAAGGGAACATGGCCAGAAGATTTCTTTCTTTTCTTTTCTTTTTGGTTTTTCAAGACAGGGTTTCTCTGTGCAGCCCTGGCTGTCCTGGACTCACTCTGTAGACCAGGCTGTCCTCAAACTCAGAGAGCTCCACCTGCCTCTGCCTCCTGAGTGCTGGGACTAAACGCGTTGTGCCACTACCTCCTAGCCTTTAAAAAAGTTTTTTTTTATTTTTTAGATTTCAGAGAAACAAATACTATTCTTATTTTGGGTGATATCGCTCTTGTTCTTACTTACCCTAGTTTCTCTACTGATCACTCATGTGTGTGTACATACTCTTTTTTTGGTTTTGTTTGCTTTTTCGAGACAGGGTTTTTCAATGTAGCTGTGGCTGTCCTAGACTCGCTTTGTAGACCAGGTTAGCCTTGAACTCAGAAATCCACCTTCCTCTGCCTCCCAAGTGCTGGGACTAAAGATGTGCGCCACCATGTTTGGCTTTCTTTCTTTCTTTTCTTTTTTCTTTCGTGCATGTGTGCATGCGTGCGTGCGTGCGTGCGTGCGTGCGTGCGTGCGTGCGTGCGTGCGTGCTCGCTCTTATGGCTCTTTTTAAGCCATATAAGATGGTAAGCAGCTTTAGTAGCTGGTTGTTTAAACATTCATTCTTGTTTGTTTGTCTCTTCAGGTCACCATCTGGTTCAAGGACACCTAAAAGGTCTAGACGGTCCCGGTCTAGGTCCCCTAAAAAATCAGGGAAGAAATCCAGGTCCCAGTCTCGGTCCCCACACAGGTCTCATAAAAAGTCAAAGAAAAACAAGCACTGACACATATTTATAAGATGCTCTCACTTGATGGAAAGCAAGTGTGTTGTGTGCCTGAATAGTCTGGTGGTGTTTTGTTTTTTTTTTTTTTTTTAATAAAAAAGAAAAAACCACACACACAAACAAAAAAAAATTCTAATGAAAGAGCATTCCTGGGTTTTGTTTGTTTGTTTGTTTGTGAATGCATGTGTAAACTCATGAGTAACTGCATCTGTAGACCTGTCATTGTTTTATATTGTATAAATTACTTTTGTTGTGGCTGTTTCTCAAGATGAAATTTTTATTGTGCTAATGAATTTCATCAGAAATGTGTACAATGGATCTGCTGGCAGTAGTAGGATTTTGTTTTAGGATGTTGTGACTTAGACATATAATACAGATGTCTTCCCCCCTTTTGTAGCTTTGACAATTTGAATTAGATTTCAAATAAAATCTGAACAGAAAACTATAATGTTGTTTTTTTGCCCAGTTGCTGACACCAAGTCCCTTAAAGACCTACTAAGGGAATTTGCCACCATTGCTGTCTGTTACACCTAGTATAATTCATAGGCTCCAATGTAGATTCATTTCTGTAAGGGGGTTTCATACCCAGAGATCAGAGGGCTTAAGTGAGTGGGTCTGATGTGTTGTTTGTTACTGTAATGCCCAGTTAAAACAGTTTTTTCAAGGAAGCAACGTTGATTTCAAAACACTCAACCCATCTTTGAGCAATTACGTATTTTATAGGGTAAACTTGATTTTTATCTTCTATCATGAAACAAGTTTATTTATAAAATATTTTATAAAAAATATTTGCCATAGAATTCTTTTGTATAATAGTTGCCTTTTTACAATTGCCTGTAGGTTATCTTTAAAACATTGGTATCATGATATACAAATTTGTTAGAAACAACTTTTTTTGTTTTGAAAGATCTGGTTTGAAGTACAGCTTTAAATAAAAATTGAAAAATGGTTTTTGGGCAGTTTTAACACCTAGGAGTGGCTTATAAATTCAAAGTGCAGAAAGTTGACTTACGGAGTTGCATTCTGTCGTACACAGGAAAGAACTTGGTATGTTCTAAGGAAGAAATAGGAAAACTTGTGAATGTTGGTCAACATGCCGGGAAGCATAACGCAGTGAAGGGTCGCATAGACTTGAACTGACACTGCCATTTGCCCATCTCGCTTTCAGTTTTTCACTTGGTACTTCATGTAGTGTTTATATTTTTTCTCTAACAATGGATTGTTAGGATTTAACTTATTTTAAGAACTTACTACCTGTTTACTTACTAAGGCAGCCTGGACCTGTGACTTGGGGAGTAGTCACATCAGTTGTGCAGCACAGCGTGTCTTTTCCTTACCCCACACATCCACAGCAGCTTTAGAAAGGAGCCAGTCATACTGCCTGACATGGAAAGTATTGTTCAGTCTTTCATTTACCCACTGTCTTAGGAAATGTTAATTCCTTAAAGTTGCTCAGAATGATTAATGTGAACATTTGGTGCTGATACTTAAAAGTTCTATATGAATACAGCCATTATAAAAGGAATACATTTTTCTCCCATATTCATTGTCGGGGAGAATGATATTTTATATCATCTTTCTTTTCAGAAAAATAGTGTTGAATTGCTGGTTAGTTGTGGTATTTCTCATTCCTGGGTCTTTGGATAAGCAAGGAAATAATTGACCAGAAAGTAATTTTCTTTTTTCAGGCAGGTTATGAAGCATAGTTACTTTTGTCTCTTGAGTGCAAAACCTTAGCTTGGTTTTGGGTATTTGTTTGAAGAGTTTTCTACAGCAATGGATCCATATTGTAATTAATACAGTTGGGTAAAACTGGCTTCCTTTTGGGAAAGGCGGGAAATTACTTAGACCTGATAGAATATTTTCTCAGGTTCTTTTTTCTCTCTCTTTCTTTCTTTCTTTCTTTCTTTCTTTCTTTCTTTCTTTCTTTCTTTCTTTCTTTCTTTCTTTCTTTCTTTCTTTTCTTTTCTTGTCTTTTTTTTTCTTCTTCTTCTTTTTCTTTTCTTTCTTTCTTCTTTCTTTTTCTTTCTTTTCTTTCTTTCTTTCTTCTTTTTTGTTTTCTTTCTTTTCTTATTCTTTCTTCTTTCTTTCTTTCTTTCTTTCTTTCTTTCTTTCTTTCTTTCTTTCTTTCTCAAGACAGGGTTGCTCTGTGTAGCCTTGGCTGGCTGTCCTGGACTCTCTTTGTAGACCAGGCTAGCCTCGCATTCACAGAGATCCACCTGCTTCTGCCTCCTGAGTGCTGGGATTAAAGGTGTATGCCACTACACCCAGCTGGGGTTCTTTAATGTATATATTAGGTTGTATTGAATTTTGTTTTAATTGTAAATAGTATTAACTAGGTCATTTCCTATTTTTCTTTATGAGGAAACATCTAGAATGAGCTGTTAAAATTCACAATGGCTTCAAGTGGCACACACCTGTTATCCCAGCATTGAGGCTAGGCGACTGTAGCTGAGGAGTTGAGACTAGCTTGGGCAATAGAGTGAGATCCTGTCACGAGAAGGAAGCTGATCTGTAAATTTTTTAAAGTAATAGCTTAGTTTTCATATCTAAAGAATACATGGCACAATTTCTGTGAGTTGACTTAAAGTATTTATAAATAATCTGAGAGTTCCAGGAAAGATGTTCCCAGCTGTGTATTGCACAGCTGTTCTCTACTTGTTGTATGTGCAGGGAGATCCTCTGTTGCCCATCCCTACAAGGTTCCTAACAGGAATTCCTTACCAAGGCCATGCCATTTGACTTCTCTCTACATACACATAGAAAGTAACATGTTGGTTGATTTCTTACAAAGACAGACCTGTGGCTAAAAAGGATCGTGATGTGCTTTGGCATTGTATTTCTGTATTACTGTGAGTCAGCATGTAGGGGTTTCTGACTGTAGCGAGTTAGAGACTAGGGAGACAGAAAACCCTGATCCCAAAGGATCCTTTTTATTTGGTTCACAATATTTTTGGCTCTTTTGCTAAATTTTGCAAAAGACCTAATTTTCTTTATTGCAGACCATTCCTATGGGCTTAACCTGAGAATTGTATTCCAATTCTGTGTTGGAAGGAATACTTCCTTCTGACCCATGTATTTTCTCCATTCTTTAATATTCTTGAATACTTGAAAAAGTAAGGAAATTTTGTTCATGATCAAATTTCGGTTTTTCAGAAATATCCTATACATTTTTTGCGTTAATGGTGGTATAAGTTCTGAAAAGTTGCGTGACCATAGTTTATTATGGTTAAAAATAAGAGCAGAGAGAAACCTGTTGCCAAAGTGACTTAACCTAGTCTGATAACTACAACAGTGTGATTTCTTTAGCTGAGAAAGTTGTTTTTAAAAAATAAACTACCACTTTTGTAAAACAGTGTGTATTTTAAAGCTTTTCATTTGCTGTTTCCCCTCTTCTCACTTTAGTGGACAAGCCTAACTACAAAAAAAGAAAAATTCAGTGCAGGTGTTTGTGAAGACAGTATAAGTTTAAAGGGTCTAGTGATTAAAAGTTCACACTAACAAAATGTTTGGTGTTGTCGCATTTCACATGCAAGTTTTGGAATAGAAATTGGGGAGAGTTTATTTCCATTTTGGGCTTTTCTTGTTTTTATTGCTAACTTCCTAAGATTTAGTTAATACACGAATACAATTCCCAGGGAAGTGTGATGACAGGCCAAGAGGTGGGAGTGTGCTGCTGTTCAAAGGGAGCCTCGCTCCATTGCTCAACTCTCAATGCCTCTGTTTATTCAGTGCCACCTCACGGAGTTCTAACGTAAATGGATTATATGTATAACTGGTGTTTGTATGGTTTTGTAGATAAAATGTCCTCATTCACTTTCATGTGTAATTGTGGTTAGAGTATCAGTGTTTTACCCTTTTAACTTCAGCAGGCTCTTGTGTGTTGTATCTCTGGTGATTTGAAATAGCAAAAGAGACTGATTTTTAGAAATGGAATAACAGTTCTGCCTGCTCAGCTGAAGTGCTCTGCAGTGGGACAGACGCCACAGAAGGCTAGTGGGGCTGCTTTACAGACGAGACTCGCACCTTATAGTTTTCTACGTAAAAGATTAGTCACAAACAAAGCTTGCGGGACTCACTTTTGTTGGTTTTTATACTTTTAATTACTTAAATAAAATAATTGTTTCCATAGTAAATTTAGACTGCTTATGTAATTTTCTGCATATGACTTTCTAATGGGGAACCCTATAGGATAATTTAGCTTTCTGCAATTTTCTCCCGTGCAGAATAGTGCTGTGAGGCGCTGCTGCAGCTGTCTGTTGTAGCATCAGAGCCACTACGTTTTATGCACTTAAACTCTCAACAGATTTTATGATAGGTGATTCCCTATTAATTAGGAACTTTTATACCCTTATTCTGTTCTGTTTCTGTCACTTGAGGAAAGCTTGAGACTCCAGCACACAGCAGCAGTCTAGCCACCAACCTGTACATAGCAGCTCGTCAGTGTGTCTGTTTCGGCTTTAAAGGATAACGGCACCATCACACTAAAAACCCACTGGTTCCTTTTTAAGGTTTTGTTTATTTTTAGTTGTGACAAAATGCTCTTGACAAAATTTACCATCTTAAGCATTTTTAACTGTACAGTTTGCTGGTGTTAGGTATGCTCAAATTGTTGTGCGACTGACCTATATAACTTTAATTGCAAAACTGAAACTCTGTACTTGCCCGGTTCTGCTTTCCCCTTTGCCCTGCCCCATGTAGCCACATTCTGCTTTGTTGCTGTTTGACTAATCTAGAAAGTGAAATATAAAACATCATTTAATTAAAATTCTTTACCATTTGTACAACTGGGTGTGCTCTGTGGTCTCTTTAGTGGTTGTATGATGTAATTTCACACCAGCACATCATAGCCTGGCATACTAAAATGCATGTAGGAAGCAAACTGATTTTGAAACTGCAGCAGGTTAATATTAATGACCGTGCTCAGATGTTTTCCTGGGTTATTTAGTGCCTTGTGGAAAGGAATGGGACTTTTTAATACTTGGTAGGCTTTGGTACTCATTTGACGACCGAAGAGGGAGGTAAGGATAAATTGCTGATTTTGTTTTTTAGTGTTTTCTGTTTTAGAATGAAGAAGCTCCTTTTTTGTCTTTCATATTTGGTGTGGTGTGACAGATAGTGGTAGAGGAGGAGGAGCAGCCTGGCTGTGGAGTGATGCTTGGGTGTGCGTGGTGTTTTGTTTCTTCTCACCTAGGAACTGATGAGGATAACTTTAGTTACTGTAAGGGTACAACTAGGAAATCAGCATAGGGCTGAGTTAGTGATCCTTAAGTAAGCATTCAGTGTCCCTTGGAACTGATGGTGGAAGCATCCTGTAGTTCAATAAAACACACATTCAAAAGCACTCAAGTATTTTAGAAGTAAAAATCATACATGTGGCTAACTTTTCTTAAACTCTGTGATCTGTGTTACATAGTACTTACTGGCCACTGGGAATCTGCTAGCCCAGGATAACAGTTGGTTCTCCGTTCCTTTTGAAGAAAACATTCTTCTTATTGCCTGGTAGCGGCGGGGCACCCCTTTAATCCCAGCAATCGGGAGGCAGAAGCAGGTGGATCTCTGAAGTAGAGGCCAGCCTGGTCTACAGTGAGTTCCAGGTCAGCCAGTTTCCTAACTCAAAATAACAACAATATAAAGTAAAAAATACCTTCTGCCAGTTGTCGTTTATTATTTTGGAATTCCACCAGTCAAGACTTCTGGAAGGAAATCTGTCCCTGAGCAGCTGCAATAAGGTGTGTGGGATGAACCTGGAGAAGAAAAGTCTGAAATCTCGAAGCATGGGATTTGTTGTCCAAGTTTAAAGTTTAAAAAAAAAAAAATTAAAAAAGGCTACACCAATTAACAGCTGAGCAACAATGTGCACTTTTCATAAAATTGACAATAAGATTAAAAAAAAAAAAAGCCAAGCAGTGTGATCACACTTGTTATATATATATATATATATATATATATATAATATATATATATATATATATATATATATATCTGCAAATTGAAATATATAGTTTCAGATTATGCCAGAAGAAATGTGCCCTAAAACTACTCTTTTATAGATCTATAGAGTAGATCTGTAGTTATATGGAATTTGAAAAGGAAATTGTGCTTTAAATTCTATTCAGAACTAACAGCTTTGTGGTAATGTCCTCAGCACTTTGGTAAAGCTCCTTTGAAGTTCTCAAAGTTATAAAACATGAATTTGGAAGAGGCTATAACTGGTTAAAAACATCATGTCGTGGCTTCATGCAGCTGAAACACCTCACCAAGTGAACACTTGACTGCAGATAGCAGCTGAACATTCCCACTATGAGAAGTGGCTTTGGTTGCTTGGTTGCTTGGTTTCAGTGTGTTTTACAACCATGTGCAGTAGCTACTAGGGATGCGCAGTCTAGCAAAGGAGGGCTCAGGAAGCTGCCTTTCGTCAGGTTTGTTGCTGTAACGTCCCAATAAAGGCTGGTGTAGTCCTCACAAGCCTCTCCCAGGGTGTAGTGAGGCATTAGATACCAGGAAATGTTTTATTAATAAGGCTCTATCTTCTAATTGTCATAGTATTTAGCTAACAGGAGAATGAGCCCTGTAAGTTTCAAAATGACATGCCTGTGTAGCTTAGGCTTTACAGGATGCACAGGATATATTCTAAGAATGTGTTTTCTCCAGAAAGATTTGCAGTATGCCTGCCCACCACTGCCAGTTCTTTATGTGTATGTGTCAAAAGGCAGAGATAACCACTCATCAAATATTTCCCAAGAAGCATCTACATCCGTATCTAAAAATAGTGGTTTAATTCTGAATTGATTGCCCTGAAAGCGGGCTTAATTTGACTTAAATAGCAGGTATGTTAAAGAAAGTCGTTAAGTGGCAATGATCATTTTACTTGTTTGTTCTCATGATTGACATAAGGACTCGTTAAAGCTTCCCAGAATATTTGCATATATTTTGGAATAAAATCTAGTGGAACCTTTATTTTGTGAATATTGAATGATAAAACCAGAATTAACAATGTGTAGAGAATGGGAGAGAGTTTGGTAAGAATTATGCTGCCTACTCTGTATTTCACATCTATTCTTAAGTGTCAGAACTTGGCTGTCTGCAATAGCCATCACTAAAATAAATAAAATATCTTTGGTTTGGACACCAACAGTTCCTAAGCAGCAATGAGTTCAGGTGACTTTTGGTACCAAGACTCCGCAGTGGAATTCAGAGTCGTTTGTGACACATACTGCCAGTTTTCCAAGAACCTTCTACCTCCTTGAAGAACACAGATGACAGGAAGAAAGCCTGTAATCTAATTTGGTGTCTGGTGCCACACTTGCTCCCTTTGTCAGTTTATACTGTGTCTTTGCCTAACACCTACTGGAGAATTGTGGGTCCTTGAATACCTTGCCAAAGCTCCTGTGACTTCATGCGTTATCTCCATTGAAATGAAAGGTGTACCTATGGTACCTTTGGGGGCAATGGAAAACGTATCCTGCTCCCCTGTCCTCAGATTCCTACATGGTGCTTTTCTTTCTTTGCAGCATTTAGCTCTTTCCTTTGCAGAGTGTGTTGCAAACAAGCTGAAAATGACTGAACTACCCAGTCTTGGCTAGAAGGATTGTCTCTTACTTGCTGAGTGTATACAGATCCTTTGACCAATGCAAGAAGACCTGAGTAAGGCATGGAAGGGCTAGTTAGCGCTCTCATGATTTCATGCGTGGATGGACCCAAATGTCAGGCTTGAGAACTTTGGAGTTCTTTGGGTAGTTCATATGTAAAGTGATTTTGGTTGCTATACTTAAGATTTCTATTGCCTTAGTATAGATGGGCTCCCACAGAGAAGTCTACTGTGGAGGAACTCAGTAATGGGAGGGACCAGGCCCACAATTGCGCCTTGGATGGCATAATGTTAGGAAAATGGAAAGCAGCAAGGTAAGCAAAGAATAGGTGGTCAAACGGTAATGTGAGCCAAGGCTTCAGCCCTGGGATGGGCTGGCGGTGGGAACAGAGAATTCCAGGCTAAGTTAGCATGTGTTAATGGGGCACTGACACACAGGATGCACCAAGGCCTGAGTACAGGGAGGAATGGATGAGGCTGGGTATAGCCTGCCTGCAAGGGAACCGAGACACAAATTCAAAAGGTCTCTCTGACCACTGCGCAGGCAGGCTGGGAAAGAGACAAGAGCAGCCGGGAAACCAGAGAGGAGCTTGTGGCTATGCAGGTTAAATGTGATCGTGTGAGTCAGGTATCTAGCCCCGCCCCAATGTGCAGCAGCTCTCAGCTAAATAATTGAAGCCCTCTCCTCATTTCCTTGGATCCTGTGGTTCCTGCCCACAACAGAGGCTAAGTATTCACCCAGATTGACTTCATTTGCCGCCTTATGCAGAGATCTGCCAGCAGATGAGCAGGGTTTTGTCGCTCTTGCTGGCCCGCGAGGAAACGATGAAACTGCTGTACACTATGCAATGATTCTGACTTCGGTTCCCTGCCTTCTGCGGCCATCACCTCCTGCCGCACTGCAGAGGGTTAGGAGAACATTTGGAAAGCTGAGTTGTGGGATTTATCTGTCGGGCCAAGCAGGCTTCTTTACAGAAGGCCTTCTTAAGACCATGCATGTGTGCAGGTATGTCCTCACGCACACGATGGCATTCCGACCCTGGTTTCGGGAGGCTAAAGCACCACCAGACACACTTAGGAAAACTCTGGAACTGTGTGGTTGGGCAAGTATCAGAGTGTCTTTTGGTTAAAAACAGACTGTCTCTAGCTATATTAAAAATGGATTCTCTGGCTGGGCGGTGGTGGCGCACATCTTTAATCCCAGCACTAGGGAGACAGAGGCAGGCGGATCCCTGTGAGTTCGAGGCCAGCCTGGTCTAAAATGCGAGTCTAGGACAGCCAAGGCTACACAGAGAAACCCTGTCTCGAAAAACAAACAAACAAACAAACAACAGCAAAAAAGATTCTCTGGGAAGACCTGTGTGAGGGCAGAGGATTGACAGTGCAGCTGGAAAATCAGGTGTGAGACACTGCAGGACAGGAGAGAGCAGCAGGCTTAAGAACCAGTCACAGTGGCAAGCCAGAAGGTCCCCACTAGGAAGGGTTCAGGCTCCATTCTTTAGCCTCTGTCTTGGCTGGATGTTCAGATTTCAGGAAGGGACTGCACTCCCTGCCCCACCCCCCCACCCCCCTGCCATCGATGTTGAGAACTTACTTATGATCAGATCATTTATTGTAGTTTATTTTGCCAATACCCTGCTAGCAACTTGGGTTGTTTCTACTTTCCTTCCATTCTCTATAATGCCAAGACGACGGTTACGATGTCTGATATCTCTGTTAGCACACATAAAAAGTTTGGGGCTATGTTTAGATATGGAACTACTGGGTCAAATAATATAAACATTTTAAAGTTCAATGATGAATATTGTCAGATTTTCTCTCCTTCCTTCCTTCCTTCTTTCCTTCCTTCCTTCCTTCTTTCCTTCCTTCCTTTCTCTTTCTTAATTTCTTTCTAAGTACCATTGTTTTAGACCTGTAGTGTTGAGAAATGAGTATTTACCACACCTCTGCCAGTCCTGGGAACTTGTGACGCACTGCTTTAAAAAGGAACTCAGATTGGACGAAGTTACTTGTTCTCAGCAGGGGAGAGGGGATTTCTGCACTCTATGAAGCTGGGGGAGGCTTGGGCAGTCTCTAGATGAGTGAGGCAACTGGTTTAGTCATCTGGAGAGATCTGTGGGAAGAAAGTAACCCCACTTGCATAAGCTGTGTCCTGAGATGCTCACTGATTTCCTCTGACAGCTGGGGCACAAAGCCGAAGACACCCAGTGTGAGTCTTCGGCAGCCCATTTCCCCTCTTTTTAACCACTGTACTATTTATAGAACACAGAGAGAATATATGATGACTTCAGTGCAAGGCTTTGAATGACTTTACCTGTTTCCAATTTTCACGTGTAATTTTGCTGGGTTAATCTTTTGTATGTGAAAATATATATAACCCTATGTATGTGTGTGCTGCCAGGTAGGGCTAAAGGAAGACGTTTCTTAAGTTTAAAAAATAAGATGAAGTTGAGCAACAGTCTCTGTCCTCTTCCAAAGAGAGCCCTCAGCTGAGTCTCCAGCTTTGTACTGTGTACCTGTGGATGCTTGGTTTGTGCATCTAAGTGAAGATTGAGGTGGGATGCTCCAAGGCCTCTCTCCACTAAGAGCTCATCAGAAACTACACTGTACATTCTTACCTCCAAGTTCTACTTTGTGTTTACTATCTACAGAGTACCAGGAATGAGCATCAAATGAGACCACATGGAGGAGGAAGGCACCCCTCCCTTTATCATGAGCGAGCCAACCCCAAGCTTGTCAGAGCTTTTGGTGTGGGTTGCCTCTTTCCAAATAGTGGTCAGGTGATCAGAGAAATAGTGACATCCCCATCGTCAAAAGTCAAGAAGGGACCCTCACATTAAACAGCGGTCATGAGAAAACCAGATGCTCAACCCTCTTTTTTCTGTCATAGCTTTTCACAGCCTGGTCTACCACTGTGTTCCTATACTCTTCCTATTAGGTCTGGGACCTTGAGGCTGCCACTCTCAAATCAAGCCACACCCCTTGCCACTCACAGAACCTGCTGTGAAGGTCAGAGGACACAGCTCTCAAGGTGTGGTTTAGGAGCGCGAGCTCAGCCTTTCCCTTTTATAGCTAAAAGATAAATGTTTGGTTCTATATAATCCTGCTTGGAACTAGCACCATCTGCCTGTGAGTCTCTCTGTACACATGGCAGACACCGTGGTCCTCACAGGTCAAGCAACTACATGAGGATGATTTCAGGGGTGATAAAAGATTCCAGACAACTCCGGGGAGACCTGGATGCGTGCATTTAAACTGGATCAAAGCATCTTGTTTTTTAGGAATGGAAAGTTTCTGGGTACCTGCGGCTGTGTCAAGAAGGACTCTGGGTCAGAGTGAGGCAGCCTAGGTTCTCCCACGAACTGAGCATGGGCAAATCGATTTCCCAGACACTAGCCCACAGCCAAACTCCATAAGAATCACACAACTCTCAGAAACTAAAATCCCTGGTCCAGCAAATCTGGAGAGGGGCCTGACACACACACACACACTCACACACACACACACACACACACACACACACACACACACACACCACAAAAACAAACTCCTCAGGTGATTCTGACAGGACATCCAGTTTAAGGACTGTGGGTTGGATCTGACTTCCTACTCCAGCCTATTCCAAAATAATAATTGACTGCATTGGACAAAATGCAATTGACTTTCCTGCTAATTGGCTGCAAAAAATGTAGTTTAAATTACTTTTTTAAATTTATATAAGCCAAAACTTATATGTGACTTGTATATTCTTTTCCTTTGCTTATTGCCTTATAAATTGATATAATCTTAAAAAAATAAAAAGAAGTGTGGGTATAGGTTCCATATCCTAATTATTTTCTGATCTAGAAATCCCACTTTTAAAAGGTAGGCCTCAGGAAGGAGTAGGAAAAAAATACAGAAAAACATGAATACATCAGAGTTTCACTTTGAATCTGCAAAACTAAAAACAAAACAAACCCCATAAAAACATGTAGTTCAAACAGCCAAAAAGCACAGAAGTGGTTTGGTGGGATGCTGAGAGGTTGCTGGAAAGAATATTATGAGACCAGTAAGTAATGCATAGGAGGACTGTGCTGCCAGATATTTATGATATTACGTCACAATATACATATGAAAAACTTTAACTGGAATATATCAAAGTGATAGCCATAGGGTAACATGTGTGTGTGTGTGTGTGTGTGTGTGTGTGTGATTTCTCTCCTTCCTCTGTACCTTCCTTTTTCCTTCTTGCCAACTGACTTAAATATGGATTTCTTAAATATGGATTTTAAAAATCTGTTAAGTCCACTTTATTTACTTACTGCCTATGTAATTTGGAAAGAACAGGTGCCCGGGATGGCGCATACAGCACACGGAGCATTGCTGGGCGGGTAACTGAGTGGGAGAGGTTAACAGCTCTGAGCAGAGAAGGGCCAGGGTGCTGGTGAGGGCACAGCTGTGCCGCCAGCCCGCCTGCCCTGTGCGCTCTCTCTCTCTCTCTCTCTCTCTCTCTCTCTCTCTCTCTCTCTCTCACACACACACACACACACACACACACACACACACACACACCTGTGCTACAAGTGTGGCTTTAGTTCTTCCTGTCTCTTCCTGTCCCCACTGGGTATCACAGACACATCATCCCTGGGGAGTTTTGAGGAATTGGGTTTTGCTCCAAGCATGTCTGCCCTGTGGATTGGTAGTGGGGTGATTGTACAGCCTGGCATAAAAAAGCGCTTGGTATTGAATGGATGGTAGTGATGGATTAAATGCTGTGGCTTGCCCTTTAATGATTAGATATCGAACACATTCTCCAGCGCTGTGTTGCTTCGCATTGCCCTCCTAAGATCCGGAGCCCCTGCCTTCCCCTTTCTCCATTTAGATTGAGGTGACACCTGTGGCAAAGCTCAGGGGAGGAAGGGCGAGAAGCCCACATACAGCCACCAGCTTACTCCTGTCTACTTGAGCCAACTCCATGGCAATTTTTTAAGGGCACATAGCTCTCTGTTGTTTTTTGCTTGCTTGTTTTGTTTTGTTTTCTTGGTGAGGAGGGTGCTCGTGGGGGTGAGGATGGGAAGGCAGCAGGGAACCTGGGTACAGAGGATCGGGAACGGCAGGCTGAGCCTCTCTAATGCCCTTCTATAGGCACCATGTGGGTTTTGAACAAAGGAAGTGATATAAACTGACCTGTAACTTAGGTAAGAAAGAACCCCAACGCATCAGCCCCCAAATCCAAACGTGAGATGACGACTCCACCTAGTAACTTAGAGTGAAAAAGTAAACAAAGCAAAAGATACTGGACACAAATGCCTGTTCTCATTTACATATTTTTTATGAGGTTTCCATAGGAGCCCCACTTTTTGGAAGACCTGATATACGCAGAGGGAGCTTAGACAGGTAGGTCCCAGGGAGGCTTCCCAGCAGCAGGGTAAGGATTAGAGACTTGTCACAGTGTGAAGGGGGAGTGGTCCTGGCTGGTAGTCCGGGTCTCTGGTTGGAAACAGTTTATTTTTTAAGTTTAACTTCTTTCTTTTAAAAAATCGTCTTTGCCGGGCAGTGGTGATGCACGCCTTTAATCACAGCACTCGGGAGGCAGAGGCAGGTTGATCTCTGTGAGTTCAAGGCCAGCCTGGTCTACAGTGGGAGTCCAGGACAGCCAAGGCTAACACAGAGAAACCCTGTCTTGAAAAGCCAAAATAAAATAAAATAAAAATAAATAAATTGTCTTTTATGCGCATGGATGTTCTGCCTGCATGTATGTCTGTGTGATGGGGTTGGATCCCCTGGAACTGGAGTTATAGACAGTTGTGAGCCACCCTGTGAGTGCTGGGAATTAAACTGGGTCCTCTGGAAGAGCAGTCAGTGTTCTTAACTTCTGAGCCATCTCTCCAGCCCCTAAGTTTAACTTCTTACATTTTAAGCAAATTGTGTGTGTGTGTGTGTGTGTGTGTGTGTGTGTGTGTGTGTGTGTGTGTGTTATGGCTATACCTGCTAGACAGTGAACTCATACCCAGTTTTTAAAAAAGATTTATCATTTGGTTTATATGTATGAGCCTTTTATATGCATATACCCAGTGTGCCGTGTGTGTGTGCCTGATTCCCTAGAAGGCCAGAAGAGGGTGTTGGATCCCCTGGAATTGTGAGCTGCCATGTGGGTTCTGGGAATAGAATCCAGGTCCTCTGGAAGAGCAGCCAGTGCTCTGAATTTCTGAACCTTCTCTCTGGATCCTCTGCCGGGCTTTGATGTGGGCTCTGAGCTCAGATCCCATGCATCCACTTTAATCACTGAGCCTCCCGCGCCCCTCATCCCCTTTCCAAATCCCTTCCCCCTACACACTTAACTTGCTTTTTACCCTTACTATGCCTGGGATCTATGTTCTTGGCGTTGCCTATAAATCTGCCTTGTTCTTTACTGACAGACATTTAAGTTGTTTCCATTTTGTTTTTATAAGACGTGTGGTACAACAAACAGGCTTTGAGCATCGTAAGAGCACTGCAAGGAATGGATCCATGGGAAGAAAATTCCTCCGGGTGGAACTGCTGTATCCAAGAGTAGGGACATTCTGCAGTTTTGACAGGCTTGTAAATTTCCCTCTTCCAATACGCCAATACTCTTTTTTTTTTTTTTTTTTTAATGAGGGGTAGGGGCTATGGGGCTAAGAAGGTGGGGTAAGAGAGAGGAAGGAGGGGATCGATGTGTGAGGATACAAGGCAGGGCGATGGAGCTGAGAAAGAACCAAGCCTGAAGGGGAAGGACACATCTTTCATTGATATTCAACTGTCACCCTATTGAAATTGTTAATTTGTGAATTGTTGGCTCTGGAGTATTTTTTTTTTTTTCCTTTCTTTCTTCTTCTTCATTTTGCCCTGATATTCCCAAATTATGTAGCTCATCCTGTCAGAGGCTAAAACAACCAGAAGAAGGGTTGAGGTTGGAGGTAATGAGCATTTGATATACTGGCCTGAATCACAGCGAATGGTCCTGGGCCCCTCCTGGGAAGGCTGGCTTCCTAAGGAGAGGGATGCTCTCAGCAGGTGCTCTTGGCACCGAGGGCCAGGGAGCAGCTTGACTGGCTTGCTGGCAAGAGCATTTATTGACTTCCCCAAACTTCCATTTTGGAACCCCGCTAGTTCTGGAGCGTGGTCTCCAGACCAGGAGCAGCCGCAGCCGTGGGTAACGGTTATTCTCCCCACCAGCCCCCCCCCCCCCCTGCACAGAGCCAGCAACTCAAGAGGGGTCAGCAATCCAGTCCTCTAAGTGTCTCCAAAAAGTGCTCCAGTTTGAGAACTAACCGTCTGCACCAGAGTCCAGGGGGAGGGTGAGGGGGTAGGGGTGGGGGCGAGGGGAAGACACAGCAGAGTTGATTTCCAGAGAAGTGTCTGTATTCTGCCCTCTCTGGGGGCAGAAGTGACTTGGGAACAGCACATATCTCTTCCCCAGCCTGGACTTCCCGCTCTTGTTCCAGTGGGAAAGGGCGCTATGGGTGTGCCAAGGTCTTCTGGGAGGTCAGCTTGCTTTTCCTCTTCTCTGTCAGGAAGGTAATCTATTGGGCTAATAAAATGCCACGCAGGCCTCATTCTGTAGGTCCCCTGGTGGATTCAAGATAGAGGCTTTAATAAGCACTTCCCACATATGGGGATACCGGAGAGCCATGCAAAGAAGAATCGCCTAGCGGTCTTAGTAATGGTGTGAGCTCTGCTTCGGAGGAGATAAAACCCACCGGGTTCGCTAATAGCTTTACCATCGTATTTTAGAGTCCAGGAAGTTACACATATCAAAGGTAAATATCTTTGTCAGGAAAGGGGCCTCATGGGATGTGGGGAATATGAGAATATTAGAACTGAAAAGGGCAGCTTGAGATGGTAATAAAGTCTTGTCTCATCTAGGAATAATATTGAAAAATGCTAACACAAATGATTGAGACTCTCCAAGGAGTTAGCCCGCTGTGCTGTGGCCTAGTAGAACGGGCCATGGAGGTACTGTGCACAGTGGAATTCCTGAGGCCTGCGGACCATGGTGGATGAGCCAGGTCGGCAGGTTTCCATCCAGTAGACAGGGCAGATGCTGCCGGGACCTGCAGTTGGAACTCGGGGGCCACCTGCCTAGAGAAACTGGCTTTCTAGTCTAAGTGGGCAGAGGCCTTTCACTGCCCTCTGAGAAGGTGGCGCAAGCAGAGGTTAAATGTGCCGTGGTCAGCCTCTCCTACCACAAGAGTGAGGGCAACCCCAGAGCCCTGCAGAAGCCTGAGGCTAACGGCAGGGCAAGCACTTCTGCCTGTATATTTCCTTGCTGTGTGGAGGGCTATGTGTGAGGGGATGTAAGACCTCCCCCCACCTCCCTCCCTTCCCGCCCCGCCCCCCCCCCCCCCCCCCCCCGTGCCTTAACTCTGCTGGTACACATGACCTGTGCTGGACCTCTCTCCCTGAGGTAGGATGCTGAGCAGACAGCACGGCAGAGCTAGAGAACAGGCATCCTTTAGCTCTACCGGGATCACGAAGACGGCCCCTCTGCCCGGGCTCCGTCTATTTTGCCATTTTCTTGGTAGCACCTTACCATAAAAGAAATCTCTGAATTGTCCTGAGGCCAGAAGGCCAGAGCTACATCTGTGCCCACTGGAGATACGTTGAAGGCAAGGGTGCCTGGGTGAAAGACTGACAGAATTTTCTCTAAGCTGCAGGTGAGGGCGGCGGGGGGTGGGGGGGGTGGGGGGGGAGGGGAGCGGGGCAGGGGAGGAGCGGGGAAGGTGAATTCAAAGTGCTATAGTAGATGGCAAAGGCTGGGCAGAGCAGAATTGGTTTTCCAAGTCCCTGGCATCAGGCAGGTGACAGAACACTACTTGGGTCTGAGCAGCAAGTTCTGGTCTTGTGCCTGGAGCTGCTGGGAGCTCCCTGCTTGTGGACGCCAGCCCAGGGACCTTTCTTGCTCATCTTCAGTGCATTTGCAGGGAGACGGGACATGATGCTGTTTGCAGCGAAAGGTGTGTGATAGTCTAATGTTTGTGGGAATACTCTTGAGATACACTCCTTCACATACGCCCCCCTTCCCCCCGCCCCCCCCCCCCCAGCTCCTTTTCTTCCAGGAACGGGCTTCTTGCGTTAGCAGCTTTTCCTCCTTCTGGACTCATTCTTTTCCTTTCTTTCTTTCTTTTTTATTTTTTATTCTTGGATGCGATTAACAGGTCCCCAGCCTCTGCCTCTGACGCTATCACTGGAGGCTGCAGTTGGTGAGCAGAAAACGACTTGCCAGATGAAATCCTAACTGGGGTCCTGCAGCGGATCTCAGTAGCAAGGAAGAGATTCGAGCCGGGGGTGGGGGGGGAACAGGTGCCCTGTGATACATACAGGTAGATGCTGCTGAAACAAGTGAGCTTTGCAGAGCTGTAGCTCGCCCTAGCTGGGTCTGGGAGCACGCCCTTCTTTTCTCCTAGCTAGTGCCTATAAATCCTGAAGTCCAAGCAGGCCGCTGCACGCTGCGTTCCCACTTACTGCCAGAAAGAACTGCCACGTGGAGAGGGCTATGTAGTAGAGTCTTTCCTCCTCTGCCTCTCACATTTGTGTTCTCTTCCGTAAAATAAGCTGGGTCCAAACCACATGCATAGACTTGCTTCATCCGCGTCACCTAACGATGCCACGGTCCTTTTTGTTGTTGTTGTTGTTGTTTTTTGTTGTTGTTGTTGTTTTTCCAGAATTGATTTTTTTTAAAAAAGAGAATTCAGTGAAATAAGTTAGTGTTAGCAGGTGCACATGTTAGGTGGAAAAGCAAGGTGCAGTGACCCCAGTGGGTGAACACAGTTTGAAACTGTACGAATTAGGGTTCTTCACTGCGTGCAACGGTCACACTATCATGTGCTTCCTCTTAACATCTGCTCAGTGCACCCTCCAATCCCTAGGAAAGGGACAAGCCTGGCTGAGAGAATGGCAGAGTTCCAGGCACTATCCCTACAGACTCTCAAGGTCTCTGCTTGCTCCATACTCTGCTACTCGGGTCTCTGCACTGGGAACCAGACAGGCTGAGGTCAAAGGCCAGGAGCCTCTCAGCCCCTTTTGGTCTTATTGAGTGGGGAGATGGGGGAGGGGCGGGTCGTGGGGGGTGGACTCTACTCTCGTGTGTTGATGACATTTCCCCACAAGACAGGTGTTGGTTTCTAATGAAGTGTCTTTTTTAAATCTTTTCCCCGTTACTTTCTTGAGTTGATAACTCATTACATTTCTTATTCTTTCTGAGAATTTTTTTTTTTTTCTTTCATCTGCATTGGGGGAATTTCTGGAAAAAACAATGAATAGCTTAAGAGATGAGATCCAGTTAATTACCAAACCATACAACTAATATTAAGCATATTTATTTCTCAGATTAAAATGTTCATTGTGAGTGCTGTGTTTTGTAGGGTTATCTGGAAATGCCTGGTGTGTGTACAGCCGTGAATGCCTTCATCTTCATTTTTACTGAGTGATTGGAAATAAGAGAATCTTACTTGGTGCGTTTTGATTTTTCAAAGAATGACAGTATTCTAAAGCCATAGCCCCAAAGAACTAAGGAGCGGCCTCTCAATTGGAGCTCGTTATTTGAATCTGCACTTTTAATAGAAACATTTAACCCGGAATTCATTGATCTAGACTTTCAGCCTGCTTGCTTTAAACTGCACAATTGGTTTTTCCTACCACATCTGTTGAAATGTATTGAACGTTCACTACAACCTGTCATTAGGGAGATGTAGACAGAGCCAGCCTTGAAGCATTTGCTTCTAAGTGAGTTGGCCTGTTGCAGGGTCTGTGCTTAGCTGCTGAACTCCAGGGAGGAGCAGGGCTGCCTAACCTGAGCCTGCAGAGCCAGAGGACCACCTTGCTGTTGTGTTTCTGGTTTGCTACGCTGGCCAAGCTGCTTCAAGGGCTTTTTCCTCATACTTGGGTCTTAGCAGTTCCCGATGTCTGCTCCTGGAAGCCATGGTTCACCTTCTTCCATTCTGTGCGTAGACTCAGCGTGAGTCATCTTCATGGTCGTTAAGGTCTTCGACATCATCTACACTTCACGGTTTGTCATGTGCCATACTTAAACTGGCATTCAAGCTTTCAGAAGCAAAGAATACTGCCTAAAAGCAAGTCCAGGAAAAAAAAGAGAGACATGTGGACTTAGAAATGGAATCATGTGAAAACCCATAAGGCTGCTGTCAGCAGAGCGACTCTTGGCTCAGAGCACCCTGTTTGAACCCAGAAGGCCACCCACTCACCATTTTAGAACACATTCATTTTATGAATGCTCTTGCCCCAACAAGCTAAGGTGGGGTGGCAGGGCACTTGACTATGTTGATAGGCCTTTCCTCTGTGGAAGATGAATCAGACAGTGACATAAGGCAGGCAACACCCAGCTGTCATTCTTGCCATTGGCTGTATCTGCATTGGCCTGGGGCAGCCTGTTGGACTGTTCTACCTGGAGTAAACTTCCTGACTCTGTCCTCCATGAGCTTGGCTCTGCTGTGCTCTTTTCTGCCTGGTGGTGTGACCCCTCCCCATAGCACCTCAACAGAATCTATTTCCATCTGCCAATCAAATGCACTTCCTGTTCTGACTGATAGACTCTTGACAGGGGTTGGGGAAGATGTGAACCATGGTCTTTCATTGGCAGACAATAAACACATTTGCAATTATATAATTATCACAAGACACACTAAAAAACAAACAAACAAACAAACAAACAAAAAAACCCCTATAACCAGCACATGAAGTCCACAATATCATGGGTATTATTGTTTAGAATGACTTTTTAAAAATCATGTATTGAAGTTTTAAGATGTTGTTTTGGAGGAAATCACGAAGTGATAGATTAGATACCTGTGGCTGTGTGGGGGTGGGGGGTGGCGAATGCAGATCTGATGGATGAAGGTCTTGGGGTACCACCACAACTACATCAGAAAGAGAACTCTAGATTTGGTTTAGGGACATCCTCTGTGCCACTGTCAGGGTCAGGGATGTCAGAGTAGAGAGAGACTGGAGGCAGCCAAAACTGGGGGGAGGGGGGTGCATCTATCATGGCTTGGGGAGAGTCCAAGGTTCAGAGCTGAGCTGGCTTGAACTTCTATGAGATCCCCCAGATGACTCTTCGCACATCCCTTTGTACGGTGCTGAGAATCTGCCTCAGGACCTAATGTATGGTGAGTCTCTGCTGTCATCGTCACTGTTAACTGGAATCACCTAGGAGACTTGCCTATGGGCGTACACCTGGAGGGGTTTTTTTTTCAAACTAGGTTAATTGAAGTGAGAAGACTTAGTGTGGGTGGTACCTTCTGGTGGCAGCTTAGACCAAAGGAGGTCCGAGGGAAAATCTTTTAGCTTCTGCCTGGTTGCCTTCCCATCTCTCATTTACCCTTCTTGTGACTTCATCAACTCAGTTGCTGTTGCTGCCACTACCTCTGAATCCTTCGCTGGTAATGATTCAGCTTTTCTGGGCTCCCAACCTGAAGTCCAGGAATCCTCCATTATCCCTCCCGCACCACATCAGGAGTGCTGAGGCCTCCAGCCTTGTGGACACAGCAGGTGCCAGCGTCTCAGCCTCTACAGTAATAAAGAGCCATCCTGGACTACCCAGAATGCACCAGCCAAGCCAATTTAACAGACGCTACTTTAACGTATAGTCATTCTGTTGGTTCTTTTCCTCTAGAGGATTAATATAAGAATAACAACCATGATTAATATGCTGGCTAGATGCTCAGCTGTGCAACCACACCTTTTTACTGCTACTGTCTTGCTCGTTGACCTGAAGGGCATAGCACAACCAAGGGGACAGGGCAGAGAGAGGTGCTCTGAGAACCTTCCGTGGGCACCTTATGTCTCTCTCCTCTCTCTTTCCTCACCCCCTTCTCTTCCTTTGTCATTATGTGTTTCCTGACCACTCCCATTCCCCAGCTCAGGCCTTTGTGGCTTTGCTGGCTGAACAGCTAAGAGCGGTAATTATGACAAGGTGGGGGTGGGGGAGCTTAGAGATTCCCTTGCTTCCAACAAAGTGATGGGTGTGGAGTGTTACCCCTGTGGTGCTTTGAAGAAGTGTCCCATACATTCAGATATTTGAGTGCTTGGTCTGCAGTTGGCCATGCTGTTTATGGGGCGGGTCTTGTAGAGCCTTTAGTAGGTAGAGCGTTGCTGGAGGAGGTAGTTACTGGGGCTGGGCGTGGGTGCTTGAGAACTCATGGTCTGGCCCCACTTCTGGTCAGTTCTGTCTGTTTTGTGTTTGAGCTTGAAAATGCGATCTGTCAGCTTCCTGCTATGCGTGCCTAGGGTCATGCCTCCCTGCCAAGATGGAATCTCCCTCTGGAACTTTAAGACGAAATAAACTCTTTCTCCTATGAATTTCCTTGGTCATGATGTGCTATTTGGGCCAGAAGTAACAACTGTGGAGAGTCTTATGCTATATATTAAAAGTATATAGTATTGTGTCCATTTCTTTGAGTTCTTACACAAACAGCTACTTTTTTTTTTTTTAAAGAGAAAAACCTGTGAGATTTTATTTTTGCTCTTTTACATCAAGCTGATTATAGGTTTTAAAAGATGAGTGGGGTTTATAATCTGGTGAGAGCTGTGAAGCATTTTGTTCAATATGCTCCTATTCGCTGCCTTGAAAAAGTAGCCCTAAAGACTACAATGTCATGAAGGTGAGCGTTCGCCTTCGAACTAAAAGAATTCCACAAGAAAGATACAGCTATGGTAAAATAATATATTTCAGACATATACAAGAGTGAAAGTTGGAAAGTGGAGAATTCCTTCAGCCGCCAGAGTTTATCCCCAGAGCAAACACTAAGTAGTTTCTGTCCTAAATTCTTCCAGTATTTACTGTCATGAGTTGCTCTGATACGTTTGTGCCTCTATTTCTTGATTTATGAGCCTTAAATGGAAACTTTTAATTTCCCTTTACCAAGAAGGAAGGCTCAGAGGACAATGGGAGCGAGCAGGAAGAAAGTACAGGGATGTATGTGTGTATAAGAAGGTCAAGGCAGAGCCTATTAAATTTGGTCTTTAGCTTAAATGAGAAAGAAAAAGAGCTGGGTGGTGGTGGCGCACACCTTTAGTCCTAGCACTCGGGAGGCAGAGGCAGGTGGATCTTTGTGAGTTCGAGGCCAGCCTGGTCTACAAAGCGAGTCCAGGATAGTCAAAGCTACACAGAGAAACCCTGTCTTGAAAAACCAAAGAAGAAGAAGAAGAAGAAGAAGAAGAAGAAGAAGAAGAAGAAGAAGAAGAAGAAGAAGAAGAAGAAATAAAAAGAAAGCACACTCTAGATCATGAGTGCCACAGCTTGTTACTTTGCCTGATTCTTCTAGAGACCGACTTTGTCTTCTGAGATGACTCCCACAGTGTTTCCTCCCTCCCTCCCCTCTTCACTCCCTCTCTGAGTTTCAGTACATGCCTGTCATTTTCATAGCACCATGTTTCACTAAAGGCTCGTAATTCAAACACAGATCTCCATCCTGTCCTCACTTTGAATGTGAAAACCTGCCAACAGCCTTTGTAAAAACAAAACAAAAACAAAAATAACAACAACAAAATGCTGTTATGTAAGTACCAGCCACTGTAACCAGCTACGACTTGAAGCACATAGTAGAAAGCAATCATTTAAAAAACAATTGGGGCTGGAGAGATGGCTCAGTGGTTAAGAGCACCGCCTGCTCTTCTAAAGGTCCTGAGTTCAATTCCCAGCAACCACATGGTGGCTCATAACCATCTGTAATGTAACCTGGTGCCCTCTTCTGGCCTGCAGGTAAACAAGCAGACAACACTGTATACATAATAATAAAATAAATCTTAAAAACAAACAACAAAACAACAACAACAATCTGGACCGACCTTTCAGGGCTGGGTGCGGCTCAGGGTTAGAACACGTGCCTGTGTGCACGAAGCCCCAAGTTAAATTCCTATCACTGCAAAACACCCAGGCAAAAGAAACAAGAAAAGAAAAACTCCATCAAGAATAAAAACAAAACAGAACAGCAACCCTCTCTGCAGCGGAAGGATACTTTCCCCCAATCCTCAACCCAGTGAATTTTCCCTTAAACTTCCCTTTGCTCCCACAAGCGTGTGCTCAATTGCACCGTATATGCGTTGCTTTAGTTCACTGAGTTTTGCTTACTTAGTTCTTTCAACTAAGATATGGAAGAAACGTTTTGGTTTTTAACTCGGAATATGTTTTACTCTAATACTTGACTCACTATTTACAAAGGTACAACATTCTTGGTAGAAAATTAGCTTCCATTAGATTATTGAGTCAGCCCCTCTTCTGTTTGGGTAGGATTGCGTAGTTTTACTAGAATTACTATCTGATAGCTGTCAGACTTCCTGAATATATTTTTAATGTCTCGACTTTTCTTGCTGTGTTTTAATTCTTTTTTCTTTTCCTCACTTCCTCTCTGCTGCCTCCCTTCTTTTTTCCTAAGATCTATCTATCTATTTATTTTTTTTGACAAGGTCCAACTATATACCCCTGGCTGTCCTGGAGCGCTACCCTGCCTGCCTCTACATCCCAAGTGCTAGGATGAAAGGCAAGAGCCACCACAGCCGTTTTGGTCATACACTTAACTGTCAATGTCTCTCTCTCTTTTTCAGACTGACCATTTCTCGTAGCACCCAGTAGCTGGCACGTGTTTTTTCTTTAGATGTCTGAGCTTCCTTGAAGTGGGAGCCTGTGCAATGTAATAGGGACATTGACAAGAGAAGTCTGGTAGGGTTCCTGGGAGGCCCCATTTGCCAGCATCAGGAGGTCTTCAGGCAGTGTCACCCATGTGCCTCCTCTGCAGCCAAGGCAGCGCGCTGCTGAGCTGACTGTCCCTGCTGTCACTTGCTGCAGAACAGCTCTTTGTGGCAGAACTCTCTCACATATATCCTGCCCTTACCACCTTGCCCCGCCATTTCTTCCCTCTTTCCTCCTCAGCCAAGTCCTTTGACAGGAACTTCCTCCAGCTTCTGGTCTGCGACTGAGGGCAGCACCTTTCCTGGCGGTAAGGGAAGGGCGTGGCACATTGTAGGTGTACTAACACGGAGACCCATCTTTAGGAGCCCTGGGCTGGGAGTTCTTCCTCTAGCGTTAGTTCTACCATTGAGCATCCTGGGAAACACCTCCCCTCAGAGGGCATCCCGATATACCTACAGACTGAGTTCTAAGGTAGCTGATACATGTTGGTGTCTAGATGCCTAATTAGCAGGAGGAAGATGCTACTGCTGCACATTATTTAGCTAATTAGATCTGCTATGAAATCATTCACTTGATGACCACTCTAATGAAGCCAATAAAGACCTCTCTGGAAGCAGTCTATTCTTTCTACCTTAAGCGCCGCACCTCGCTCAGCAACGCGCTCTCCAGCGCTAACAGACTCATTATCTTCCAAATTCTGATGTCTGTGTTCATGCTCTGTTGGTTTCATTAGATACAAAATAAAATCGCTACCTATTAAAATTGCATTAAAGCACTAACTTAAACCGACAAAAGCTGAGGAACTCAGAGCCTGAGCTGGGATTGGGCCTCCTGTGTGTGGGAACCGCCTGCGGGTCGCAGACTCCACGGATTGGGGCCCAGCTGGACCTTACTGCCTGAACTCGATTCCTTTCCCTCAGCTGAAGAACGGAAGTGGTGATGAGAAGAGACCATTGTTTCACCGAATACTGATTTCCAGAATGCAAACATGGGAAGAGAGGTGATTTTTTTTTACAAGTCTAATGCCTCCTTTTCTAAAAAGATCACCGACAGACAGTTTAAGGCTGCTTATAAAAGGGCAGTTGAGTGCCCGAGCTTCTAGTAGCCCGCCAAATCCTGTCACCAGGATGTAAAAAGCACAAAACAAACAAGTATGCAAGACCATGTTGGTGTTTATATTTTTAAAAGGGGGCAGCAATTTAAGTGCTCAAAAGCAGTGTGCGAGCTTTTCTACCTCAGGAGAGTGAGGCAGGGTGAGCGTTTCGGGGAGGATGGTTCGAAGGACTCAGCTGGCAGCTACACAGGGAGAAAGATGCTGACTGAGAGCTGAACTCCGCCTCAAGGCCACAGCTAGATTAATCTGTGATCTTGGGTCAACCACTGTGGGTATTAATTAGTTTTGTCTGTGAGTCTACCTGTGGCACCATATTACAATATGCTCCTCTCACAGACTGACTTATGTGTGTGTGTGTGTGTGTCTATACAAACTGTTTAGGTTTTTTAAAAAATGCCCCTCAGCCAGGCGCAAATGGTGAACTCTTGTACTCCTAGCACTTGGGAGGTGACGGCACAAGGTTAGGAGCTCAAGGTTATGTTCGGCTACCTATTAAGTTCAAATTGAGCCTGTGATACCTGAGACTTTGCTTAAAAAAAAAAAAAAAATCAAAACAAAAACCAACCAAGAACCTGTCCTCCAAAACACCTACCTTCCATCCCCCCAATAAACACCACCACTCAGCTCTAGCAGTGTGTTTTATAAAAAATAATAATAATAATAAGGCTCAGGGGCTGGGGAGATGGTTCAGTTGGTTCAGTAGGCCGCCTAACCTGAGTTCAGATCTCAAGCGCTAACATAAAGAAAATCACGTGAATGACACACGCCTGTAATCTTGGCACTAGGGAGGCAGAGTCAAGAGGGTCTCCGGAGTTTGCTGATCTCTCAGTCTAGCCTAATCAACAAGTTTCAGGCTCACTGAGAGAACTTGTCTCAAAAGCGGGGGGAAAAAGTCAAAAGCAATAGAGACAGACAGTGTTGACCTCTGCTCCCCCCACCCATGAACGCATATGCACACACACACTTACCCCTCAGATACATAATGTATAAAATGAATAAAAAGTTTCATGTTGGTCTCTCCTCAGATTGTCAACACAAGCTAGAAACCGGACTTTTTAATGTAGAATGTCCTGATTTGAACTGTAGACAGTCGTCGTAAGCGAAGCTGCCATGACAAATGTGCGTCGGCGCATGTAAGAGGACGGAAATTTAAGTTGGTGGGGGCAGTTGTGCTGCGTGTGGACACTCAGGAGCCAAGGCTGTCCCCAGAAGGCGCTACTACTGTCTTCTACTGACTGGACGGGCTTAAGTAAACTTGAAGGAGCCTGAGGGCTGAAGGAGCAATCTGAAGCTGGGACTGCAGCCTGTCCTGGCACAGCATCTGGGAAGTGTATCTCTGTGGCCACCACACTAGTGAATCCCTTCGCTAGTGACTGCAGCTCTATAATAGTCGCTGGTTGCTGCCCAGACCTTGGGCCGATGCCTAGACCTTCTTTGCTTTCTTGGTCTTGAATTTGGGGGTCACTCCACTTACCAGCTGTTAGAGAATCTTGTAGTGTTTTTGCTCAGACTTTTAGACACAGCCTTTCTTCACTGTGTAAGTGTCTGAAGTAGGATGCTCATCAGAGGCCTTAGTCTTTCTATTTCTCGTTTCTTTTATTGCCTCTTCCCTCTCCCTGACCTCTTTCCCTCTCTCATATCCTCTCTTCCGCCCCTCCTCCTTCCTCCTCCCTTTATTCCTTTTATCTTATAAAACATGCTACATACAGGCGAACTACACAGAAAATACACCCAGTAATCGGCACCGATTAACAGTCACATACAGCCACCTACTAAGTCTGCAAAGGAAGCCACTATCCAAATTTTTAAAAATTATTTGTTTTTATTTTTGAGATTTTTTAATATAATTACATCACTCCCCCTTCTCTTTCCTGCCTCCAAGCTCTTCTGTAGCACCCCCTCCTACGATCTGATTTTTGTGGCAAGCACATTCTGCATTTCAGAAAGGAATTTATGCATGTATATGGGTGTTTGGCCTGTGTGTATATATGTGCAACATGTGGATGCCTGGTGCCCACCGGGATCAGAGGGGGAGGGGATCAGACATCCCTGAAAATGGAGTTATAGGTTGTTGTACACCAGCACATGGGTGCTGGGACCCCAATCTGGGTTCTCCATAAGAACAGCTTTTAACTGCTCAGCTGTCTCTCTGGTCCCCGACACATAACTAGTTATGTTGTTTGACATGTACACACAAGTGGGAAATTATATTTTAAAAGCAAGATGCTCTCTTAGCTCTTCTTGGCCTTTGTATAATACAACACGTTGTGTGGTAATCTGAACAAATGCTTTTGATGTTAGCAAAAGTGAAAACTACAGCTGTAGGATATAAAAATCTTTAAAAACGAGCCAAATGCTTGCAAGGATTTTGACATGTCACAGCAAATGAGCCTCTGGGAAGGTGACCATCGTTCATGCTCTATCGTTCATGCTCTGAGCTGACTATAGCAGGATTAAGGGAAGGAAATGACTGTATATGTACTATATGTAGTTTGCTCTCATAATAATTTCTCAAAAATATGATATATATATATATATATATATCACTGGGCAGTGATGGCACACGCCTTTAATCCCAGCACTGGGAGGCAGAGGCACAGAGAAGGCGGTCACCTGCGAGCCAGTTGGAAGCTTCATCAGCCAGCTTGTTCTTGGACTTCCGGCCTTCAGGGCCATGGGAAGCAGCAACCTGTGGTGTAAGCTCTGCAGCATCTGGGCTTTTGTATAGCAGCTCATGAAGACTAACATTTATGTGGCTCCAATAGGAAAACAACTGACTATAAAGTATCCTGCAAAGAAGGTCTAGATACACTGAGAAGCAAAGCAAAGTGCATGTGTTGAAAAGTTCTTTTTTTCTGGGCAGTGATGGCACACGTCTTTAATCCCAGCACTCAGGAGGCAGAGGCAGGCAGATCTTTGAGTTCAAGGCCATCCTGCTCTACAAAGTGAGTTCCAGGACAGCCAGGGCTACAAGTCAGTCTCGAAAAACAGACAGACGACAGACAAATAAACAAAACAACAAAAAAGTTCTTTCATAACTATTAATGTCACAACCAAAACAGACTGTGTGTAAGTGGTTTACTCAAGCATTTCAAAATAACGACCAGGTTTTGTGTTTGTTACACAAGCATTTCAAAATAGTGTTCTTGAAGCTTGCTAGCACCTTTTACAATGTTCATGAGCCAGGAATGAAGCTACTTACAATTAAATTAATACAATAAGAAAATGGTAAGCCGGGCGTGGTGGCACACGCCTTTAATCCCAGCACTCGGGAGGCAGAGGCAGGCGGATCGCTGTGAGTTCGAGGCCAGCCTGGTCTACAAAGCGAGTCCATGATGGCCAAGGCTACACAGAGAAACCCTGTCTCGAAAAACAAAAAACAAAAAACAAAAACAACAACAAAAAAGAAAATGGTATTGGGTGTCATGGCTCATGTCTGTAATGCCAGCCCTCGAGAGCTGAGGCAGAGGGATTGCTGTGAGTTCAAGGCTAGGTTGGTCTACATAGCAAGTTCCAGGCTAGCTTGGACCACAAGAGTGAGATGTGGCCTAAAAAACAAATAAGCAAACAAACAAACAAACAAAAGCAAAGCAAAGCAAACAGTGGAAAGATTGTGTTGAGTAAGCTGGAGTTCCAGCTCCAGATGCAGTGAAACCATGTTAACTTTTCTCTGTGTAAACACCAACCCTCAGGTCTAATGAAGCAAGCAACGCAGGACTGGCATCAGACACAACCAAACGTCAGGGCCTAAGCCAAAAACCCAATCTTCAAACCCAGGTGGTGGATATTGGGGCCGTGTGGACTCAGTGTAAGAAAAAACAAGAGTAGAGGCACTCCAAACAGAAAATGCGATCTACAAACAACAAAACCACTAGGGCCTTCATGAATGACCAAGGGGACTGCAACCTCACCACACGCAAATCAGTTGCTGCCTGCTGCTTCCGGAACCGGGACACTCGACGACGCAGCAACTCTGAGGGTAGACTTTCGTGTTGTGTTAAGGAAACACTGAAACCATTAACTGCTAGTGGCTGAGGGAACAGTTAAACTGAGAAAAGGTACAAAATCAATTTTACAGCCTGCGTGTTTGTTCCTTCAACAAATATTTGGCCACCGCGCTCCGCATGCAACGCGCTCACGCTGGCTCCTGAGGCAGCCTTAGGAATGCGCACATCGGGATCCAGTGCTGCCACTGAGTCCTTCTGTGGCAACCTGACTGGCTACTTCTCCATCCTTCCATCTCCCCGAACACTTAACCCTTGTCTTTGAGAAACTGTAAACTTGCGGAGCATGATTCTCAAAGAATGGGTCCCTAATCTTCTTCTACTCAAGGCCCGGGAGACTGTTTTCAGTTGCGTGAGCGTGCTTCTCGGTTCAGTCAGCGACTGTGTGCTCTTGTCACTGTCCAATAACTAACGTCCTCTCTACCTTTAAACGCAAAACAGCAGGGAACGCCCGTGAAGTCAACCCACAATTTAATGCCTTTCCTTTGTTTTCGCTATTTCTGTGTTTCACAGTTACCTTTATTTCTGTAACAGTAATGCTTTTCCGTTTATAGGTTTTACTTAAATTCAGCTTAGGTTAAGGCCCAGCCGGTGAGTAAGATGAAAGCAAATAGCAAACACACAGTAAGGTGAGTACTGGCTATCCATGGGAGCCAAGGATGACTGCTGAAGGAGGACGGATGAAGATTCGGGTGGGGGAGGGGAGCACTCCAGCCTCGCTCTGAGCCCGTCCTGGAACTGCTTGAGAGAAAGAACTTGCACATCTAAAAGATCAGTTCAGAGCCCCACAGGGCTGGCTGAAGGCACTGAAGGCCTCTCTGCAAGTGGTCTTCTACTTGTGGGACAGCTGGGTGACTTCCTGTTTCCTCTGCTTTTGGCTGCGAGCAGTGGTGGGCTGTTTCGGGAAGTTTCTGTCTCCTTATCCTGCCCAGGAGACTCACCTGCCTATTTGCTACGATTAGCCGGCATTTCCGTGGGAGCCATTGGGAGCAGAATGTGTGGATGCAGGAGGCTAGTATTTCTGTGTTCTGTACACGAGTCTCGCACATGGTTAGGCATTCACTGCTCCCTAGAGGACGCTGTGAAATGGAGATGCTAAAATTCTGCTGGACCTGGCTATCTATGGGCAGCATTAGTAGCACATTTCCTAGCTTCTTGAAACTTCCATCCTTCTCTAGTGGGAAATTGGAAGGCCTAACATCTGTAAATTGCTTTGAGAGTAAACCATGGCTGTGCAAGTAGATGTCATTGTTTGCCTGGCACTGACAGAACAATCCAGTCAGTGCTGGGGCTGGGGGAGGGCAGGGCTTCTGGGTAAATGAAGACTTTTCAAATTAGGAGGAACCATGGGATTAAACCAAA